>NC_080711.1:12938927-14138927 GCF_019097595.1 Hemibagrus wyckioides
GGTCCAGCGCCCGCCTGCGCTCATCCAATAGGATTATTTCTGCTGGTTTTCTGCCCCGTTATTGGGGAGCGTCTCTGTTCGCGGCCACCTGATTGGTCGACGCGGCGGCGCTCTGACGACGCAGTTGGTCGCTGGAAACGTCAAATACGCGGATTTCCTTCCTCTTTACACGGGGAGTGTTGGATTTTTAATACCGCTCGTCTCGTGGGCGCGGTCCATTCAGTGTTCTGGACCGACTCGGATTCGGTTGGGTTTTTCAGGCTTGGTGTTGAATAAGGAAGGGGTTTTTACGGCAGGGTGGTTTATGCGTCTGGTTTGTTTGCAGGAGATTCACCGGGACCTTTATGTGAGAGGATCGTGCCGGAGAGAGACGTGGGACAGAGACTGCAGGAGAGACACCGGGAGCCACACACTGAATTGTGTCCTGGAACTGTGCTCGTGTTTCTAAGTCGAGACATCACCGCCTTCATCCGGCCACAGGGAATAAACTCAGTGGGGAAAGAAAGAAAGAAAAAAACTCGATCGAGACGTCTTTCACTTGCTTTGGTGTAGAAACACGCAGGTGTTCTAGCTGAATCATGGAGGCCATTGCCAAGTATGATTTCAAAGCGACTGCTGATGATGAGCTGAGTTTTAAACGAGGAGAGATCTTAAAGGTAATGTTGACATCTTTAACCTCATCCTCTTAAACAGACTTAAAGACAATGTTAACATCTTTAACCTCATCCTCTTAAACAGACTTAAACTGCACTTCTAATCCACATGGGAATATTATAGAGAGCATTTTAAACAATTCACCCTTCTGTCCCGTTACCTGAAAGCTGTTGTTTATGATCACAGAGCTGTTGAATTCCTGACTCAGACCGGTCGGAAGGTGATTAATTTTCTTTAGTCACACCGCTCTGACATGATTTACTGACTGGCTGTAACATGATACATGACCAATTCTGTAGTAACGGCTCATTCACCGGGACTCAGATGAACCATTTATTTTACTGTTTTTATAATTTCAGTGCTTTGTAACCGTCAGTAAGTTTTCCACCACAGAAGACTCTTCACGGCAGATGACTATGCACTTTCCTGGTGCTTGGTAAAATGACAAGCTGCTTACTAATTTCAAGAGAGGAAAATAGAGAGAAGCGGCCAAGGGAACATTTGTTTATAGCCGCACCAACATAAGCAATAACGGGAGCTTCCTTGCAGACACTTCAGAAAATGAAAAAATGTAAACATTTATAAACGATTAACAAGACATTGTTAACGATTAAAAAAAAATCAGCAAATCAAAAATAAAACTAGTTGGGATGTTTTGTTATAGGAAAGTAATTTTAAAATAGAGGAATGTGATGTGTCCAGTAGCAAAGCATGTCCCAGAGTGTTTTGCTTACACTATATAGACAGTAAATTATTTTGTGCTGAAATCAGGATTTTCAGGAAGAAGTTAAAAAAATAATACATGGGCACACGCTCATTTCGAGTTTAGTACGAGTCCCAAGTTAGATTTCATGTCCAAAATGATGATCTTTTTGCTACAGGGAAATGTTCTTAAGGAAAGGCTTTATTTAATTGAACATCATTTGGGAATAAGCTACGCATTGCAGGCTTCAACTGAAGATTCTTTGCATTTCCTTACCACTGCGCTTCGGTGGATTTGAGGCAGCAGACCGAGAACATTTCCACACTTTAAAATAAATTAGTTGTGGGCTTGCAGTGACTAAGATTTCAAATCACGCTTTCTTTAGCCTTAGTATGTAAGTAAATGTTTGTTCTTTTCTGTTCTCACGCTAAAAATGTTTTACAGCACTTGGTATATATTCCTGCATTTATGTTTGCAATCAAAGCATGAGTGCTGTATTGAAAATAAGCCACTTGGTGGGATAAAATCTGGATTCATATGATGGTTTGGTCTACAGAAACGATTTGGTTATGTTTAAGCTCCCGTCTGATCTTCAGTGCTATAAAAGCGCCGATGTCCTTGATGCTCTCTGAAAATTTGCTGTTATTAGATCATATCTGAACATATAGTTATTTTTTGTCAAATCCTTCGCTTTTTCTGCCCGAATGTTTCAAAACAGCCCTGCCTTAAAGAGCTCAAGCTGTTTCCGTTTCCAGCCCAGAGCTCTGAGATTTAAATGTAATCTTTATAATCCCTCTCGTCAGGCATCACAGGATCTTTGATAAAGGAGGCACCAGGAGCACTGCTCGTACATCATGTTCTTCATCTACATTGCACTTGAATCAGTCGCCTGATCTTTTGAGTAGGGAGTAAAATAAAGAGGAGACAGAGCGAGATGGTTTCAGATTTAGGGCACAGACAACGTGCCTACTTTTTATATGGAGCTTGCTTGCTTATTTATATTTATATATATGTATATATATGTGTGTGTATATATATATGTATATATATTTATATATATGTATATATATATATAGGACACAGTTGTAAAAGCTTAAGCAGGACTATATAAACTCTTCCACAAGATTAAGAACTGTAGGCTCTTAAGTAATCTCTGCAGCTACAACGTCACATCTGTGGGACATTTATTATTCCTTCCTCATGTGATGCTCATCAACTACAGAGCTTTCATTTAGTCGCCACATACGAGAGAAGGACAGATATTCTAGTAAGCCTGCAGTGAGCATTAGTAAAACGAACCAGGAATTGAAACTTTATGAAATGATTGCATTTGCATTTTTGAAACTTGGAAGGGAAAAAAACGTTTGGGGGAAGTTTGTTTGGGGTGTGGAGGTGGGGAAGATGCTCACACCTTCTGTTTTAGTTAGAGCTGGCAAGATGCCACTTTGTTTTCCAGCACCATTATAGATACTGAAACCTTGCTTAAGCTGATATTCGCCTTGTATTGTTTCTTTAAAAATAATTACGCTTAATGGGGTTTTTTTTTGTTTGTTTTTTTAACTGGAGTTAAAAAATAATGCTTTAAGATTTTTATCGAACTGTAAAGGAGTATGAATATCATAAGGTCAATTCTAGCAATATAAAGCTGTAAAATATCTTTGGGTAATTATGTTCAGTTCCAACAACTTGTTTCTTTTCCAATTCTTATCTTTGCCCGTGGTTTCAGGAACTTATAGCAGGTACGTCTTCTCGGAAATCTGATTGTGTACCAACATAAGCAACAACAGGAACTGACTTACCACCAAAAAGAAAAGTACCTATAAATGGTTAAAAGTATTGCTTGTGATGTTTATTACTCATTTTACAATTGTAGTCATTGGCAAACTGCTGTGGTGTAAGAGAATTGAAATGCACTGGTAAATGGTCCTTTCTTATAACCTGTAGTGTATTTTGTGCTGGAGCAGGATTTTCACACAGGGGTGTGTTCTTGTCAGTAAGTTTAATAATGATGATAAGAATTGTTATTAAGGAAAAGCTTCATTTAATTGAACATCATCCAGGAATAAGCTACAGATTACAGGGTAAAATTTAATATCCTTATGCCGTTTTTTTTCCCCCCTGGAATTATCCCGATGATACCGGGGATCATATCAGTGACATCTGTTTTTACTTGAATAAAATTGCTCTAGTTTTTCCATCACATGGAACCAAATCTTCCAATAACCACATGTCTAAAATATGTCTATAGCTACCGCTCAGAAAACCGACGGTGAGCTGATATTAGCCGCTAAAATCAAGGACGCCTGCATTATTCCGTCTCTCACTGATCTCTCCATTCAGAATTGAAGAGCAGATCGAACATTTCGATATTAACCAGATTTGCCTGCTCCTGCCTCGACTGAGCAAAAGATTATGATCAGCTCTCCTGACTGGACCGCTGGATTTAAATCTGTGTAAATCTGACACCTTTCTTTGTTCTTACATTAAAAAAAATAAAAAAATCCTAGTGTTCTGAAACTTCTAGGAAATTATTATTATTAATAATATTATTCGAGGGAATTATTATTATTAGTGTAACCAAGAATGTTCTGGGGAAAAAATGCCGCAATGTCGTATTTTAAGCAAGTCTGACCATGTTGGCTAATAGCATGTAAGAGGAAGTCTGCAAGTAAGAGAGTAGTGCACTTCAGACCATGACTGACACTTGGTGTGTGTATACTTTATTCATGTGGGTGGTGTGAGAGGTGGTTGTTTTTTGTTTTGTTTTTTTTTTGGGGGGGGGGTTCCCTTCCTTTTTTTCCTGAGAATCAGGCAAATGACCTTTTCCAAGGTTGCTTCAGTTTTTGGATTGTGCAAACTCTTTGCGTGAACAGATACTCGACATTGTGTCTTTAGTCATTCTCAAGTTTCCGTATTGCACATTAACTAGAAAATAAAAAGCCTTTTTTTTAGTTATAAAACAGTTTTCAGGTTTGTGCCAGTGGTATTAAGCGAAGTTACATTACATTCTTAACATCTTTCTTTAGATTTTCTGTGTAAGATGTTGGATTAATGCTTTTAAGTTTGTAGCGTACATCTACAATAAAGTGTGTAGCGTGAATGATGTAGGGCGTTTTATCCGGCTTGTCCTGAAATTAGACAAATAAATCCCACACTCTGAGATGAAGCACTTAATGTATATTATTGCTGTTGCGTTACGAATGACCTTTGTGGATCGCTAGGAACTTTTAAGGAACAAAATAGATGTGCTGTTTTAGGAAAATAACCCCTGACTGTGTGGAGTCGTATTGTGTGATTTTTTTTTTTTTTGGCATTGGTTACAGTGTATTCATTTATGAATGAAAGGCATTATATTTGTAATGGAAGGTTCATTGCTGGTGTCTAGTGTGTAGGTTTTATATTTGCATCTAATGTTGTGGCCTATTTGCAAAACAAAGTGCTCTTAATCTTGTCATCTTACTGAGGAACTGGGACAGAAACCGAAAACATTACCATGCTACAGTTATACTGTTTCCATTTGTTTATCCAGTTATTATTAGGCTTAGATTAGATGATATGCTTAGTCAGTTCCTGTGACTGTTTTTCTATAGAAGTGACAATGTATTCAAATGAGCATGTTAAATAAATGAAGACCTGTTGTAGGAGTTCTGCTGTCTCTTCAATATAGCTTTGCCATTTCAGAAGTAATGAGAAGAGTTGATCTTTTTCAGGGTTAGACGTGTTCTCAGGGTTTCATGTTGACTCCAGTTGTCGCAAATCTCTAAATAAGATCTTCAAGGTTCAGCAAGGGCAGCTCGATGCTTTTCATTGAAAGGGCAGCTGTTCCAGCCTTGACCTGTTTTACATTTACTTAATCCTAACCCTCAGGGTTTGGTAAGAGTCTGAAAACTCAAGCATGGTACATTTATTTAGCTCTCTAGCGTTTGAAGTGAGAGCGATTCAGTCGGTAATGTTTAGCCCCCGAGAATCACGGCCCTGGGGTTACTCGAATGACGTACTTAAAGGATATGGTGAGAGGGAAGCATTGGTGTTTTGCTACAGTACACATCACACTCCTCCATTGTTCCTGTAGGAGAACATCATCTTGTTATTCCTCCTAAAGACATTTCATTCTTTGACCGTTATTTCTTGGAATATACATGGTCATTTTTTCTTTTTCCAGTGAAAATCATTCAGTTTAGTGCCGTCTTTAACTACAGAGATCTCCTTCAAACTTGGTATCAAGTAGATTAGTTTCATTTATTTTAAAAACTACTTGCACAGACCTTTTTTCTAGATAAATGCTACATGTAAGTGCTGTATAAATATATATTAGTTTTCTCTTAAAATTCCGACTTGTAAATGATTCAGTCCCGCACCAATGAATTTATAATCTATAAATTATAAATCTGTAAATGAATAAAAGTACATGATCTGTAGCACTACTAATTCTTACTGTGATGGAAACAAGGAAGAGGAAATAAATATAGCAAATTCTTGCGCTCCGTTTTATATTGTTATTTATATTAAACCAGTCAGATTATTAATGAGTTTCAATCAGATAAGAAAGTAGGCTTAATTGCTTAAAGGTTATCAAAACATTCGTATTGTGAAAATAACTACCGCTTACTCTTACTCGAGGAAAATACCATTGCTAAGAAAAATACCGTAAATACAAAAAGTTCTCATCCAGCTACATGAGTGTAAGAGTCTTTACAAGAAAATAGTAAAGCAGTTGTTACATGTAGAGCAGGAAGTGTGGAATAAAACAGGCCGATTAAATTTCCTGTGTTAATATGCGTTTGATGAAACGGACATAACTCTTGAGTGAAAGCTTCTGCATGCTGTGACGTGCCGACATCGTACAGCGATCTCATAGAGCAAAGGGGGTCCGATTAAAATGTATAAGTCCTTTATTGATGGGTAACTAAACCGTATTAGAGATTCACACACACACAGTGCTTAAATTATCATCACTTCTCTTCCATCCTGTACACACCTGTTATGAATGATGCTGATGTGAACTGTTATTGACATCGCTTGTGATATTTTCCAAGCAAGTTCAATCCTGAGAAATCATTGCCAGTATAACCGAGACAGACAAGTCTGCACGCTTCGGAGTTAAAAAGCAAAACCGGACCGGTTATAAGAAATTTTTCTCTTGCTTTATGAAAGCAGTGCAGAGCGACTATTCTGCATTTTCATCCAAGAAAATGAGCGATAGACAAGACAGGCAGAGAGCAACGTGAAAAGCTTTTTTTTTTTTTAGCTAGAGACTGGTTTATCAAGTAGTGTTTTATTTAGATTAGTGAATCACACCGGTCAGCATGCAGTCCTGCACTTTTATTACTCTATATTAGTTTTTCATACATTCAGTTTTGGGTGAGGAACCCTGTAATGGCAGATGCAAGTCCATGTCTGTTTGCAGGTGTAATGGTACCCTGATAATACACAGTGCATGTCTGTGTGTGTGTGTGTGTGAATGTTATAGTTCAGTAATCATTACCCTCATTGACCTTTGTGGAAGAGTTTCGATTTAAACAGTGTAGACAGCTTTGTGAATTGAGTCTAGTTTGCAGAATTGCACAGATCAGGTTTTCAGTAAAGTTTATAGAAAAAAAACTGAAAATTGATCTATTTTGGATCTGGGAGACTTTTTTTAAAAAAAAAAAAAGGGAACTAAGGGAAATGCTTGCTTACTTACCAAGCTTTCTATTTGCCCCGCTTCTCGTTTCCTTGAAAACATCTCTACTAAGAATTGTGTTCCCTGAGTTTTGAGTACATTTGTGATGGCAACAGCAAGCGCCATGAAAATGCATTCTTAGAAAAGTAGCAGCCGCGTATCGGGAGAAACGTGACGCTTGTTGAAACGGAGCTTACCCGTGTGAGTGCTGTAGATGGAGTATTTCACAGTAAGAGGTCAAAACTTTAAGAATTCAGTTAAGAGAAAAGTTATCTGTAAGAATGTTTTCGGGAAGTTTGTTTTCCTGACTAAAGGCAGATTGCAGCTTTCAGGATCTTGTAGCATAATGTCTAGATGTTGTCGGGTGGATCCGCATTTATACCACAGTATAGAATCATCAGATCTGAAGGTGTGGGTAAATCTTCTCTAACATGTCAATGTTGTCCATCAGATCATTAAAACTGTCAGGAATTGTCGTTTCTTTTCTATGCTATTACTTTAGAATCATTTTGTAAATCAAAATCAGTCAGACTGATGCCTTCTGAATTGTCAACAGCACACCGCTTTATCACGGTTTCCTAGAGTTAGGTCGTCTGCCATGGTGTCATTATTCTCATTGTGAATTTCTGTTTTGTCATGTGTGTAACTTAGTATTATTGTTGTAGAACAGGGGTCAGTTTCCAACCTGCTTTCTTCCTCGTATTGTTCACTTTAAAGTCCTGATATGTTAAGTTTAGATAAGATTAAGATAAGAACCCACATTGGTGTTTTTTTTTCTTCTCCCAGGAATGAGTTGTTCATTTAGCGTACCTGATCCAAATGCTTCCTTGAGTTTCAGGTTCACGCTGAGCTCACCAAAGGATCGATTGTTCATACAGCATTGATGCTTACATTGACTGTAAGCGGTGTGGTCAATGATTGACAAGGAAATAAAGCTTACCTTGTTTTCTACCCAGCTGAAGTGAAGTCTTGTTCATTTGCAGCTCTGGTAAAATATGACTACTCCTTGCTTCTACAGAGCTAAATAAATCAAGTGAGCAAACCAAACACACCACACCGAGTTTCAGTAATAACCAAGCACAATTTACATTTTTGCCAAGCAACAAATGACATTTTTCAGGCTATTCTATTAAGGAAAAAAGTAATGTGCTTAAAAATATATATTTACTATACGGCAAACATGATATATATACCAGCCCATGATATGTGCTTGTTGCATATCCCATTTTAGATTTATTTCCCAGGTTTCTGTTATACTATCCTCCACACTTCTGGGAAGGGTTTTCCACCAGATTGTGGAGTGTGGCTTTGGAGATTTGTGCTCGTTCAGCTACAAGAGCCTTAGTGTGGTGAGAAGATCTGTAGTCATTTGGTGTTCCAGTTCATGACAAGTTTTGTTCAGAGGGTTTGAGGTTAAGGCTCTGTGCAGGCCACTTCGAGTTCTTCGCAAATTTTTCTAAATTTGGCAGACCATGTCTTTATGATGCCCACAGAGCACAGGGGCATTGTTACGCAGGAACAGATTTGGACCAGTGAGTTTCAGTGAAGGGAAATTGTGCTTTGTGGCATTGGTCACTGACGTGACTCTAAACTGGAGAAGGAGGACTAGCAGATGAATAGTGAGGTTAATTGTAGGCTAGTCTATGCGCACACTTTCTTTTTTATTTCTTTAGCCAGTAAACATGGACAAATGTCACATGACTTCTTATTCAAATGAGTGCTACCTATAATGGGATATAGTGTCATTTTCTTGTACCCTGTATACTGTCTGTTATTTGAAATGGAGAACAGCAGTGCTGATGTTTTGCAGTATTAGTGGGTATGTCTAAACACGTATTGCATCAAAAATATTCCCATGAAGGCATGATTCATTAACATTACACCAAACTTTAGTTTACTGATAGGGATTTTTTTTTTAAAAGTGACAGTGCAGAGTTGTACCATTTTCTCTGCTGGCTTTGTTTTAACTAGGACTTGCAGAACACAAGCAGTGTGATAGTGTGGTCCTCCTAAAAAGCTCAAACATAATTACTCTCGCAGCCCTACTGCCCCATGTTAATCTATAAGTAGTGTTTCCTCTTTCTCCGTTTGTGCAGGTGGGTGTCAGTGACCGGCACGGTTTATTACCTAATACAGAATATAAGCTATGACACTAACACCCAATAGCTGATTCTCTCATGAAAAATAGACAGAACTGAGTAAAACTGCAACTAAACTGTCCATAAGGAAGTGTGCGATCATGTGATATTACAGCTGGCTGCTTTGGTTTGTTCGTTATTTTCTATATTTGTAAACAGGAAGACGTACACTGTGACTCCCAGATCAGCCCTTAAAATGGTTTTAGTTTGGTTTATTTTCTAAGAACTATGTAGTCTGATTGTTTTTTCCAGAAAAAATTAAAAGGTTTAATATGGGCTAAAACTAGAAAAAGGATTTGCTTATTCATTTCATTCTAAACATGTATCCCCCCCCCCGTACAAATGTATCTGTGTGAATAGAGGATTAAAGATACATATTAATCTTTTTCTGAAAAGCATGCAACACGTATCCGTAAAGCTGCTTTGTAGTAATTGAGCTCTTCCTGTTAGCAGTTGTGTCCAGTTTCATTCTCTGGTGATTCAGCCTAATTACTTCACCTGTTTCACATTGATTATATGTCATTACTGTATTACTGAGGTTTTTTTTAGTTCTCAGTTTTAACACGCATACAGTATGTCTGTGTGTATATATGACTAGCGGGAATTTTCTTGCATCATAGAAGGCTCCGTTTCAGCACGGAGATCTTGTGGTTTTGAATCATGTGCAGATGGAAAAGGAGAAGGAAGCTTTTTTGGCCCATTTGAGCTAAACCGACTAAAAATGCCCCTGGGTTTGCACCGCATCGTCCTGTATTCGGAGCAGTTAGCTGAGCCAGGGTGCTCGAGGTGTTCTCGGTGTAAGAGTACAGAATGTCAGTACAAAATGGAAGTTCAAGTAGATGTATTTTCTGGACCTGCGTGGTTAGTCGTTAGTGACCTCGTCCGAAGTTTAGTTAAACTTTGACTTCATCGGACAGTGTTGTGTTCTTTTCTTCCTCCTCTGCTTGTCCAGTTTGCTCTGTGTGTGTTCTCTTATTTCACCTTTAAACAGTAATATTACCTGCCAGCAGGTAGTCTGGCTCCATCAGTCCAGCTTCACTTCTCACTTGCTCTGGTTGTTAGCGCTGACTGTTTCCCTAGAGCTCACAGTGCTGTAGTTCAGGCATCACTTAGTTTTATGGAATAACTTACTGCAACCTGCACGATTTTTCTAAGCCGTTGTGATTGCAAAGCACGATTGTGTGAACGTAGCAGCAAACCCAGTGACATGCGCGTGCAAGTTTGCAGCCGCCCTTGATACCACTTTGTTCTCACTTCCTGTTTAGTGCCTCTTCCACCCCCATCACCTTCCTGTCTTCATGGAGCAGCATGCGCTGTCTTTACTCTCTGTCTGACTCTTCTAGAACTTTCCTGTTAGGTTCTCTGAATGTGTGTCCTCTGTGCTTTTCCTCCCACTTTTACCACCCTGTTATTTTATGTGCTTTGTTTCAGTAACCTGAGCTGATTTGCTCTTACATACACCTTGTCTCAAGTTTCTTATTATTATTAATTGCCGGTTATCAAATCAGGTTTCTGCGAATCTACTACCTCGTGTTTAAGCCCTCCTTCAAGGCTTCAGACCTTCTCTACAAGTCTAAATATTGAATTTCTGAAGAGAAAATAAGAAGAAATGGAAGGGGGAAAATAAGTGCGCCGTGGCTTCTTTAGGGCAAGCCTCGCGGTTTATTATTTCTTGTAATTCTCACGTCTTGTTAAAGTAAGAAGCACTAATTATTCCCGGGAAGCGGTCGTTGTACCACAAATGCTCCAGTGCGTTTTCCTTTATCTGCTGTTTATCCCCGTCTGAACCCTGCTGTGAGAAAAGCTGTCTTCCCACAGCAGGATAGGAAGCTTTTCCACGTGGTGTGTGTTCAGGGACTGCACAGCAGGACCGATTATTTCTTAATTAACGTCTTCTTTCCTCTCCTAAAGCAAACATTGTTGATTCTTTTCCTCCCCCCCACATAACCCCACCCACCTATCTCACACTGACCCAGAAAAGCAGAATGAGAGCTCTAGGCTGCACCAGTGCATTGAGGCTTGCATAGCATCAGCACAAACTGACAGCTGCTTTTCTGTGGTTGTTGATGTTTTATAGTAAAGGAAATAACTGTTTGTAACATCACTGCTTGTGCGCTTATTAATCGAAGACACGTATCGACATCGATATCTTTAAATTGGGGGAAAAACGAGAGTGGAGAGATTATGATTCAGGTTGAGCTCTGTGTTCGACTTATTTCGCTTTTAAGAGACGATACAAATAACTGGTTTATGAAACGATTACAAAATAAAACGTGTGACCTTCACAAGAGGAGATGCCTCTTTGTATTGTTTTTTTTTAGTTTATTGAACAAATAGATGCTTACCAACGTTAGCAGTGTAAATCCCAGTCATTAGCAATTGCCAGTAAAATAGTTCATTTTTGTTCTTTGATGATTTATTAATGTTTGCTATGTTTCTTGAGCTACATTATTTACAAAATAAGTAAGTATAAGTTTGTTTGTTTGTTTTTTTACATGCCAGTCCTAGTCTTAAATGCTATTCAATTGAAGTCATCCTCTTTTTTTTTTGTGCTCTCTGTGTTATTTTAATTTCAGTGCTGTCTAGTGTACATTGCTGGAGACAGTTTAAGAAAGTGCTACAGCGTTTCATGTACACTAATCACCCATAATGTTAAAACCAGCTGTTATATAGATTATATAGAGTACATCTCCCTTGTACCATTCTTGCTCATGTAAAAGAAAACGTGATTCTTCATCCATGGTCCAGTTCTGATGCACATTGTAAGGGTCAGCACGGGCATTCTGACCAGTCTGCAGCTACTCAGCTCTATACACAGTGATCCGTGCGACACGGTTTTATTTTATATGTTTGTATGCAATTCAGACAGATGCTCTCTTTTATAATCAGGCTTTAAGGCTTGGTTTTTGTGCACTCTTTGCGAAGAGACAGATGAGAGCATCTGTCCTTCCTGCTGTGATCATTGTCCTATGAGCTGATTGACACGGAAGTACAGCACTGGGCTAAAATGACCCTCCCGTACGCTCAGTATTCTTTAGAGATGATAAAGAGAGACAGAAAGGGGAGATGTTTCAGTATCTCGGGTTCTTGATGGTGTATAAAGAAATTAAACCACATCAGTGTAATAATATTGCAGCAGAATTTCTGTGGAAGTCTGGAAGGGTTGCACAATTCTTCGGCCATCATAATTCTCATCGTCTCATGATTCTCTGATAAAGTTCAAAATAGTGAGAACTAATTGATAAATGAAAGCCGTTATTATCAGCAAGGTATAGAATGAGTCGTGGTGGTGTTTCTGTTTCTCTCCTGAGAGAGACTCGTACGCTGTGTGTGTGTGTGTGTGTGTGTGAAAATCACTCTGTGTGTAATGCCTCATTGGGAGTTTTTAAGTGAGTCGGTGTGTGCAGCCTCCCTCCCTACCCTCATCCTTTCTTTCTCCTAGTAATTGGGGGATTTAATATTTGCTACGTTTAATCTAAATAAGCTAAGTGGGCTGTAGTCTTGCTTCAGCTGTGTGCCTGACTATAATTAAAATCTAAAATGTAGGGGAAATCTCTAATGGCCACAAAGCATAGTGAGGAAATTCCTGTAGAATTAATCAATTTTAGCATCACAGTGCGGTTTAAAATGCACTGAAGCTCAGTACAGATATTTGCATGTGGAATTTCTTCTTCTTTTTTTTTTTTTATTTTTCTATTTCAGTAGCTCCTTTTCCTTCTCCTTTTTCTGCTGCTCGTCCTCCTCTTCTGTCTTCTTCTTTTTTGTCGTCTTATTTCGCTTCTTCTTCGTTTTATTATTGTTGTTAATGATTTTAAATATTAATACTCAGCATATTGTTTTAAGTCTGAGTTCATTTCTGTGCACACAGTTTTTAGTTTGGTTTTTCTTTCTTACGTTTTGTTTATAGATCTTATTGTGTAGAGGAAGTCCTAATGTTCTTCTGTTAAACATCTGGAGCATCAGTTTAGATATAAATAACATTTAGGCAGAAGGACCAGGCTGAAAGAATTAAGGAATGCAAAACCCTCTAAACTGTTTTTTTTTTTTTTTCTCTCAGCCTATTTGAGGTTTGGTTCAGTTTTTCTTCTAATCCTTCCTCTTTTAGGAAAAAGTTAGTTTCTTATTCAGTTAACACTGTAATAACAAGATGGAGCACATGTTCTGTTACTGACCTTTCCACTTCTCATTTTATTACACGATATGCTGCCTTTTTTATGTTCCTTTGTTTGACCTTACATGATGTGATATTTGATAAATATTTTATTGAAACCCTTAAAAAAAGAAGCGCAAGTTGATATTTTTTTATTTAGATTGAACTTTATGATTGACTGAATGGAAATATTCAGAGAGAAATGAGTAACCCTGTGTCTGACAACAGGTCAAAAAGCTTTGTGATCGTTTCTAGAATTATCGGTAACATCTGTCGAATACGGCTCGGATTTGTCATGATAAGATCCTGTCTATAAAATCTTTTTCTAGTTATATTCAATTCTTTGCTCTGTTTGCACGTAGTTGCACACTTTGCCCTTTATGTGGACAAACTTCTGTCCTAGCTCTGTGTTGGGGTTTTTTTTTTGTGTTTGAACTTTGTTTAGGATCCTGGAGAAATGTCGTTCATTTCACTATGTACTGCGTCAGCTGTATAAATAAAAGCTTCCTGAATCTTGAATCTTCTTACTTGCATTGCTTACTGGGGGGAAAATGGCATTCTGTAATGTATGCTTCTCTGACAAACTGAGACATGCAAGGGAAGAGAATAAATAAGGTGCAACCAGAGAGTTGTAATAACACTGTTCTTTATTTTCTTGACCAGGCTTTAGTCATGTGAAGTGCTGATCATGTGCTACTTAGCTCTAATCGGAGCTGTGTTTTAGATAAATTGCCCTAATTTGCCCTGCTTTTCTGTTATGCATTTAAGCAGCCTTCTGAAGGCACCTCTTCAGTCCAAGAATAGTGTTGGTTTTTAACATCCTCTTTTGGAAATGAGGCATATTCTATCACTTATAGCCATGCTATAACCATCAAACTCTGTCTTCTTTGACCAGAGCTCTGCTGTGGGTTACATTTCCGTGGTTTAGGGGCCAGGAAAATTGGTGATGCACATGAAACTGTTTGCTTGCTCTGGCTTTATTATTTGCACTTTATGGTAAGCGTATTGTATGGTGTAATCGCAGCTCTGCCCCAAATCTAGTTGTTTGTGTGCCAGGTCATGTCCTATCCTGAGGCCAGGCCTTTAGGGGGGTGGGTTTGGGCTTACACAAGTGATAGTGGAATATGGTCATTAGTCACTTGCTTCTGTTCTGTTGCAGGCTTAAAGTGAAGTATAAAAAATATAATATAAAAAGGCTTGCTCTCATAGCCGTGTTCAGGTGCTGCCGGATGTCTCCAGAGGTTCCCGTACAACTCCATAGCAACTCCCTCAATGTCAGCTTAGAGCATATACATTTAAGGCAGGACTTCGACTCTGACATTCATCAAGGCACAACAGAAGCCGATTCTTTTCCAGAGTCGCAATTACACCACCTAGCATGCTTTCTGTATCCTAGACTAGGTTTTGAAATCAGCTTCCTTTGGCAGACAGCTGGCCAGGCAAACATTTGCCGTGTTTGCTTTTGCGCTAGACACTTATTTAACTAACCCCCTCATTATTTAACTAACCCCCCCCCACTTTAAATGTGTCTGAGTCTTTTGTAACGCTGTGTGTTCTGTTTAGAAAAAGTTCTCCAAGTGCTCATGAACTAAGCCCCAGAGAGGCTGGTACGAACACGCGCAGAATTGTGAAAGGAGCAATGATAGTAAGCCTTGTTTAGAGTACTTTACTGTTTATTATAGTGTACAGCTGTGCTGAGGCAACTTAGTGTTAAATCACATGCAGGGATGGTGATGGTGCTGTGTGAAAGACAAGTGGCTCCCCTGTTCTAATGGAATTGATTATAGTGATTATTTTTCATGTTCCTAAGGTTATGCTGTATGTTGTCTCGGCTATCTGTCCATATGGAGACTTGGGCAGAATTATTATTTTTGTAATTTGCAGCTGGTGAAAACATTTCACCAGATTTTTTTAATGCTGTTAAATGATTGATCCTCATGATACCCTGATGTGGCTTTTTTTAATTGCTGCTCTGGGTAACAGCAGGAGGCCGAACCAGCTGTGGACGAGATTATCCCTGGCTTCGGGCACAGAAATAGAAACTGTCTCTGCAATTGCAGCTTAGCGAGATCAGACGATGGGAAAAATGGAGAGAAAAAGCAGTTTCCTCCGCGTCCTCAGGCACGGTCCGAGGGTCTGGTTAATTGTAAACTTCAGTATGTAATCAGAGAGTATTGGTAGTAGTGTAAGGTATAATGATTCACTCCAGTCATGATTTCAATTAGATTCTCAGACAATTTATATCTGAATAATAATAACGATGATGATGATGATGATGATAATGATAATAATAATAATAATAATAATAATAAGTCAATTCTCTTAAAAATGTTAATTGAATAAACCAAATCTCTCATTGGGAATGTGGAAAAATGAAACCTACTGAAACATAATGAGCTGTAGCAGAAATCCTGTCCCAGAGTCAACCAGATTTCTGCAGCCTGTTTCTAGGGCATTGCAGATCACAGAAGCATGGGGCTGGTGTCATGTGCTGGTGCTTTTTAATAGTAATAACAGGATCATGTTACCATACAGTGTATAATTCACGATGACTGTTGCAATCCGGTGCTGTCGGTCATTTCACATGTACAGTTGATTTCATGTGATTCTTCAGTGGAAGTACTGCAAGATTATGAATCGCGTGTCCTCTATGTACTGGAATGCTGTAGGTTGTGTGCATTGGGACTCAAGCAGTGTCCAAGCATGTAAAGAGTCATGCTGAATTATTAGAGTGCTGATATCACACAATTCCCGGATGCGAATAATCATACTCTCAGTAAATGCATTAATTAACAGTTGTGCACAGAAAATCTGAAACAGTGCAGGAAGTGCCTGCTTCTTTGCCTTTTTAGTGTATGAAAATTCACGGTCCACAGATGTGAAAAGCCAGCATCAGTGTTGCTTCTGCACTGTCTTGGTGCTCTCTAATCAGCTAAATGCCAATGGTTAAAGCTCTGGGTTACTGATCTGAATGTTGGGTGTGAGCCCCGGTGCTGCCACTGATGGGGCTTTAATCATGATTCTGAATCTTCTCTGCTCAATGGGTGTTGTATGATGGCAGACCCTATATCTACCTAAAAAGCTGAGATATGTGGGGGGGTACTGTAACATGAGTTACTGTAACATAATGTATATGTTACAAATACAGGCTTTTACTTTTTCTTCTTCTTCAGCTTAGTTGATAACCTAATAACCGTGCTTGCGGTATAGCGTTACTGCAGCTATTGACAGAAATGATCATGTGAGGTAACATTATCCGTGCTCTGATTAAACAGCTCATCGATGGGTGATTTCACTTCCCAAAAGAAATCGACCATCAAACAGGTCAATTCTTGGTGGCAAGTGCTGGTTTTTGTAGAATGTCGATGTTATTTGATAACTTATGACGTGTAGAAATGAAGCATTTGTCTGTGGCCTGGAAACTACAGCTAATGTGATTATACACAGCAAGATTATATTTTTAATATTTAATAACAGCATATTCTGCCTTTTTCCCCTTTTTTGTTTCATGAGTAAAGCATGTGGAGAGCACAGTTTGTTGTATACTCAGATATGAAGGTTCAGCATCATGGCAAGGTTTAAAACCCGGTAATAACATTTTATAGCCAGTTATACAAACAGGAAACCAGTTCAGTGATGACTAAGCTGGTGTGAAGTAAACTCTGTGCAGTTAGGATATTATTCAGGTTTCAGGTAGACAGGTACATAAAGCGCTACTGTAGCCTAGATAAGAGGAAAAGTTAAATTTATGGATCAGTTTTGTCTTCTCTTCTAATCAGTTAACAGATAAACATTGCATCTTTAGAGGCATGTGGATGAGATTCCGCCCTCTCCATTTATCAGCAGTTAAAATCCTCTCTAACAGGGCTTTGGGGTAATGGAAATTCTCTGAGCTGGAGCGACGCAAATATGTATTTAATGGAGACTACAGAATAGTTCAGGGCTCAGCGTAAATGCTGTAAATTTTGGAATTGAAAGTTTCTCTGTGATCAAATTTAGGTAGTCATGCACAATTATGTGAATCTACCCATGTCAGTGTTCTCAATCAAGTACGCAAGTCTCTTTATTTACCACAAGGGAGATTTTGAGCAGGTTTCCTGTATTCAGGTGGTTGTCTAGTCAAGGTGAAACCCAAGCTGCAGCGTCCTGTACCTCACAGACTAAACCTAGCAGAAGCAGGAGCATTTCTTTTAAGAATCTTTGTCTTGAAATGAGAGCAGTGGTAGTTCACTGGTGAAGGGTCTGTTCCGTCATAGGACAGAATGGCGATCATTGTGTTTCAGTGCATGTGGTCATGATTTGTGTTGATTAGGTTACAAAGAGGATGTAAGGACCACCAGGCCATGCGCTAGTAAAAAGAGTTCATAAATAGACATTAACCTCAAACAAAAACAGAAATAGTAAGGGTAGTGTATATTTAGTGTATAAACAGTCTCCTATCTTTGACAGCTGATGAGAAATTGATGATAGAATCACAACTGTGTGTGTCTGTGTGTGTGTGTGTGTCTCTGTGTGTGTGTCTCTGTGTGTGTGTCTGTGTGCCATTAGATGCTGTTTGCCCAAATACATTTCTACCATGCTGTATAAAATAATCTAAAAACAAATGTGTGCAGAAGTGATGCTTAGTATTTGAAGGTGTGTTTAGCTCTGGTTTGTGGAGCGCTAAAGTGTTAACCATGATGAAAAGTTTTCATACTTGGGTATTTTATGAGCTGCGATTGGTTAAACTGCAGTCTTGCCTTTCCGTTTTAAGCTGCTGGGAGATAGAGTTGAAACTTCACACCCCTCACATCCTAATTGCAGTGTCCATTTCCTCTATTTCTTATTTTGGCTTTGCTCTTATTAGCATTTGAATATTTCTCAAAAACCTATATGGAAACTAGAGAGCCCTAAGCTTTTACAACTGCGCTCTTCTACAAACCTCCGCTTACATCATGCAGAGGACTTGTAAGATCTGCATATGTTAATAGAATCTCGAGGGGTTTTCAGATTTCAACCACTGAGGTGCAAGGCAAAACTGCTAACCGCTAAGGTACCCAGGCCTCTTCATTCATCTGATTGAAACAGGTTTGTTAGTGTGAAGGCAGTTATGATCACCCAAAGTAACTGTCCCTTCAAAATTATGTCTACATTTGTGAAAAAATTGGAAAACTTGAAAATTGTGAATGCATAAGTTTTTGTTCTTGTTTGAGAATCGTCTTCTAGTTTTGCTCCACCAAGAATTTTGCTCAATCGAAAATGTGTTTTACGTTTTAGCATGTAGATGCTGTGTTGTAACACCTAAATGCAGTCACTCTTATGATCATTTTCCTGCAGTGGTTTCATAATTTTCATCTGCAGCCCACTGGTTTCACAGCATGTCAGAGTCTGCTCATGATGTCAGAGATGTCAGTCATGCAGCAGTGAATAAATAATGTGAATAAAATAAACTTTTCCATCTTTTCCCGAACTATTTCTGAATCTCCTCAGCTAACAGGAGGATTTATTCTCCCAGACTCACTGCTACGTACTAAGCTGCAGTAATTTTGTATTTAGGTTAAGACTTTAGCTAGGTGTGATTTAAAATGCAAGACCTATGGTCAGTCTCCTAATTATTTGATGTGCTTGTGGTTTGTTGTCGCGAGTCAGAAACGCAGTCAAAACTGATCATGGCTGTTCAAGCACACACAGCGGAATAATACACACATAGTGTGTGTGTGTGTGTGTGTTATCAGAGCACGCATAGTAACCCATGCATAAAAGAGATACACCACACCCTACTCGTGTGCACAGCTGATTGCATAAAATGTGATTGCGAAATGGTTGAATCTCTTTCGTAAAGTTTTCTGATTTCATTCCTTTTCTTATGGTCATCGTTCTTGCACTGTCAGGTTATACTTGTGTATGGTTTCTTCACAAGCATTAGACTAACCTGTACGGATTTTTTTTTGTTTAACAGGTATTAAATGAAGAATGTGATCAGAACTGGTACAAGGCTGAGCTGAATGGCAAAGATGGCTTCATCCCCAAGAATTACATAGAAATGAAAGCACACCCGTAAGTACAACTTCACAGCCTTTCCGTCTCCTTCACACCACAACCACAAATATATGCTACACGTCACTTTATCAGTTCAGCCAGTTCTAAAAAATCTCTAGTGAGTGCATCAGGGGTCGAGGTAGTGTGAAGTCTTGTAGAAAAATTGTGAAAATACAAGATCACAACACAGCTATGTGTTTATCTTTTCACTTTTAAAGGGTGGCATAGTTACACTGGCACATGTTGAGGGGTGGGATGTATTAGGCAGCAAGTGAACACATCCGTGTGGTGGAAGCGGCTTTGAAATGGCCAAATTGTGACGGCTAGACGACCGGATCAGAGCATTTAAGCAAACCAGCAGGACTTGTTAGGTGTTCCCGGTGTGCACTGGTTAGTCATCTAGTCTTCTTTCTAGCGTGCTGTCGAACCAAATTGATGAGGATCCAGAGATAAAGATAATGTCAAACTGTGTTTATATATATATATATATATATATATATATATATATATATATATATATATATATATATATATATATATATAAAATAGTGATGAGACTCCTACTGTATGGCCCTAGCTGATCGCATCATTAGCTTTATTACTATTAACCGCACACAGCAGCTGTTATTAGACTGTACAAATGGCTGTGTTTACAACCGATCTGTATTTTTAAAAGCCTCATGTTCATTCAGAACTATCCTGTTATCGGCTTGTGTGTTAGTCTTTAAAGATTAATATATTTATTTCATTTTTGTCAAGTTTGCTAAAATTTAATTTGGTTTGCATTTGCTTTTTTTTTTGGGCAAGTTTGAAAAGTGGTCCATTGCAGAAAAGTTTGGGTTTGGCAATCAACATGGCATTTAAAAGAAAAGAAATCAGCATTTATATGAAAGGCACAAATTAATAAATGTAAAAGTTTTGATTGGATAAGCATTTGCTGTGAAACCCCTTGTGTATCTTGTTTGAAAAGACAGAGTTAGCGCGACTCATTCAGCATTTTATTCCTAGCTGAGTTTATTGCCCATATTAGTTTGCCCATAGACTGATTTATTTACTTTGAACATGTATTATAAGGTCATTTGTTGGACTTTATCAGGTTCTTTGTGGCCAGCGGGCTATATGTTGGACATAAATGCAACTTAAGCATTGTAGCAAGAACAAGCCATCAGGCTCTCTTTACTTTTATACGTATTTGAATATTAGTGTCACAGGCAGGCAGTTTTCTCCAGGAAGATGGGCACGGGGCGGTGGTTCTTTCCTCTTCTAGTCAGCCATTTGTATGTTTTTGTACGACTGTGCCAATCTTAGGCAGAGGAAAGGGAGAGGCTACTAAAGGACAGCTGGGTTTTATGGATCTTCTGTATTGCACTGGCACCTTTTTTGGTTTCTTATCATTCATATTATGCAAATAAGTGGAATGGCATGCAGACAGTCCTGTGTGACCTTACAGCTTTTTCCCCGTCACCCTGTACAGAAAATGTAGCAGAAAATAAAACACAAGAGCTATTTTTACTATAGGAACATGAGTCTGAACTGGTCACTGACATATATATGCGCAGCCTGAAAGTATTAGTTGTAGGTATTATAATGAAGCCCACCTCACAGATGGACAGATCCCCACTCATTTCTGAGTGTTTAATATAGCAGTCAATCTCTTATCTTCTCTCTGTGTGTGTGTGTGTGTGTGTGTGTGTGTGTGTGTGTGTGTGCGTGCGTGCGTGCGTGCGTGCAGGTGGTTCTTTGGGAGGATTCCTCGGGCGAGAGCAGAGGAGCTGCTGAACAAACAGAGGCATGATGGAGCTTTCCTTATTAGAGAGAGCGAGAGTGCGCCTGGAGACTTCTCCCTGTCCGTGAAGTGAGTGAGCATGCAGGACCTCACACCTTATCACACTGGATATTTGACACCATGATTGCATCCTCACTCAGCTTTTTCTTTTAATTATTCTGTGTTTTTTTGTTTTTTGTTTTTTCCTACCTTGCTGTAAAACTGGATGGTGTGTTTTCACAGGGTCAGGGTCTCACTTCTGGGGTTTTGTTTGTGTCTGTAGGTCTGTCAGGAAGACTTGGAGGGAGTGGAAATCAGTGTTGTTGAATTTAACATGTAGTTCAAATGTAGACATAATTTTGATTTCGTGCTCATGAATGTACACAAATGTCATTCATAAGCATAAAAATGTTTTTAAAAAGTGGAACTGACGGAGGGGAACTATTTCAGACACCACAAATTACCAGCATTATAATTTGTAGCAAAGCCGTTGTTGGCAATGACCACTTCGCCACGTTTACAGTAAGAGTTAATTATGTTTCTGCAGTTTCTTTTGTGGTTCAATTTGGGCTCAGTTGGCTTGGCATATTGTCTTTAATTCCCCCAGGGAAACCAGAGACCCAGTGATGGACTTGCAGTTTTAAAATCCACTATAAATCCTCTGCCAATGAGTGGAAATCGCATATACTATGCAAGACCACCTTGACCTCATGTTTGAGGTTGTGCTCTTGTTAAAACATTTCCCTTTTCACGAGAATCAGTTTCTTAGCCAGGGAGATTAAATTGCTCCATGTATATTTCCTTTGATGAAATGAATTGTAATGAGTGGTGTATGCAGATAAGCAGCCCAATGCCATGATGCTCTCATACTCCACTGTGAGTGTGGTGTTATTGGGATCATGCATACAGACACTTCTTTCTCTAAACAAGCTAAATTTTTGCATGTATGGTGTTCCAAAACTTTCGATTTTTCAAATTGTTGCTGCTTTCAGGTCGTCCTGCAGCTCTTTTCCAGTGACTGCTGGTTTCTGTCTTCTAATATCGATATATCCCGAGACCAATTCCTATGACCCTTCCCCTCTGTAGCATTTTTCATTCAGTTATGCTTGTGAATTTGTATTTTCTATATTTATAATTAACGACATTGTGCATGTAAATTTTAATGTTATATGCACTGGAAGTATGTTAACGTACAAAAACTAAAGAGTCTGAACACTTACAGGTGAACACTTACACATTAGGCCTTTAGCTGACCTCTAGTGGTCATTTCTCCCACCCTAACCTTTACCAACAGCCCAGCTTTCAGTCTTGTTTATAATCTACCTCTGTTTCATCTGCTCACACGCGTGTGTATGGGCACACCTACGCGGCCATGTGTGTGTGTGTGTGTGTGTACTATCGGCTTCTTTGTCACTGCTTCAGTGGTTCCAGCCTTTCATGTGCAGTTTCATATGCAAAGTAACTCTTGATTATCATCAGTGTAATTACCCGATTTATTCCACTGCCACACAAGTGGCTGGAAGAGCAGAGAGATTCTGGGGTTATTTTCGTGTTCCAGGATAAGGTCATTCCACAGTCCACCATTTGAATGCATTTTATTACAGGATTATATTATGGCACTATAATTGGTGTGCTGAAGATAAGGTCGACGTGTTGCCTTCTTAAAGGAACATGGTCGTGTTTTCCACTTTCCGTTCACCGCATCAGGAACATTTGCATGAGGAGCAGCGGTATTATTCAGACATGTTTCTGTGACATGTTACTATGAAGAGAATGAAAAACCTCAAAGCTGACTTGTAACGCAAGTCTAGCTTTTAAATTCCATCTATGAGCGTTTGAAATATATGCCAACTGATTCAAAACTACAAGCAGTACATATTTATAATACTATGTCTTGTTATAAAATAGACCTCAGAGAAAGTCTTACCCATTGTGTTTCTTAATGGAGAAAAATGTGACCAGATTTACTGATAATGGTAATCCTCTATATGCTTCACATACAGTTGATTAAAAACTATGTTTAAAAATATGTCTCTCTCTCTCTGTGTGTGTGTGTGTGCGCACATGCTCCTGCAGGTTTGGCAATGATGTGCAGCACTTTAAGGTGTTGCGTGATGGTGCAGGAAAATACTTCTTGTGGGTTGTAAAGTTCAACTCCCTAAACGAGCTGGTGGATTATCACCGCTCCACCTCAGTCTCTCGAAACCAACAGATCTTTCTACGGGATATTGAGCAGGTGCCTCAGGTCAGTCAGCACGAGCCTGCATTTCCACCACTGACCTGATTATATTATACTGATTTTTAGAGGAAACATTTCTTCTGGACAGTTCTAAGTGATTATTAAGTGACATTCAGAAACTTTCAGTAATTCTAACCTCTTATTTTGTTGTCCATGCAGCATCCTACGTATGTGCAGGCCCTGTTTGACTTTGACCCTCAGGAGGACGGAGAGCTGGGTTTCCGCCGTGGCGATTTCATCCAGGTCCTGGACAACTCTGACCCTAACTGGTGGAAAGGTGCATGCCACGGCCAGACAGGCATGTTCCCGCGCAATTATGTCACACCTGTCAACCGGAACATGTAAACAACGAAAGTCTAGGTCCCTTCTTTCCAAAAAAAAAAACACACACCCCTGCTCAAATAAGCCTAAATGTCCCCCTCTGCCCTTAACACCCTGTGTTTTGCAGAGTGAAAAGAGAAAAATGGAAACTGGTGAAAGAAAAAAAAAGAGAAACAAAGATCAGGAGAGTGTGTGTTTCAGTTTTCCAGTGACATATGGGCGCAAAAAAAAAATCAACACTGATTCCTGAGAATTATTGATCGCATCACTATGAACGCTTGCAGCCAGGGTCTAATGAGCCTAAGCTTAGTGCTACACCATACAAATTAACACCACAACGATCCTGTGTGTAGATTCCCCTCCATATCCCCACCCCAAGCCCCCCCCCCCCCCCGCTCCGTCTGCCTCCCCATCTTCTCTTATTCACAACCTTGTCATTGTAGTGCATTTTCCTTTCATTACGTTTTGGCTGCATGTTTTAATCACATTGTAACAGGAAATTTTGAGGCCATTTTAAGTTCAACAGATGGAAAAAGATTTAAAAAAAAAAAAAAAAAAAAACCACCAACCACACACATTAGATGGAAGTCTCTTTTTTTTTTTTTTTTCTTTTTTTTTTTTTTGGAAATAATGCTAATTAATGCTAATATCAAGTCACAATGTCTGAAATATCAGGCACAGGAACTTTGTACATCAGTTTTTGGCCATGAAAATATACATAGAGATCGAGAGAGAGAGAGAAAATCAATTTTTAAGAAGATATATATTATATATTTGTATGTGTTTGTCTGTTTTATCTTTCCACACCTTTTTTTTTTTTTTCTTTTCAGATGTAAATTATGTTCAGTCGTTTTTAAATGAAACGGAGTAGCTCTGGGACATGCTGAATCGTCAGTATAATTTTGATGAATCCTAATCTGAGATTCCTCAGACACATCGGCATGCTATTTAACTCTCCACATATTCCACGTTGAGACAGAAAACCGTTCGCTTCGGAGCTGCGTACTCTTAAACATAACTGTTTATCATGACTCTTTCAGTGACGTGCAGGCAAGAGCCGTTTTTATCCTGCAGGAGTTTGTTTAATGTGAATTCGTCACAAGGCCAGCCATCATTCAAAGCCAAGGTATTTTTTACCGCAGCCAATTTTTTTTTTTTTTCCCCCTCCTCCCCCCCTCTCAGGCCGTGAATGTAGCTGACTTTAGACCTTAGAAATGAGGGACGTTAGGGTCCTGAACCACACACCCACTCAAAGGCGCATCTATTTACAGTGTCAGAACCACGTATGACCATGTATGCATACACACCAACCAATATGCACCAGGCGTGTATACACAAAGTCGAGCGAGTTTGATCTTTCTTTCCGATGTATTTCGCCAGTCCCCAAACTGGCACCAATAATACCAGTATGCGAAACTATAAAGAGTCTGTATGTGAATAGTAGAGATATCAGCTTTACTGATGTAACTATGTTTATTTTCCCTCTTCTCTCCATTTACTTATTGTGTGTTTTTGAGCACTTTCTATGTCAGCCATTTTAATTCCTTTGTTTTATATAATCCCTCCCCTCCAAACTTTTTTTTTTTTTTTGTTATTGTTGTTCTCTCTGGATTAGTGCCTTTTTCTCTGGTGTGTCAGTGTCTCTGGCCTGCAGCTCTGGCTCGTGTGTTTGGTTTTCGTCAGTCCCACAGTGAGAGATGCTGTTTCACCACATTTCCCTGTATACATTTCCCCATTCGACACTTTTGCATCAGTGTCTACATGGAACCAATCCTTCCTATTTAAATGTCTCACCTTCTCTTACTTAAAAAAACAAAAAAAACAAAACACGTTTTAAAAAAGTTCCTTTTCTTGTTGTTTTTTTTTGGGGCTCTTTTTTTTTATTTGCTTTTTTTTTTTTTTTTTTCAATTAATAAAAATGAAATTCTAAAAATCTTGTGATGTATTATTTGTTCTTTCATTTTAGGAGATTGATATACAGACTTTAGCTTGAATTTTGTGTCGGTGATGTATCGTCTTTACTGAGACGCGAGATTTAGGACTTCAGGTGTTCCGTAAACTAGCACACAATCAAGAAGTCATCATTGACCTTTAGCTTGCCCTCTGTTTGTACTGAAAACGCAGTGAACCGTCCATCACTTCATTTTCAGTTTAGAGTCTTTTATTAAGACATTATTATTATTTTTAGTCAGAAGGATTGGCTCCTTTTAAAGATGGGTTAAAAAAAGGTTTAAATAAGAGTGATTTTTGCATAAGTAGTCTTTTGTTATAATATATGTGTATATAGTATATGTATATATGTTTTATCCTAGTCATGGTCGATCTGGAGCTCATCCCAGGGACATACCCAGGATGAGAAACTCCTAACAAACAGTAACCAGAGCTCAGGATCAGACCTGTTAAAAGCTGAGGTTCCGCTGCATTACCAGTTTGCCCAAGAAATTCTAAACTCCAGCTCCAGGGTCTTGGTTGTTCGATCCAGGGATCCAGACTGAAGTTTAACACCTCCACCACAGCATGAAGCCATGACTGCTCTAATCAGGAGAAAAATCAAGGCATAAAAGTAGCTAGAATAATCTTTAAAAAATGTATTAATTGACAAGTTGTATTACTTGCATTATTTACATCCTTTTTTCTTTATCAGTATCTTTTATTAGTTATATTTATTTAAAGATCTGACATTGAAAGTTCAGTATGATTATATAGTGGATGTTATCATCTTGCTGTTGCACAGCTACTGTTCTAATGATAACAGTCTTCAACAATTCCTCTCTGCTAAACAAACTGATTTGGGTTCCTTGGTTCTAGTGGAGGGAAGCTGTAAAGCTACAGCGTGTAAATACTTCCTGCTCAGTTGTGTGCCACAGTTTGGAGAGTGTGTGTGAGAGATGATCAGAGGTCCACATATTCTTGCTCAAGTGTATTTGTAGAATAAAGTACATGAAAACCCACCTTTGTGAAATCCATTCTCTGACACTTTATTTTCTTTGTGTATTTATATATTTTTAGTCAGAGCCAAAATTATTGGTGCACTTGATTTTTTTTTTTTAAATGGTTTCATGTTTCTTCTGTTTGTTTTTTTTTGTTTATCAGTGTAATAACTCAAACTGATTAATACAGATTAAATACAGTTCGCTCCAGTAGCAAGATCCAGCACTCTATTTGCTGTGGCCAGGGTTCGATTCCCGGGCAAGGAACTAACCCAGTCACTGAGGGATTCATTCTCAGTGTCGGCTCGAAAACCCGGATAAAATGGGAGGGTTGCTTCAGGAAGGGCATCTGGCAAAAAACCTGTGCCAAATCAAACACACGGACCAACTGATCTGCTGTGGTGACCTTGAACAGAATAGAGAGCAGCCAAAATAACGCATCCAGTTAACTAGCTGATATCAGAAAGCCACGTGACTGAACTGCCCCAGCTAAATATGACTGATATATAAGACCCTGCTTCCTGCATTTCCATGGTTTTCCTCCAGGTTCTCCGGTTACATCTTACTGTCCAAAAACATTGTGCAGTTTATTGATTGTTGGTTTGAATGGACTATCCCATCCAGGATAAATTCCCCTGCCTTGTGCTGTGTGTTAGCGAGATCAGCTGTAGATCCCTTACAACCCTGTGAATAAGAAGGACATTTATATACAAGTAATATACACCAACCAGGCATAACATTATGACCACCTGCATAATACTGTGTTGGCCCCCCTTTTGCTGAAAAACAGCCCTGACCCATCATGTACTGTGTATTCTGACACCTTTCTATCAGAACCAGCAATTTGAGCAACAGTAGCTCGTCTGTTGGATCGGATCACATGGTCCAGCCTTCACTGACCACGTGCGTCAATGAGCTTTGGCCCTGTCGCCGGTTCACCACTGTTCCTTCCTTGGACCACTTTTGATAGATACTGACCACTGCAGACCAGGAACACCCCACAAGAGCTGCAGTTTTGGAGATGCTCTGATCCAGTCGTCTAGCCATCACAATTTAGTCCTTGTCAAACTCACTCAAATCCTTACACTTGCCCATTTTTCCTGTTTCTAACACATCTATTTTGAGGACAAAATGTTCACTTGCTGTCTAATATATCCCACTAACAGGTGCCATGATGAGGAGATAATCAGTGTTATTCACTTCACCTGTTAGTGCTCATAATGTTATGCCTGATCGGTTTAAATATATACCTCACTTCCTTCCTTTTTTTTTATACACTAACTTAAAACATGTGAGGAATGTGTTATTGCGTTAAATGTAAAATGGTAAAATACAATTTTATTGACTTTTGTTTAGCACTTTTAACAATAGACAAGCAGTTAGAGAAATGTACACATAAACAACACAGTAGATACATTTAAAAGTTTTACATTTATACATTTTTTTCTTCAGTTGATATTTGGAGGAAACCAGAGTCAGAAGGGAAGCCGTCCTTATCTTGGTGACACCAGTGAGATAAAATCGTTTCTCTTCTATAAAGGTGTACTATACGGTTAGAAAGTGCAAATTGTGTAACTAGAAACTTATTCTAGTTTTAATATGAAGTCTAACTGCTCATTAATGGAGACTTGAGTACAAAACTATGTAGCAATTGTACTCCGAAGCTATCTTCCTGATTTTGCAGAAGAGGTCATATTTAATGCTTCATTGAATGAGAAGCCTACGTGAAATACTGCTATTTTCTTCTTCCTCTAATTTCACTACACTGAATCAAAGAGGAAATGTACCTACTGTGGGTCTATTGTGTAATTAACCTGAAAAAACTCAGTTAGAGATTACATTTTTTTCCCCCTACACAGGTTCATGGCTGTGATCAAGTCTAATTATCTGAGGCATTTAACTTTACATCATAACTCAGAGCAGTGCTCCATGTTTTCTTTCATTCACATGACATTAAATGTGGTATCAGATGTGTGCTGTGTCTTAAAATAGTTCAGTTTTACCAGTATGGCCTGCTTTGCTTTGCTCTGCTCTGCTGGCGGTGGTGGTTTGAAAATATGCAAAAGCAGTAAGATCTCTGGTTCTCTTGCCATGTGTGCTGCTGCTTCTGCTGCTGTTGCTGCTGCTACTGATGATAAGAGCTCAGGCTGTTTAAACCACACCACCTGCAAACTTCTAGCGGTTTTATGGTCGAATGTAGCTTATATTTGATGCTATTTCCAGTTTCCCCGTAAAACTGAATTTAGGTTTTACTTTTAACTAGTCACAGTGCGATAATCATATAGAGGACAAATGCTACCTCTAACTATTCTCTGATCTTTAAGAATAGTTGTGTATTAAAAGTAACTATTGCTTAGAGCTGACGTAGCTACGTGTGGTGCCTTTTGTTCCTCTGTGTTTTAAAATTTCATTTATTATGCAAACTCCTGAAGAATGTATATCTAAAATGTTCATATTATACATTATAAAAGAAAATGAGATCATTTCTGTATTGGGTTTTATTACATTGATCAGGCATAACATTATGAGCACCTGTCTAATATTGGTGTTGGTCCCCCTTTCACTGCCAAAACAGCCCTGACCCGTCATGCACTGTGTATTCTGACACCTTTCTATCAGAACCAGCATTAACTTCTTCAGCAATTTGAGCAGCAGTAGCTCGTCTGTTGGATCGGATCACACGGTCCAGCCTTCACTGCTCATGTGCATCAATGAGCCTTGGCCGCCCATGACCCTGTCACCGGTTCACCACTGTTCCTTCCTTGGACCACTTTTGATAGATACTGACCACTGCAGACTGGGAACACCCCACAAGAGCTGCAGTTTTGGAGATGCTCTGATCCAGTCATCTAGCCATCACAATTTGGTCCTCGTCAAACTTGCTCAAATCCCTATACTTGCCCATTTTTCCTGTTTCTAACACATCTATTTTGAGGACAAAATGTTCACTTGCTGCCACACCACGATCCACTCCTATATGATAAGAGGCAACAGTGGGCACAGGTTGTCAGGTTTTAATAGAAAATTATTACCTGTTATCAATGAACTGTAGCTTCAGTTTCCTGTTTTCAACCCACCACAGCTTATCTGAGTTTTTCATAGCTATGTCTGTCGGCCTGAATCAGACTGGTCTCTCTCAACAAGTCGTTTCTACCTGCTGAACTGCTGCTCACTGGATACGTTTTAGGATTATTTGGGGGTTTTTTCTACAAAACAAAATCAATGTTGTTTATGTATTTATTACATATGTTAAAGTTCTGTAATGTAATTCCTTTCCTCTGTAATTTGGCCTAACAGAGTGGGGTGTGTGTGTGTGGCACATGCACACTGTTATGATAAAAACATAAAGAGAACTGTTGAGTTAACCCAGTTAGCAAATTAAAGTGTGTCAGTTCATAACAATTATGACACAGTAGTCAAGACAGTGTCAAAGTACTGCATAATAATATTTGTAGAAGTCATACTGAGGACCGATGATGAAAATGAAAGATTCATCCAGGAGGAAATAAGTCTTATGTATTTAGGTCAATGTACAACGATCAGGCAGAACATTATGAGCACTGACAGGTGACGTGAATAACACTGATTATCTCCTCGTCATGGCACCTGTTAGTGGGTGGGATATATTAGGCAGCAAGTGAACATTTTGTCCTCAATGTTGATGTGTTAGAAGCAGGAAAAATGGGCAAGCGTAAGGATTTGAGCAAGTTTGACAAGGGCCAAATTGTGATGGCTAGACGACTGGATCAGAGCATCTCCAAAACTGCAGCTCTTGTGGCGTGTTCCCGGTCTGCAGTGGTCAGTATCTATGTTATTGATGCATGTGGGGAGTGAAGGCTGCTCAAATTGCTGAAGAAGTTAATGCTGGTTCTGATTAAAAAAATTTAAAAAAAATTAAAAAAAAAAAGCCATCAGAATACACAGTGCATGATGGGTCAGGGCTGTTTTGGCAGCAAAAGGACGACCAACACAGTATTAGGCAGGTGGTCATAATGTTATGCCTGAATGGTGTATTTATTCTAAAAGAAAATTGTATATTGGTATGATATAGCCTCAATAAAGAAAATGGCAACTGCCTGGGGATAAGGGAAAGCATAATTAACATTTAACAACCATCTAAACCTTTCACATTTAATACAGTAGGGAAAAAACATCTGAAGCTTGTTACACAGTCCACTGTAATTTACCGTCCAGTACATTACCACTGTCAGCACCTTGGCTGAGGAAACACACATCTGTGAGTGAATCTCATCCATCAGTGCGGGAGCAGAACTACCTCCTCCTGTTAAACTCCTGACGTTTACAGGTGACGCATCGTGACTCATCGGTCTGATCCGAAATACTGACGTGTCTGACAGATGGTTTTCTTATACAGTGACAACAATCTGAATCTGCAACTTTAGGAGCTGCCCCTTTACCACTGCTTTCTCTTACTATTACAGGGACATGACTTCCGGATCAGCACTGACTCCCTGCACCCAGACCACCACATTATAGCACAGTGCAGCTGAATCCTCTATATTGAATTGGCTAAGAAAGTGTTTATTAATTGTAAGAGCAGATCTAACAGTAGTGCTTTCTACAAGCTAAATCACAGCTTTCAGTTGTTCTCATTAGGGGTCACTACAGCAGATCATTGATCACTGATTCACATCATTGATCCACACCTTTCCTGACACAAGCCTCCTGGTTTGAGACCACCACTGAAACTATCTGGCTTGTGCATCTCTCTTGAGTTGCTTCTCAGGAATCAAACCCAGGTCACAGTCATGAGAGCGTGGGATCCTACTGTAGCTACTGGACCACCAGAACACCTCAGGTTTATATTATTGTGCTTTATATTCATTTCTATATATGATATACACTATATTGCCAAATGTTTTGGGACACCCCTCCAAATCATTGAATTCAGGGGTTGGGCTTGACCCCTTAGTCCCAGTGAAAGGAACTCTTAATGCTTCAGCATACCAAGACATTTTGGACAATTTCATGCTCCCAACTTTGTGGGAACAGTTTGGGGATGACCCCTTCCTGTTCCAACATGACTGCACACCAGTGCACAAAGCAAGGTCCATAAAGACATGGATGAACGAGTTTGGTGTGGAGGAACTTCACAGAGTCCTGACCTCACCCTGATAGAACACCTTTGGGATGAAATAGAGCACAGACAGTAAGCCAGGCCAAAACTGGGACGTCTGCCTTTACATGTGCATGAATGTAATATGGAGTTGGCCCGCCCTTTGCAGCTATAACAGCTTCAACTCTTCTTGGAAGGCTTTTAGTAAGTGTAAAGGTTCAGGAGTGTGTTTATGGGAATTTTGACCATTCCTCTAGAAACACATTCGTGAGGTCAGGCAGTGACGTTGGACGAGAGTTGGCAGCATGAAAATGTCTTGGTATGCTTTCTCTGGAACTAAGGGGCCAAGTCCAACCCCTGAAAAACATCACCTGTATTCAATGAAATCCAATTTTTCTTGGATTTCTGGAAGGAGACTCCAGTGTCAGATCTTTATAACAGCTGTATTTTTTTCTGAAAATGTTTTCAGGACAGAGGCTTTGGCAGACACTCCATACATGTGTGTTAACAGGATTCTGTTTTTATCCTTATTGCTATTAAAAATGTAATTTCTTTAAGCAGAGTGATCACTCAACAACCAAATTCCTAGTATGCATTAGTGAGAGAAAAACATTTTCAATGCAACAGATTTCCTTCTTTGTAAAACTATATTTAGTGTTTATTTAATATAACGTCGCTACCAGCATGTGCACATAGCACACCTGGGGTTACACCAGGTCAATACAAATGGTACTAGAAATTTCCATGCAAACCTGTGTGCTGTCATCGGATAAAAAACGGATAACCCTGGCAGATGTAACTGTTCAGCCGCACCCCATGTAAATGTGTCCCAAAATGCAAAAAGGCAGAGCTCTTTGTACTTCAGCTTCATGTAACTTTATCTTCACACAGACACACTGATAAGTGAAGTGCTGACCTTTTTATCATATTCTTCTACACATTTAGCATCATGGTAAAAAATAGAATTTGTAATCTTGGTTGCACTTAAGCATAACTAATCACGCAAGTATTTTTTTTCATGGCTTTTTCCCCTCTCCAGGAAGCTGTATACTCGCTCTTCACTTCACCTCAGGAGCAAATAAACACTTATCCACACTTGTGTCTGGATGATTATACAGTATACTTTTTTTTTTTTTAAATTCCTCTATACTATAGCATAGGATAATATTAAATTATGAATATTGAAATCATACATACACTATATTGCCAAAAGTTTTGGGACACCCCTACAGATCATTGAATTCAGGTGTTGTTTTTCAGGGGTTGGGTTTGTCCCCCTTAGTTCGAGTGAAAGGAACTCTTAATGCTTCAGCATACCAAGACATTTTGGACAATTTCATGCTCCCAAATTTTTGGGAACATTTTAGGGATGGCCCCTTCCTGTTCCAACATGACTGCACACCAGTGCACAAAGCAAGGTCCATAAAGACATGGATGAGAGAGTTTGGTGTGAAGGAACTTCACAGAGTCCTGACCTCACCCTGATAGAACACCTTTGGGATGAATTAGAGCAGAGACAGTAAGCCAGGCCAAAACTGGGACGTCTGCCTTTACATGCACATGAATTTAATATGGAGTTGGCCCGCCTTTTGCAGCTATAACAGCTTCAACTCTTCTGGGAGGCTTTCCACAAGGTTTAGGAGTGTGTTTATGGGAATTTTTTTACCATTCCACTACAAGCCCATTTGAGAGGTCAGGCACTGATGTTGGACGAGAAGGCCTGGCTCTCAGTCTCCGCTCTAATTCATCCCAAAGGTGTTCTATCAGGTTGAGGTCAGGACTCTGTGAAGTTCCTCCACACCAAACATTCATCCATGTCTTTATGGACCTTGCTTTGTGCACTGGAGTGCAGTCATGTTGGAACAGGAAAGGGTCATCCCCAAACTGTTCCCACAAAGTTAGGAGCATGAAATTGTCCAAAATGTCTTGGTATGCTGAAGCATTAAGAGTTCCTTTCACTGGAACTAAGGGGACAATTCAATGATTTGGAGGGGTGTCCCAAATCTTTTGGCAATACAGTGTATCTATAAGTAGGATATATTTTTAATCCTTAAATTACTTTATTATTATTATTATTATTATTATTATTATTATTATTATTATTATTATTATTATTATTATTATTTCATACAGAGTCCACTGATAATCACTAAACCTTTAACCACACAAAACACCGCTGCTAGAATTCGTGTCCTGTGAGTACTGCACATACAGCCTGCTGGAATGTGATATAATGGTGTAATACTGCCACCTGCTGGATGTTTTTATTTATTATTTTCTCTTTATTAATTTCCATTACACACTTAAATAAATTTATGGATTACTTTATGTTTTCGCATTTGTTATGGATTTTTTATGTATGTATTCATTGTAAAAGGTGTAACATTTCACTAGAACCCTGACATTTTACCAATATCAGGTGTCATAAGCTGTTATAATGTTACAAAGCACAGCATTGCTGAATACTCCGTTCTGACTGGTGGAGTCATTTTCTATAACTGCAGTTCTAACAGGACTTCAGGTCTTACAAATAAATCACAGCTTTATAATTAATGCATTCAGTTCTAATAGGTTATTGTTTCTATAGTAACAACTTTAATGACAGAGACTTGTATTATTGTACTTCACGATTTCTCAGTGTCATGACAAGCTGTGGGCTTGTATTTATGTTCATTGATTTTTTGTTTGTTTGTTTATTTGTTTATATGTTTATTTGCTATGATGTAAATACTAACAGGAACTCAGTTATCACACAGATGTTAGGAAACATCCATTTAAACTATAAATTAAAGTAACACTTATTTTATTTTGTAATCATTGCTAATGATAATGATTGCAAAATAAAATAATCTGTCATTTAATACACATTAGTCAAAGACCACCGTATCTATCTATCTATCTATCTATCTATCTATCTATCTATCTATCTATCTATCTATCTATCTATCTATCTATCTATCTATCTACACTGTCTATCTATCTATCTATCTATCTATCTATCTATCTATCTATCTATCTATCTATCTATCTATCTATCTATCTACACTGTCTATCTATCTATCTATCTATCTATCTATCTATCTATCTATCTATCTATCTATCTATCTATCTATCTATCTATCTATCTATCTATCTATCTATCTACACTGTCTATCTATCTATCTATCTATCTATCTATCTATCTATCTATCTATCTATCTATCTATCTATCTACACTGTCTATCTGTCTGTCTATCTATCTATCTATCTATCTATCTATCTATCTATCTATCTATCTATCTATCTATCTATCTATCTATCTATCTATCTATCTGTCTGTCTATCTATCTATCTATCTATCTATCTACACTGTCTATCTGTCTGTCTATCTATCTATCTATCTATCTATCTGTTGCACCTCCAGGGATGTGGATTCATTTCCCGCCTCTGCGCTCTCTCTCTTTATCTCTCTGTCTCTGCCTCTGTGTGTGTGTGTGTGTGAGAGAGAGAGAGTTCTTTTATGTTCTCCCTGTGCACTGGGGGTTTCCAATTTCCTCCCCCAGTCCAAAGCTGTAGTCCAAAACTGTAGGCTGATCTCTAAACTGTCTGTAGTGTGTTAAAAGATGTGTAAATGTGCGCTGTGATGGATTGGCACCCTTTCTGCACCAAGCGTTCCTTTTGGAATGATGAAATTATTATAGCATTTGTAAAAGGCCACCACTGCAACACCTAGCCAGGCCAGGTTTCGACAGCAGGAGGCAGTAGACTGTCAGACAGAGAGAGGGTCAGAGATTCAAGTCCATGCTCGAGGGGGAGGAGAGAGCTTTAAGCAGAGGAGAAGAATTCGGGGCATCTAGCAACAGGTCCCGGATGGGATGAATAACTATTTGGAATCTGGATATGGCTGTGGTGTAAGGTATTTTGGACAACTACAAGAGGCAAGCATACATTTGTCTATTAATATTTTAGAAAGCTTTCTGTGATTGTTTATAGTGAAATGTGAAGTATTACTGTGTATATATATGTATAACCTGTTGAGAAATAAAATGCAGATGCTGTAAGCCCTACAGTTAAGCATGTAGTGATGTAGATATTTAAGCTGGGCACTTGCGTGTGTTGTGCAAAGTAGTCTCAAATAATTTTTTACTTATTTATGTAAACATTTATGTCATGCAAATTAGTTGAAATAGAGGCTTGAAAGCTGCACATCTTAGTAAGTGGGGATTTGCAAAAATAGCATGTTGCCTTCAGCACTATGTTCTGGGGCTTTTCAGCCTTCTGCTCTCATGTGCTTTTTAGGTTCTGATTAAGCACTAGTCCTCCCACACTGCAATTTCTTCAGGAGTGTTTTGAGGAACCTGTGATCTTCACTGGCACCACATCCCGATTTGTTCCCTGAGTCCTTTCATAGGATAAACGGTCCAGAAAATGGATAGAGGAATGAATTGTTTGAGGAACAAGACAAAGAGATGAAAGTGTTGATCTAGCCAAATTCCCCAGATCTCTATCCAATCAAGTTGTGATGTTCTGGACAATCTTTGAAGGCTCCACCTCACAACTTAACAGAAATAAGCCACTTTTCCACCGGCACGGTTCCGATGCAGGTTCCTGGCCTGTGCCAGTTCAGAGTGTATCCACCACAGAGGAAGCTGTTCTAGGTTGGAAAAATCAGCTCCACCCCAGCCCTAAAAACATGGTGTGTAAAAATTCAGACACAGAACTGCCTTTCAGTTAAAGGGGCACTGAATTTAGCAACATTGGTCAACCTTGGAAAGTTATAGTTATATATTCACCAAATTATTTTTGCTATTTAGTTTTTCTTTTACACTTCTAACATTATTAATAAACAATGATGTGCACATAAATTTCAAAATGTGAAATGTTAGGAATACAAACAGTGGTTTACTTTGGTTAGGATATACACTGATCAGACATAACATTATGACCACCTGCCTAATATTGTGTTGGTCCCCCTTTTGCTGCCAAAACAGTCCTGACCCGTCATGCACTGTGTATTCTGACACCTTTCTATCAGAACCAGCATTAACTTCTTCAGCAATTTGATCAACAGTAGCTCGTCTGTTGAATTGGATCACACGGGCCAGCCACGCTCCCCATGTGAATCAGTGAGCCTTGGCCACCCATGACCCTGTCACTGGTTCACCACTGTTCCTTCCTTGGACAACTTTTGATAGATACTGACCACTGCAGACCGGGAACACCCCACAAGAGCTGCAGTTTTGGAGATGCTCTGATCCAGTCGTCTAGCCATCACAATTTGGCCCTTGTCAAACTCGCTCAAATCCTTACACTTGCCCATTTTTCCTGCTTCTAACACATCAACTTTGAGGACAAAATGTTCACTTGCTGCCTCTAATATATCCCACCCACTAACAGGTGCCATGATGAGGAGATAATCAGTGTTATTCACTTCACCTCTCACTGCTCATAATGTTATGCCTGATCGGTGTAAATGCATATATAAAAGAGTCATCTCTTTCCTCATCTCAACAAAGAAATCTCTGAGAAGGACCGAAAATAGGAATAGGGATTTAAACAAGGAGCTGCTTGATTATTTACGGGCAGTTTGTAAAACAGAACAGCGAACGTCAGGAGTCCATGCTGAATAAAATGAATGAAATGCTTGCTGTGATGAAGTGTCAGAACACTATGGACACTATGCTTAAACATTTGCAAACTTTAAATTATAAAATAACTTTTTGTGTAGATTTGGTTGAATGGGATGCCTGGGTTTATTTATTTATTTATTTTGGTTTTGTTTGCATTTGTCTAGAACAGGACACGAAACGAGGTAACGCCTGGACGGGGGGCTGTATGTTGAACTGTCCTTATAACAGGAGTCTCCAAGCGTCTTGCAGATTTTGTGTAGCAAATAACATAAGTCATCTTCTTAATCAGCTCCAGGTTACAGTCATTCCCTTTTTGTCCATTTTAGACTCTCAGAACTTATCTCCACACCGGACCTTGCACTCACCCTGTAATTGTACCAACATCACAGCCAGACATGTTGACTTTGTGTTGGCTAAACAGATGTCCATCTCCCAAGATATCCCACAAAGACGATTGTCTAAGGATTCTTGAGTCTTGAATACTCCAAAAATAGCCAAAACCCATATCCCACAAGATTTCCTAACCGTTCCTAACCATTACTGCTTGCTGGACTAGGGAATACTGTCCTTTTCTATTAAAATAGTCACCAGGATATTCTCCATGTGTTATAACAGGTAAATGGCTGCCAGCGATCATACTAAGACCTTTTGGTACTCCCTAATGATTTTCCATCTCCAGCAGCTTTGCAGAATCAGGGAAGTGGATGTGTATCACCTAAAACACTTTAACGGTGACTGACCCTTCCGTACTCGCTGCTGGTGACCTGCTTCCAAAGGGCGATAACAAGGTGTTCATCATAAATGATATGTTATGTGTTTTTTTCCATGCAGTTCATTGCTCAGATTGTTACATACATAATGAAAATACTGTTTGAGTGAATTCAGGAGCTGAGTCACTAGCTGCCCGAGCCATACTATAATAAAGATAGAACTCATTATCTGTTATTTTTATTGTAGACTTTGATAGTGGCAGTTGTGTTGATGTAATTACATTACATTGCATTGCATTTCTCTATAGGGTCAAATAAATTTTCAAAAACATGAACAGCTGCACACAAACACTGTGAAGCATCATGGAAACTTCTAACTGGTTTGCAATATGCTCTATATATTGCCTGACCCAACACTGACCACGAACCGACTCCAGAACCAGAGACCGAACCGGTTCTCAGTGGAAATGAGAAAGGAGAGAACTAACATCCAAAACAATACGAGGTTAAATGCATAAACTCCTTTAACACTCTCTACATAACGTCGTCGTATATGTTCATATTAAAGGGGATGTTATTCTCACGTGATTAGTGGTCGCCTGAAAAAGGACAAAAAAAAAAAAACCGTGACGTAGTCGGCAGGATTCGAACCTGCGCGGGGAGACCCCAATGGATTTCTAGTCCATCGCCTTAACCACTCGGCCACGACTACTTGCGAAAGTATTGTCTCTTCACAGAACAGTGAAATCAGAACACTTAATCACCGCGCGCAATTTGGAGAACTTTATAAAAAAAATTTGACTTTATTGTACAACTGAAAAACTAGCGTTAGCATGCATTGCGCCTAGCTTTAGCACCCATTTAGCCTAGCTTTAGCAAATAGCTACAGAAGGTATAGTAGTTAAAGACTGAGAACGAGTCACATTTTGAATTCGACAAATTTCGAAACTAAAACCACGTGTTTTTCATACAGGCCTGTTTTTTTTTTTATTTGGCTTAAAGCCAACTCAGCCTGCCCTGGCCATGTGGTCTAAACAAAAGATGAAGAAAACAAAAGCCAACTTTAAGAACAGAGAAGAAGTCAGAAAAGAAATTGATCTATTTTATATCTGATGATCATTGTAAAATAATCAACACCGGTCAACGGAGAAAAAGATCTCAAAAAAAGATCTCAAATTATTAAGTGTCTTAAAACGTTCAGACTCCCAAACTCAAATCAATAAAAACTTCAGAAACTCTAGCCGGAATATGTTTTTCTTTCATTGTCAACACATTTAAACTAAAAATTTAATAAAGTTAATGACCATGTACAACATTTTAGTATTTTTTATTTTTATTTTTAGAAGACCTAAAACATCCAAGTACTTGGCCTGTTTGTTTTTCATGCCCCTATGTGCAAAGCTTCTGTCAGGACTTTAAAATATATCGGTAGTTTTGATGATTTTGAACTCTTTATTGTCAGTCTAAAAGTAATGTTTGGAAATGTTAAAAATGAAGAAAACCTTTCTGTGAGCTGCTGTGCCACCCTTTAAAGCTAATATTCCTGAAATTTGACATTTCTACATAGAGCATTAATTACCTAAGTAATAAACTAAGCTAGCATTTCAGTGGTGTGTCTTGGTTTGATCTAAGCCTAATAATTTTTTCGATACCACCCAACACAGTAACATAATTTTCAGGGGTAAATACTTTATAATGTACCTGTTATAGTAATATAAATGTCTCGGCATGTGGACATATCAAGTGACTATGTTTGAAAATAATATTGCACAAGCATTTCATGCACAGCTGTATTTGCTCTCAGAAAGTTGTTATTGTATGTTACAGTATGTATGTATACTGGAGGCTTGTAACTCATCTCCTGCTTCATGATGAAGTCCACTATCAACTCCTTTGAATTGCTAACGTTCAGGAGGACATTGTTCTCCTGGCACCTGTTCTCCAAGCTTTTTATCTCTTCCAGATAGACCCTCTCATTGCTGTTAGAGATCAGGCCAAGTCAAGTCAAAAAGGTTTTATTTTCATTGCAAACATATATAGCTGATCTAGTACACAGTAAATATGACAAACGATTCTTGTAGAAAAACGATTCTTGTAAAAATATGGCACTTTTTTTGCTATATTTTGTTAAATTGTGTAATATTTTGTTATTTGTTATATTCCTTCTTATCTTATCTATTACCTGTGCTTGTGGATACTGCTGGAAGCTGTAATGATCTATCTATCTATCTATCTATCTATCTATCTATCTACAAGTTAGAAGCAGTTGGTAGCATCATTAAGGTATGATGTGCAAAAACAGCATTAAAGTTAGTGTGTATATTAGTGGTGCTGTAAACATAGATGCATTTTGAATGTGTGTGTGTGTGTGTGTTTGTGTGTGTGTGTGTGTGTTATTTATGGGTATTAGTTATGGGAAAAGTTATTTTCATTTTCCTTTCCATTTCAAGGAAAAGACAAAAAGAAACTTCTTTCAAGAATACGGTCATGTTTGGTGGAGTTTAAAAAATGTATGAATAAAAATTTGGCTAGAATGAATCAATTATTAAATAGAAATTCTTTTTCTGCTTGTTTGCCTGAATAGGTGTATCTGATATAACCATTGACTAGATATATAATTGCTACTGGAATAGCTTAAATTACCATTTTGTATTCTTTTCTTGATGATCTTACAAAGCTCTATATGTTCAATAAATTTCCATATATATATATATATATATATATATATATATATGATATATGAATTAAGGACAAAATGTCCTTATTCCACTAGTGTTGTAAAAAATCATTAATAAGGTTTAATGGTCTGTCAGTAATCCAGATCTGTAAATGATGTTGACATTTCCAGGTGAAAGACACACCAAAAGATACTTGAACAATTTCCTTGATGAAGAGATGTACCTTTATTTCTGAATGAAGTATGAAGGTACATGGAGAGTTTATACAGGAGCAATCACGATAACGATAACGTGCGACCAAAGATTAAGTAAAATAAGACTGAAATTGCACTGCACAAAAATATCAGAAAGGGTATTTAATGCTCAGTAAAGTGATAGTATCTATCATTGTAAAGTTGCAGTGAAAGACAGAGTGAATAAACGTAGCCGAGCGTTCAGGCGGTTGTGTAGAACGGGGGGTCACGTGACCTGGGCTCGCGGCCCGCTGTGTTTGGAGTACACGGAGAGAGAGGAAGCAACATGGCGACTGCGAGCGACCCGAAGCGGGACGCCGGCCATTCGCTTTGAGCTTTCTCGCGTTAACCGTGTCTCTGGCTTTACTGGACTGCTGCATCCGTGTCTCTGCGAGTCTAGCTTTCCGTCGGTGCCTGAAAATTCGAGTTTTCTGCACTTCCGGTGCGCGCTAGGACTGAAAAAGAAAAGAATAGGTTTTTCTATGTGTAATGAGGGGGAGAAGAGGCAGGCCGCCCAAAACCCTGCTGATGCAGGAGCCTTCTCCAGGGCCGGTGCGCGGTCTCAGACCCCGGAAAGGATTAAAGGGGAAGAGGAGAGGTGGCAGCGACGACGAATTTGTGACACCCAAGCGGGGAAACCCTCATTCATCGCGGGGCAAAAGGAAATCTGGATCCGCGGCATCGCGGGGTAGAGGCAGGGGCAGAGGAGCTGGACGAGGCAGGGGGAGACGGAGCTCCGCTAACGCCGTGGTTTACGATGACCACGAGAGCGAGGAAGAGGAGGATGCGGTGAGTTTAGCCTCGGAGGAGGATGAGTACATGGAAGAAGAGCCTCTCTCGGAGGAAGAAGATGAGGTCATCGACAACGAGTCGGACTACCTCGAAGAGCTGCCCGAGGAGGAGGAGGAGGATGATGCCAGCTACTGCACGGAGAGCAGCCACGGCAGCACTCCAGGTATCACTCTAGCTAACGGCTAGCTAAACTATCCAAGTTCACCATGCACACTCATGTCCTGAACACACGCCTGCAAAATTCCCAATGGCCTCTTTTATTAACCTTTTCTTTTTATTCAATATTTCTATTCAATCTTTTACCCAAGTGCTGGCTAGATCTCTCAAAATGGAGTAGCTATGTGCTAAGCAAAGGCAGGCCTAACTTTTAGCTCAGTGTTGGCTAGCTATCTGAGTCGAATATGCATGTTTGTATTGAGTAAGTGGCTATAAGAGAACAGATGTTTGATTATTACAATATTATTTATTCACTCCTCATTCACAATATCGCCCCCGATCACCGAATACACAAAGAGGAATAGAGCTAGCTTGCAGGTTAGTTGAGTAAACTTAGCATGTTTCAGTCCGGAGCTTGACGTTAGCAGGCTTGCTAGCAGTCAACTTAAGCTTAAATACAATGGAATTCATTTTCTTAATTAGCCGAATAATTTGCATGTTATTAAAGCTTTGTGCAACGTGCCGGTTCTGTCGTCTTCGACCTCTGAATTTAGGCGAATTGTGTTCATAAATGTTTAAAGCTGAAGTTAGAAATCTCATTATGTGAATATAAAAAAAAAATCGCATTCGTGTTAGCAGACCGGTGTGCTAGCTGTCTCTGTGTTCAGGTAGTGTTGAAAACACATAAGCTCTGTTTTTTTTAACGATTTAAGGTTATTTTCTTTATTTGGAGAAGTAAACATTTTCATATTGTTTGTTAGTCTTGTAGCGAACAGGCACCCATGTAGCTAACCCTGGCTCTTCTTCATTAGCTAAGTGGCTAACTAGCTAGTCAGGCTAATGACAGGATCCCATGCGTTGGATTGTTTTGAAATCGAGCGCCAGTAGCGCTTCACCTCACACACGGAGGGAGTTTCATACTGAGGGACTGACAATATCTTCCTGACATTGCCAAAGTCATTGATGAGAGTCAATAACAGTGTAGATGTTTGGCTTTAAAAATGTTTACACATATATATTTCAATATTTTCTTACAGCACTCATATCATGTATTTTTCTAACCCCCCGTAGTTTTCTAACTATTGTGGCCATTTCCTGGGTCAGAATCCCTGTTATATCCATATAATAAGGACTATTTACATTTAAATGCACAAGCCACATGTATTCACTCAGTTTAACTTGTTTTGTTTTCCTATTTGCACCTCAGGAGCTCTGACACATTATAAATATAAATGCATCAGTCTCACCAAGCCAGATTTTCTAATACACTGTTATAACACATTAATTGCAGAAGCAAAAAGAAAAGAAAAAAAGCCCTCCACCCCAAATTTTTCTCATATCTTTTGTTTCTGACCTGATGATGTTGGTCAGCTACAGACACATTTGGCTGTAATTTATAAATGCATAAGGTTACTGAGATCTAATCCAGATTTGAGTTTAATGACCAGATTTGCTGTAACAGATGCATGCTGCAAAATCTAGAGGATTGTATTTACTATGTGTCGTCTTGTTCTTTGCTAGGCCGGAGGAGACGACGAGCTCGTCGGCCACCCTCTCCCATCCTGGAGCAGAAAGAGATCCCTCCCCTGGAGCTGCCCAAGTCCTCAGAGGACCTGCTCATCCCTCCCGAACAGCTCCTGAACGCCTCAGCAGTGTACGAGGTGCTGCGTACTTTCAGCACAGTGTTACGCCTCTCGCCCTTTCGCTTTGAGGACTTCTGCGCAGCGCTGGCAGGCCAGGAGCAGTGTGCGCTTCTGGCCGAGACACATATAGCGTTGCTCAAGGCCATCTTGCGTGAGGAGGACTCCTCCAACACCACTTTTGGGCCAGCTGACCTCAAGGACAGCGTCAACTCTACACTGTACTTTGTGGACGGCATGACGTGGCCTGAGGTGGTGCGAGCGTACTGTGAGAGCGAACCCGAATACGGTGGCGCCGCACTCGAGCACCTGGAGGCTGACGAGTACCCTTACGGCCCGCTTGAAAGCAAGGTGAAGGTGCTGCAGTTCCTTGTGGACCGCTTTCTCACCACTAATATGGCCCGTGAAGAGCTGATGAGCGAAGGAGCCGTGCAGTACGACGACCACTGCCGCGCCTGCCACCGTCTCGGTGACCTGCTCTGCTGCGAAACGTGCTCAGCTGTCTACCATCTCGAGTGTGTGCGGCCGCCTCTGGAGGCTGTGCCCGAGGATGAGTGGCAGTGTGAGATATGTGTAGCACATCGTGTGCCCGGGGTCAGTGACTGCATCACTGAGGCCCAGAGGAGCCGCCCGTACCTGCGACAGGAGCCCATCGGCTACGACCGGCACCAGCGGAAGTACTGGTTCCTCAATCGCCGGATTATTGTGTGAGTTTTACATCTCGTAAAATTTGAATCGTCTTGCGTAATCTGCAGTATTCCACATCTTTGAATACAGCACAAATAACTATCACTAGCAAATCACATGCACGTCCAGTTATGTTGGATTATGTTAGAGCAGTGACAATTAGCAAAAGGTAGATGAATTGAAGCTCTTTACATATGAAACCAATATTTTCACATCAGGCTAAACCCAGGAAACCCGTCTCCACTGGCTGCCAACATGATTGGCAGGCTGCTTCCTGGGTCTGTTTGCTCGCTCCACAGAAACTGTGAATCATTTTTTTAACACACAGTTATTATAATAAATATTCAGGCTTAAAATTCTAGTTTTAACTACGTCTGTTTAGACATTACAACAGTTCTGTGATCTTTTGTTGTCCATATACAGACTCAGATTTTATAGTTTAATTGGGTTTGATAAATCACTTTCTCACTTAGAAAGACTTTGCAATGTTTTCCAAACTTGAATCCAAGTTTAATCAACACAGAACCCTTGTCTAGATAACAGTGGAACCTCAGACAGCTGTTTTTAGACTTTTTAGAGTTCATCACACATGCAGAGAGGTCTGTAGGATACACTGTATTGCCAAAAGTTTTGGGACACCCCTCCAAATCATTGAATTCAGGGGTTGGACTTGACTCCTGAGTTCCAGTGAAAGGAACTCTTAATGCTTCAGCATACCAAGACATTTTGGACAATTTTATGCTCCCAACTTTGTGGGAACAGTTTGGGGATGGGTGCTTCCTGTTCCAACATGACTGCGCACCAGTGCACAAAGCAAGGTCCATAAAGACATGAATGTGTGAATTTGGTGTGGAGGAACTTGACTGACCTGTAACCTAATACATTTACATTTCTGGCATTTGGCAGATGCTCTTCTCCAGAGCGACTGACAATTTCTCTCATTTTTATACAACTGAGCAGTTGAGGGTTAAGGGGCCCAGCAGTGGCAGCTTGGTAGACCTGGGATTCAAACCAACAACTTTCTGATCAGTAGTCCAACACCTTAACCACTAAGCTTCCACATCCTCCCCGATAGAACATCTTTGAGATGAATTAGAGCAGAGACTGCGAGACAGGCCTTCTCGTCCAACATCAGTGCCTGACCTCACAAATGCGTTTCTAGTGGAATGGTAAAAAAAATTCACATAAAGCCTTCCCAGAAGAGTTGAAGCTGTTATAGCTGTAAAGGGCGGGTCAACTCCATAATACGTTCATGTGCATGTAAAGGCAGACGTCCCAGTTTTGGCCTGCCTCACAGTCTCTGCTCTAATTCATCCCAAAGGTGTTCTATCAGGTTGAGGTCTGGACTCTGTGCAGTCCAGTCAAGTTCCTCCACACCAAACTCGCTCATCCATGTCTTTATGGACCTTTGCTATGGCCATCCCCAAACTGTTCCCACAAAGTTCGGAGCAGTAAATTGTCCAAAATATCTTAGTATGCTGAAGCATTAAGAGTTTCTTTCACTGAAACTAAGGGGCCAAGTCCAACCCCCTGAAAACAACATCTGAATTCAATCATTTGGAGGGGTGTCCCAAAACTTTTGGCAATATAGTGTAAGACACCTTAGGTCCTGAGGGAGCACAGCATGCTTTTATTAGTTTAGATTCAGAGCTAAACCCAAATGAATCTATTATTTAATGTATTTTGTTGAGTTTAACCAGATGTGTTTTGTATGAGAGTTGAAGCATCAGGTGCTGTAGTATTTGGCATCGGTGAGCCGCCTGTTGGTGTATCTTCAAACTCTTGTCACTGCATTCTACATCATATGAGATCACTGATCTCCTAGATGAACAATAATTGTCATGTATCCGTATTGTTTAAAACAGCAAGAACATTCATATTGCTAAATATCTTGGTGGGCTTTGTCTAGACCAGCATCAGGATAACAGTGTATTGTTTAGGTCATGTGCTTTTTGACGTGTTCATTTGAAATGCAGTGTTTGTTTTTCAGTGTTGTACCAGCATCTGTTCATCTGGTTTTTTGGGTTGAACAACGAAATTACCCTGACACGTTGACTGTTTATCTTTTCTTCTTCTTCTTTCTTTTTTTATTTTTTATTTTTGACTGACTCAGTTTCTTTTATGAGAATGCATAAGAAATTTCCTCTGAAGTTGTGCAAGAGATACGCAGACATTTTAATTACAGTGCTGCTTTAATGGCACTGTATCTTTTGTTTAAAAGCCTCCTAATGAATGTAGGCATGGAAAAGAAGCTTTGGGGTTTTGGGGGGCTTTAAAAGTCTTTTCTATTCCGAGTTCATCTTTGTATTGAATACGAAAACATGCACAAGTATCAAAGTCATTATATTTAAGGAATGTTCTGTCGGATCCAGTGGCAAAACCAATTTTAAACCACACTTTTTGTTCACATTGTAATGTAATTTCCTGATCTGATCTACATTGCACGGATTAACTGAAGCCCTATCTCGTCTTTCTGTATCAGGGAGGAAGACGGTGATGAGGAAGGGAAGAGGATCTGGTACTACAGCACTAAAGTGCAGCTGAGTGAGCTGATCGAGGTCCTGGATAAGGAATTCTGGGAGAATGACCTCTGTGCTATGCTGGAGGAGCTGAAAGAGGAGATTTACGTGCACATGGACATCACGGAGGACCTCACTAACAAGGCCCGTGGCAACAACAAGGCCTACCTCACTGTCGTCAACGGTAAGCAACCCGGAGCATCACGGGTGCACTTATTCTTTATGCTTTTAAGAACATGTGTAGTATAATGCTGTTTAATCCTGTTTACCTTTTGTTTTATCGTACTGTGGGATTTTAACCTGTTTTCTCTATGGCCATTGTACGATTTTATTCTGTTCTTGTATGTAAGAAATAAGACATGACCGTCCGTGGTGTTATAGGAAATCAATCAAAGCATGTCCTAAAGTGTTTTGTTCCTTGCATTTTTTCTTTTATTTATTCATTAAAAAAACATATGACATACTTTTTATCCATTTATAGTTACCTTTGATGTGGAATGCTTATAAAGCGGTTTAGTTTCTGATGTCACTTACAGTATAACAAGCTATAATCAGTCATTATAATAAGGGATGGATCTCTATTTCCTGTGCTCTTGTCTTTTTTTTTTTTATTTCGTGGAATGTTCAGATATGTTTTAAATTTTGTCTCAGCGTTTTGGCCACATCTGAAAAGCAGGCTTTCTGAAACTATCCTCCAAGGTAGAGAAATCTTTTGTTACTCTCAGCACATGGAAACCGCTTTAGTGAAAACCCCCGACATCAACCCTGACAGAGAAATCCTCGTGTTTGTGGTTTTCCGTTTTAGAGGGGTTTTTTGGTCAGCTTTGACCAGGTTACATTCACTGAAGATGAATGAATGAATGCTTTTGACGGTGTTGGTGTTTTTTTCCTTATTATCCTTTGAGACTTTTGATATAAGTTTGAGTCAGGTCAAGTCACTTTGTCATGTGATGCATTCACAGAAATGTCGTTCCTCAAAATTATACATAATGCAGACATCTACAGATGGAACTGAATAAATGGCCAGTGTGAGTGGATGGATTTGGAAATATTTTCATGTTGATCGAGATCACTATATTGGCAAAAGTTTTTGGACACACCTTCAAATCATTGAATTCTGGTTAGGAACTCTTAAAGCTCCAAAACGAACTCGCTCATCCATGTCTTTATGGACCTTGCTTTGTGCACTGGTGCGCAGTCCTTTTGGAACAGGAAGGGGTCATCCCCAAACTGTTCCCATAAATTTTGGAGCATGAAAATGTCTTGGTATGCTGAAGCATTAAGAGTTCCTTTCACTGGAACTAAGGGGCCAAGTCCAACCCCTGAAAAACATCACCTGAATTCAGTGATTTGGAGGGGTGTCCCAAAACTTTTGGCAATATAGTATATTTTCAGAAATAGTGTTTGTATTGACAGGAATTTTTTAAAGCAGAGGGGCAGAATTATTCGTATAGGTGTGAACAGCGCCTCAGTAAGGTCCTTGTGCATCTCATAGGAAGCAGCACTAAATGTTTCCACCCATTAGAAGCAGGTACATAAAACGAAATTTGCTCGTGCTCCGGGGATTCATCTTGTGCGTTTGATGTCGTAAACAAGTGTTTCATTACAAACCCCCAGAAGCTCCTGCTCACTCTAGAGGCACCGAAGAGGCAGGGTGAGAGGTAGAAGTGTTTGAGGTTAGAAATACACCGGAGATGCCTCTGCCAACATATGTTACGTTTGTGTGTGTGTGTGCATCTGTGATGAACCGATACCAATGTGCTTTTTAAGGTCATGTTGTCAGCTAACACCTCTGCATTTTCTGGTGGCAGTGACCGATGTAAAAAAGCAAGAGTGCATGTGTGCCCTGTGTTATTTCACTTTTAGCTTTTGTCTGTAGAGGACCTAGTGGTAATGTGACCCCAAGCTCATTCATCCTGTTTGTTGAGAAGGCATATAGAGGTGCAGACTGTGAGAGAGATTTAACAGTGCCTTGTGTGGTGTCTACCCTTGGTATGAATAGAAAATGGTAACGAAACTGAGAAAGGTTACTTAGGAAGCTGGTGCACATGCAGGCAGGCATTACTGATCTTATCTTTGACACGATGTCTTGCAAGCTGACACAAGAATAAAATAATTTAGCCAATATATTTCTGGAAATTAAGGGGGGAAATGTGTCGTGTTAGCGTTACATTTTCTGATGGAATTCCTTAAATATTACAATATTAAATATGACAAGTAGAGTTAGAAATTAAGTTTGAAGTTATCAGTTCAGACAACGAGCCTTTTTAACGTTCAGCGATACCGTGACGCCGCTCGGATTTTTATATAAGGTTAACACTTTATATGGAACAAAACGTCTCGATGTTGCTCTCTTTGGTGTCTTGTGTCAGCTTGTCACATAATAAGCCCAAAGATTCACTTCACTGCATACCTATTAGTTTTGTCTTTATATTCTTGAGATGACGACCAAGAGTCCAGCAGTGCAGAAGACGGTCGCTGGACAGATAATGTGTCAGGGCTGGGATTCACACTTTCTGTCTTCTGCTGCTGTTTATTAGAGTGTTGATATATTTAGACAGTTTATCAGTTCATTATGTTTTAGCGTGCGTGCATACTAATGGTAAGGCATATGTGAGATGCCAAGAGAAATCTATAGAGAAATATGGTTTCTGTCGCGGTTGAGCACATTTCAAATAGGCAACTGTTGCAGAGCATGGGCTTTCAGAGGGAAGGAGAACTGTTTAGATTTGAGTGGCTTGTAATGACAGAAGGGCTGTGTGGCTGATCAGAAAGTAACCATAAAATGTCTTTTTGCAGTGGGAATTTTAGCTACACTCACATTCAAGTGCTATGCAGCATAGAAAGACTCTCCAGTTCAAAATAAGAAGCCTGGTATTTTGCTAGAAGTCATTTACGGACCTTTTGAGAAGATATTAAGAGCAGCTGGTTTTGCTCTGCCTGCAGATTTGGGGCCACGTCACTGTCAAGTCTCAAGTTTTTTCTTTCTGGTTTGTTTCATACGTTTACCTGACTTTCTAAATCCACCAGATATAGTGGGAATTGTAAATTGATGATACCATACGTACCAGCGTACCATTGGGGTATATTATCCCACAGCTATTTATAGCCACAGAGGCTTGGAAGCAGCCTGTTGTGTGTAGGAGGGAAGCTCATCCTGTAGAGGTCGGCTGAGAGATGCTACATCAAAAGACGGATAGCGTTAGTCTTAATTTTGTAAGCTTCTCCAGCTTGTATTGTATCTGCTGTTTGCTTTCCAGAAAACGCAGTTTTACTAACACAGACGGAGAGGTTATTCAGCGCAATTATTTTTGCTTGAGCAAAGATTGGTGTTCAGTCTGAAAGAAAGGAGCAGCATCTGGTACTATAGTAAAGGATTGCTGATTGATCAGGTGCGCATGTCTAATAGAGCTTCATAATCCAGTAGTGATTAAAAATCCGTTCGTCAGCTTGTGTCTAAGACTAAATTAAGATCCTAAATGTAATACACAGCTTTTTTTTTTTTTTTTTTTGCTTTATTTCCTGCAGTTGAGCTGATTCACATCGCATTCTCACTGCAGCTAAACCGTTTCTGCTGAATGCACACTACATGATTTTTAGCCCTGATTTTCTGATGAAGACTTATTCGGGGCTCTGTGACTGCTTGTATTGTGAGCTGTATTTTCACAGAAACGATTGTAAGCACAGTAATGATGCTTCTCTACGAAATTATTTGGTTGTTAGGAACATCAAAAAATAAAAACACACTCAACATGATTCCTGGCAATGCCTCGAACACTTAAGATTCAGTGCTGTATAACTCCAGTTCTCTTTCCAGAACAATCAAGTCCTTTCTGCCTGTGTCTTTCCAGTCCTTTTCCAGCTGAAAGGTTGTGTCATCAGTAGATGTCCAGGTGTGTGATAGCTCCTGTATTGTGCAAAATACTGCGTCCACAGAACAGAGCGTAAAGTTGTGTCCGGTGTTACAGCACTTCTAAGACTTCTTGTAGTGTCCTACAGGCGTTAAGGATTGCTTGGATTCGGTTGTTTTGTTCTGCACCCAAGAGCAATTTCTGTGTTTTTCACCAGCCTAACTGAACTGCACCAACGGATAAAGCATCGGATATGAGATCAGTTTAGTCTCCCATCAAATCGCCTAAAAAAAAGTGTGATTAAAAAGAAACAAAGCCTGTAGTCTAGATATTAGTGTGTGGCACAAAGATGTGTACATTTAGGATGTCTGTTTACAGAAGAGTCTGTCTCATCCATATACTTATATGACTGCACACAAATATCTTTTTAGTACAGCATGCTTTGTCCAGAACAACAAGCATCACAATAAAACTTTGTGGGGTTTTTTTCCCCTTCAGATGAGATCCTGGAAAAGCAGAAGACTCGCCAGGCAGAACTCGATGAGGCAAAGCAGAAAGCTTCAGAGAAGGACGGTCTTGGGTCAAAGGTCAACGAGGGGTCCGAAGGTGATAACCCTGTCTCGTCTATTACCGAACTGTCTTCTTTACGACCGGACTCTGAAGACGGGAACTCGGCCTGTGACAAGCTTGAGGCTGACGGTAAGGCCAAGCGTCAGTGTGTCAGTGTGATACTCACGGGGCAGCACCTCACCTTTAGCTTAACAGTGAGTGAAATGGAACCTGCCTGATTTGGTCTGTAAGGTGAGCTGGAATGGATTTTTGTGTGTTGTGCCTGTTCCGTAGCCCCAGCTCCTCCTGCTGGTGAAGAGAGTAACAGTGTGTGTGGGCGCTCTCAGGCCGACTCCTCCGGTCCGTCTAAAGCTGACCCTTCATCTACATCCACTGCAGAAAACTCTGGGGAAGGGGCACAGAGGGAATGGGCAGGTACAGAGGCGTGATCCTGGAAGTCATTTTGATTCATCATTGATTGTGCTTCTATGAGATTGGATCAACCTGCACTTCCACCGTTGAGACATTGCTATTGTGTTGTTTCCAGATTTTCATCAGACTTAAGCATTTGGGTTGCTGCTTTGTTTATTCTGCCTTTATTTAATCCACCCTCATTCTTGCTTCTGCTCTCTGCAGCATAATTAAAATTGCTTGGTTTCATTTTCTCATAGCTTTGCTCCTCATGTTTTTCTGATGAAGTTAGTGTGCACTCCTGTCTGGAGACTGTAAAAAGCTTCGTTTTTTGGCCTGCTTCTTGATCTGCTTTTTGCTTGCATAATTCTGCAAATCTCTACTCCCATTTATTTGGTACTGTCACTCTGGCTGCATGCATTGCTTAAGCCTCATGGCATGGGATTTGGCACTCAGTGCAATTTTTGGGCCAAGGCTAACATCACTGTTGCACTGTGGCTGAGTCCACTGGTGCTGGGGGGGGATATTAAAAAAGGCCTTTTTGGTGCAGTAGAGAGTCAGCTCCTTCCAGCTACCTCTGCTCAACAATAGTGCCACAGAGAAGCACTGGCCTGGTGCCATCTTTGCTGTGAGCTTTAACAGAGATCCGCTGGCATGCTGTCCTCCCTGCAAGTGCATAGCTTGGGATGTGCTCGTGTGTTTGGTGTAGATTGTGTTCCTTTTTTTAATGCATCACTGGAGACAGACTGTAATGTGTGCTTACATTCTCTTTCAAACAGGGCCAAGTCTTAAAATAGCACATACGTGCTCCTTATGAAATACGTATGTGTGTGTATATGTTACAGGAACGTTTGATGTGCTCTTCCAGAGCAAAAATCCTATTATGCGTGAGAAACAGTAATGTGCTCTGTTTTGTGTGCGGCAGAAAAAAGCTCGGAGTCGAGTTGCGGAGGCAGTGGAGAGCCCGTCCTGGAGAGCGAGCCACCGCAGATCGCCGACGAGAACAGCTGCAGCAGTCACTTCTCTATTTCCGACTGCTTGAGGGCTCCTGAGGAGCCTGACCTCATAGACCGCTCCTCTCAATCCTCCCTAAACAGCCAGGATGATGCCGGTACATCCAGCAAGACACACACCGACATAACGCTCGTCATATACTAACTTAAATAAATCATGGATCAGAAATCCTGATTTCATTCAGCAGTTTTTATTTTTTCAGAGACTAAGTATTTATTTTAAATACTTGTTAAATAACCCAAGATGAAATTTTATTTTTTGTTTATTTGGAAGTGTAATCGCTCTGAATTAGGTGTGTAACAGTATACTTGTGTTGATGTTACATAACAAAGAAATCCGGATTAGTCTCATTTCACAGCACAGATTTTTGGATATTTATTTATTTATTTTTTTAAGTTATTGTTGCGATTTAAGGATTTCTCAAATTATGCACGCTCTCAAACGAGAAGTCTAAATAATTTAAAGATCCATTAACTCACCAGCATTAATTAAACTATAAGACGACAGCTCCCCAAAGCAGATAATGTTGCCATATTTTTTTATTTTTTTCCAACAAGCTGTTGTAAGCAGTCCAACTGGATTCTTTTGATTTCCTTTGTCTACTCTTATTTTTAAACGCTATGAGGGATTTCCATTCAGCCAACTAGCCTTCAGCCTCTTTACCTGAGAGATTTTTTTCATGTCAACATTAGCGCAAAGATCATTCTGATGTCCTGAGGAGAAGATGAAGTCATTCTCAAAATCTGATATCAGTTACAATAAAATTCCACAACATTTGCCTTGTGTGTATGTGGCAGGTGAGAGTAAAGGAAATGGCGATGGTGGAAAGACGGGGTCGGCAACACGCATGGTGACGCGTCTCCGAAACCCGGACAGCAAATTGAGCCAGCGCAAGGTCATGCAGGACAAGGATGCCAGCTCACAGGACAGTAAAGCACTTAAAGAGGTAAAATCATGAAGTTCTTCTAGCCCAGAACATGCAACGTATTACTACTACACTACTACATACTACATACTTACAAATTATCAAATATTATGATTCTTGCCTTAGACTCCTCTACTGTCGAGCTTGGTCAGGAAAGACCTAGGCCTGAAGACCAGCTCCAGCAGCGGTTACTTCAAGCTTGGCCAAGAGGGCAAATTCCGCGTCTACCATAACCAGTACAGCACAAACGCTCTGGCACTTAACAAACACCAGCACCGGGAGGACCACGACAAACGACGGCACCTCTCACACAAGTTCTGTATGACTCCCGCCGGCGAGTTCAAGTGGAACGGCTCACTGCACGGCTCCAAAATGCTGACCATATCCACACTGAGGCTTACCATCATCCAGCTGGAGAACAATATCCCTGCACCCTTCCTGCATCCCAACTGGGCATCACACAGGTAGCACAGCTAAACGTGTGCTCTCGGAAATGATAAATAGTCTGAGTCATCTTTTGAGATCGGTCCCAGTGTTTCTCAATTCCGGTTCCAGTGTAACACCAAGGCACTTTATGCTACACGCATTTTATGCATACCACTGCAGGCCTTTCTGCAAGCTGTCTGTATTCTACCTGAAACTAGTGAGCTGGTGTTACTAAGGCAAACATACATTTCATTCTGTCTAAATGGAGCTGCTTGGTATACAGGAACTGGGTTTGACGGCTTTTTATTGTAACCAGTGTTATTAATCTGTTACGATCACATGCAGGTGACAGTCACGTGTAATGAGAGCACAGTTCTAAACAGAATCTTCAGTTTAACATTTCATAGCGTTTCTGTTTTAACAATGCATTTTTTTGCTGCAGGTCCAACTGGATAAAGGCTGTCCAGATGTGCAGCAAAGCAAGAGAATTTGCCTTGGCTTTGGCTATTCTGGAGTGTGCAATCAAACCAGTGGTCATGCTTCCAATGTGGAAGGATTCTCTCGGTCACACAAGGTCAGCAGACAGATTCCTTTCTTGTTTTCTTTGAAGCTTATGAGCTTATTTTTGCACTTTTGCTCCAAATCTTGATATCTACTAATATGTTGTAATTTCCTGAAACATTTCTTTAACGATGAGCCCTCAATGCTTTGTAGTCCCGTGTTAATCATTTCTTTTGCAGCATTTGTCTTTGCCCCAGGCTACATACCGATGCAATGTTTAAGGTCAGACAATGCTGATTAAGCAATTTGCTGTGTCACCTTTTCTCTTTTCATTCCCAATATCATTTTGGTCCTTCCCTTTTTTTTTTTTTAATCCTCTCTTAGGCTCCACCGAATGACCGCTATGGAGCGGGAGGAGAAGGAGAAGGTGAAAAAGAGAGAGAAAAAGCTGGAGGATGAAGAGACGATGCAGCAGGCGACATGGGTGAAATACACATTCCCCATTAAGCATCAGGTAATTATCGCTCTGGTGTGACTTTAATGTGTAAGAAAATAAAAAACTATTGCCATGTTCCGAAAGAGGAGTCTTACATCTGTGCAAGCAATTTATTTATTCATTTATTAAATTTACTCAATTGTTTGAAAAGCATTGTATTCAAGAATTTTTTTGTTACAGTAAGATGGAAAAACCTTGCCTGTTTTCTGAAATGTCCTGTATGATTTTGCTCTAGGTGTGGAAACAGAAGGGTGAGGAGTACAGAGTGACTGGTTATGGTGGCTGGAGCTGGGTCAGTAAAACCCATGTCCCACGTTTTGTCCCCAGATTACCTGGAAACACAAATGTCAACTATCGAAAAGCACTTGAAGGTATGCGTTGTTGTGTCCATGTTCATTGCACATCTATTTACACTTTACAGTGACATATTCATGTTAGTACAACACTGTATATCCTCACACTAATTTGTACTGTGCACCATGTCCATTTTTATGCATCGCTCCACTTTATTAGCACCTGTACCCCTGATTATTTGGGCAAAATCTCTTCAGCAGCAGGCCAGTGCGTAACATCATGTAGATACAGGTCAAAAACTTCAGTGAATGTTTATATTAAGCATCAGAATTAGTACAGTGTGTGATCTCATTGAGTTTGATGTAGTCTTTTGCTTGTGTTTCTGCCCGGCATGTTTGTACAGTGTGGTGGTTCGAGTAGCCGTAGCCTTCCTCAGTTTAAACCAGTCTGGCCATTCTCCTCTAAGGCTATTCGGTCCACAAACCTGCTTCTCAGCGGATGTTTTGTATTTACCCATTATTATATTTAAAGTCTAGTACTGTTTTGTATGAAAATTCCAAGAGATTAGATGTTTCTAAAATACTCTAACTGGTACTAACTACCATGCCAGGGGTAAAGTTACTGAGATCACACTTTTCCCCCCATTCTGATGTTTGATTTAAGTTAACATTGTGCATATGTACATATGATTTGGCTGAGCGGTTAATTGCATAAATGTTAAAATAGAGTGGACAGTCAGCGTATATCAAATTCTGTTAGTTTGCTTTGTTACATAATTAATGAGGTTCTTCCCACAGCATTTTCATGTATATTTCTTATTTTTTTGTCCGTGAGTGATTGATAAAATCAGTACAGTTTTAACACACACAGGTCATCATTTCTGATATCTGAACAGGTTGGAGAGACGTTTTACTAAAGGCACATATTGCTTAGGCTGAATTTAACTTGTCTTCTACTTTGTTACAGGAAAATCCCTTCCGTCTATTTTCATTGAATTGTTGTCTCTTGTTTTTTTTAGCAGCTAATACTGGCAAGGAAAGTCAGACATCCTGCCCAGAAAAATGCCTAAACCCGATCCCTGAAACCCCAAAGGAACACTCATCTGAAGAGGAGCAAACACTCAAAGAGACGGAGGAACAAAAGGAAGAAAAGATGGAGGTAGACGAGAAGACTATGTCTACGAGTGATGAGCTTGACAAAAATGAATCTTCTGAAAAGATGGACACGAGCACCCCTGACATCACTAGCCCCAGCGAAGAAAAAGGTATTAATATGGAAACATGTCTGCCTCAGTAGCTGCTTGTTTCATTTCCAGTGTCAATAAAGCTTATCAGTCTATTTTGTGAGTTTTTTGTAGAGAAACACTATATTTAGATCCTTATCACTCTTGCTAATATTTGCTCTTCATTTTTTTCATGTTTGCAGTTAATATTAAAAGCACACCTTCACCTTTGAAGAATGATCAGTGTGTGAAAAAGGAATCTAGCGATTGTGAAGAGTCCAAAGTCAGTGCAGCAGTTCAGCCTCAGGTGTCATTTGAAGATGATGTTGTTAACGTCAGCCAGGGCTTTCAGCTGCGCACAGCTTACAAAAAGAAGGGCAAAGGATCAAAGCTGGATGGTCTTTTGGAGCGGCGGGTCAAGCAGTTCACTTTGGAGGAGCGGCAGAGGCTGGAGAAGCTCAAGCAAGTTGGTGCCTCAAAACCCACCACTGAAAATGGGACAAAGGATCAGGAGAAGACCAGTCCGTCTCTGACCCAGGAGCTTAAAACTGAAGGATCCTCTTTTGAAGCTACTAAAACTGTTCTGTCTGATCAGGCAGTAAACCCGACGGTGAAGGAAAAAGACCCTGTAGTACAAAAGCTTGACTTTGATCAAGATGAGAAGGTTCATGGTTCTTCAGAACAGACTGAAAATCTTGATGTCAGACTGGGATCAAATTCAAAGACTGAATCAGCTACATCTCTGCCAGAAAAAGAGCAGAACGCAGCACCAGAACCACAGCACAAAACGGGGAATGGCACGTTAATAACTGACGCAGAGCTTAACGGAGGTTCTCGGAAAGATCTGGAAGACAGCCTTAATTCAAACAGCAAAATGCCATGCCTGAAATTTGAGGGTACAGAGAAGAAGGACACAACTGAAAACACTTCTTCCATGGAAGAGAATGGCTTAAGTATAGAAACAAACTTGCCGGTGCACGTCAATGGCAGAGATGGTTCAGTGGACTCTCCGCCAACAAATCTGACCAATAATTTCAACTCAAAAGAAATGAAGCAGGGTGAAGAGGAGGAGACAAAAACACTTCCCTCCAAGGATCCCGTAAAATCACTAATGAATGGTGACCTGACTCAAGGCAGCCAGAACGACATAGCTCAGTCTAATGAGGAGAAGTCAAACTTGGAGTTTCTGGCCTCTCAGAAGGTTGCTAGAATGGACTGCAACACTGAGGGCATAGCTGAGTCTGCTGTAAGTTCTTCTCCCTCCCAACTTTCTCCAACAGAAACTGTAAAGTCAGATGGGCTTAGTAGCAGTACCAGGGTGTCCCCAATGGAGACTGAAGAGGCCAAGTTGAAAACTTTTAGCCCATCACCAATCCTGTCAACAGAGGAGTCTAGCTTAAGTAATGACGTTGCTGAGAATAGCACTAACAGTGGTAGTGGGGGCAAGACCATAATAACACAAGTGATCACTACTACCACTACTACCACTACAGTGTCCACCGAATCACACACTGTTGAAGCATCCAGCTTGCCTGATGGTACCACTAACAGTAAAGATTCTTCAACATTGACGTCAGCTAAACCGAAAGTGGAATCCACCATGTCCGTGTCTACTCTTTCCACTACAACCACCACCATGGTAACCAACGTATCAAACCCAAGCCAAGGAGCCAAAGTTACAGAGCAGAGCAAGACCACTGTCACAGCAATGTTTACTGATGCTAAATCAGCACCTTCAAGTACCACTGTAACCTCAGTCACCCTGAGTAAGGAGTTCTCCACCAGAGACAGAGTGCGGTTATTGAAGTTCTCCCGCTGCAAGAAGACCCGGTCTGGTACAGCTCTGCCTTCATATCGCAAGTTTGTAACAAAGAGCAGCAAGAAGAGCATTTTTGTGCTCCCCAATGATGACCTAAAGAAGCTTGCGAGGCGAGCGGGTATCCGTGAGGTGCCCGTCTTTAATTACAACGCCAAGCCAGCTTTAGACGTCTGGCCCTATCCATCCCCAAGGCCCACTTTTGGAATCACATGGAGGTCTGTAACTATAAAAATGAGACGTTTTTGAAACTCGGTTTGGAGTTAATGAATTATTTTTAAGCTGTTAGATCACAAGTTCCAAATCACGGTCTTGTCCAAGCCCTGTCCTCTGTTTTCATGCTCTAACAAACCTAATATAATTAATCAACAAATTAAAAGCCTTTCCTGATTTGTGTATGTTGGGAGCACTACAATGTGCAGGACAGAGGGTATTCCAGGAGCAGGTTTGGGAACCTGTGTACTATTACTCTGGTTGTTTGTTTTTTTTTTTGTCATGAATCCTTTTCTTAAGAGCCCCATTTCTCTTTTCACAGGTACCGGCTTCAGACCGTAAAGTCTTTGGCTGGAGTGAGTCTGATGTTACGCCTGCTTTGGGCATGCCTCAGGTGGGATGATATGTCAGTGAAGCCCTCTCCTGCTGTTGGAACCACACGCACCGGTGAGTTTACCAGTAATAAATATTATTAATGTTTCATATAGCCACAGAAGATATAAAAAGTACTTCATTGTTTTACCTTCATCAACAGAAACATCGGACACTGAGATAACAACAACTGAGATTATCAAGCGAAGAGATGTAGGACCTTATGGCATCCGCTCAGAGTATTGCATTAGGAAAATTATTTGCCCCCTAGGTGTGCCCGAGACTCCCAAAGGTAATGCAGACTCTCAGTAAGATATAAGAACAAGTATGCTGTCATATTTTTTTTTCTTTTTTCTTCCTGTCACCCCTGAAATGCCCTTTAAACTGCGAGTTATTAGTGGTGATTTCATCGGTTTTAGTGAACACTTCATATAAATAGCTACTTTTTCTCCTTCCATTCAGAGACCCCCACACCCCAAAGAAAGGGTCTGCGCTCAAGTGCTCTGCGGCCAAAGAAACCAGAGCCCTCTAAGCAGACAGGACCTGTCGTGATTGAGAAATGGGTGCCAGAGGAGGACCTGGAACTTTGGGAGATTCGAGCCTTTACTGAAAGGTGATACTTTCCTCCAGTTTTTTTGAGAAACTCCAATGATACAGCTGTGAAAGATGGACTTGACCTCTTGTCAAAATCCTCTCGATGCTGTTATATATATATATATATATATATATATATATATATATATATATATATATATATATATATATATATATATATATATATATATATATATATATATATATATATATATATATATATATATAGTTTTTATTTTTGTTTGTCTATTTAATAAAATGCCTCTCTGATAGTTACTCATCACTCTGATTTCTCTACAGGGTTGAGAGGGAAAAGGCTCAAGCAACAGACCCAAGTAAGGTTACTGTCCAGAAGACAGCTGAGGAGGTCAAGGCCCAATTGGAAGCTCAATTAAAGCAGCAGAGATTGGCAGCCCAGCAGGTGAGAAATTAGACATGTGTTTTTATATATATATATATTGTATAATAATGTATAAACACACCTCTATTAATCAGCTCTTAGAAGTTGCACTCATTAGCCATTTAAAACATTTTTGCATATTTGTCCTAAACAGTGTAATTATCATGTGCAAACTGTGAAACTGAAAATATATCAAAAGAAGTTTGAATGCAACAGAACAGCGACATTTTAGGGTGTTGACCATGCGGAATAAAATAAGATCTATAGCTGCGTATTCATGAAGTTCACCACACACTTTGGTTTCACTCTATCACTAAATGGATTCTACTACTTTGAAAGAACAAAACTCCTTTTTAAAACTGTTTCTATTTCATTTATTAGAAACCTGCCATTTAAAATTCAGTACAATCAAAACCATGTCAGACCAGATTTGGTTATATGTATAGATATTATTGATAAGAAATTGTGGCCAAATGACAGTAACCCGGCTGTGATGTTCTACTGGGGTTTCTCACCAAGCTTCTGAAAAATTACTTTGTAGAAACGTTTGGAGCAGCAGAAAACTGGAACAACCACAACTCCATCCAACTTGAGCAGCACACCTACCAGCACTGCATCATCCACCCAGAAGGTGGTGGTAGGTTCTCTGGGCAGTCCAGTCACCCCTGGGACAAAAGTGGTGCTTGCCACCAAGCTAGGTACTCCGGTGCAATTTCAGCAGGGCAAGAACTTCCAGCAGTCCTTTGCCTCCTGGGTCAAGCAGGGCCAAAGCAATGCAGGTCAGTGGTTTTGGGGTTAAAAGTGAAAAGTTGTGATGTGTTCATTTATTAAGCTTTTCCATTAATAGTTGAACTCGGACATTGATGTTTTATCCATCAGGTCACACCAGCATTTTTTGTTTTGCTGCATTTTAACTTTTGGTGTTTTCGTTCAGTGTACAGTGCTTTGCACGTATTTTCGCTTTTCCATTTTGTTTTGTTTGTAGTCGAATGCATGGATGTTCTCAAAGGTGTTTGAAATGGTAGAATGCATATGTTCTAAATCAGTGGTGCCCACTTATCCAGTAATAAAACATTTGGAGAATAAGCTAAAATAATTACACAAGAAAATGGTAAAATATCCTTGTATCCTGGTTGAAATAATCTTCAGACTTTCTAACGAGTTATGATAGATGTTTTGTTAAACTTAATGAGTGGATGGTTGTGGGCACCACTGCCACACAATAATGTGCTGTGGCTATTTAATGGAGGTGACCAATGGCCATGTGTCTTGCAGCCTCCACTACTTCCGTTACCACAGTGGCGGCGAGTAGTGTCAGCACGTCTGGGCAAACGTTCCAGATCGCTGCTGCGTCAGGCTTGATGACTGGCAATGTCATCACCGCCAAACTGCCTCTGCCGGCCAACAGCAAGATAGTCACAGTGAATGTGCCAACCACGCAAGGAGGTAGGGCAGGCCTCTGCCCATACTGGCATGCTTTCTTAAATTAGGCCTGCCCGCACACAATTACAGCCACGTTAGTAGCTCGTGTCAACCATATGACGATGCAGTAGAGTGTCACAGCCATTGTTTTTAGACACCGGTTTTACTACGAATCTGTGTCACAAATGTACTGCATGGTATTGTCATAAAATGGAAAAATTAGCAAGACTTTCTGTAATAGACATGAAATTTGGTTATGCCTTGTAGAATCTGTTCCTGCTTGCATACTATTATGAAGATAGAAACTATTGACTAAAAATTGTTGATTGCCAAGAATTTTGGAAAGAGAAAGATGATGCCATGTTTTCAAAGTGTCACAGTGTTTTATTTGACCTTTGGGCATGTTTTTTTGGGTGTTGTCCAGGTGTTGTCCAGGTGCAGCAGAAGGTTGTTGGCATCATTCCATCCAGTACAGCAGCCACAGCTCAGTCATTCTCCTCATTCCAGCCCCGTACGGGCACAGTCAACATCCGACCTAACACCAGCAACTCCACACAGCAAGTATGTAGTCCCAGGATATTTCTCTAAACCTCACTGTATTTTCCAGAATGACTATAAAATTATTTTAATACAAATTAAAAAAATAATCTCTGACACTGTGGAAGACCAAATTGCTCGGTGTTACTGCTGATAAAAGTATATTACTTGGGATGGGAATATTGATCTCCAAACTAAGAACTGAGATATTTTTCCCCTGTAGGCTACCACTGCTGGAACCCCTGTCCGGCCTGGGATGACGGTGGTTCGTTCACCCCTCCAACAGGCCACAACTTTGGGCAAGACCATCATACGCACACCTCTAATGGTTCAACAAGGTATTCTTTTGTGCCAAATTTGCTTGCATGCTGCACCCAACAAGTTGCATGTCCTTTTGGCATTGCGAGCCCTGTTTGTTGTTGTTGTTGTTGTCCTGTTTTTGCTTATTTTTTCGAATCGTCTCTCAGGCCAAGGTCAGCAGGTGGTAACTCAGATCATCCGAGGAACACCTGTATCAAAGGCTGTGAGCAGCAGTTCCCCAGCGCAGGTGGTGGGTTCTCCCCCTCTACCCTCTACTCCTGGGCAGCCCCAGACTCCACATGCTCCCAGCACCACCCGACCACAGCAAGGCCAAGTTAAACTCACCCTGGCTCAGCTAACACAGCTCACGCAAGGAGCTCAGGTTTGCACATATTTGTTTGCTTGTACTTCTTTCAGGGTGATGTCTAAGGGTGAACTGGGAGCAGAGCTTGACAGGGCTTGGCAATTTCACACTGAAATACAACACTGAAAATCAGGTCTTTTAAATATAGTTTTAGAGGGTGGGTAGTGATGGGCAGGTTGCTATAAATGAGAAACCAAAGGAATCCTGTTTCTACCACAGTAGTGAAAAAACACAACTGATTTATTTGAGTTAATACACTGCCTGGCAAAAAAAAAAAAACCCTTTTGCCTTGATTACTCCATGCATATGCCATGGCATCATTTCAATAAGCTTATGCAATGACACAATGTTTATTTTCATCCAGAGTTGCATTAATATCCTGCCAAGATTTTGTACTGATAATTGGACCACTGCATAAAATTAACTGGATTTTTTGTTGCGCTTTATATATTTCCCTTTAGTATTCATTTTTTCCAATTTTAATTTTAGTTAGTTTATTCCCTTTGTATCAGAAGTGTTCAATTTATGCCATGAATTAATACCCTCCTGAGAAAGCCCTCCTAAACAGCCATCAGAGTACCCAGTGCCCACAAATTTGATCAACTCGTCTTTTTTCTGTTTGAAGGGTGGGAATCCAGGTTTGACTGTAGTGATCCAAGGTCAGGGGCAGACTACAGGGCAGCTGCAGGTCATACCGCAGGGTGTGACTGTGATCCCGGGTCCTGGTCAGCAGCTCATGCAAGCAGCTATGCCCAATGGCCAGGTCCAGCGCTTCCTCTTCACTCCTATGCCACCAGCATCAGCTACTCCAGCTCCCACTGTATCCACACCAAGCACCTCAGCCACTCCCACAAGCAGCACCACACCTGCCGCCGCCACCACCACCGCAGGACCTACAACGCCAGTGAGGCCAGGTAAGATATGTGATACATCTGTGGAAGTTGTTCAGGTCAAGATAAAGTTTCCTGATCTGTCTTTAAGAACTCAAGACAGCTATGGTTTTATAAATAGTCTTTGTGTCTGATTCTTCTCCAGCAATACAACCTGCAGCCCAAGTATCACCCATCATCCAACCCTCCAGCCTTCCTTCATCTCCACCCCCTCTTCCTAAATCCCAACCTATGCTACAGCCAGCCACCACATCCCAAACACCACCATCTCCTGCTCCAGTTCCTACTCTGCAAACTAAATTTTCTTCACAGGCCCTACTTCAACCACAGTCGCAAGTCCAGCACCAAACACAATCACAACCACAAAGCCAGTCCCAAGCTCTACAACACCAAACCCAGCCACAAGTCAAAACCCAACCACAGCTTCAAAACCAACTTCAGCAACAATCCCAAATCCAGTCCCAACCCCAGCTTCAACCCCAGCTTCAAACCCAGTTGCAGCACCAAGTTCCATCACAACCCCAATCACAGCTCCAAATCCAGTCTCAACAGCAACTCCAACCACAAGTTCAACAGCAAGCCAAACTTCAACCCCTGCAGCAACTTCAACCTCAGCAGCAGACTCAGGCCCAGCCACAACTCCAACTTCAAATTCAGCCTCAAAAGCAACTCCAGTCTCAAATCCAACAGCAGCCCCAACTCCAGGCTCAGCTTCAGCCTCAACAGCAGCCCCAACTCCAGGCTCAGCTTCAGCCTCAACAGCAGCCCCAACTCCAGACGCAACTTCAGCCTCAGCAGCAGCCCCAACCACAGGCACAACTTCAGCTTCAACAGCAAACCCAACTCCAACTTCAGCCTCAACAGCAACTCCAATCACAGCCACAGCTTCAGTCCCAACAGAAACCCCTTCTCCAGACACAGCCACAACTTCAACCCCAACAGCAACCTCAAATCCATTCTCAGCTGCAACTTCAGCCTCAGCAGCAACCCCAACACCATCCCCAGCTGCAACATCAGACTCAACAGCCACAACTCCTCCCTCAGCAGCCTTCCCATGTCCAGTCAACCCCACAACAGCAGCCACAAACTCAATCTCATTTGCCTGCCCAAACCCCAGTCCAGCCCACTTCCCACTTACCGGTGTCTCATGTAGCCCAAGTGACTTCACCCCCAACACAGGTAGCCTCCATTGCTGTAGCTCCACAGGTAACCCAGACCACGGTAACTCAGGTTCGGCCTCAGATCCAGCTCCCTGCCCAGCTTCTTAGTGTTCCAGGGATCCAGCAGCAAGTCCTGTCCCAGATCCAGAACCAAGTAGCAGCACAGCTTCAGGCCCAGCATGGTACCCTTCCCCAGCAGATCAAACTGCAGCTTCCTATCCAGATCCAACAGCAGGGTGGAGGCCAGGTGCAAACACATCAAATCCAGAATGTGGTGACTATCCAGACGGCCAGCGTCCAGGAGCAGCTCCAGCGCATCCAGCAGCTGCGAGATCAGCAGCAGCAGAAGAAGAAGCAGCAAGAGGCTAAGAGGGAACAAGCTCAACAGGCTGCCAGCCAGAGCGAGCTGCTGCAGAAGCAGGTACTGAATGGATGGATGCTCTTAACCACAATGACTAAAAAAATCTGTAACCTGGGAGACTATTAGATAATCAAATGGAAATAAATGTAATACAGAGAAACAGTTTAAGATACCTTAAAATGTATGGTATTTTGCAAGGAGATTTTAGGCTAACATTGAAGACTATTTGCATCGATTTCGCTCTGGTTTCTCTTGCCGTTTCAGGTGGTCATGAAGCAGAATGCAGTCATAGAACACTTAAAGCAGAAGAAAGCCATGACGCCAGCAGAGAGGGAGGAGAATCAGAGGTAAAAAAAACTCATTATATCCATATTCTGTCCAAACAGTTTTGACTTGTTATTTACCTTCCCTGTCTCGTGTATATGCTCTCTGTGTAGGATGATCGTGTGTAATCAGGTGATGAAGTTCATACTGGATAAGATTGACAAAGATGAAAAGCAGGCAGCCAAAAAGCGGAAGCGGGAGGAATCAGTGGAGCAGAAGCGCAGCAAACAGAACGCCAGCAAGCTCTCGGCTCTGCTCTTTAAACACAAAGAGCAACTGAAAGCTGAGATTTTGAAGAAGAGAGCACTGCTGGATAAGGAGCTACAAGTGGAGGTGCAGGTGAGAGCATTGTGCATCCATATGCACAATTCATGTTCTCCATAGGTATACAAAAATTGTCTTGATAGAAGTGGAAGAAAGTGAACAAATGGTAGCTATTTAAAGGCAGTGCTCCAGTATTTAAGACTTTTTGCCCTTTTCTGCTCTCACATGTCTGTTTCCTTCCTGTTGCTCTTAGGAGGAGCTGAGGAGAGATCTGAGCAAGCTGAGAAGAGAAAAGGAGAAAGCCCAGGCTGCAGCATCTCAAGCAGCCGCCACAGCCATTAGTGCCCAGGCGGCCTCTCTCTCCACACACTCCTCCACCGTCACGTCGCCTCCCTCCAGCCATAAACGCAAACGAGACGAGGAGCGAGACGCAGCCTTGTCTAAGAGCAAGAAGAAGAAGATGATCTCCACCTCATCGAAGGACAGCAAGAGAGACACAAAACTCTACTGTGTATGCAAAACGCCCTACGATGAATCCAAGTAAGGACACTTTCTGAGTCGTTTTCATGAAAAAGAAAATTGATAATGAAATACAGCAGATAGAACCTGCTTAGAATTATGGAAATTATGCTAAGCGGTCTTTAGTATTAGTATTTTCGAAATTTAAAATGGTATGGTCTTGTTACTCTGTTTGCAGGTTTTATATTGGCTGTGATCTCTGTTCGAACTGGTACCATGGTGAGTGTGTGGGCATCACAGAGAAGGAGGCCAAGAAGATGGATGATTACATCTGTATGGAATGTAAAAGGGCACAGGAAGGCAGCACAGAGGAGCTCTATTGCATCTGTAGAACACCATATGACGAGTCCCAGTATGTGATGGTTGTTTATTTTTGGTCTATTTCATGTACAAGCTGTTTTAACATGGCTAAGAGAATTGTGACACAAAATCGACTTTTGATGATCAGTGTACTGTTTGTACATTTTGAATATGGGTTTAAAAAAATGCAGTATGTACAGGCCAAGCTGAATATTGGAAATTTTTTGGATTAGTTTTTGTGGCTGTTTTTGTGTTTAGGTTCTACATTGGCTGTGACCGCTGCCAGAACTGGTACCATGGACGCTGTGTGGGCATACTGCAGAGCGAGGCGACTCACATTGACGAATATGTTTGCCCTCAGTGTCAGTCTACAGAGGAGGCAATGACCGTGCTGTCGCCGCTCACAGATAAGGATTACGAGGGTTTGAAGCGAATCCTCCGATCCTTACAGGTGATTATGGCCAGTCAGTTATATTAAGCTTTTCTGTACACGTTGTGTCAGTGCTGCAGTGGTAATGTGGTATTGAAATTCGTCCTGTCTGATTATCAGGCCCACAAAATGGCTTGGCCATTTCTGGAACCAGTGGACCCTAATGATGCTCCAGATTATTATGGCGTCATAAAGGAACCGATGGGTAAGAGCATTTCTGATTTATTTTAATATTTTCTCTTAAATATGAAACAGCAGGATTTCTGTCTTTTTGCAGACCCTGTGAGCTTACGTTGGTGGATTTATTTATTTTGTTTACATTTAGATGTAAAATGCTTTATTTCCTGTCACCTGTAGATTTATCCACCATGGAACAGCGGATACAGAAACGATTTTACAGCAAGCTAACGGAATTTGTAGCGGACATGACCAAAATTTTCGATAACTGCCGCTACTACAACCCCAGCGACTCACCTTTTTACCAGTGTGCCGAGTTCTTGGAATCCTTCTTTGTACAGAAACTCAAAGCTTTCAAAGCAAGCAGGTAAGAATGGCTTCTGGGGAAACGGATGTCTAGCCTTTTTTTTTTTTTTTTTTTCCCCCCATATGCTTTTATATTCACTTTCAAATTTTTCTTCCTCTCTTAGATCTCAGTTGTGCATGTGTGTGTTGGGTTTTGAGTGGTGATATGGTTTTAAACTTCCCATGAAATCATTATTTACAGTTAAATGGGTCTTACATCTTACATAAAATGGTCCCTGCTACTGATTGTCATAATAATGTTCAATGTAGTAGGGAAATTTGGCGCTTCTATATAAAAATTCATGTGTATACACCGATCAGGCATAACATTATGACCACCTGCCTAATACTGTGTTGGTCCCCCTTTTGCTGCCAAAACAGCCCTGACCCGTCATGCACTGTGTATTCTGACACCTTTCTATCAGAACCAGCATTAACTTCTTCAGCAATTTGAGCAACAGTAGCTCGTCTGTTGGATCTGATCACACGGGCCAGCCTTCGCTCCTCATGTGCATCAATGAGCCTTGGCCCCCCATGACCCTGTCTCCGGTTCACCACTGTTCCTTCCTTGGACCACTTTTGATAGATACTGACCACTGCAGACCGGGAGCTGACCACAAGAGCTGCAGTTTTGGAGATGCTCTGATCCAGTCGTCTAGCCATCACAATTTGGCCCTTGTCAAACTCACTCAAATCCTTACGCTTGCTCATTTTTCCTGCTTCTAACACATCAACTTTGAGGACAAAATGTTCACTTGCTGCCTCTAATATATCCCACCCACTAACAGGTGCCATGATGAGGAGGTAATCATTGTTATTCACTTCACCTCTCACTGCTCATAATGTTATGCCTGATTGGTGTATATGCAACATATGAGATGAAGAAGAAGCAGTGTGTGTTCTGTCGCAGATCATGTGCACTCTACTGTCTTCAATTCCATTGGCAGTCGGTGCACCAAGTTGCTCCATATTGTTTTTTTGCATCGTTGGACACGCACAAAACTAGTCTCTCATGTAGCCAGAAGTCACCAGCTCTTAATAAAATCTAAGGTCTCTGGCCGCTCACTCACCGCGAGTTGCTTTATGTGTGAATGTCGCTTTAGATTTGGTTCGAGGTGCACGTTTCTCAAACGCTACACCTGACTTCCTGTAACAAAAGGAAATGGGTCAACATATGGAATCAAATCATGGCCTTCATAATGGGCATTTTAAAACCAAGCTTATGTCATAAATGTTCTAAAGTTACTCACAGACATCATGTTCATTTGTGGGCTAACCTGTGAATCCGTCATGTGTCTTGATTAGAATTGTCCCATGCGCTTTTCCTCCATCTCTGTGTTGTGCATGCCATTCACGCCACTCATTCTTCTCTTACAGATTGATGTCTTGAGTCTGACCGTATAGCTGGAATCTATGCTGAAGGGGGTGGAGTTTCTCTTTTATAGATACATGGAACTTGCTGTTTTATGAGCAGCTGAAACTCCACATGATTTTTATATTTAAGTTAATTAAGTCCTTTTTTTTTTTCTTTTCATCACAAGGGGTAGGGGGAGACGTGTTAAAGGCCAAAAGTATCCCAAGCATGGCTTCATTGACGATCACAGAATGGCAGCCATGTTGTTAAATCATAAATACAAGAGATAGGACTTGAGTGCATATAATGTTATGTGGATTTTTTTTTTTTTTGTTAATAATGTTCACGTATTAGTGATTCTGATATTTTATTTGTATATGCCTAACAACGATGCCTTGTTTTCCTCAAATGTGTTTACTTAATGTGGCACTGGTAAAATATTTTGTATATTTTTATTGTAAGATGGATTGGATTTAGTCTCTTAGCCTTTTTCTGGTTTATCTGCTTGTCCTGGACTTCATGCATTTATCGGTTTATCATGTGTACCCCCGCAGGTGAACAAATCATTGCTCATCATTCATCTGCAATATTTTGTCAGCGAAATAGTAATAAAAAGTTCGTATTTAAAACGTGGTAGATTCTGGTTTTAAATCCTTTTGTGAAGGGTTTTATGTTAAACGGCGATACAGAATTGGAGATTGGAATATTTTGTATAGTGTTGCTATCCAGACTTTACTATGATATTTCACTTCCTTTTATTGGTTTTCCCCCCTCCCAATATACAAGCTGCCAGTGACCCACATCATATTTAGCTACAAAATTACCTCCAGATACGATTCAGTTCTTGAATTGAGACAGGGCTTTCCTTGCAGATTTCTGCCAACATGGCTGCCATGTCCACGCCCATCCCATCCCATCTCACATCATCACCCAGACAATGCATACGTGTCTTTTAGCTATCTGTCTCATTTTCATTTAGTTCGTCTTGTGTGTGTTTTGTTTCGTTTTTTTCCCCCTCGTGTCTTGTCCGCTGTTCAATAAAAAACATCAAACAGCTTCACTTCAGTTTGCTCTCTTTTGTATTCTGTAGGTCTCATAACAACAAACTACAGTCTTCAGCTTCATAGAATACAACCACATGTGGTGCTAAGGCACGTCTGTAAAGGACATGTTTTGGGGAAGGGGAGGGAGGAGGGGGGGGGACTGAACAGTCGATCCAAGGGAACCAGGCATCTTCTGTGTCAACGATGCCCTACACATTCTTCATTTTCTTTCTCTCTCGACCCAAACCGATGGTTCTTCCCCAGTCAACCAGCAACGCACACGACTGCAGTGTTTAAAGCAGCGTCTCTTTGACATGCCCTGCTCTCTGACTGTGGAGCGAACAGGCAGCAGAGGGATTACATGAAGCATTTTTGTAACATTTGTTACCTCAAAGCAATGACTTTTGGATGGAACTTCGTGTTTTTTCTTTTTTTTTTTTTTTTTCTTTTTTTTCTTTTTCTTTTTGTTTTTTTAATCATATTTGCATAATCCAGGGTCCAGGTCTTACATATACCTTTCATGACAATAGACAATGACATGTTTTCATGTGATGTGCAAGAATTAGGTGGATCCTGGACACAACTGACTGTGTTTGACAAGCAGTTGGTTTTGTGGTGGATTAGCGTTCAGGATGCCTGAAAGAGGAAACTTTATTCAGATGCAGGTTTTTAGCTGTTTCATGCCAAGTGACTAAAGCAGCCGATAAACCGAGCTCGGTCGTGAGGCATTCTGTTTGTATGTCTATTCTTCCTTTTTCTTTCTTTTTTTTGTAATACAGCTGAAGAAATATTGATGTATATGAATCGTAAATAAATGGAAAGAGTTCTCTTTCTCACACTGATGAACGTCTCCACCTTTTTCTTTCTTTTTTTTCCCCCCAAATCTAAATCATGTGATATTTTGTTTCTGATTTCTGTGTAGTGGTTATAGTTATTAGGGGAAATGAAAATGCAAACTAAATGCTACTAATCGCATGTTTTTTATTGAATTTCATGCTGAATATTCAACTCAGATTTTACCAAATGTGTCAAAAGCCTATCTGTGGATAAATTGCTAAATATTATAAATCCTTAGATCTCAGGTGTGTGTGTGTGTTGGGTTTTGAGTGCTGATATGGCTCTAAACTTCCCATGAAATCGTTATTTCAAATATATCTCATACACTGTGAATTGAAAAGCTACAACTAAGATATAACTCATTCAAATTAGTCAGTAAAGAGGTAAGATAATCTACCTGAAGCAATCAGGAATCTTACTCCCGCTCACTGTATGTGTGGAGTTTTGGTAGGAATTAGGATTTATCTGTGCTTGGTGGGTTTCCTCCCACAGTCCAAAGACATGCTACAAGGCTGATTGGAGTCTCTAAATTGCCCTTCGTGTGTGATTGCATGAGTGAATGAGTGTGTGTGTGCGCCCTGCAATGGGTTGGCACTCCAGGGTCCAGGGTGTATCCTGCCTTGATGCCCGATGATGCCTGAGATAGGCACAGGCTACACCGTGACCCGAGGATAGATCGGATAAATTCTGGTTAAAAAGGTCCCACACTTGAAAGCCAACGGTGTCCTGACTAATTTTATATTAGTCGAAAGGCAGCGTAGTGATAAAAAGAGTTCAGTCTGAAAGGAGAATATCTGTTATTCAACTATTATGGTTTGTCGTTCACATTTAGGTCATTTTTATGCTAAAATTCTACTCTGAGGCTCTGATGCTGGTTCTAAATCAAATCACTTTTTTTTTTTTTAAATACTGCATTTGTTCTAATGTCATCGTTTATATAGTAACAACTCCTTCACAGGGACTTGTATGTAATCTAACCCTGACATGCTGTTATCTAACAAATAACAGAGTGATGCTGGGTGTAAAGAGACATTTATTAAACATTTAGGAGAGGAGGCTCCAGTGTCAGTTTTCCTCAATGGAAGAATCTTCAGGAACCACGGTTTCTTTCATTATAAACAAACATCTTAAATAAATAACCCTAAATGGTTAAAAAGTATGATGTGACATTCATTAATAAATGTTAGTAAATTACTGTTACAAGTTGGATAAAACATTGAGAAGTACTGTTAAAGGAAAATACCTCACATCAGATCATACAACCCTCTTGTTAATATTAACCTTGTTACAGAATGCAGTGGTTTTATTCACAACTCGAGTCCATCTGGTTATTAGCTATTCCTCCAAATCATCTTTAAAGCAGTCATATTCACATACACTGATCAGGCATAACATTATGACCACCTGCCTAATATTGTGTTGGTTCCCCTTTTGCTGCGAAAACAGTCCTGACCCATCATGCACTGTGTATTCTGACACCTTTCTATCAGAACCAGCATTAACTTCTTCAGCAATTTGATCAACAGTAGCTCGTCTGTTGGATCAGATCACACGGTCCAGCCTTCACTGACCATGTGCATCAATGAACCTTGGCCGCCCATGACCCTGTCGCCGGTTCACCACTGTTCCTTCCTTGGACCACTTTTGATAGATACTGACCACTGCAGACCGGGAACACTCCACAAGAGCTGCAGGTATGGACATGCGAAATCCCCGACAAATGCCCGAAATCGGAGCTCGTGCACGCGAGTGACAATCGCGCAGTGTAAATGACCAAGGACGCGACCTGAGAGAATCCCCGATGACATCTGGACCTGTCGGCGACTCAAACTCGTGCAGTGTGAAAGGAGTTCGAACTGAAAAATACCTCGGCGATGGACCTACAGCCAGTGAGAGAGTGGGATACAGGGCAGGGGTCAGTTCGCGGAGGAGTTATAGACCACAATATCAGCAGGCATGGCTTTGGTTGGAGCACAATATTATAGTTTAATAGAGTGTATAGGTTTTTATCAGGAAAAAATGTATTAAATATAGTTGAGAATAAATAAGCTTTACAATTGCATCAAACAGAAATAAAGCAGAAACATTTGCTTGATCAGCAGCATCACAAGGCAAAATTATTCACGTGTTCAGTTCTACAGAACACACAGTCCTTGTTTCCCCGCACTGACCATTTGGATCACAAACCTTTTGCGGGGGTCCATTTCCAGTCTCGCGCGACAACTCTCGTGATCTCACGTGTGATCTTTTGTTATTTCCTTATTATATCTCGCATAGGTTCGGTTGTGAAACGCAGTTTGTGGACCAGACAAAGTTGTCGGTGATTCTTCCTATTGTGAAGTCATGCAGTGTGAAAGCTCCTGTCACCGATCCATCGTGCAGTGTGAACACAACAGATACTGAATGCTCCCCTAGATACTCGTGCAGTGTGAAATTAACCGTGATCTGACCACTTTGATAATCCTGCAGCGTGGCATAAATCCAACTCGGCATAAAATGAGCCCTTCTATCAATCCCACCCCGGGCCGCAGAAAAATTGGTCTGGTATCACTATCAAACCGGTCCATGGTACAAAAAAGGTTGGGTTGGGTAAATATTAAATAAATGATTGTTTTATTGTTCAAACTTGTTTCAGCACACAAAGGGAAAACTATTCATGGGGAAATGTCCACTCTAGTACATTTCAGCACGAGCAGAGGCGACCTGGAAATACAAGTAGGTGGAGTAGTCTGGTTTTAGATGTGTACTCTGAAACCTTATTGTGTTGCCATAAAATATCAGATAAATATGGGATCAACATGTGTAGAAATAATAATAATAATAATAATAATAATAATAATGATAAGTAGCACATGGACAACGCTACTTATTCATCAGCCGTCACTCCCTTGTTAGTTTAAAAACTAAATAAATAATTAAATAATAAACAGTGACCCAAATCAGCCCCAATATTCATCTGAAATGATGAAAATGAAACAAATTAGAAACCGGATGTACGTGTATGGGATTTTATCGTGATGTGTCGTTCATGAACGATTCGTTCATTTTAAACGAATCCTTAATATGACTCATGAACCACGAGTCGTTTCAGAGAGCGAGTCGTTTAGTTTGTATTGACCGCGCATGCGCAACATCCTTCAGGTTCTTTACGGGAAACGTAAGATGAATTAAGTTGATGATTAAGTTAATCTCTCGAGTCGTTCGTTCGTCACGTGACAGCCTCGTAGGCTTAAAGGAGAAGTTCATTTTCAGAACAAAAATGTACAAATAATTGACTCACCCCCTTGTCATCCAGCATGTTCATGTCTTTCTTTCTTCAGTCGTAAAGAAATGATGTTTTTTGAGGAAAACGTTTTAGGATTTTTCTCCATGTAGTGGACTCCATTGGTGCCCGCGAGTTTGAACTTCCAAAAAGCAATTTAAATGCAGCTTCAAATGGCTCTAAACGATCCCAGACGAAGACGAAGGGTCTTATTTAGTGAAACCATCAGTCATTTTCTTAGAAAAATAAAAAATTGTATACTTTTTAACCACAAAAGCTCCTCTAGCACTAGCTCTGGGATGCACGTCCGCAACTCTATGTACTACGTGATCACGTCGAAAGGTCACGCATGACGTAGTGTTCACAAAGCGAACGTGCAAAGACCAAGGAAGTGCGAATAAGTCAAACGCTCTTTACTAACAAAAAGGTACAACGAGAATGTATGGGTGTGTTCATATCCAAGTGCAGAGCGAGCAACCACAGCTTCAATCGCTTAGGATTTTTAAAGGACATTTTTGAACAGTCACGTTATTTCCAAGTGGACGTAATCTTTTGCTTAAATGTTTAAGGTCCGATATAAAGTAGGGTCTACAATGCAGGCAGGTTACTCCTTTAAGCTATGCAGTCTGTGGCGGAAACAGAAACGATTAGCTCATCTCTCAAGTCTTCGGGTCCGAGTCGTTCGTTCGTTCGTTCGTTCATTCATCACGTGATCACTTCAAAAGACATGTGCTATGAATATTTTCTGAAATGTTCTGTTCTAGTTCCTGTCTGCTGGGGGGTACAATGTACAACATGCATCGGTGAACAGTTAAGTATGAACAGTGCTCCTATCTTTAAGATTGTCCAGATTAGGCAAGAAATGGAGGAGAATGAGATTTCTGATCTGTTAAAATGAGTCTCTTGTTCATAGCGAGCATCAAAAATTTCTGTAAGGCTTTAGGTAGATGCAGGGTTTATTCTCAACAACCAAAGATTGCTAATTCAGCATGTGGACTAATATCTCTCTTGCCATATGCTTTGGAAAACTAAGGAAACACGTAACACTACAATTATATTATGCTAAAAATGAACGAAATGCCTCTGGTCATCAATATTTGGAGACTTAAATTGGCATAAGGCTTGGAGAATGGTTGATAAATTCTTTGTTAATAATAAAGTAAAGGAAATTTCGTAGAAAATTTTTTGATCCAGTGAAACATGTATTCTGTAGTAATGAAAAATTATTCATTTATAAAAAAAAAATTTATTTATTTTTCCCATTGCATTTATACAAAGATATTTTGGGTTGATGTCGAGAATTTCATTACACAAGAAAACTTAATACAGTTGTTAAACTGGGTGGGTCTGATATAATGATATATGTTAATGATTATGGGATAGAAAAGAATAAACCGTATATTATTCAATTACTAGTTGTAATGGGGAAGTTTCATATACACTTGGTTGGGGAAGAGGTTGGGGGGTAAACCAAATTTCTTTCAAATTGCAATATAAAATGTAAATGTAAAGTAAAAAAAAAAGCTTTCGGGACTTAGAACTTTAGCATAAAAATGACCTAAATGTGAACGGCAAACCATGATAGTTGAATAACAGATATTCTCCTTTCAGAAATAGACAAGTAAACTGTAGTCTTTGTAACTGTTTATTTGTAATCTTGTCTACTGATGGCATTTCTATGAAACATTGTATTTAGTATCTCTATTTAGTATTTTTGTTATATTTATTTTATTATAGGTTATTTGTTACATTTTTTTGTTATATTTTTTGTTAGATTTGAATTCGGGTATTTAGTATATTTTGTTTTATTCCTATTTTATTTTATTTATTACCTTTGCTTGTGGATACTGCTGGAAGCTGTAAATTTCCCACTAATTTTCCCAATAATCTATCTATCTATCTATCTATCTATCTATCTATCTATCTATCTATCTATCTATCTATCTATCTATCTATCTATCTATCTATCTATCGCTCTTGTTGTTATATATGTGTTCATATGCAAATAAAAAATAATAATAAATAAAAAAAATGAACGAAATGACTCGGGAAAAAGAAGAAAGAAGATGAGTTGATTTTTCTGAACGAGAGATTCACAGATCCGAGTAAAAAAAATCCCAACTTCCCATCACTTAACGTGCAAGTCTGTTCAGTCAAACTCGGCGACATCTCGCGATAATAAACGTGAGTTGCTCTAACGCACCGCTCCTGCGCGACCTGTGATTTTTCAAACCAGTCCAATCGCGAGCTGCTTTTGCTCAAACTGACCAATCAGAGCGTCCAGCCCGGCAATTTAAAGGTCTGTACTGCTATTCGCCATAGCACATTTCCTCAGAAAGGCGACGGTAAGGACTGCTAATGCTTTAACTATAGTTAGTTATTATTATAAGTAATGTTTTAGTATTTTTTTTTTTTTTTAATATATAAATATATATATATATTTTAAATTAAACACTGGCCATTTTTTCCTCATAACCATAGCGTGTTTATTTCTTTTAAAAGTGCTAACTTTGTTTTATTTTTTCTCCACAGGTTTAAATCTTTCCTCGGTTATTTTGCGAAATTACAACTCAACATGTCTGCTGCTAACGAGAACAGCGCCCGTCTGAATCAGTTCAAGAATAAAGGGAAAGATGTGGCTGTAAGTTGAACTTGAAGATCTGACTGTATGTCTCAGTGTCGCGCTTTAAGATGACGCAATTCTTTTGTGCCACTTACCGGTTGGAATTATTGCTATTATTAACGTTAATATTTATTGTTATTCAATTCTTCACGATTAGGAATTGAGGCGAAGGAGAATTGAAGTGAACGTGGAGCTCCGGAAAGCTAAGAAAGATGATCAGATATTGAAGAGGAGGAATGTGAGCACACTGCCGGATGAAGCCACCTCTCCTCTTCAGGAGAAAAGTCAGAACTGCCAGGTGAAAAATATATATATTTCTACTTTTTAAATACATAGCCCGATTAAAAAATTAATTTTTAAAATGTTTAATTTTAATAAAAGGACGCGCTTCATTTGCTACTAATTTGCTAAGTCTCCCATGATGCTTTGCTGCTTTTCTCTTTTATGAGGGTTTGTCTACTCAGCGTTTTGAGTAAACTGAAGTAAATTCTTTCTCTTTTTTTTGGGAGGTTCTAATTGATTTAAAATCATTTTACTATTTAAAACTCCCTTTTTAAAAGCTACTTTTTAATGTAAACTGTTAAAATATATTACTAACCAAGAGACTGAAAACATAACGACTTCACATTTAACACAGTAGCTATAAGACACAGCCCAAGAATTACATTATTAAACCATTGTACATGTACATAAATGCATATAAATAAATAAAGGACCTGCCTGGAGGGTACAATAAATGTACAAATGATCAGTTAAGTATGAACAGTGCTCCTATCTTTGAGATTGTCCAGATTAGGCAAGAAATGGACCCCAAATATTGGGCGTGGGTGGGGGATCCATCAGGATAACAGACACCATTTCCAAAATCCACCTTTTGAAAAGATTTCCGATCTGTTAAAATGAGTCTCTTGGCAGTGTTCATAGCGAGAATCAAAGATTTCTGTAAGGTTTTAGGAAGATGCAGGGTTTATTCTCAACAACCAAAGCATGTGGACTAATCTCTTGCCATATGCTTTGGAAAACTAAGGAAACACGTAACACTACAATTATATTATGCTAAAAATGAACGAAATGCCTCTGGTCCTCAATATTTGGAGACTTAAATTGGCATAAGGCTTGGAGAATGGTTGATAAATTCTTTAATTCTTTGTTTGCTTTGGAAAACTAAGAAAAAATGTCCGGTATCCTGCAAGTGCATGACGATGCCAGAATGTGTGACGAGGTACCCTTTGAAATTTTACACCCGTCATAATTGAGCTAAAATGGATTGATAAATCTTGTGCAGTTTGGATTTGGAGTAGTGAAGACTGACATAAAAACTGAATCAAATGGTGTCTCTAGTTAATGGAACTAGAATGTATTCTGGCTATGATTTTAGTCCACAAGGGTTCAGACAGGTCAATGCCCAACTCGCTACTCCAGGCCTTTCGTAGATGATCAGTAGATATTTTAACTTGCAAAAGCATTTTAACAGGGAACTAAATGTTTTGTTTTTTTCCTCCAAGTCAGGGATTTCTTTTACTGTTTAAAATTCATGTTACTTTCCCAAGAACTAATACATAAACCAATAAGCTTTGATAATGGTAGAGTGAAATTTCCAGCATTGTAAGGAAATGCTTCACAGATCCCCCACTTCCCAAAATGCTTTTTAATCAGTGATCAAGTCAGCAGTAAGGTGACTGTCCAATCATGTAGTGTGACACTGTTTAAAACCTCAAATTAACAGCCATGGAGAGTTCTGTAATCTGATGCGTTTCTCATGACAGACTCAGCACTGGACGGTGGAGGAGATTGTTAATGGGGTTAACAGCAACAGCCTTGAAACTCAAGTGCAAGCAACCCAAGCTGCAAGGTGAACTAGCTTGTAATTTATGGAAATGGAGTCTCTCTCTCTCTCTCCTTTTCTGTCTCTGACTTGTATCTTTTCGTACATTTAGGAAGCTGCTGTCTAGGGAGAGGCATCCACCCATTGATCGAATCATTAGTGCAGGCCTGATCCCCAAGTTTGTAAGCTTCCTGGGCATGTCTCATTCCCCACCTATTCAGTTTGAGGCAGCCTGGGCCCTGACTAACATCGCATCTGGGACATCTGACCAGACCACAGCTGTGGTGGAAGGAGGGGCCATTCCAGCTTTTATTGGTCTCATCACATCCCCTCATTCTCATATTAGTGAACAGGCTGTCTGGGCCCTGGGGAATATTGCTGGTGAGTGAGGAATTGCAGATTTTTTTTTTTTTTCTCCCCCCAGCAGACTTGATGTGTCTAAATCTTTGTCTTCTCCATTAAGGTGATGGCTCTGGATATAGAGATAAGGTCATCAAGCATGGTGCCATTGCCCCACTTTTGAGTCTGCTTGCTGTGCCTGACCTTTCTGTGTTTGCTGTAAGTTAAATAATAAATGACCTTGCTGACCATTTGAAGTAGATGGAATGTTCAGTGTTGCTTGCCATTTTTAGTAGTGCTGGAATACCTAGACGATTATAAAGTTTTCTACATGGCTGCATGTTGTATCTACATTTTATGATCGAGTTTGGACTGAATAGTAATGGAATTTGTTTCTTGGTTATGAAGCCCCCTCTTGTATTGAATATTCAGTGCCTTAATTTACATGTTTAGTGCACTGAAGAAAGGGAGATTTAGTTCAGTAATGTGACTCCTCCCCACAGCCACAACTGTAGTGAAGGCTTCCAACCACTAGGTGGTGTTAATAGTTCAGTAATAGTTATCTAACTTTTTTTTTTTTTTTTTTTTTTTCTTCCTCCATTCTCTCCTCTCATTGCAGTCTGGATACCTGAGGAACGTCACCTGGACTTTATCTAACCTGTGTCGCAATAAGAATCCCGCACCACCCCTCGAGGCTGTCAAGCAGATCCTGCCCACCCTCATCCGCCTGCTACACTTTAATGATAAGGAGGTGCTGGCAGACACATGCTGGGCCATTTCATACCTGACAGACGGTCCTAATGAAAGGATTGAAGTGGTGGTCCAGACTGGCCTGGTTCCTCAACTGGTGCAGCTGCTTGCTTCTGGAGAGCTTTCTATTGTGGTAGGTGAACAGTTATTTAGTTTGCATTAGCTGCTCTGTAGTCCAGTGAGGAATGTGCTCGTTTCTGGTATACAGTTAAAAATCTTTCTACCCCTGTAGTTTAGAGGTTTTTTAACATGTTTTGCACTACAACTGCTGTTGAATTCTCTGTTCTTGTGCAGATAATGGTACTAGAGTAAGTGAAAGAGTATCTTAAGTTATTAGTGGGTCTAATAACCATAATCAGTAATATTTACTTGTATGGCCAGTGCTCCTTAGGTAAGGCTAATCATAAAGTGATTTTTTTTTTCAAAGGTCTATCTACTTCAGGTCAGCCCACATCCCACCTTTCTTCATCGATTATTTTCTATACATATTGACAGCCTTATTTGTATTGCAGATCAAAGGTGTTAGAATTTAACTGATAGACTACTGTAATGTGAGATGCATCCCAATCAGTTTCACCAGAAGTTAGTACAAAGGCTAATCCAAGTGCTTTCTCTCTGTCCACAGACTCCAGCCTTGCGCTCCATTGGTAACATTGTAACTGGCACAGATGAGCAGACCCAGGCTGTGCTGAACGCTGGGGCCCTGCCTTTGTTTGGAGACCTTTTGCGGCACCACAAGAACAACATTCAGAAAGAAACCGCCTGGACTCTGTCTAATATCACCGCCGGCAAGGACACCCAGATCCAGGAGGTCATCAACGCTGGCCTGGTCCCGTGCCTGGTGGACGTGCTCAGAAAGGTATGTTAAAGTGGTGAGCAAAAGTTTGACAAATTAGCAAAATGTCAGTTATGCTCTCTGTCTGAAGGATTATTTAGAATGTCAGGCAAAAAAAAAAAAACCTGAACCTTTTAAAGAAAAATTATTTACATTTTATTTGTAATGTTCATCTTGCCTTATGTAGGGAGACTACAAGACCCAGAAGGAGGCAGTTTGGGCTGTGACCAACTACACCAGTGGAGGCACCATAGAGCAAGTTATCTACCTTGTTCAGGCTAATATCCTTGAGCCACTGCTCAATTTACTTGCTGCCAAGGACAGCAAGACTATTCTGGTCATTTTGGATGCACTCAGCAACATCTTCCTGGTATGTCACTTTTTGAGCGCGAGTGTTTCATATGATTGGATTTGCGTGTGCATGCGTACACTAACCGCTCGCTCTAACCACTAGGCAGCCGAGAAGATTGGCGAGACCGATAAGCTATGTCTGATGATTGAAGAATGTGGTGGTTTGGATAAAATTGAAGCCCTGCAGACGCATGAGAATGAAATGGTGTACAAGGCTTCACTAAATATTATTGAGAAATACTTCTCTGGTGAGGTGAGTCCGTTAAAGTTGTCCGAGTCTTGGGTAGCCTTTTTGATCTCATTAAAGGAGAAGTCCATGTTGGAACTCAATGAATGTTTATGTATGCATATTGTGATGTCTGGTGATTCTGAGGCTGAATTTTGTTTGGGGAAGATGGTGGGTTGTGTGCAGTACTGTTAATTAGTGGCAGAATATAAGTGGCATTTAATAGATGAAACTCAAACCTTAAGGGATGCACTAAACCGCTGCTGCATTGGGGGGGGGGGTTCTCTCTCTGGCACAGAAATAGTATGTCTAATCTTTAATGAGACTTCAAACCAACATGCTCATGTGTTTATTTATTTAACTTTTCTAGGAGGAAGAAGATGAGTGTGTGGCCCCAGAAGCCACTGCTGATGGCTATGCATTCCAGATAAATGAAAACCAAGGCACTTTCAACTTCTAGATTTTTCTACTATTTTTTTTTTTCTTCCTGCACTACTGTTCTGTGTTCTGTCTTTTTTCCCAATCCAGTCTGTTCTATGAAACTGTACATATGGAACTGTCTGAATTTTATTACTTTGTAAATAAAGGAAGTGAAACCATTTTTAGAGTTTGTGCTGGATTCTTGGGGAGTGGGGGGTTGTGCTGGATTCGTGGGGAGTGTGTGGGGGTGTGTGTGCTGGATTCGTGGGGAGTGTGTGGGGGGGGGGTGTGCTGGATTCGTGGGGGGGGGGTTGTGCTGGATTCGTGGGGATTAATGGAGTGTGGAGTTTGTGTTTAAATTCTTGTGCTTGTGGGGAGACGTTGGGGAAGGACTACGCGCGCGCGCACACCAGATGGGAGGGGCCTGGTGACGTCACGGCGGAGCGGAACATCTGCCAGCTAAGAGGACGAGCTCCATCAAAGCAGTGCAACTTTCCACACGCTCGCTCACTCCTGCACTGCGGAAGAGAGAGACCGCGGCGTGACTCTTCATTCACAGACTCTCTTTAGAGCAAAACGGCTTTCCTCTGTGTGCTGTAGATTTTTTATTTATTTTTTTAAGAAGAAACGGAATGCACGCTGGAGGCGAAACGCGTTGAGGAATTATCGTTAGGAGAGCTCGCGACTGTGGACATGGCAGATCTGCGCACATCCGGGCCACTGCGTCGGGACTCCATTATTCTCAATTAACTGTGAAAGTAACTGGCTAGCATAGCATCACAGAAAGAGGGACAGGGGGGTTTAAAAACTGGCACGGCTTTTCTTTTTACACGGAAATTCTGCACCCAAGCTGGAAAGCTAAAGGAGATGTCTAATCAAGGAGGAAGGAGAAATGGACCCGTTAAGTTGCGTTTAACAGGTAAGACGGTACTTTTTGGTCAGTACAAACACCGTAGCTAAGCTGGTTAGCATGCTAACCCAAACACTAAGACTTGACTACCTCCCCGTGGCGTTTCTTTTTTTTTTTAAATAACCATACGACTCCATATATGGTGTAGTTTATTATTTATTTTTAAGCCCAATATCCAGTTTGCATGCTTTGTCAGTTCAGTCGGTGAACTGCGGCTTGTGTGCAGTAATGAGCTAGCTCGCTCATCTGAGCTAGCCTACAAGAACTAGCTAGCTGTTTCAGAAGATGGACACAGTTCTAGTAAACATTCATGTTTCCGTAACGAATTCGACCGCAAGATATAGTTTTCTTTTATTTAAAATAATAATTGTATACAATTCGGTACACTTTAAGTTGGACTAACTTTAAGTGAGACTAAAAACTCTGCACCGTTTGCTTAGCTAACATGGTGTAGGGCTTAGCTTTTCTTTTAACAGTCGGCTACTTTGTTAAATAATCTGGAAATGGTTTTTATAATTCGATAACTTGAACCTCGTACACAGTTTGAGTCAATGCTGAAGAGAGCCTGTTGAAGTAATAGCTTGTAATCGTGGACATTTCCTCTCCTAAGCTTTTCAGATAACAGGACAAGCCTTTGGCTTTAAACAGATCTAATAGCCATGGTTATATACTGAAATCTTATCCATTCACAAGTGTTTTCGTAGTTTACAGTATATTGTTTGTATGACTTTTCCTTTAAAATTTCTTGTATCCAGTCAGATCTTGATTCTCTGAGCTCATTTCTCTCATCCCAGTCAAAACACTGGTTTCTCAGAGGACACAACCTGGGGTTTGCTTTTGCTTCGGTTTCCTTGTGTCCTCTGAGAGCCTGGTGTTTTGACTAGGAAAGGGAGACGAGAGCCGGCTGTGTTTGATATAATATCTCCACCATCAACTTTTCCCCTTCTCACACGCCCAAAGCAGCCGAATGAAATATTTAAGCTCGTGATGTTATTGATGAAACCAAGTAGAGGACAGGGGGTGGCTTGTTCTGAAGACACAAGTAAGCAAGCCTGAATTATGCTGAATGTATTCATTCACCTTAAATATTTCAGTTCAACTCGATTTTTTATTTGTGTAACGCTTTTAACAATGGATATTGTCTCAAAGCAGCTTTACAGCACTTAAGAAACATGGTACAAATGTCCTAGGTTAATGTTAGACAAAAAAATCATCCCTAGTGAGCAAGCCTGAGGTGACCATGGCAAGGGAAGAAAAACTCCCTGAGATAGTATGAGGAAGAAACCTTGAGCGGAACCAGACTCAAAAGGGAACCTCATCCTCATTTGGGTGACACCGGAGAGTGTGATTATAAATTATTATAAACACCGGAGAGTGTGATTATGAACAATGTCCTTTCTACAGTCATGTATGGTCAGTTGGAGTTTTGTGATGCAGATATGTAGAATGTTCTTGTGTGTATTATTTAGAAGGTTGTTGTCATCCTCAAAGTCCACATAGGGTTGGCATCTTCGCTTTGAATACCTGAAATCTTCACAAAACAGAAGTATTGGAATATTTAACTATTAGTTTATTCAGTGGACTCAAAGCCTATCCCTGGAACACTGGGTGTAAGGCAGGGATGGGACAACAGTCCATTACAGCAAATCACACACACACTTGTTCATGAGCAATGTAGCCAGGCGACATACATGCCTTTTTTTTTTTGTTGAGGAGAAACCCACAAGGATCCGAGGATGAAATCTGAAACTCGGTGCAGTCTGTAACCCAAACTCAGGATCAAACCCTGATCCTGGAGCTATAAGTCAGTGCTGCGCTGCGCTAACACAAATAATGAACCAAAATGCTGCTATTTGTTTTTAAATAAGATGCAAGACATTGATCAGAAACCGGATGAAACACGGTGAAAAATGTTTCAACTGAATTGATACTTTTATTCAGATCTTGTCTTGACTCTTGTTTGTGTCCTACATCCGGTCCTCTGATTGTGAGGATGTGTGATCAGTGCCGCATGAGAAAAAAGCGCGAGGTTTAACATGACCTATGTGCATGACCTTGAAATTGATTAATTGTAATAAAAAAAAAAACAAGGTTTTTCCTTAAGTTTGTACATTAGCCGTCTTTATTCCCTCACTCACTCTCTCTTATATTATACATGTGCATGTTTGTATCACCTTCGATAATGTGCCTTGGAGCACAGAGATCAGCGTGTGATCCTGCACAAAGAGTGAACATGAAGAAAAAACGCTGCCTACTAAATTTATCTCGGACACATTCATTCATCAGAGTTGTGTTGCAAATCTCAGCTCTTATGTAACATGACTCATTTCTAAGAATGGGGACATGACCTTTTTTTCCCCCTTTCCTGTGTAAAAATTAGGGATATGAAGAATAATCATGCTGAAACATTTTTCTATAAACTATTTTTTTTTATTTTTTGAAATTGGGTCGTCATCTATTCTTGCTTTTTTTTTATTTTGTTGTTGTTGAATGGATGGTTTACTGACATGTCATCAGTTTTTTTTCTGTGAACAGTTATCCTCTGTATTTAGACCAGTCCATAGATCATTGATTTCATGTTTAATGCACCAAAAACATAATTCTAACATACCAAGTAACCACCGAGGTGTTCGGCCCGCCTAGTTTCTTATGTAGAGTTTGAGTCTTTTTTTAAAGGAATATCAGATCACCGTTTTGCTAATGGCGTTCAAGTATGGAAGTGATTTTGGCCATGTCGGTGTTGACACAGTACGTGTAGTAAAAACACCCATTAACTGTGTTGAGCTGACTTGGCTGCCAAATTTCACAAGTGCATTTGACCAAACAGTTCCACGTTCTGTTTAAACAGCAGCGAAAGCAAAAAAAATGAAGCATGCAGAGAGAGGAAAAAGCACCATAATTGCACATCATTTGTAAACGTTTTTCTTTTCCAACCGAGGGCTCTTAAATGATTGAAATGGTTCCACAAATGAATGTAGTGAGACTGGATTTCCTGTTGGTTCAGCTGCTCTATGGGGAGGACAAAGGGCAAGACGCTTGCTTTCGAATTTCTGTGACGCGCCGTGAGGGCCAGATGTAGAGAGAGGAAACGGTGACCGAAATCTTCACACGCAGGCTTTCTGAACAACAATCTCAAGGAGAGGTCAGCGCTGGCAGGTGAACAGCAGGTTGAGCTGACCCGGAGGCCTGTTAGTGGCTTTGATACACAGATTTGGGTGAACACCAGGCCAGGCAGTTATGTAGCTATCGGAATAATAGCCAAACCCGTGTGAGGGTAAATTGTTGCTCACCTTTAACATCAGCCATGTAATACTTGACCGTAAGAGAGTTTTTGTTTTTCCTTCCTGCGTAAAAGTGGCCGAGGGGCATAAGGAGCGCCGATATTGTAAAGCCACAGCCTACATTGCTGTTTTGTACGTGTTTTTCAAGTGACAGATGTATGCTCTGTGTATTTGAAAATGTTTAGACCACATTTTTGGTCATACATCTGTATAGAAATGGTTCCGGTCAGTATCAAGCCGGGAATAGACAGAACAGATCAGATAGCTTAATATGATATTATAACATGAAGCTCTACTGAGACAGTTTGTTTATTTTCTACACTTTTTTTTTTAAACACACATGCTTAACATCTTTCTCTTTATATTTATCGGATGCTAGGTAGCTGCCAGTTAAGGGTTCAACACACACAACCAAAATAGTGAAACTAGAACTTTTCTGAAAAATATGCCAGCGGTATTAGATATGAATTGTGTATTTCACATGATCTAGGATCTAGCTCTTGGCCTGAGCACAGCTGTCAATAGTTATTGTGTGAAAAATATTAGTTTAGGCTGAATATGGAGGTTTTCCTCCCTCCGTACTCATTTCAAATTTTTCTCCTTGACGTCCCTGATTTGCTGGCTAAGCGAATTCTTCTACGCTCTTGCGCTGTATGGAAATGCACGTCACTTTGCATGCCTTTATTTTGCAAAGCTCTGTGAGTAAGAGGCGCTGTGCGTTTCTGCAGTTGCAGTGGTGCCATCACAAAGAGAGCCCTTTTCTCATTCATCTCTTCTCGGTCCAGTATAAAGCAGCCTTGTTCCTGAAGCCGTGTTGCGTTTAGGCAGACTGCGTGTCCTGGAATATGACGAGGGAACGCAGTCCCACATCAGCACTTTGGAGGCCCTTCATGAATGCAGCCTCATAACTGCACCGCAGTCCAGTACCAGCTGTGTCAAGTCTGTCTGCCTTTCCACCGCAAGTCTAGCCGAGAGCTATAACGTTCGTAGACGTTTACCGAGCACAGACTAATTCTCTCATTTTAGGAGCGAGGCCTTGAAGCCCTCGTTCTGTTTGAGTCTCGTCTCTGTAATGTTCTGCAGATGCCGAGGTAGATTTCCTGCCGCCAGCATCTGTGCTCGTAAACCCAAGGTGTTCAAAGTGCTGGAAGTGCACCGAAAATCTCTTGCCTGACATTCCCTTTGTCCTGTTATTTTTAATTATTTATTTATTTTTTTACTTAGATTACCCTTACCCATAACTTAATAAATTCAGTCGAGCGGGTTTATTGCCAGCTACTCGTCATCTTATTACGTCAGCCTGATTTTCCTAAGTTTATTTCCTCTTTCAGCCTAGAGCAAGACTTTAAATTTACATCATTATATTTCAGTGGACTATATTAGCAGAGCTTGTTAACTTCTGTGTTCAGAACAAATAAGGAGGTAGTGCTGGGGGATATTCACTATTAATTCAGTTTAATAGAATTAATGTTTTAACATGATTTTGGAAATGTTTTAATTGAGATTATACACACACAGCAATTTTAATAAATATATACAAATATATTAATATATAGATAAATATAATGAATGTATATATTGCTGAAATTCAGTTTTTGATCTTGGTGCGTTCGAGAGGTGCTGCAGGGAAATTGACGTTAGTTTTTTTAGCAGCAAGCTAGGCCGATAACTCAGATGAGTCGTGTATATTTTAGATTTAACAAGCAAATATATCTGTGCTGATTAATCTGAAGCTAATATGTGTAAATACACTGCAGTTTTCCTTTGATTATTTCTGATGCTGTGTGATCCAGTGATCACTGCACTGTCCCCTAAGGCTAAAGAACAGGCCTGGAAGAGCTGAGTAAGTGCTGTAGGTAATAATGTTGTTCTTTGTGGTTAAAGCGTATTTATTTCACAACACCTGAGTAAATTGTTAACGCGTTGAAAGTTTAAACAAGAAGAAAACACATCGCGTTTGTGGGAACAAAGGGGTTTGTGGTTAATCTGATGATGCCGGTCACATGACAGTGCCAACATGGTGGATGTAGTATGTCCGGATTATATTCATACTACACACATTACGGTCAGTACGTACTCTGTTAATGGCCGAGCAGAAGGTACCGAATCGAGTGCAGTAGATTCTGTCAGCATGCATGCTTTTCGATGCATGACCACTCCCCATTTCTTCTGCTGGGGAAAAAGGGTTCACTTAACTGTGCACAAATTGTAGCAGTACCATCAATAGCAAATAGCGTGAACAATAGTGTTTTCTCATATGCTTTCTTTAAATGTTCTTTATTTGAAAGAACCATCATTTGCAAGATATGCTGTAGATGGTGCACATCTCAATTGTAATAAAACGAAAAACTTTATTTATTGTTAAAAATCTAGGCAATTTATTTATAATTGCTATATATTATATAAGAACAAAAAATGTCACTGTAATCAAGAATCGTTGAAATTCAATCATTTTTTAACAGTATCGTTAAGAAACACATTTATTTAATGAATCTAGTGAATACTCCACATTTACCTGCAGGGTAAACCTCAGGCTTTGACGTGATATAGTATTATTTCGATTCGTAAGGCAGTGATGCACAGATTGCTGCTGTGGTACGTTTCACTGTGACCTACTTAGAGACTGATGAGACAGAGAAGGACTCTTAAAAGTATCTTAAAAGTTACGGATAAATCTTCTAGAGATTTACCCACCCGTTTTTTGTCCTTAATTAATAATAAACTATTTCTGCATGTTGCACTGATTCATTCCAGTCATTGAGTCTGAATCCTCAGCTTTTTACACCTCCGATACATACAGCGACGTTTCTGAAAACAGTCGGACATATTTCCGTTTATATTGTCTACTTGTTTTATTTATTTTATTGTTTATTATATATGTGTGGTGTTCTTGATTCATAGACCAAACAGACTTTACATGTGCTGGTATATAAGCACACACAGTCGTGTGTTTCCTGCAGCAGGTACAGAAGCACTCAGGTAGTGATCCCTGCTTCCTCTGGCTGGTATTGTTTAGTCTAACGCTAGCCAAGCAGAGCTCCATCAATCGGAGTCGAGCGGCTGGTACTATAGACCTCCTGTGTTCTCCTCTCACAGTGGGAAAGGCTCTGTTTCAGCCTGGACTTATCTCTCACATAGATATGTTCTGACACCCATTCAGTGTTGCTTATGGGGCTTTTTGTAATCAATGCGAAGAAGCCGAAGAAACATAAAACACGCAAAGCCCCCCATTGTGAAGACTTTCCTGTGTCAGTCCAGCTAAGATGAGGTCTGCATTCTCGCTCGCTTTTGCAACTTTATACTCCTGTGTTACACACGGCAACAACTCCACCTCAATGTCGGTCCATTTTAAAAAAACTCGGTGCTTTTCTTCGACATATTGCCGCGGCATTTCAGAGAGCCGGAAAGTAAATAAACGCCAGGCGGAAGTGACGCAGGTCATTTTACTCATGCACGGTACAGGGACGTAAGTGTTTTCAGATGTTTCGGTGTGGATGACCAACTTTTGGGAAACAACTGAAAACGATAATGTGGACACGGAGCAAATCCAGATTATTAATTCATTTATCGAGATTAGTGCAGACGTGTGATACGTGACACATATCATAGAAGTGTCTTTGATGATCACAATTAGATATTTCTGTCCTGTTTCCAGCTCAACATATGCACACAAGCACAAAGAATCTAGACTCGCTATCTAATTTAAGCTATTTAGCTACCTTTAGAAAATTGTCAGATTGAATTTTTATTTATTTTTATCTTAAGGAGAAAACCAAATGTCATGATTGTGTTAGGTCAGATCTTGCACCGTGCACGATGCCGAAGCATTGCATTCGCTCTCATGTAACTCATGCAGCTTGTGCCATGAGAATTTGTATGAGACGTATTACGAAATCGTGTCAGTCATCCAGCAGTGAAACAACACATCTCGTCCTTCACCTGATGCAATACATATAATCCCCTAATCTCCAAAAAATGAGTGATAGCCTAGGTGCAGCTCCATGGTAAATGACAGCCTGTTTTCATTGCCATGTGGTTTGTGTTGCTGCCATCTGTGCAACCATAGAGACGTTAGACAGCTTATGAAGTATTAAATGTTTCAAAATATGGGGAAAATGAGCACAGGCGATGCTATGAAATGTAGATGTTTGTGAAGCGGTACACCAAGGACGAGCACTGAATGTCTTTCCAAACTCCATCGACTTGCTTAATAAGCTGTTGTGATTGTTTATTATAATCTAATGTGTGTATATATAGATATTACAGCGCATCTTGTATAACACTGAGAATTATGACACGAGTACATTTCTAAGTCAAAGCCACCTTTATGCAGTGACTAGCAAGCAGTCACCTGATTCCAGTATTATTGACTGTAATGATGCAGCGTGTACACTACACAGGTTATTTTTCCCTCCTTGCCACAGGCCACATTGTTTATATATCAGCGATAGAGATAGGGGACAAAAGGACGATGGTATATTTCACATCATGTGCTTTCTGTCTGAATCCTAATGCTGTTTTTTACTTAGCCGTTAAAGAACTTTCAGAATTAGAACATGGCCGCCGCTCCTCTCCTCTCCTCTCCTCTATCCCCTGTTCTTTTCGACTTTCATCTCTTCTTCTGTCCTTTCCTCTTTTCTCCTCTACTCTGCTATCCTCTTCTTTGTTTTCCTCTCCTCTCTTCTCCTTTCCTCTCCTCTGCTCTGCCCTTTTTTGCAGGGGGAAAAAATCTGGGAATGATGGTATGAAATGTAAACTGTAAAAATCGTTCTCTTTGAGGGGAGGAATGTCTCTTGCCATTAACATCACTAGCCTCCCTAAAGATCGGGACTCTGGTAAAGACATTAGTGACCTCGTGTTTCTCTGCAGCTCTACTCCATTACGTCATATTAGACCGAAGAGCCAAGCTGGGATAAGACAACACAGGTCTATTCTAAAGCCTCTGTATGGCTATGGGTCAGTCTTATCCTTTTAATACGTTCAATGCATTTTAACGATTGCGCATACTTGTTTGGATTATTTCAAGTACAGCAAACAAATGTCAAGAGGTTATAGCTTAGATGCAGATATAAATGAATACATTAAAGCTACTTTATTGTACTGGCATCTAATGGATGGTAATAAAAAAAAATTTTCTGGAATAGCCTGCTTAGTGAAATGTTGATGCCAAGTTAGTGTCTGTGCTGGATCTCTCATGTTCTGCCCACATGCACACGAGTTTCCTCCAGGTTCTCCAGGTATCACCCATCACCTAAAAACGTCAGTAGGTGTTGGTTACTCTAAACTGCCTCAGGGTGCTCTATGATGGACTGGTGTCCTGTTCATGGTGTTATTCCTGTCTTACGTTCACCATGACCTGTGGGTTGCTTATGTTAGGTGACCAAATATTTAGTCCTCTCACACTGGAAAGAAAAGCTGGCATCCAGGTAGTGCTCGGCTTTTAAGCGAAGATGAGTGCAAATTTCTTCTCTCCTGCTGAAAATATGGGAACATGGGTGGATCAGAATATTTTTTCAATACAGTTTGTCCTTTTTTTCCTGTTTTCCTTCCATCCAAAGTACTCCCATACCCCTGAGTTTTTCATTTTTTACCAGGACTACAGTGGAAACAACTGACGTTCCTTGCATTATACAGTAATTCTTCTACACATACAGCACTTCTCATCTTATATCCCATGCTGCTTTTATATGTCTGGGTTTACATACTCCGATTTATTCATTTTAAGCTTATTACACATGCATTATCTTTGCAAACACACAAACTTCACCCAGTGAGAATTTCACTCCGACACAGCGGAGGCTGAATCATTGAGCTGAAAATCATTGAGCTTCTGTTATGTATTTAATATTTCTGGGGTTTTTTTCCTGTATGATACATAAGCACATGTGCAGCCACTGTCAGGAGGACAGTACAGTTATAACAGCAAAATGATGCTGACTAAACCTTGACAATAAAGATGTTTTCCCCTCTTTTAGTCAGCCAAATATTTGTTCATGAACTCTTTAAGATATTAAAATAAGGCTGAAGGTTTATCCCTGTTTCTGGAAATGACTAATACATGTAACTGTATATCTTAATATAATTTACCTGTATGATGTATAACCACATTAACTGTGAATATATTTGACTTTTAAAAACTTCTCTAATACTTAATTGGCTTGACGCTGCATGCACAAAGAGCCACGGCGCTGCACTGTTCAGCATTCTTACTCCTTCAACTCATCAGCTAAATAATTAAGGCCTTTCATGAGGTTTGGGAGGTCTGAAGGGAGAGGGCGGAATCCTTTAACCTTGTGCCAGCTTTTAGCTAACGAACCAAAATTACACAGCTCCGCTTTAATCAAGTAGCGTTTGCTGTGACTAAGAAGCACCTGCTGGAAACACAAATCAGCAAACGAGTGGAAGATGTCATGCACTAGGCTCCAAGTCGTCTGTGCACGTTTCCACTTGCGCCACTGGTACAGCTGTGAGATTCTTAACGTCGAGCAAGATAGTAGTGTTGTTTTTTTATTTAACCTTGCAAGAAAACACACCGAGGCCGGCCTAATTGCAACTCTACACCTACGACAGGGTGGCACTTCATTTTCATAAACAATCAAAACAATGAGAAGTAGCCAAGCGTGCAAATTCTTTATTGAGTTTCAGTCTGGCATATCTTTGTCTCTACGCCCGTATCAGATAAAATTGTTTGCCAGTTTCTCCGAAACCCTCCTTTGAAAGCTTGTTGGTTTTGACCATCCTCACAGATGCTGTGAAACCACTTCCTCTAGTTAATCTTTTTCTCTTGTGGGAATCGTGTTCAGCTGTGTGTTGTAGCTGGCCATCTCTTTGACTTTTTGTGCTTTCTGTCCATTGGTCGAGGGGCTTCCCTTCAGGGATGCTGGGAATGGAAGAGCAGGGGAAAGAGAAGATTCCTTCACTCCTTATTTTACTCAAGCTGGAGCTGAAAGGAAATGCTTCAAAATGCCAATTTTTAATGCGGTTTTAGCCCACAGAATGCCCATGGTGACTCACAGTCTGTTTCACCTTGTTTTTTTATTTTTATTTTTTTTATACTTAAAGTCTACCAGCATTCATTATAATAATCCCGCTGCAGGTAATGGATAAGCTTGCCCACACTGAGAAGTGGGGAAAAAAAAGTTTTCTGTGAGTCATGATTGTGGAGGTAGGCCATGTTTGGAAATTGAAAAGAGTGTTGATCAGGTGTATGTATCTCAAACACCCCTTCCACTTGAAAGGGCTCTGTATAGCACAAGGAAGTGCTCTGTGCTTCGTATATAAAGCACAGATATAGTATGTATATAAGAGGCACAGAATAAACACACCAGAGAATGTCCTCTCTTTAATCGCTGGTTTTTCTGGGCAGCATTTCGGTACTTCCCTGAGAACGTACTTCCACTTAGCCCTCGTGCCTTTCTGACGTAGCGGCAATCCGGTGCAGATAAGCGCCTGTCCTGAGTCACACATGACCACAGACATTCAGGATGTTCACCACAAAGCTAATGAATGACAGAGGGTGGGACCGAAGCACAGAAAAGCTTCAATCAGAAAGAACTGGAAGAGGAAGCAGATTTGAGATTAGGTACAGTGTTCTAATAACATTCGAGCTCTTTCTTTCTTTCTTTCTTTCTTTCTCTCTCTCTCTCTCTCTCTCTCTCTCTCTCTCTCTCTCTCAGGGGAGTTTTGTTTATAGTAGAACAATGCTGCCTGTGAGAGTGTAACATATATGAGTTGGAGTTAAAACACAGCCAGAAGCAGAAGCTATGCCAAACTGCGGATGAGGGGAGTAAGAAAGAGAGAAGGGGAAGGAGGGGCGCATTCCAGTGAGATACCTCAGTCTGTTTGAAGTTCCTGGAATGGACAATACCAGAGCAGTGGCTAATCACAATGTAAACAGTCCATTTCAGCAAGGTTGTGCATGCTTTCGGCTTGTACAGATTGGAACAGGATTGGGTCAAATATTAAAAATCCTACTCCATTGGTGGTTCATTTGTCGTAGAGACACATTCTGGGCAAGGGAAGTGTGTGCTAATTACACACACTTTGTCATGTCTAAGCTACCAACTATCACCTGCAGAGGACAGGGAAAATCTCAGAACCAACTTGGTTATGATTGAATCAACAGTTTTAATGTGCTGGGAAAGTTTAGGCCTTCCTGGGTCAGCGCTCTCACACCCCCACATTCTTACTTATGTTGCACAGCCTGAAGTGGACAGCAAAATCACTAACCCCACAGCATGTACCCCCACAAAACCCCATTCCCCACGAGAACCCCATTCCCACGCCATTATACTCATGAGAGAAACAGAACAATATCAACGATATTTTCCCCTCTTCTCAGACCCCTGAGATTTTGTGTGTCAGTGATGACATGTTGGATGATTGGTAATACATAAGTGCTGCAAACAATGTCTGTAAATAGTAGTAATACAGTATAGTGTCCTCTCCATAAAAATATCTTACTGAACGATTTTATTTTCTCTAGCAATATATATATATATGTATATATATATATAATATATATACTTTTTGCCTCCAGTAGGAAACAAGTGTCCTCTATGTTGTGTCCTCAGTACTTGACTAGTAGCATAATGCCTCTGTCTTCCTCTCAGCATCAGCCCTTGAATAAAAGTGTCTGGATGACTGTCATTGCTTCACTGGCAGTGCAGAGCATTGCATGATGCAGTTGGCATGGATAAATGACTTTGCAGTGTTAAATCCATCAGTCCAAATCAGTATTCATGGCAGCAAGTTGCTAAGGAACTCCTGCACACAGTCACTCTATACCGCATAGTGTTTAAACAAGCAGGTGTCTCCATGAACAGATTATGAACAAAACTAGAGGCCACTTGGTTCCTGAAGGACAAGCACCAATCACCTCCTAAACCATCAGGGCTGTATATACACTAACATGAAGCAGTATGAAAAACAGAACACATAACTACAATGTCAAAATGACCAGTGGAAAGCTGTACTTTTTACTCCCAGCAGTGACATCCGTGTTTCATATGGCATCTCTTAGTTAGGAGAAATACAGATGTCCGAGTAATATAGGAACAAACAGCATGTGTCTTAATGAGGTCTTGGGCCACCAGACAATTTTTGGAGCGTCACGAGAGGGATGAAAACAGTTCCTCAAAAAGGACATTCCCACAATTAGTGTTTTTGATAAGGTGGTGGAGGTTGAGGCGACTGTGAGTACCATAGCTTATGTTGAAATTATGATTAAAGTACTTTTACAACGCAGTTAATACTTTGTCATCTTTGAAGAGACCACTCCAATCAGGTTAGAATTCTTTTATCAAAGTTTCTAGGTGATTAGTCAGAATAACTTTGTTTCCAAGGCAAAAGACACGTCTCTTCCTCGTTTCATTCGGCTCACATGAATCTTACAAACGATACTGCAGTAGCTACTACTCCACATTCTCAGAGTAACATATCTGAAAGCTTATCCACTGCCTAAATAAGTCAGACTCACATCTACAACTAATTTGGAAGTGTGTGATTCATTTATTTGACCGCCATCCAATGCAGACACCTACAACTATGATGGAAAAAGGAAAGTTGATGGAGTGCAAAGTGCAAAGTTCTTAAGTCTCTTTCTCACTGTTATATAAGCTCACTATTTGGAAAGCAGATTTAAGAACTACATAAGACATTGCACAACTATTAATTTTACTAGTTGAGCCATAGGCCTAATTCAAATAAATACTGGATTAATCAGTCTTTTCCATAGTTAAGGCAAAAAATTGAGTGCCTTACACTTAATAAAAAGTGATGTCAGTCTGGAGACTGTCCATTAAAGTGCAAGAAAATAAATACAATTTTCCATCATCGCCTTAAACGGTGTGCAGTTGTCTATGGGATTTGTTTTTATCTAGTTTGATATGATGTAGATGATGATTTACACTACGCTTGCATTTCCTTACTGTCTCCCCAGCTGTTGGAAAACCTCCCTGACAGTTGTCAGCATCCCCATAAGAACCACTAGTAAAGATATTTGTCTAACCTGCTAGCCCGTGCAACCCTTATTACATGTATGTAAAAAACTGTAATTGGTGCAATACATGTTATCATCTATAACAGGCCTCCTGGTGGTCCAGCGGCAGGATCCTGCGCTCTCATTGCCGCGGCCCGGGCTTGATTCCCTTGCAGGGCGCCACCCCAGCCAATGAGGAGTTAACTCTCAGTGCCAGTCCCAAGCCCGGATAAAAATGGGAGGGTTGCAACAGGAAGGGCATCCGGTGTAAAACCTGTGCCAAAATCATGCGGCTCGAATGATCCACTACAAACAGCGGACCCCGCAATTGTCCAGGACAAACGCTAGGACAAAAATTTTTTTGTCTATAACGGATAAATAGTTTCCGTTAGCCCTGTTCTTTATCCTATCGTCAGTCTTTCAGAGCCGAAGTTCCTGGTGTTAATCAGATTGTTTGTTTTAAAATATAGCTCTAGTTTATGGGTCACAAAAATACTGATGTGGCCTGGGCACAGTTTGACGCCTGCTCAAAGGGTACAAGGGGACCCAAAAATGATGTTGTGTGTCTATATCAGGAGCACAAAAATAGATATAAACCCTATATTAGCTAAAACACAACGTGTATACAATTCATACATTATATTGTCAGAAATATCTTTTTTTTGTAGCTTCTCTCATACAGGTGTGAATGAAAGAAGTTAATACAGATGTGTATTTGGGATCCTGTTGATAGGGGCAACCATCTTAAACGTAATTTATCGTACTTACTTTGCTTCACTTTTATTATTTCATCAGTCTTTTCCTCTTTCTTGTCACTCAATCCTAATGACATCACGGTCTTATGCACTTACTCTGTGCTCACTTGGAGAAAGTCTCCTGTTTGTCAATTCATGCAGTTTTGGCATGGTGCATGGCTCATGCTCTCAGCGAGCAGCACGGAAACACACACACACACAGAGGCTTCTGTCTTCTTCCCCAGACACAACTCAAGTCTGCTGTTGCTATGACAACGCCGCACTTGGGACTGGCAATTTTTTTTGTTGTTGTTGGGAAATATGAAACTGACATATTGTCATTGTAGTCAGGTTGAAGACATTGGTCAGGCTGTTCATGTCTCAGACCCTTGAGCTAGCCCACGCCTCGGTCCATGCTAGCATCCGGTTATGATGTTTTCTTCACTCCTTTTCCAGCCTGATTACCAAATGAGTGTTACCACAATTCTCCCAGAACTGATCCAGTAAGAGCATGTGGTCGTGTGTGTGCTGTGTGTGGGCAAGCATACGCTTGTAGCAAGTATGTAGGCCGTTGTGCACTGCAGAGCAATGTGAGAACGAACTCCCCCCATGGCCAATAAAATCAGATTTACGGCACAGCCCAGCAGGTTCAAGCCATCGTATTTCCTTTTCTCTGGGAAGGTTTTTGTCATCGCCAGCCCCTTCTTATAAGCCCACGATCATTCATAGACTGTTCTGTCCAGTGATTGGAGAGCTTTGATGCCATCTTTTTAACTTTATTTGTATGCATGTAAGAAGAAGAACATGTAATGGCTGACTTCTCATTCTGCAAGGATGCACTTTGCAGAGAAGGGGTTTGTGGGGAATGTGTAGCTTGCAAAGGAGCCATTATACACAGAGCGAATCTCCAGTTCTATGCGTTAAACTGAACGCTGACTGGCTATGCTGGTTTAGAGATGACCACCACCATTGTGAAGGTCTTGTTGGATGCATGCACTATTGCATCTGGAGTGGAGGTGTAGCGCCGAATGAAATCCCTCATGCTGTGAAAGGATAGAGGTTTCACCCGCATGTTTCTGGACTTTCATTCTGTCTCCTGCTGGTCTCGCCATTCTTCCACATACACACATCCTCTTCCCTCCTCCGCCTCACAGGCTCCCTCCCTGTGACTTTGCTCCTCCTTCATTCTTGTACTGTTCATCTTTATTCTCTCGGTGATGAGACAGCATGAGGAAGCTCATGGGGGAGCAGCACAGTGTGAGACATGCAGGGATTCCCTAATCCCAGGCTCAACCACAGTTTCTTTGTGAAATCAAGCAGGGTGTGGACTCTCGCTTGGTACCAACACAACACTAATGTGCTGGTGTCGCATTTTTAGGTGTGCCAGTGTGTGTGTGATTCATCGGAAGGAAGTAACAAACATTTAGAAATAAGCTTTTTCCTCTCTTAATGCAACCTCTTGTGCCAGTTTGGCGGGTGTGGTACTTCCCTGGGATTTAACAGCTCATGCAGATAAACAAAAAGGCCTAGTAGTGTTTGTGTCAGTTAGACGGGTCATACTCTCTGAAATGCATTCACACACACACACACACATGCATACCAATTTCTGTCCAGCTCAAGGTACCAGTCATGATTGTGGCTTGTGGTTGTCTGCGACTGGCTTTCGCCTCTGTGCGCTTCCCTTCCCAGCGTTAAATTGCTCACTTACACCCGCATACATTCATACAGTCTGTCTGAGTCGCCTGCTCTCGGACTCCAGGTCTTAATTTAGCACTTAGAGGTGAAGAAAAAAAAGTATCCAAAGTTTGGACTAGCCACAAAAACCAAAATATGCATTTCTGAACTGCTTTTTTAGGTATTCTTCTATCAAATTAAAGTACTCGCCTTGGACAAAACTAGTTATACTGGCACTGAATTAGGTGTTGGATGGGCTTTTCCCTGTTTTGACCAATTGAAAGATACATCTCAAGGAAACCAGCCAATGAGCAAGCCCACCCACAATCTCAGTACATATGGAATCATCAGATGGTGCGAGTGTATTGCCAGACTGGCTAGTGAGAGCGTAGTGCCCAGTCTCACACCGAGAGGACTGACAGACTGCAAGTCGAGTGTTTTGGGATTTGAGCATGTGAGAAACGGCACAGCAGACGGAGCTCATTCAGAACTGACATGAATGCTTAGCAATCACACTTAATCTGGATACAATGCTTAGCTTGCTGTCTTTTGCCAGCCAGAGGAAAAGCGACTAGGCTTGTTTCTGATTTATGAACCATTGTATTAAATGTGCTGTTGATTAGTTCAAGTCAGAAATGCTAATGAATAAAGCGAGGCAGTACGTTTTATTTGATTATTTGCACGGATAACTTGTATTCACATCTTAATTTTTCTGCTTTATACTGCACTAGTAAAGATTCCCCTGCAAAGAGAAAATAAAGTTTAATGTTGCCTTTTTTTTCTGATGTCATCTTGCCTGGATATTACAAAATCCTTCCCCCTTCCCAGATCCTGTCCCCAACAGTTAAAGCATGAAAATGATCTTAGCTCACTCTTGAAGTTTCAGAAAACACTCATCCTGTATGCCAGCAATCTGATTTACTCCCCACCCCAGGCTTCTTTTCCTTCTGTTTGTGTGTGAGGTGTTTTCTCTCAGGAAAGAGGGTAAAAAATTTGCATTGCATCTTTCTTACCTGTTCCTGCTCTCTCACAACACACACACACACACACACACACACAGAGTCTGTGAATAATTAATGGAAGAAACAAACTACAGAGCCATGCTGTTAAAGCCCCTCTCAGGGGCCATGTGTGTGGTGAAACTGGCATTTGCAGAGAGAGAGAGAGAGAGAGAGAGAGAGAGAGATGCCTTCCAGATGTTTAAGTGATGAGGTGGCTTTCACTGCAACGGTACACATTCCCATGGATGTTTGTGGAGACAAATTCTTCATGATCTGTGGAGCGAGTATGTACATCCCTACATACAGCTTCCTCTCATTTTTGTACTCCTCCTCCAGAGGATCCTTATATTCTTTCCTGCCACATGTCTTATATTGTATATCATTGCAGTGTGATGCAGCTCCTGGAAAGCCACAGGGAGGTGTGTAGGTGGGTAGTTCATGTGCTGATAGCATGATTGCATTTGCAGCTTTTGTTCCGAATCTGATTTTAGGCTGAACTTTTATCATTCCCATTCAGTTCCTCAGCACATTCATTGTGTGTTCCTCACCACCTGGTATGGTGAAGGACGACAGTCAGTGTATAGTGAACAGGATGATTGAAGGAGGATGCCATTTCTTCAACTGGGTGTGGCGCTAAGCCTCAATTTGCCAGTCAGTGACTGATTTTGGGGCTTGGTGGTTATTGCCCCATAACTCAGTAACTACTTGCCCAAGTGTGATCGGTTCCCCCCTCAGCCTGCACGTGATCACAGCAGCTCAGAATTTTCCAGGCATTTTGATTTTCTTAGATATGAATCATGTAGTGTGAATCCCTCTGCGCTAGAACAGTGAAGAGGAAATCATATTCATCTACTATCATAATAGCAGCAGATCCCTTAACCCAGGTTAATCCCTTAACCCATCCATTTATTTGTGTGGGTGAAACGTGAGCACTTTATTGCTTCAAATGTCATCCAAAAAATAAAGACTTGTGGCAGTGCACAATATAAAAATATCATATGGGATGGTGGTAGTTCAAGTGGGTAAGGATTTGGGTCGTTTACCATGAGATCGGGGTTCAAGCCCCAGCACCGACAAGCTGGCACAGTTGGGCCCTTGGGCAAGGCCCCCACCCTGCTTCAGGGGTGCTGCATCATTGCTGACCTGGCGCTCTGACTCCAACGTCCAGAGATGGGATATGCAAAGAAAGAATTTCACTGTGCAGTAATGTATATGTCAAATAAAGGCAACTTAAAAATATCAGCAGAGCAGTTCTCAGAGCTCCTCAACTTTATATTTACTTTTTCTTTTTCACTGTGGAAAAAAAACTCGTCTGAAATTACATATCCTATAATGCGCGACTTTCGTCTGCGAGTACTTGTGCCCCACCCGTACCTCCACCAAACCGACAACTACAGCGTGTGATGTGAACAGGACAGACGTCTGGGATTTTGTACTTGTAAATGTAGCATGCACTCAGCATTCTATACTGCATCTACTTTAAGCTTTCTTGCCTGGGGCCCAACCAACCTCTCTTCACTGAAGTCCTTCTCAAATGCTCCTGGGTGAATAGTAGGAAGTGTGTAGAGAACTCATTAAGGGTACTACACTAAGGGCTCTTAACCTCATATCTCATTTAGCACATTGTGGACTTCCAGAAAAAAAACAACAAACAAACCTACCAACCCTTTAATTGAGCTGTTAAGTGTTTCCCAGCACACTAATACTCAACAAGAAGCTCCTCTCAAGCAGCTTATGCACGACTTTCTACTCCTTTCTTCTGGTTTTGTAACACAGCTATACTTTCCTTAACAAGTAAGGATTTGAAAAAGGCAATTGAAATGACTCCGAACAGTCATGAAGAGAAATAAACTTCAACTTTAGGTTTGTTCATCAGTATTTTTTGCAGCGGCTATGTGTGTTATCTGACCTGCAATTCAGTCAACATCTGATTACCAATCAGTTCCAACATCAAGCCAAGGGGTCAGTAAAACAGATGGTCACTTTTTGTTTCAACACAAACTATTCCTGTTAGATTAACCGAATTAAATTCTATTCAGACATGGTATATTCTGTTTAGTTTTGTTTCTCTTGATTTTATGTTTCTTTTCTGACTAAAATAGCTGCCTAAACAAAATGGTGATTTTTTTTTTTTTTTTTTTTTTTAGCTTGATCCTGTTTGGTGGTCAGGGTTTTTTTTTTCTTCTCTTAAGTGCTTCTTCTTCCATTGAACGTCTTAGTCATAAACTGGACTGTATCGGGGAAACGTGTAACTGAAAGCTTTTCTAAAACGATGGCGTGCGGTAGATGTGTTTCAAGACTTTGCTTGAATGGAGACCAGCTGTAGCCTCTACATCTGCAGACTCTCAGTATGCCTTTGCGCTTGATCTGAGCACTTTGAGCTCAGTGTGAGTCTAAGCATAAATCTGAGCATCTCCTGACCCATTTCAGCACACACTGATCCTGTGACTACACCCCACTGACAGCCAGACTGAAGAATACTGACCGACCCTCTGTTTTGACTTTTATCATTGTTGTTAATAATGTTGCGGTGATCTGCAATTTAACGAAATGCTCTCTTTCTGTTTTGTTTTGCAGTGCTCTGTGCGAAGAACCTAGCAAAGAAAGACTTCTTTCGTAAGTAACCCTTCACAGAGAGAGAGCGTGCTCTATTTCTGTAGCTTTATATAAATCTACTGAGTGCTTGAGTCATTCTGTCTGTTTGATGTGCGGTGAGCGAGATAAGTATTCTTGCCTCACGAGACGACAGAAATGTGGGTCGGTTTATAGATAAAGCGACTCTGACTGCAGGGCACTACATACAAAAACATAATGCGTCTTTCTTCCTCGCGTCTCTGCCACGCTCCAACACACATCATCGTGCAAGACAGACGATAACGGGACAAAAAAATGATCCGATAAAGAGACAAAGAGGAAGCGCTAGGAGGAGTGAGGGAACGAGATGGAAAAACAGTAGTGTGAGGGCTGCAAGTCTGCAGATTACATGTATGTGCAATGTTAAAATAACACACAGACCAGCAAAGTAGAGGTGTGCCCCTCTACAGCTACCCAGCATAGGACAGGAGGGAAATTAAAGAGTGTGTGTGTGTGTGTCTGTGGGTGTGTGTTTGGAATTGTTTGGGTTCTGGGTGTCACAGTAACAGGTTGTCAGGTTCAGCCACCCAGGTGCCAGTTACTGTACACTGTCTCATAGCACTGCTGTCTATAACTGTGTGTGTGTGTTTAAGGCTTGTTGAATTTCACTTAATTTACGTTTCTAGTAGGTTTATTCACATTATTCTACAGCAGACATTAGTAGAGTAGAACTGCATTTTCCTTTTCAATCATGCTGTGTTTCTGTAAGCAAAAATGAAGAGGTAATATATTTTTTATACACTATTTTAAAAAAATACTTTTTTAACACATCTTTTATCTCAGCTCTGAGAGGTCTTTAGGTTCACATCAAATTGGCCTTCATTTTAACTTTAGGAATAATATGAATATTTTTACATAAACTGTAAAAATATGGAAATATTTTGTTTTATTTTCTGACTAAGCTGTGTATGCATGTGTAAGCTTTACATTGCTTTATTCAGCTTATTGCAGAAGTGGGCAGTTGCAATTTTGTCCTTCAAGCTGCAAAGTGGGGAAAAACATGGACGATCCCATTTTCTCAGGGTTGAGGACAACTAGAGGTTTTTTCTTTACCGGGACATAAAAAAATATGAGCTATAACCTTTAGTCAAATGCAGCACAAAAGTGTTACACGAGTGTATTTAGCAAACACAGTGAATATCACACTTGTTGGATAGCTGTGTATATTCCGTAGCAAAATGGACACAAGCCGAATCAATTCAGTTTGTAAACAGATATCGATTGCAAAATGTCTGGCATGTTCCAGCACCGCAGAATCTTTACATCTTTACAATTTTCTCCTTTTTCACTTTTTCGGGCAAAATCAGACTCGGATTAATAGGTGCAGCTGAGATACATGCAGGACAGAAACATTTCAGTCTAGGGCATCTGTAGGTTTCAAAATATGAACATGTAAAACTTTTGCCGTGTGAAGGGTTTTCCCCAGACCTCCACAAATAAAGTAAAGTGTGTTATACATATAACATTAGCATGATTTAGGCACATTTTAGTGACCGTGTCATTTAAACCAAAAGGGTTCGAAAAACATACTTCCAACTTTTTGTGATTTGACTTAAGTTGGAATAAAATAATTGGTATTTAATTTTTTTTTTTTAATTGAAAAAAATCAAAATAAAATTTTACATATTTAGTTTTAAAATTCTTAAAGGAATAAAAAATTTTTTTTTTTTTTTTTTAAAAAGAGCTTTACAGTAATTTAATTGTCTGTGTAAATGAATGTGTTTATGTATAATGTCTATGGCAGGCCTGCCTGACCCTTTTGCTAAGGTGGTGGTGGACGGTTCAGGGCAATGTCACTCCACAGACACTGTGAGAAACACTCTGGACCCCAAGTGGAACCAACACTATGACCTGTAAGTACAACGTTACACACACACACACACACACACACTGTTTTACCATCAGGCTGTGAACACGCACCATCCCTGTCACATTACCTCCCACTATCTCACTCATGGCTACTGTATCATGCACATCATCTCTTGTCGTCTCCCCCAAAAACATGTTCGGATGATTTTTTTATTTTCCCTTTCATTTACTCATCTTAAACTGTCATATTATTCCTATCTCATGGTGTGATTTCATTTGATTTAGATTAATTATATTGTTTGGGTTATTGCTCACACCTTTGCTTGTCTGTCTCCTAATATGAGTGCATGACTCAGCTGTAATTATCCGATGACATTTATCTTTATAGATACACTTCCGTGAGTACTTTATTAGGAACACTAAAACTGAAAGGAGTGGGGCCTCCCTTTGCTCTCAAAACAAGCTTCATGGCGGGTATTCCACAAGATGTTGGACATGTTCCTTTGAGATACTGGTCTGTGATGACATGATTGCATCATTCCTGCAGATTTTTTCAGCTGTAATTTATGGACAACTTCTGTTCTAGCACATCCTTAATGTGTTTTACCGGATTCTGTTCTAGTGAATGGGAAGGCCACTGAAGAGCACTGAACTCACGTCATGAAACCTGTTTAAGACGATATGTGTTTTGTGCCATGGCGCATTATCATGTAGAAGATAAATTGTGGCCATGAAGAGATGCGCATGGTCAGCAACAATACTCAAATAGGTTATGACATTCAAGATTGATTGGTATTATTGGACCCATAGTGTGCCAAAAATCTTTCCCCACACCATTACACCATCTCCACCAGACTGGACTGATGATATGAGACATGTTGGGTTCATGGATTCATGCTGTTCTTAGCCTACCATCTTTGTGCCTCAGCAGAAATTGAGACTGATCAGACCAGGCTGTGTTTTTCCAGTTCTCAGTTGTCCAGTTTGGGTGAGTCTGTGCTCGCTGCAGTGTCAGCTTGGTGTTCTTAGCTGACATGGAGTGGACGTGTTGTAGTCCATTTGTGTCAAGGTTCAACGTGTTGTGCATACTGATGCTTTTCTTCTCATCACAGCTGTACAGAGTGATTATCTGTAGCCTTATTGTCTCATCAACAATGCATTTCCTTTTTCCTCCCATTCTGCTCGTTGATGTGAATATTATCTGAACCTGCATGATTTTGTGCATCGCACTGCTGCCACACTATTGGCCTTTTATATAAATGCAGGTGTTCCTAATAAAGTGCTCTGCATGTAGGTAGGTTTACCTACAGTGATTTAGGTCACCCTTGTCTGGTGTAGATTAAGTTAACAGCAGTGTGCAGAAGTCATGGTATCTTAAATATTTTCCAGTCTTTCAAAAGAAGCTTAAAAGTTAGTAACTGTGTCACCAAAAGCACATTTAGCCCATACACACCTCTCTCTGTCTGCCGATGGTAAGCTGAGGTTTCAAATAAAAATAGCAACTTTCCGCCACTCAGTGTCACTTTACCCAGAGTCCTAATTGAGAGTGTATATGCAAGGGAAAGAACGAAGGAGAAAGTTTCCAGCGATTCCTCAAAGTGGGCCAACAGCAGGAGGAAGCCCATGTCTCCGTTTGTTTGGTTGCTGTGGTAACCAGATGCTTCCCCCATCCCCAGCCGGGGTGCAGAGGAATGTGTCACTGCCGAGTGTGTAAAACATGGCTGACATTAACGGCTCGAGAAATCTAGCGTGAGTGTTTGTGTCTGCTCAAGATTAACCTCGGGCATTTGAAACATGAGTGCAAATCAAATGAAAGCTAGGTGGAGAAATGGGGGTTTCATATAGATACAGGAGCACAAATTGCAATGACTATGGACTCTAATGGGTCATGGTGGTGTGGTTTCCATGCTTGAGTAGTACTGGAAGGAAAGGAATGCTAGCTCAATTCTGCTGGATAACTCTACCCGTACGAGATGTCGTTGGTAAGAATATAGCGCGTGATCAGAGGCCAAGCTGGTGTTATACGCACTTCTGTGACTTGATGAGTTTCTTCATTAACTTCAATGTCCTTTCTTCCTCAGTCTCTCTCTTGCTCTGTAACTGGGGGAAGCAGGTGGACTCTGTGTTCCCGGGGTGCAGCTGGACCTCTCATTGAGGATCTTTGGCTCAGTGAAAGTCATGCAGTTCATGCCAAACACTCGCGGGTTTCTCTTACTAGCCTCAGTGCACCAACCAAACGCTGAGCTCAGCTCTCACTGACCACCACCTGCTCACTCCAGCTGAGCCCAGATCAGCATGTGAAGAACTCCACAGACACGGGCTGTCTGCTTACTGTAAACACCAGCTTGTGATCACCCATTCGTTTCAGGGCCTTTCTTCAGTTTGCAGATTGCATTTTGTAAACAGTAAGACCATTAGAAATTTGTGTTGTTGGAGGAAAAACACTGCTTGGAATTTATCTGGAAAAATAGCTTTGCAAACTGGTAATAATTCTTCAAGGTTCTCATGAGTCATGCGCAGTAAAATGACCATTCAGGCAGGTTATCAGTTCTTTTTAAATGTCGGTCAGGCTTTGGCATGGATTCTGTTCATGGTTCTTTTACAAGCTGTTGTAATGTCTGGAAATAAGCATAGTTTGGCATGCACAAGCATTCCACATAATTTGGATCACTCCTGAGCTCAGGCCTTTATTAAATCCTCTGGTGCTGGAAAAGTGATAAATGTTTGTTTCTAGAGAAGCGGCGTATTGTTTGGGCTTCCTTGGCCCCTTCTCTGGCCTGTCTGACTTTCTGTCTGAATGTCTAGCCGTGCTATCCATCTCGCCTCAGTTTAGTCTCCTTTCATCCTCCTGCCGTTCTCCCTTCTCTCTTTCTTTCACACTCCCTGTGCCTAACAGAGGATTCGTTCACTTTGGCAGACTCTTACAAAACCTATGCCATTTCAGACATGCTTGGAACGCTTGCAGACCAGGGCTCGTGAGCTCTGAACGTCTTGTTAAACCGAATATCTAGGGTTTAATAACTGCATACAGTGAGTGTAACACAAAAAGAGATCTTTTCCTATGCTTCATAAATCCTGCAAATAGCAAACATTGTGTACTCCAGTACTAAAAAGGTACAACTCTAAGCATTGTTATTTATTGCCATGTTGTACTTGTGTCTGTACAGATATATCGGGAAATTGGACTCCATCACAATTAGCGTGTGGAACCATAAGAAAATCCACAAGAAGCAGGGCGCTGGCTTTCTGGGCTGTGTACGGCTTCTCTCCAACTCCATCAACCGCCTCAAAGACACAGGCTGTAAGTATGCATGCCTCTGTGTGTGTGTGTGTCTGTGTCTGTGTGTTGCTCCCATGTGAAATTTTTTGGAGAAGTAGAGCTAGTTGCTGTGTGTGCATGAGTGCGTGTCTAGATGACCTCAGCTCTCAGAAAGCATTTACTAAGAATAATATACATGTTGGAGCCTAGAAGACTATTATCAATGTCTGGATGTAAATGGCACTGTCTGTGCCTGTGTCCATTTCTGTTCCTCTTGATTTTGAAATTGGAGGTCACATTCTTTTTGTGTCGCAATTCAGACTGCACAAACAGAGCTATTTTCTGACGTCTAGCCCCATGCCCACCATCTCGGCCATGGTCGTGGAGGCTCAGTGGATTTTTTTTGTTGTGTGTTGGAGCCGGCATGGTTTAGGGTGCCAGAGTCTCACAGTTCAGTCTGGGGAGACTTTTAAAAGAACCTGTTTCCTAGAAAACCCTCAAGCTCATTTCCTGTAGAAGTACAGGAAACCACGGGCCTCTCCCACAGCTGGGAGGGATTCCTCTCTCTGCCCTGCATTTCCTGCTGTCTGTCTGCTTTTTTTTTTCTTTTTCTTTTGTCTGTTTTTTGTTTCTCTCAGTGCATTGTGTTTTATTCTCTTCATTTACATATCTCTTCACTTGTTTATTTCTTTAGTTCGCTCTGAGCTCTTTATTTTTTTAGTTTGAGAGAGATATTACTGCATGAGGATCTGTCGCATATGATCTGTCACAAGGTGGAGTTGATTTTTAATGTTATAGCACCTTGCATCCTATCTTGATACTTAAAGTATGTGTATGTATGTTTTACCCTCTTAGAATTACATTTAATGTCTAAGAAACAAGTTAGATCCTGTTATCAATTATGTTCTGTGTCTTAAGGTTACTAAGATGGAAAAAATGCACTTTGTCATAATGGCAATAAAGGACAGAGTGAAAACATGTCCTCTGTCTTGAAGACTTGCCCATGACGGACAACTTAAAGGAACAGCTTCACCTAACTAATATGGAGGTTTTTTTATGTTAAAGTTAAACGCCGTCTCATAGAAATCATCAGATATGTGTTACTTTATTTGGTTAATGTTGGACATGTATTGTATTATAGTGTTTGTCTCTTCCTGTCTTTTAGTTAGTATTAATTGGGATGAACGTTGTTGTTTTGTTAAAGCCATGCACCTAACTTCAACCACCTATTTAGTCTAGTCATAATTCTCGACTTGACTGTGTGTGTGTGTGTGTGTGTTCTGTCTGTCCTACTTGTTATTCCTGTCCCTCTCTTCCTGTCCTGCAGCACAGAAACAGAGAGATCTAGCATCTCTCTTTCTAGAGACTACAAAGAATAAAGCAGGCTTTGTGTACAAGCGCGCACACACACACACACACACACACACACACACACACACACACACACACACATACACGCATGGCTCCTCAGGCTGTCAGACTGGATGATAGTCAAGGGAAATACCACACAGGTATAAGTGAGGCACACACTCCTAGGTGACTCAGCTTTTATTGTGAAATAGCTTTAGTCTTATTATTGTTCTTCATTCTTTTTACGTTTTCCAGTATCTGCCAAATGCTGGGCCACAGCTGAATGTTTAATATTAAACAGCAGTATCAAAATGAAACGTTTCTCTCTGTCTTTCTCTCTTCCTCCTTGATTCTCAGATCAGAGATTGGACCTAAACAAGCTGGGACCCAATGACAGTGACACAGTGAGGGGTCAGATAGTAGGTGTGTACCAGTTCTGTTCTCTTTCTTACTATGACTGGTTCATGTGTTACATCTTTGTGAGTAGCAAATATAGCCGCTGCACTGCACTACACCACATGTATTAGCCAGAAGAGAATGGGGGAATTGTTTGAGCTTTGCTCCTCCTTACTCCTTTTCGGAAAAGATCAATGTTGCACAGCATTCCTGCCTTCCCGCTCAAATATGTCTTCCTGTGAGTCACCTCAGAACCTCTCTATAATGACAAATGCATGTGTGTCATGCACGTATCAGTATTTATAAATTTATCATTAATGCAAGATTCAGTTCAGTTCTGATCTTTACACCCCGTTAATCTGACAGTAATGCTAAGAGTGCACAACTCTAAGAAACACTGCAGCGAGTATTGTTTCTTTAGTTTAAGTGAGACCTAGGTCTCTGCCTGATGAAATGTTTGCATGACCCAGAGTCATGAGATCAGCACCCAGCTTAATGAGCAAGCTTTTCCTCAGTGCACGCACTCTTTTTTTTTTTTTTTTTTCCTGTGGCGGTGCAAATCCTCCCCATTATGTTGACTTTGGTAGTGCTCTTTAATTACATGGGTAAGGCATGTCTGTAAAGTAGATTGCAAATGCTCTCCTCACTTTCTTGGTATGTTGGCTTCATCCGTGTCCCTCAGCTGACAGTCTCAGTTCATATAAAAAAAAAAAACAACGCAGAATAGGCCACCCAGATTTTTATACACTCGTATAACACACCACATAAGCTTCTGCATGTATACCTAAAATGTGATTCTAAGCTGTTATTCATGTAAACGTGACAAAATGAGCATTTTGAATTCTATATGTGACTTTTTATCATCTGTATGCATGCAGTGAGTCTTCAATCCAGAGACAGGATTGGCACCGGCGGGCCTGTGGTGGACTGCAGCCGTCTATTTGACAACGATCTACCAGATGGGTAAGGTTACTGTAGTAGATTTATGGTGGATTTATGTCTAGCCTTAGCCCATTGCTGTGTTTTCACTGGAAATAGATATTCTGATCATAGTGCCAGGCTCCTAATAATTGCATGTTTAACTCTGTGTGTGTGTGTGTGTGTGTGTGGTACAGCTGGGAGGAGAGGAGAACCGCTTCTGGTCGGATTCAGTACCTGAACCACATCACACGCAGCACGCAGTGGGAGAGACCAACCAGGTGAGTGGACATGAACCTATTTTATTTTTTGAGTGGGTTAATTTGGCCACCAGTTCCTTCTTTAATAACTCAATGAATAACTTGATAATCATAATAAGAAGAAGAAGAAGTAGAAGAAGGACAGTAAATGCTGTAATTCTTTCTGCTATTAATTATGTGAAGCAGGCTAATGCTATTCTAGCTATTGCTTTTGCTTTCTCTACTATTGATTTCTAGCTTTTTTTTCCCCGTATTAGCTGGTGAAGCAGCAATTCAAAATATTAAGCAAACTGAACAACCCAGGTGAAAACATCATGCAATATATTGTCAGGGAAATCATGCACAACTGCAACGATTCGATATTTCAGGCCTAGTCTTTAAGTAAAGTCCTGTGCCTTTACCTGAAAAGTTAAACCACTCGAAGAAAAAAAGAATCTGCTATATGAAAGCCTGAAAGCCGAAATGAGATGTTATTTAGCAGTCGTGGAGACTCTAGATTAAAGCAGAGGAAGTCAGATTGCCAGTTTTTAAAATGCACTCATACCCAGCTGGATGACTTTTAAGACTATTGCTGCATTTTGCATATGGCAGAGATGAAAGACTCTTCAGTGATCCTTTGTATACACCAAATATGTCTGGTCTACAACACAGTCTGAGCATTTAAACCTTCGAATAAAGGGCCAAGCTGAAGTCTTTTTTAATTGTGTTTTATGTGATATGTGATTTTTAGGCTTTCTCTTTCAGCATAATTTAATTTCCTTTCCCCTTTTTATATCTTTGGGTTTTTTTTCATCCAAAACATTTACTGATCACAATTCAGAAATATTTTGAACACTTAGACTTACAGCTTTCTTTAATCTGTCTCTCTCTCTCTCTCTCTCTCTCTCAGGCCGGCGTCGGAGTACTCTAGTCCTGGTCGCCCCCTGAGTTGTTTGGTCGACGAGAACACACCCATCATGACACCCAATGGGGCAGCTGGTGCTCAGGCGGGCGAGCTGCGAGTGCAGGAGCGGCGTGTTCGATCCCAGAGACACAGAAATTACATGAGTCGAACTCACCTGCACACACCGCCAGATCTCCCCGAGGGCTACGGTCAGCTCACAAGACATGCACATGAACAACACAAATGTGAAATATCAGAGGGTTAGCAAGGTTAGTTTGTCGTTCACATAGACTTAGGAGAACATTCGTCATAGCTTCTGTTTGCCAAAGGAATGAAACAGCAGGTGGTGGTGTACATGCAGGTGTAATATGATGCATTATGCTTTGAGCTGCTTGGGAATTCAGCATTACTGTGGGAGTTAGAAATGTAGAGAAAGCCAAGCGTTTGAAATGTCTTCCTGACACTGACTGCTGTCATCACCACTACAGGTTAGACAAGTGTGTGTGTGTTTGTCAAATCCACATGTGATGTGTCCACAGAGACAGAACGGGGTGTGGACTATGTACACAGATGCAGTAGTCCGTGTGTTTGTGTGTACATGAGAGTAATATAGGGCACTATGTCATAAAAGGAGGATTGCTGTTAATTAATGTCGCAAATTCTGAACTTATTCACTACTGTCTAACCCATACCACAGGAAAGAGTATTTTAATCCCTGTTCACATACACTGAAACTACGCTTTTATCAAAGCAATCAAAAGCAAATGCTTTGCCATCACAGTCCTCCCAGTCCAAAACAGCCTATCCCTAATGCAAGCCATCTGGCAATAATAAAGGGTGGCAATAATTCTAAAGCTGACTGAATTATTCTTAAAAAAAATCAGATCAGACGCCCATAATTCATTAGTTCTGTGTCGAGGAAATAAAAGTAGAAAATTTTCAGATAGTGAGATATATTCTGATATATAGTGATGTAGCTAGTGATGCTAGCAAGCATATACTATATATATATATATATATATATATATATATATATATATATATATATATATATATATATATATATATATATTTCCAATCTCATTCATGCTCATAAATAATCACCCATGACTAATCCTGCATCCTTGTTCCCTGATTGGACCACAGAGCAGCGGACCACACAGCAGGGTCAGGTGTACTTCCTGCACACTCAGACGGGTGTCAGCACATGGCATGACCCCAGAGTTCCAAGGTAACTACTCATACAGATTCTTACTGTTACATACATCCTGATGCCATTTCATTCGAGCACTTCACATTGATTTAATGCAGCAGTGACTTCCAGTGCATTCTCGGTAGTAAAAAATAATGCCACTGAAAATGAGATTTTGGTCCATAAAATAGAAACTGGGCTCTTTAGAAACCTGTACATTGACATATAATAGTGTAGCAGAGCAGAATCACTGAGATCATGTACATCAATAAACAGTTTATATGCTGCTGTTTTGGTATTTCAATAAAATTCTCACACTTTGCTGTGCTTTTCCATTCTGTAGCACTAACATCTTAAATTGTACTAAACATGTGACACAATGAATATTTTCTTAGAAACACTTTATGCTTTAAGTCATTCCTGACTTGTGTGTGTTTGGGCAAGGAAGAGACTGGAAAGATGTACAGTGTTCCAGTAATGCCTTGAAAATTGCCAATTGTAATTTAGGCTTTAAAGTTTATTCACCGGATGAAGCCATCAGTACAGGATTTGGAAAGCCAGCACAGACTCATGGTTTTCACCCTCTGCAATTAAAACGACATACAGCATTATCCTTCTCTCTGATTGGCATGTCTTCAGAAGTGTCAGTCCTGTCTCTGCTCTCTTTTCATGTCTTCTCTCTCTCTCTCTCTCTCTTTAGGGATCTTAGTAATGTGAACTGTGAGGAGTTGGGGCCACTGCCTCCAGGATGGGAGATTCGGAACACAGCCACGGGTCGCGTCTACTTTGTTGACCACAACAACAGAACGACACAGTTCACGGACCCGCGGCTCTCCGCCAACCTGCACCTGGTCCTCAAGTGAGTGTTCATGTCCTGAAAACTGTCAGTATTTGAGCAGAAGTTTTCACCACAGCGCTATTAAGTATTCCAATCCCATTAGTCAGAGGGTATTCATTTAATACCAGCAAATCTGACAGCAGTTCAACTGCAAGTCAACTGGTAGGTTTATATTAATGTTCTCATTCTGTTACAGTTTCTGAACAGGGTCACCTAAAAGCCTCCTTACACTGGGGAGCTGGATTTACAAAACAGAACACATGATTGTGTGTTTACAAACAAAAGGCAGAGTCTTTGGAACTGTCCAAGACATTATTATATTCTACTTTGACATTTTACATTTCCCGTTCAGCTTCAATATAAAACGTATATAAAAATGGGAGTCTCATCCCTATCATGTTTTGGTTTTTGTAACATTTTGCAGTGTGAAACATTTTCATGTTGGGAAGACATCATGGGTACGTCTGAGTCACCACCCCCTTTTCCATGTTAATTATTCTAAGCTTATAGCTAATTAATGCATTGTGAATGATTTGAGTGTTTTAGCTTTGACCAGGGATGAACTTCCCCAAACCTCTGCTTCAACAATGCACCAATTCTCCCAGACTTCAGCTGCAGGTGTCCCACAGAACTAACACTGCCCTGTGCAGTCCATCTGACCTTGACTTTAACTTCAGCATTAGAGGAGTTACAGTGGATGCTGCACTGCAGACTCTGTCTGTTTCTGATAAGATTTGCAATACTAAGGAATGTTCCTGTTAATTCATTAGCTAGACAAAGACTATTCATGCTTAACAGATATACCTAAACAATGCACCCTTCTTGTCTTGTTATAACCTTACTTCATTAAACCATTAACAGAAATAGCATTCAAAACTACTCATGATCTCACCTCATCCTTTTACAATGACACAAAGTCATATAGGCCTAAAAATTATCCCGCAATAGATCCACTATTTTGGAAAAAAATTTTGGGACACCCCTTCAAATCATTGAATTCAGGGGTTGGACTTGTCCCCTTAGTTCCAGTGAAAAGAACTCTTAATGCTTCAGCATACCAAGGCATATTGGACAATTTCATGCTCCTAACTTTGTAGGAACAGTTTGGGGATGACCCCTTCCTGTTCCAACATGACTGCACACCAGTGCACAAAGCAAGGTCCATAAAGACATGGATGAGCGAGTTTGGTGTAGAGGAACTTGACTGACCTGCACAGAGTCCTGACCTCAACCAGATAGAACACCTTTGGGATGAATTAGAGCAGAGACTGCGAGCCAGGCGTTCGACCAACATCAGTGCTTGACTTCACCAATATGCTTCTAGAGCAGAGGTGTCCAATCTTATCCAGAAAGGGCCGGTGTGGGTGCAGGTTTTCATTCCAACCAAGCAGCAGCTACACCTGATTCCAACTGGCTAATCAACTGTTCTTGGCTTTCAGTAGACTCAGGTGTGGCTTCTGGTCAGTTGGAATGAAAACCTGCACCCACACTGGCCCTTTGCGCACCCCCTGTTCTAGAGGAATGGTCAAAAATTCCCATAAGCACACTCCTAAACCTTGTGGAACGCCTTCCCAGAAGTGTTGAAGCTGTTAGAGCCGCAAAGGACAGACCAACTCCATATTACATTCATGCACATGTGAAGGCAGACGTCCCAAAACTTTTGGCAATGTACTGTAGATAGATAAAAATTGGAGGACGTTTCCTTAAAAAAATGTATTAGTATTTCCTCTGGGTATAGAGACTTTTGGGACACACTGTAGTTACGGCATGTATGGTGGCTGTTATGTATGAGCAATAAGAAAGCATTTCAGATAAGGCAGAGGTTTCATCCACAGCATTGAGCGAAAACAATAAATGAATGTTGGCAAATTACTGTGATAAAAAAGCCATTAAACCTTTTGGCATGTGCTGAGTGGAAAATGTTCAACTTCAGGGTGGAAATGCATCATGATGTGCTGCCATTTCTTCTTTTCCTATAACAGCACACTCCATTGTGTTTTATTTCTTAGTGCACATTCCACTTGATTCCAAAGATAGAATAAACTAGTATTTGAATGGTATCTGTGTATAGTTAAATCAGACATGATAATCTGGATTGAACATTAATGTTGCTTATTAATTTATTGTTTTATACTTTCAGTCCCAGTCCTAACGGTTCACGAGGTGCTGGTGAAGCTGTGACCAGGTAAGGCGTCTTCCACAATAATATTTGTTTAAAAATATGGTTAGTTGATTAAGGTGTATGTCAGAATATTCTGTGTAAAAACAGCCGTGATGCACAGATGTGGAATGAATTAGAATGGACGTTTCTGCAGGATTTTCCCTCTCTTTGAAAGCTCCTCTACTGAAACCTCTGTTGTGTGTGCGTATGTTGCGTGTACGCACACGTGTGTCCGAAGAATGCAGTGATGAAGAGATCAGGTTTCCCTTTTCCTGTTCTGACAGATCAAAGAGTGCCCCTTTTCCTCCAAGTTAAGAGAGAATATTATAATGTCTTAATGCCACACTGCATACTGACAAGACCTCTGTACTTCATACACTTTTGAAATCAGCAGTATAGCTGGGATTTACTACATTACGAGCGGCTACAGCGTAGCACACAAAAATCCACTGAAGCACGATTGTACTGCATTATTGTATAACCGTCCACGCAAACTCCATTTTGTGATCTGAGGTAGGAAGAGAGAAAGACATGAGATGTTTCCATTTGAGTCCCTGACCATGCTGGCTATCTAAAAGCTCTCCAGCTGGACATTCCAAGTGACAGACACGCTCTGGTAAAAACATTAGAGGAATCTCACTCAGTGGGTGCACACCTCCCGCACAAAAGCACTTGTATAAAAGTGTTTTTCCAGAGGACAGTGCTGTACAGCACGATATGAAAAAAACAAATCCGCGATCCTAAGTTATTTCATTGCAGAGGGATCCATACCATAGCTGAATTTGGTTAGCAGTCATGCCGTGGTAAAAGAGTACCAAGCAAGGGATATATGGGTGGGACTGGAAAGAGTGTAGACTATTGATTGTTCCAGTGCAGTCCGAACAGAATTAGCATGAATCATGACTCGGGTTTCTACCAGACCACAAGGCACAGCAGCCTTCAGTATTATATTTTCAGTGTCTGATAACATTTTCATTGATTACAGTATAAAAAAAAGGGCCCCTAAATTTGGCATTCACATAAATCTCAGACCTTGAAGCTCCTCCATTGTTTCTACTGTCGTTGGTGTTTATAGTAGAGTTTTTAAGGAAATTGTCATGCTCTACGGTAATAGATATTCGTGTTAGTCACATTATTGTACTCTACAGCATTATCATAGGGGGAAAACTTAGCTGTGCTCCTTTCAGTCTGATTCTGTACACATGTTTAATGAAATGCATCAATAATCCAGAAAAGATTCAGTTTGCCATTTGTGATTTCTGTGCTTTTTTTCCCTTATGTCCTTACAGAAAATTAACCGGTCATGTTTGACTATTGCTGCTTGCTGTATTTCGAGTTGTAAAGAACATATCACTGACCCTCCACCAGATATTTAACACTTTCCAAATCGAGAAATATAAACTGGATGCTTTAGAAGAAACACTCTATTCTATGTGTTTGGTCTTCCAAACTCGAGGAAACTCGCCAGAAAAATGTATTACAGATGCCCCCCTTGATAAATTAATCCAATTTAAATAGGGCTTAATGTGAGCCATGTGTCTTAACTTGCATATAAGCTTTTTGAAGACATTGCCTTAATGTATAGTGATGCGTTGTATAAGATGTCTCATGAGACTAGTTCAAGAGTGCACTAAACATGCAATATATAGAAAGAGTTATGAGCTGGTTACTAACTGCTAAGTGGAATTGATCTTCTGCTCCTAAAGTAAAGTAATTTAGACGTCTCTCTCCCTCTCTCTAGCAGAGGCCCGGGACCCTCCGATTTCATCCTTCCTCTCTTTCTCTTGCTCTTCCCCTAACCTTGATTTTCTCACACAAAGCCTTTCACACAAGCATTTCCTTTTTCCCCTCTGTCTAAGCTCATCCTTCCATGTGCTGCTCCTTCTTTGCTATTTCTCCTTTTCTTTCACTCCATTTTCCTCTGCTTTCTTCCGCATTCTGTCTTTCACATCCCCTATCCTGCCTTTTCCCCGTGGTGTGTTGTCTGTATTTGAAGTGTGTGTGTGTTGTGTGTGTGTGTGTGTGTGTGTGTGTGTATATATAGCAGCTCAGCTCTCTGCTCAGCTGTGCAATGCTCTGCAGACACCACAGAGCAGCAGGCAGCCAGAGAGACAGAGACCAAGCTGCATACCACCACACACACACACACACACTGCTGCTGATTGACAAATGAAAGCTTTATATGTTCTAAATACATTCATTTTTTGTCCTTTGTTTTACAATGATTAAGTACAAAAACAGAACCAGTTTGTTGAAGGGCTGTACATTTAATCATATTTTTCAGAATATTCAGAGCTGGTTCTAGGTGGATTAGATCGGTAATGCATTGAAATGGACCTGTAAGACAAATAGAAGATACACCCACAGTTCAAGTTGTAAAAAATAGTAATGCAAGGTACCTAGTAAATATGGATGGGGCGCCTAAGCTAGCCAATGATCGATTCTAATGATTCAGCCAGATAGCACACATCTCTAAGTCTGGACAATAAAAAAGCATGCCAGATTTAATTGTCAGACCAGTTGTGGATCATTTTAGTCTCAGCTTAGAAACTAATGTGATGTTCTCTGTAGAAAGAATAGCTCCTACTTGCTCTGTGTAGATGGGATTACCTCTTACTAGCATTTGAAGTGATTTCCAGTTGTGCAGTTTGAGATATGTGTGTAAGATTTAGATCCAGAAGTTGTCAGATTATTGATTGTATATATGTTTGTGTGCATGATGTTTTACGCAGGTGCAAATACCTGTACCTCATAATTACTATTAACCAGGATGTTGTGCCTGTTTGTGTGTACAGTCGTGTAGGTCAGCTGAAAGAGCAGGCCCAGACAGTTCTATCTCCTGGAAATCTGCCCGACGATGCAGAGTGTCTCACCGTGCCCAAATACAAAAGAGACCTGGTGCAGAAGCTGAAGATCCTCCGGCAGGAGCTTTCTCAGCAGCAGCCTCAGGCAGGGCACTGCCGCATCGAGGTGTCCCGCGAGGAGATCTTTGAGGTAGGGCACCTCAAAACCATACAGACATAAAAATAATACAAATTTGAGCAATCTGCTTTTAATACCAACAACCTGGACAAGGCCACCATATGCAACTGTCATTTCTTTTCCAGAATCTATTATTATAAGAACCTATTAATGCATGGTCTTTGTAAAGAATTCTATACTCTTCTTTTTGGGAAGAGTATAATTAGAACTCAGTAATACACTATTGAGCAAGGGTGTAGAAATTAGGGGAGGGCTGTGAGGAGAAAGCTTGCATGCTCTTTTGCCACTCACTGATAAAGCCTAGCGGTGAGCCAAGAACTCTCACAAGAGTGTGATTTCTGCAGCACTGCCAGTCTGTCAGCTTTTTTCCTTTTTTCCACGTTTTGACAGCGAAGACAGACCAAGGTTGTGTCTTTGTTTTGTTTTGTGTAGTCCCTTCTAGAACGATTTGCTTTTATTTTCTCACCTGTCTGTGTTGTCTCGCACTCGAAACTCCAGATTCAGACAACAAATAGAAGTCTACCAGTTATTTTAAACACAGATAAACAAACCTAGACACTTGTTATTAAGCTTTTCATCCACTAATGAAAACGTCCTCAGTGCACCAGCTGCATTTATTTCGGCAGCCGAACTCCTGTGGCAGTGACACACTACTGTAGACTGGTGTCCGTCAGCTCTACCATTGTGATGCACAGTCATGGACATCTTGTCCCTAACCATGAAGCCTCTGTGGTATGCTTTTGAGCTTTGCAAGCGTCCGCTCACAGCTTGAAGTGATTTTGCCTGAGTTTGTGCTCATCCGTCTTTACGGGCGTGTACGGCTGTTTCTGTTGCAGCATTCCTGCATTCCTTTTGCGTTCCCTCCAGAGCTAGAAAGGCATGCAGGGCTGCAGGAGACAGATTATTGACCCCTTGAGCAAAATCTGTCTGTGTGCTTGAATTTGCATGTGCGTATGTCAGCGTGCACTTGTTCACTTGTAAAAATGTGCAAGTTTGTTTTTCATAGTGTCTTTAAACCAGAGGTAATTAATTACAGCCCTCTCACAGCATGTGGCGCATTGAGATTTTGCTACACCACCTCTCTCTGGTCACCATCTGTAGACATTTCTCTAACTTGTTTGTAGATTCCGCTTTGTGGTGAACACCCTTGTCTGATTCGGTAAACACAATGTGGCAGACTTTTGCATAAATACGAGGTTCAGTGAACTACTGTCTCTCCCAACAACAAAATAGATTCTGTAACAGTAAAATACTCTCAGATGTTTGCAATTCTGTCCGTTTGCTTCTCCAGGAGTCATATAGGCAGGTGATGAAAATGAGGCCAAAAGACCTGTGGAAGAGACTGATGGTGAAGTTCAGAGGAGAAGAAGGGCTGGATTATGGAGGCGTAGCAAGGTATCGTAACCTTACTTGGTTTATTTAACTCATCAGCTAATGCAATGACTTTTTTTCTTCCTTAAGGGCCTTATATGGTAAAGCCAGATGTACTGAATAAAAGTGCTCCAATTATCAAGGACAAGCAGAGTCATTTAATCCGTTCGATTCACCTGTTTCTGTATAGAATTCATTTGAGCTCAGTCCCTCTGCTGGCGACGCACTGATATTACACAGTGAGGTCACAGTGCTAGAAGAATTTCTATTGCGTACCTAACTCCAGAGCATTTCATCCTCTGTATTGTGGGAAGTGGAAAAACCGGTGCCAGTGTTCTGAATGGTGCATGTTTACGATGTCTGCTCTGTCTCTGTCTCTTCACAGAGAGTGGTTATACCTTCTGTCCCATGAGATGTTGAACCCATATTATGGACTCTTCCAGTATTCACGTGATGACATCTACACGCTACAGATCAACCCTGACTCTGCCGTGAATCCGGTAAATAGCACTGAAAATATGAACGTCAGGCTGAATTTAGGCTTGGTTTTCGATGACAAATACATCACAAATGCATAACTGAATACTTAAATTATCCAGAGAGTCTCAGAACACATTTTTGTCATTTAGGAAATTGCTCAGTGGGGACTGGTAAAATTTCAGTCAGTGTATTGTTTCAAAATTGTTTTCAGGAACTAATAATTTATTACTTATGGAAACGTTTTCTCTGTATGTTTTGTTGTAGGACTTTTTATTAAACATTGCATACTTTTCCTTTGATAATTTTTTTTCACCTCATTAATCAGAGTGAAATTGTCAAGGTGCCACTATAGGTTTTGACTGAAACTGGTTTGAAATGGAATATTATTGAAAGTTGTGGAATTCACATGACTGTAGGGTGATAGTGAATCTCGATCATTAAAAATCTTTCATATACATTCTTCTTCTTTTTTCTGTTTTCGTTGTAGGAGCACTTGTCCTATTTTCACTTTGTGGGCCGCATAATGGGCATGGCTGTGTTCCACGGTCACTACATTGACGGTGGCTTCACTCTGCCCTTCTACAAGCAGCTGCTGGGCAAACCCATCACTCTAGATGACATGGAGTCTGTGGATCCTGATCTCCACAATAGCCTTGTCTGGATCCTGTGAGTACCCCTTTAATCCTGTACAATTATATAAATAACTTTTTTTCTTCTTAGGCATTTGTAAGCCATTGTGTTAACATGAGGCTTCACACAGATTCTGTACGTCACTCTGGTGCATGTATAACCAGCTCCAAAATTATTTTAAATAATTAGATATTAATTTATTAATTGTTAAAAAAAAAAAAAACCTTTGTGATTAATTAGCTAGCTTATTTCTTTCTACAACCATTTCAACTATCTTTACTAAAGATGCCAGTAATTCTGGAGCTGGCTGTAATTCATTGGTGGGAAGCTTGGCAGACCATAGAGGCTGAAATGAATTCTTCAAAATATGGATCAAGAAAGAATTTGCTTTAATAAAACTGTCTGAACTGCTGTTGCATCTGACAGCTTTAGGAAAAGGAATTAGTGTTAAGTCTATAATCTCAGAAACTACACTGACCTAATAGTTCCTCAAGAGCTCTTGATCGCTGTTGTAGAAAGGACATTATTTACAGTTACAATATTTACTGTCCAGTGTCCCCCAAATGAGGATGAGGTTCCCTTCTGAGCCTGGTTCATCTTAAGGTTTCTTCCTCATATCATCTCAGGGAGTTTTTCTTTGCCACCGTCACCACAGGCTTGCTCATTAGGGATAAAATAGTAACTTAACTTTAAACTTCTTTTTAAAATCATTTCTGTTCTCTTTGTTCCTATATCACTGTAAAGCTGCTTTGAGACACTGACCGTTGTTACAAATAAATTGAATTGAATTAATAAAAGCTAACCGTCTCACATTTACATAACACATTGCACTTTGGCTGTTATTTATCGTTCAACATAAAACAAATCACATCCAAGTACTGAAAGTATTTATTTTTCCTTGTCTGATGAATGCCTTTTTACTTTGTCCTTAGTGACAATGACATCACAGGGGTGTTGGACCACACGTTCTGTGTAGAACACAATGCATATGGAGAGATCATTCAGCATGAGCTCAAACCCAACGGCAAGAGCATTCCAGTCACTCAGGATACCAAGAAGGAATATGTCCGGTAAGCTCACGCAGCTCCCGTACACAAACCGACCTCCACTAACCAAAATGAACGTGGATTATTCTCACACCTCATACACACTCACTCACACCACAGTGTGATGCTGATGTCATGTCTCTGGTCTCCATTCAGGCTTTATGTGAACTGGCGCTTCCTGAGAGGCATAGAGGCTCAGTTCCTAGCCCTGCAAAAAGGCTTTAATGAGGTCATACCACAACATCTGCTCAAAGCCTTTGACGAGAAGGAGCTAGAGGTACTGGAATGATAAATTAATTTCTTCCTTATTTTGTTTTATTCCCATGAAATGGAGTAATGTTATATATATAATTTAAGTTTTCTCTGCATGCCAGCCTTGCTCAGCTCCTACTTAACCATGATTTCATCCTTGCCCTCTCCCAGCTCATCGTGTGTGGCCTGGGAAAGATCGATGTTAATGACTGGAAGTCCAACACACGGTTGAAGCACTGCACCCCTGACAGCAACATTGTGAAATGGTTCTGGCGTGCTGTTGAGTCGTTCGATGAGGAACGCAGAGCTCGACTGTTGCAGTTTGTCACCGGCTCATCCAGAGTGCCACTGCAGGGTTTCAAAGCCCTTCAAGGTACATCAACTCCGTCTGTTTTATCCCCACAGGTATCTGAAGAACATGGCTGCATAATCTAACAGTAACACCACTGCACATTCTGAAGATAAATTCGATAATGCTAGTGGCTCTGCCTGAGCTGCTGTGCACAGATGAAATATGGTTGAACTATTAGGGTTGTGGTATTGTGCTTTCTTGATTGTCTTGATTTTTATATTCGCTATATAAAATGAAATATTCACACAGACCAACTACATGTCTCATGTGTAGGGAGTAAAGAATGACCATTATAGAATAATTTGATGCCCATATGTTTTTTTTATTCTTCTTGTAATCCAACAATTTGTCAGCAATTACAATTATTATTAATGAACATTTTATCTTATTGGGTGACGTTTTATTTATACGTTTCATTAAGTTTTGTGCATAAACTGGGCTACGCCTTTCTAACGTCGATTAGCAAATGGTGGCCATATCTTCTATAAACCTTCACTCTCGGCTGAGTAAATTGACATCAGTTTTGTGATGAAGTAGCAAAAATCCTAAGTCTAGTTTGCACAAGTAGGTTTCACATATGCAAATTATGTTCTAGACTATTTTGTGCTTTCAGGCTTGTGGCAATATTTTAGGGAAAGCCCACGTATGGGTGTGACAGTCACATAGTGTATTTGAGTTTCGCTATTCTCAGCGGTTTTAATAACGTTGCTGTGTGTTTTCTCTTGCTCACGTCTTTGGTGGTTTCAGGAGCTGCAGGTCCACGTCTGTTCACCATCCATCAGATTGATGCCAGCACTGATAACTTGCCCAAAGCTCACACATGGTGAGTTAAATTTTTAAAAAACCTTGACTTTCCACATTTTCTTGGCAAATTATTTATTTATTTATTTATTTATTTTTTTTTTTAAACCAGAGTAAGGTGTTTAATGTGTCCCATATCTCTTTTCTCTCCAGCTTCAACCGCATTGACATTCCTCCATACGAACACTACGACAAGCTCTATGACAAACTCCTGACAGCCATAGAAGAGACCTGTGGCTTTGCTGTCGAGTGATTTCTGCCACTAGATGGCATGAGAAGGCAGGAAAGCTGGTCTTGTGGAAGGAGTATACCGGTCACTCTACACCTCTAGGGTGTGGCGTCTGGGCCAGTAGCACTGCCCCTGTTATCAAAAGAAGGGACAGAACTCGGAATAGGTTGTTGAGGACGGAACATTTTGGTTTCTCTTCTTCCCTGCATATATTTTTTTTTAATTGTTATTGAAGAATGGACTTCATTTTTCAGCTGCTAGTAACTCTCTGACTTTATACAATTTTGAAACATGCGAACATTTTGGCTCTTCCTCTTTTTATTTTATTTTTTTTCCCTTTTAAAAGCATTAAGGGGGGACAAAAAAAAGACACAGACAGTATTTCATGTAGCGTCTGTACCAGTGACTAAGGAAAAGAGACACACCAGTGGGCTACCAACAGAACAGAGTACTGCAAGTTCTGGAGATAAACAGAAATATGCCAGTGGTTGCTACATCTATAGTTCAAGATGTTCAGAGTGCTCAAATATCTTTTTTCACCACAGACATTTGGGACCCTGCAATGGAGGCAGTCAGAATACGTGTCCTACTGACCGCTTTTAAGCCCTGTCCTCAGTTACCTGTGCTCCATTCCCTAAGACCGGTCTCAGCAGCAGTCTGACACAGACACTTCTTTAATGAATGATTTGTTTATGTTGGTAGTCCACTGTTCTTTTTATATGATGGAGGGTGGGAAAATGGAGCAGTTAAAAAAAATACAGCAAAAAGATATGCAGAGAGATGACGAAAGGAATAAACTACAGTGTCTTTGACTACATCATTCTGAAACTGGAGGAATGACTACCTTTTTTTTGTTTGTTTGTTTTTCCCCTCCATTGGTGTATTTGTGATGGAGAGGGAAGTCGAACACACTCTCATAGGTGTTAAAATGTGTCGATCACCAGCTATTACGAACGCCACTGCATATTATTGTCCTCTCATGCATTGTGGAGGGGGAGCAGAGGGTCATCCTGGAAGAGACCATTCCCATCAGGATAGAAATCCTTCATCAGAGGATACACGGTATCAGTCAGAATAACTTTAGTGATTTGTAGTAATTCTTCCCCTCACAATCCATGGCAGGAAAATATATCGCAGAATAACAGAGCCAGCGTTTCTTTTTCTTTTTTTTCTTTTCATTTCTTTGTCAGCCGCCTGTAGATGCGTCATTTATTACCGGTGTTGTTGCAAAAACTAAGTAGCCTTCGTCATCGACGACTACCAGGTGACTTTTATTGTGGCTATTTAAAAAAAAAAAAAGAAAAAAAAAAGCTGAATGTTTTTAAAGAACTTTTATTTTTTAGTGGCATTATGTTTTTGGTTTGTTTTTTTTTTACTCCATCAATCATGGATCTCTTAAGGCCTAACCAAATGTGTATGTATGCAGATGCATATGGAGGAGCATGCTGATGAGGTGGTAGATGTATTTCATTTTGTGTCCTTCAGTCATGGAGTCTTGGTTATGTACTGCTCTGTGTTTTGACAAAGCCCACAGAAAAAAAAGCCTCAAGCGTTCGGGTTAGACCAATCGTCTGGGTTTAAATACTAACACTAACTTTGCCTATTTTGACCCATGATCTTAATCAGGGTTTTATTAATAAATCAAAAGTTTTATCGATTTGAGCTGCAAGTGAACAATTAATGATCCTTAATGATGAGTAACGAAGTATTTTCCTGAATTAAAGCCTGTTATTAAAAAGTAAGGGGTCATTTTTTGAAGAAAAAAAACAAAAAAAAAACGTGTCAGTGATGAAATATAAAGGATAAATATTAACAGTATACCGGAATGCCTCACAAGCATGTCCCTTATACCATTTGTATTCTTTTTAAACTTGTAGCTTCAAATATAGTGCAACGCTTTTATTCCAGAGTCATTATAGGATTCCCAAGCTACATGATTTTTGATTGATTTTTTTTTTTTTAATCTTTAACAGAACATCCTATTTATTTTTATTTTATAAGCTCGTATAAACGGTTTTGAATGAAATGCTCCTTGTCTATAGCAATCCTCTATGACCATGGACTGTTGTTAAAAAATTTGCATATGCTGAAAATGAATTACACTTCTTCTTGTATTACATTTTTATAGACTGTGTGTGTGTGTGTTGGGGGAGAGTGAAAAAGAAAATAAACCTCTGGGTAAATCAATTGAAATATCCTGAGAAGGTGCTTTGTACAGTAATAGAATATTGTCCTTATACAGCTATGTGGATCACAAAAATGTCATATATCTTTAACTTAAATAGAAAGATGTAAAAGAAAAAAAAATACATTGGGGGAAAAAAAAATAAGTACATTTTGCACACATGCAGACTGTAATTGCTGTAAATAATAGGCAAAATCTATTTACCAAACTCTTTATGAATGGACTGATTTTTTTTTTTTTTTTTAAGAAAACTTTTACGTTTACTCTCAAGTCCAGTGCACACATACAGATTTCTCTCCTTGTAGTCTTTCTCTCTTTCTCCTTATATTTGTCACTCCTTTGTTGTACAGCTGCCTCCAGGATATCGGACTGGACATTGTATCGCTCTGTTAAAATGTGAGAGGAATCTCTGGTTTATTTCAGCATGACTTACTAGCAGGACTATATCTCATAGTTGACAGGTGCAATTTGTTTAATGTAACATCTTTTGTAAGAGTATTTTATTTTTGTGTGTAATTAGTTCTGATTAAAATCTGGCCTTTGGCACCAATAATGGTCTTCTATGTGTGGATGTTGCGTGTAGAATTTCAGTAACGGTCCAAAACGGTCACAATTCTTTTAGGTATCAGTCATAAGATTACATGAAATTGGGATGATCTCTGATCATGATGGCCTATTGTAATTTAGATCAGGTTTTTTAAATGTGCCGTATTTCAGTGGGCTGAGACAAAGAAAGCAATTGCCTTAGTTTGAATAATAAAGGATTTTTCTATTGTTTTGAGAGAGGAAGAGGGGTGAGAATAGCCCTTAGTGAATAGTTACATAGACAGGTGGCAGACAGTTTTCTGGGTTAATGGGTGAAATAAAGACTATACATTACACAGTTTGGCCTTGGTGCAAGAGCAATAAGAATGGAGAATCATGCAAAGACGCAGTAACCAGGGCAATAGATAGATGGATAAATTACAGACACAATTTAATAATCTTCAGTTGAAAATTTTGGGATTACAGCAACTGAAGAATGAGGATCAGAAATATTGATCATTGACTGCATAGAGACAGTGTGAAGACCTGAGTAATAAAACAAAGTACAGAGACACATTTATTATGGAGTCTAAGAAAAAGATGATATTCTGTCCCCAAAGACTGCAATATAACTTTAATGTTTGACAAAATGACCACTAATGTTAAAGACTATGATGTTCATATTAAACATTCTTTCAGCACACACAATACTGTTTGGCTTTTTAGTGTTCAGTTGTAGAAGAGTAATGATTACGTGTGTGTGTGTGTGTGTGTGTATATATATATATAACATAATCCCACTATCCGGAGTCACCCACAACAGTATATGTTCTGTTTTGAGTCTGGGTTTTCTCAAGGTTTCTTCCACATGTGCTCTGAGTTTTTCTTTGCCACTGTCGTCTCTGGTTTTCTGTAAAGTGCTTTTGTGACAGTGTCTGTATCTCAAATGTCAAATTTAAATGTCCATCTGTCCATTTCAGTGATGAAACAAAATGTGCAGTGTCCAAAAACACTCTCCGAACATCTTACCAGCATCACAGAAGTTAAAACTGGCATATGTCATGGTCTGATAGGGACACCCTATTTGAAGAACCTCTCAGATGGATAACTCAAAGAAGGGTTGTGGGGATTAATTGACTGAAACCAGGACTACATTTCTGGAAATATACTATATTGCCAAAAGTTTTGGGACACCCCTCCATATCATTGAATTCAGGTGTTGTTGGGGGAAGGACTCGCTCTTCCATGTCTTTATGGACCTTGCTTTGTGCACTGGTATGCAGTCATGTTGGAACAGGAAGGGGTCATCCCAAAAAACTGTTTCCACAAAGTTGGGGGCATGAAATTGTCCAAAATGTCTTGGTATGCTGAAGCATTGAGTTCTTTCACTGGAACTAAGGGTTCAAGTCCAACCCCTGAAAAACAACACCTGAATTCAAGGATTTGGCGGGGTGTCCCAAAACTTTTGGCAACATCGTGTATATCTAAAGAGATTATGAAAGGGTTGTATTTTTCTTCTTAAAAAATTATTTGTAAGTAGATTCATATTTTGTAATGGCATCGTGAGTCACTAATGTTTCAGAATGAATGACTTTCATACACAAATTTATTAATCACCTCGATTTATATGACATGCGGGGTGGGGTTTACTGCAAACGGAAGTAGGCCGCAACACGTGCAGGCCCGTGACGTATTTTCCAAGATGTCATTTCCTGTTAGTATATAAACCCAAGGAGTGTCTGTTACTACCGGCATTGAGGACGCCATCACTGCTGGTAAAGGGAACAGAGTGGGGGCTGAAATTAATCTCATCATAGTATTTTAATTTTTTTTATTTATTAGACTATTACTTTCTAGTCTTCGTTAACTACAAAAAAAATGCCCGGATATTCCGACAGAGACCGCAACCGCGACAGAAGGTAAAAATTCTCTCACTTTCATCCTCGCTCTTCTGATTTAACTTCTATCCGTTTATTTTATTTTTATTATTATAATTATATCTATATCACTGTATAAGTTAGCCCTTAAGCCATCACATCGAAATCGAATGAGGAGATGTTTTAAGGCCGCTTCATATCAGCTAACGTGTTAGCCTCCTCGATAGCCTAGCTAGATAACAATTCCACATTTATTTACATTTGATGAATTTATTTTAATATATAAAAAAATGTCGAGATGACTGAATAGGAATGCGATTCATTATCTAATATTAGTGTAAGTGTTTTTTGAGTGGAATGTATATTTCATGTATCCTTCCTAAAGCCAGATGTTCTCTAGGCCTCACCATGTGGCTGAAACTGCTAGCGGTACAAAATGCCGGCCGGCTTTTTCTTTGTTTCCCTGCCGGGAAGAATTAAAATGGCAGCGGCTTAAAACATGACTCAGTCCCCGAGCCCTTCGTCAAACTTCAGCACGATTTTTCTTCCCTTTAGTAATCATTTTCCTCGAGTTATTTTCACGACAGATCATTGGTGATTTATTATGATAAAGCCTGATGAAGGTTGCGTCTTTTATGTAATGCGCGTGCGCGTCGTGTTTATGAACTGCACGCGATATAACAAGGAGGAAATAAACGTGTGTGTGTGTGTCAGCAGTTATGGCAACAGTTACAGCAGCGGGCCTCCGCGGTTTGGTGGGAGTCGAGGTGGACCTCCGTCCGGGAAGAAGTTTGGCAGTCCAGGAGACAGACTGCGCAAGAAACACTGGAACCTGGACGAGCTGCCCAAGTTCGAGAAGAACTTTTACCAAGAGCACCCGGATGTAGCGCACAGATCATCGGTACAGGAACCCTATCTGTTCTTCATTCATGTTCATTTAAAGCATGACAAATGTTTTATCTATGTACTACACATGCATGTTATATCACTTCCACATGATTTTGTTTTCTTTTAAAGCTCAGGAATGGACAATCACATCTCAGGTGCTGCAGAATAGATGTTTAGATGTTTATTACATGTTTATACATGTTTAGTCCTTTAGTGTTTGTTCACAAGTGCCAAGAGCACAAGTAAAGATGATGCACCAGATAAGGAAATCGGACACTGCGGTCAATCACGTCCTAGCAGGTTGCATCCATTTATGTTGAAACCAAACGTGTATTCCCAACAGCTTGTTTAGAGCCGATACACATATGCATGCACATGTTATGTCCTTGGTTTTGTACTAGCTTTAGTCTTTAGGAAAGAAAGCTAATTGTTACTAGTAACGAAGCAGCAATCTGTGCAGCTTTCTTCCCAGCCTTTTTCTTCGAGTGCTCGATGACTATATAAGAAGCATTCAGAGAAAATGAAATGCATTTTTATGCATCAGACAGAAAATTACTTTTTGCTGAATGCAGAATGTCTGTATTAATGTACTTAACTTGTGCTCCATATTTTACATTACCTTGTGGCTACTTGGGATTTTGGGCAATCTGACCCTTGTAGATTTGTGTCCAGTTTCTAAACTAAAATTGTGACCAATTTTAACTTTGTTATACTTGGACTTTCAGAACTCAATGTGCTTTTTGGTTTTTTATTGTAGCAAGAAGTGGAGCAGTACAGAAGAAGCAAAGAGATCACAGTCAAAGGGAGAGACTGCCCCAAACCTACAATAGGGTTTCATGAGGCCAATTTTCCCTGTAAGTTAAACCCAATACCATTTTAAAAGGCTTTTATTTTAAAGCTCAGGTCTCTTGGTGGCTAATCTGGTTTTATTTTTTATCTCTGCAGCCTATGTTATGGATGTGATCAATAAACAGAACTGGACTGATCCCACTCCAATCCAAGCTCAGGGGTGGCCACTGGCTCTAAGTGGCAAAGATATGGTTGGCATCGCCCAGACCGGATCTGGGAAAACTCTTTCGGTAAGACCCTTCTAAACCTGATCTTGTGTATGATGTTTGTACTGGCTATATTGTGCATGAATAAAAATATTCTTTCTTTTTTTAGTATTTGCTTCCTGCTATTGTGCACATAAACCACCAACCGTTCCTGGAGCGTGGAGATGGACCTATTGTAAGTGCTGGTTTGATCATTCTTTAAAAAAAACATTCTCCTATGCAGTTCTGGCTTTGCTAAATTGTAGTCTGTTCCTCAGTGCCTGGTGTTGGCGCCCACGCGTGAGTTAGCCCAACAAGTCCAGCAGGTTGCAGTAGACTATGGCAAAGCTTCTCGTCTGAAGTCCACTTGCATCTATGGAGGCGCTCCTAAAGGACCACAGATTCGTGACCTAGAGAGAGGTATGTTTGCTGCTTCTTTTCATGTCTGTAAATTTGTTGCACCCATTTCCTTTGCTCACTTCCTGTAATGCTTTCTCGTAGGAGTTGAGATCTGCATTGCAACTCCAGGGAGGCTTATTGACTTCCTGGAAGCTGGAAAGACTAACCTGCGCAGGTGCACATATCTGGTGTTGGATGAAGCTGACAGAATGCTGGATATGGGATTTGAACCTCAAATCCGTAAAATCGTTGACCAGATTAGGGTATGAATATAGTTTAAGCTTTATCCTAGGATTTTGGGTGGGAGCATCATGAAACCTTGAGTCGGATGATGTTGGGGTTTTGGTTAATGAGTAGTTTAAAGGACATTCTATGCACTTTGTATGCATGCTCCAGCTTTGGTACAAAAGTAAAATAGTTTTTATTTACATTATCTGGCTAAAATAAATGCTTATTTGATCATGCTGAGTAATTTTCTCACATTCACCTTGCAGCCAGACAGACAGACTCTGATGTGGAGCGCTACCTGGCCCAAAGAGGTGCGTCAGCTGGCTGAGGACTTCTTGAAAGATTATGTCCAGATCAATGTGGGAGCTCTGCAGCTCAGTGCCAACCACAACATCCTGCAGATAGTTGATGTATGCAATGATGGAGAGAAAGAGGACAAGTGAGTGGTCTTTTTATTTGGTTTAAGTAGCAGGGTGTTGTGTGGCTTTAAACAGAACATGAATGCTGTATTATGGTGTATTTCACTTAAAGGAGTAAACAGCTATTAGGGCCCTTTATAGTCCGCTTGTGTTAATCTTGAGCTTTTACGCTGTTTAAATGTGATTTTGGACCAGTAGCTTGACATCAGTTATTGATTGCTATTGAGATTTATAAGCTGCTCTTTGTCTTTCAGGTTGCTTCGCCTGCTTGAGGAGATCATGAGCGAGAAGGAGAACAAGACCATCATCTTTGTGGAAACTAAGAGGAGGTGTGATGACCTCACTAGGAGGATGCGCAGGGATGGGTAAGTGTCTCTCGAGTAGCGCTTTCTGTGTGTGTGGATACTGAACCCTCAACATCTGTAAATCTTGTGTTGCAGGTGGCCTGCAATGGGTATACACGGAGACAAAAGCCAGCAGGAGAGAGACTGGGTGCTCAATGGTACGCTTTCATAACCATTGGTTTTTTAAGTATGTGGTGTTTCACTGAGGCTATTTGTTCACTTGTTTTGTTTTTCCACTCCACAGAATTCAAGTTTGGTAAAGCGCCCATTCTCATTGCTACTGACGTGGCATCGAGAGGTCTAGGTACGTAAGTTTTTGTGCTTCTGACTCATGAGTTCTGTATTCAATTTCAGTAGTTTTCATGTAGATTTTTAAACTGCTGTCCCTCTCTCTGAGTTATTCCTCACCTGAAGGTGCAGTCTTGGAGGCAGGACCTTGGCATGACTTGTCCAGAGTCTCCGGAGGGTCTGGAGCTCCTTTGCTGGAGTTCTACCTATTCTGCCAGCCAATCAAATTGTGTACAGAGGTGTCGGGAGTTCTCGTGCCCCTGGTGCGCTGGCCAGCCACTGAGGAGCGCGGCATTGTGGGATAGCTGCGGTGGCTCCTGCTTTTGCATAGCTTCAGCTGCAATTGTGGAAAGTTGTTGAGGTCTCACTCGATGGGGCCGCTTCCACACAATTTGGCCTTTGAAATGCGAGCAGCTGGTGGTTATATGCACGCCTCTGTACTGAATGCGATACCCAGGCTAGCTGAGTTTTCCCTCCTGTTCTGGCTTCGATCATGTCGAGTCCTGCCAAAGAGAGACCCTGTCAAGTGACCACTGGTTGATTTGGAAAGACTATTTCTTGACTAATCTTGTAAAATCCGAGCCAACCTTTAACGATTTCATTTCAAGCAAGATGCAACATTTGGACTTCAGTGTCCCAAAGTCTGTAGGTAGTCTTTGCATCTGTGTGGTGAAGCAAAATGTGCTTTAAGGCCTAGCGATGGAAAGCACCTGATTTGTCCGTTAATCCTGTGAGGAGCTCAGTGTAGTTTCTTCAAGACTGGAGAGATTTATGGGACATAAACTTGCTTGATATTTTGATGTTCCAATCTGGGAAGTACATGCCTTCCTGTAAATAATTGTGTATTAATGTCTCTTTGCTGCTGTGGTGGTGCACGTACTGTGCATACTCCCTTTCCACCACGCTGCATCACAATCATTCTCACAGATGTCGAGGACGTCAAGTTTGTGATTAATTTCGATTATCCCAACAACTCCGAGGACTACATCCACCGCATCGGCCGAACGGCACGCAGCCAGAAAACTGGAACAGCCTACACCTTCTTCACGCCCAACAACTTTAAACAAGCGCAAGACCTCGTCTCTGTCCTCCGTGAAGCCAACCAAGCCATCAATCCCAAACTCATCCAGATGGCAGAAGACAGAGGAGGTAAATCTAATTGGTGAGATACAAGAACTATGGCTCATCTACAGCCACTTTTCCTCCCCTTTTTCCACAGTTTTCCATGTAGAGGTTTAAGACGACTTTCCCAGGGCTCTAGTGTTTTGTACAGACCATTACATTTATCAAGTGTCAGTTTCTTTCCTTAACTGAACTTTTCTGTTTCGTGGCGCTTTAGGTCGTTCAAGGGGCGGTCGAGGTGGCGGGTATAGAGATGATCGCCGGGATCGTTACTCTGGAGGCAGACGGGACTTTAACTACAGCCAAGACAGTCGCGGCAGCGATCGCAGTTACGACAACGGACCAAAGAAAGCCTTCAGTAACAAGACACAGAACGGGGTAGCGTACAGTAACGGGACCAGTAATTACAATGGAAACAGCAATAATGGCTTCAGTGGTGCTTACAATGGACAGTCCAACTTTAATGGCAATCAGTCTGGTGGCTTTGGAAACCAGGCTTTCCAGAATAAGCAGTTTGAGGCCAACCAGGGAGCTGCTCTGAATGGTGCAAACCACAATGCCCAGTTTCCCTTCAACTCCCAGCAGCAGCTGCCAATGCAGCCCATGATGCCCTTTTCCATGCCCCCACCTAACTTTCCCTAGATAAACTTGCGCACACCTGCATACGCACAGTATAATTTATTGCCTTTATTGCGTAACCTATATTTCATGACTGTTAAATGTTCTCCATCGAACAGAATTTAAAATGACTTCTATTCCATCTTTGTCCTAAAGTCTGCAGTGCAGCAGCAGTGATGGTGCACTTTTTTTTGTTTTTGTTTTTTGTTTTTTTATTTTATATATGTATATTCCATTACTCATACTTTTTGTACTAGTTTCATCCATTCTTAAAATTTACACCTGTAAATTTTCAGATTATTCTGGGCCGTTACACGGCCCTTAAATAAAACGGCAAAAAATCCACATTGTTGTGTTCTTTTCTTCTCTGAAAACAAATCCTGTATCATAGCAGGTGAGGTTTGGACTAAATAAACTGTAATATGAAATCAAATAAATGAAATAAAATATGAAATAAGTCTTTTAGATTTTATAGAAAAACTGAAGGCATCATTAAATCGTTTTTCAATTAATTGACCTTCTTGGTGCATGTTGCCAAATGGGAGTTATAAATAAATGGAAACCAACTGGTATTCATTCTTTTTTTTTTTTTTTTTTTTTTTTTTGCACAAGTTACTGGTCAAGCATGTTATCAGAAATATAGATTTATTTATATTTATTCTATCCTCCTCATGTGACTGGAATGTCCGATCTGAATTTTAACCGGCTAGAAAAACTGCAACCAATGTATTTATGGCCTCTGTACAATCCATCTTGGAACTTCCTACTTCCCTCCTCAGGCAGTTCACATGGCTTCACCAGTTTGAGGTTGTGGTGGTGGGGAAGTGGATGTGTAGAAAACATCAGTGCTTGCAATTCCGCTTTGTGAATATGGATATCTTTTGCATACAAAATCTTGAAAAACACAGAAAAGTGGAGTGTGTGTGTAGTCATTGTTTATTCTGTATTTTTGCACCACAGTTTCACGGTAAATCGATCATTGTAGTTCTTGAAATTGCACATCGGAATAAAAATGATGGGGGTGATAACCATTTTAAAAAGATCTCTGGACCAAAACATCACAATATCTCAAAAAAAGTGATGTGTGTGAGAGAGTAGGCATTTTAAATGATTTTTCCTCCTGTTCAATAGTTGAAAACTTCTCAGCCATGAATGCTGCATGATTCCACTTGCTTAAGCAGTCGGGTTTGGGCTTGGCTCCTGCTTGCTGGAAAATATCTCTAACCACAAAGCTTCTTTGCAGACTCTTTTGAACACTCCTTGCCTATATTACAGTGCACATTGTTCACTCAAGTAATTGACGCAATCAGAACTTGTGTACTTCATGTCCTTGTTTTACTGAACCGGTATGGTTTCCTGTATGTACGTGTGTACAAGCCTCTTTTTTTTTTTTCTCAATCGTGGTGCAGTGCCATGGCATGAGAATGGCTACACAATGAAATATAACTATAGAATTATATCCTGACAGACGGCTTAATGATTACCTACTGCAGGGTATGTATTAGAAATACACGTTACTGTTCTCGACTTGAAGCTGAAGACTGTTTGCAAGCCTGTGGAAAATTGATATGTAGGGCCTTGAATGTTTAAACTGGAAGGGCCCATATTGCACATGCCGTTTTCCCATGATTCAATTGACAGGAATGGGTTTCACAGGGACTTTATCAGTATATTCTCTTATGTAACAGGATATCAAGAGGATGTGGATATAAAAGGTGGCATATTTAGCGCAGGCAGTGTCTTGTTCCTTATTTTCAACACGGATTGTATTCTGAGAGATTCGTACTCATGGATTTACAATACAGATGGATGGTTTTCTTGGGTGTGCTGGTAGTCCAGTGTTTCACAGATGGTAAGTAATATTTTTTTTGGGTGGTTTGAATATGATTGAGAAATTTGTCCGTAATTGCTTTTAATTTTTTTTCCTTAACATTGGTTTTTAGGTAAAGTTTAGATATATAACATTTCTGAATTCATTTTTTTTTTTCACAGTTTGCTTTTAATGCTAGAATGAAGGAACTAGGCTTAAGATCCACTTTAGTCTCTAATCTCGTGCACAGTGTAGGGCCAGTAAGCAAAACAAGCCATTCTTTTACATAAAGAGAATCGCTTAGACAGTCTACCGAACAAGATCAAATCAAGATGAAGATACGTCCGTATTCTTTGGGAGGAGGATCTTTAAATATTATTTTCTATAAGATTTTCTTACCTGTTCTAGCAACATTTTAGCTATATGAGAAATGTACTTAATCTAAATGACATACATATACAGATTCAGCAATATAAAAAATACACTTTTTTTTCCCCAGAGGTCAGTCAGGTTATGAGTTGTGTATTGTTTTTTGTTTGTTCTGTGGAGAAATATCATGTTCCTCTATTATGATATGAACCGCCTCTCTGGTTTAGCTTTTACTGGTGCGATATAATAATAAAATTTTTTTATTCCCTTTGAGATATTAACTGATTTAGTGTAAAGGAAAGACTTGTTATAGGGAAATAATCCACGATAAAGTCATGGGACGCCATTACCACCCCGAGACCGATTATTTTCCAATAGCGCCACATCCCAAAGTGTTTTATTTCTCTTATACTACAGCCATTTACAATGACAATACTACCATTTGCACTATTATAGCTCAATTTTTTTTGCCTTCTTGTTCTTGAAGTGCAGCTTGTTAATTTACCAAGAAAAAAACAGGAAAGTGTAAATTCTCCCTATTGCTGAAAACATACCAACATACCACCAAGCCTCCTTCTATAAAAATTTTCTACACATGAAGAAATCATCAGAATGTAAATCGTTATGTTTTTCTACGCTAAATACCATTGTTTAATCCACTTGATAGAATGATAGAATGCGGTGCAGCCACTGTATTTTTACACCATAAGTGAGCTATTAATATGAATGAGTTATCTGGTGTAATAAGCTAATTATCTGGAGTTATTACACCAAAAGTGAGGTATTAGAATGAATACATTAATATCCATCTGTGATTTGTCTTGCGGTCAGCACTAGTATTAACACTTGATCACACAGGTTTGAGAATTTAACAGTAGAATGAGAATAATCTGCTGAGGAGGTAAACAGAGCTTTTTCCCCTTTGTGCAGAATTAATACTAATGTGATGCCCTTTCTTCAATCTTGCGTCCAATAATCATATTATTTGCCTTGGCCTTAGTTAGAAGTAGATAAGAAAATCCATGAACACAAAGAGCAAATGTTTAAAAAAACAAGGCGTAGTCCGAAAGCAAGGCAAGGTCATTCAGGGTTCCTACTTATTAGAATCATTGGCAATAAACTGTATGATCAGTATATATATAATAGTTATATAATAGCTAATAAATAATCTTGTAAGCTTTATTATGCCTGCTTTAAATGCTAATACTGATTTATTCCCTGCTCTTCTTCCTGGTTAGACAGCTACACAAAGCACATGGATAACTTCATTAAAGTGGTGGAGATTATTGAGTCGGAGAACCCTGAGCTCGAGCCTCTAGCTGTGCTGAGGGGTTTGCGTAAAGCTGCTGGCATTGACACACCATTTATCCAGCATTATCTTGGTCCCCTCAGTGACACACAGAGTCTTGTACTGAAGGCAACACTCACTGATTACATCTCCAGCGTTCTTAAACACTGGGTGGTGCAGGATTTGGAAGAAGGTGTAGTTCTCACAGCAGATGGAACCACTGTGGCTCTGACTCCTCTTCTGCTGGGCCTCGAGGCTGGTCTGAAGTCCACTTCCTGGCCAAATGTGCCTGGTCTCTACCCTCTTTCCCTCACCAAGAACCTAGCTCTCTCATTCCTTCAGCATTCCCAGGCTGATCCCTCCACCTCATCACGTCTGGGACCTGGCGGATGTTGGGACAATGTGAGAGCTCCTCGGGTCTTCAGTCTCTCTGGTGTGGCCTCCTTGGCTACAGATGCTCAAATAAACGGAGGCATGGATGGAATGATTTTAGGAAAGCATGTTGCTAAACCTAACAAACGCATGCTAACTTTAAGTAGCCTTCTGAGACAGTACTACAACTATCAGCTGACCAGTGCAGGGCTCGATGCTGCACCTGCTCTGATCAGCCAGCTTCGCAGAAGCAATTTCAGGAAGATGATCAGCCTTGTTTCTCTGAAAAAGCAGCTAGCTAGGTCTCTGAGTATATATCGAAGGCTGGATGGATATCGGAATAAACAAAAGGTGGATATGGATAAAGGGTTGAAGGAATTTGTTCACAGTTACATGGGTATGTTACTTTTCAATTGAATTCTTTTTGTGTAGTCAGAAAAGTCTCATTCTTTATTGTTACAGCAGTAATTCTTAGAAGATAGAAATCCAAGTGAGATTATTGACTGAAGAGAGGCTTAGGCACAAGCTAGCATGTTGAAACATGGACTAGTAGTAGGCATTAGCTTTTTAACTCTACTGTGGTTTTACATGTTGTCGTAGATGTTCTCTTTCTTGTCTCATGATGTCACTTTGACTAAGCTACAGTAAGATTACCCGTTACATCTGTGCCTCATCCTCAGACTGTCCAGCCATCATTCCACGTTGCATGTGGGAAGCTCAGCCTTACCGTGGCACTCCCATTCTGCTGTCGCCGCCTTTATCCTTCCTATATATCCATCACACGTATGAGCCATCCCAGCCATGTCTGACCTTCCAGCAGTGTTCTCGAGACATGAGGTCTATGCAGCGCTTCCATCAGGATGACCGTGGCTGGGATGACATTGGATACAGGTGTGAGCAGAAAACAATGATATTCAGAATATTTGGCATATGACCACATGTTTAGTACACTATAAAAGATGTAATGCAGACATGACATTATTCTCTGTACATCCTTAAATTTTATCTACTGTATACACACTATATGACCAAAAGTTTGTGGACACCTGACCATCACACCCAAAATGCAGTTCTTCCCCAATCTTTTGCCACAGAGATGGAGGCACATAATCGTGTAGAATGTCATTGTATTGTTCAGAAAATATTTACTCTCTTAAAAATTCTTTATTCTAATTAAAAGTAGACATTAAATGATCTTCTTTTTCATTTTCTCAGATTGGTAAGAGGACAGTAATAGCAATGTCAGGATAATATGTGTCTAAAATCAAATATTAGTAAACAATTTATACATTTTTTTCTGAAATTGTATAATATTTTGTAGTTGACACTGAACACCAGTTAATACTTACCATAAAAACACACTCAGGTCCCAAAGGTTCTTTCAAACTGATGGTTTATTTTAATCTCAGCAGTCACATATTCTCATGCTTCAGTTTCTATCTACTCTGCAGCTTCGTGGCTGGTTCTGATGGCTACTTGTATGAAGGCCGTGGCTGGCTCTGGCAAGGTGCTCACACCAAAGGCCACAACTCTATAGGCTACGGCGTCTCCTTCATAGGAGACTACATGTCCAGCATCCCTTCTAATCGCACCATGGACCTAGTGAGGAACCAGCTGGCTAAGTGTGCCACAGAGGGAGGGAAGCTGGTCTCAAACTTCATCATACATGGGCACAGACAGGTGGTGAACACCTCCTGTCCTGGAGATGCCTTTTACAGTGAGATCCAGGGGTGGGAGCACTTTGGGGTAAGAGCTGACTTTACTAAAACTCAAGTTATAAATTGTATCTATATTTACTTGTATATTCTCTGGCATGATCTGTGAGTGTAAGAGTTTTGTGTGTTTTTTTGATTGCAGGAGGTTAAAACATGAAGACTCTTAAGACCAAGGTATTTTGCAGAATGAACAGAAATAATCTGCAGAATAAATATATCTCATATGCACCACCCTGGCTCGATGCGTCATCACTATTTCTGAGAATCTATATGTTTTAAATCTAGGGAGATCTCAAAATTTTGCAGGGTGAATTTTATTTTGCTTACATTGTCATTTATTAATTAAACCTCATTGTCTTTTTGCTTGTTATCTTACTCAACCAGTCCAGAATTTCATGGTAGTTAAAAAAGTAACTCATAAGATTTTACATGTAGTTTCCTGTATGCTGTAGTTGCTACTACTACAGCTTTGTTACGTTGTTATTAAGGATTTCTGAATGTGTAATGTACTATAACAAGAATACATACATGTGTATGCAAGCTGTAAATCCACTACTGAACAAGGATTCGGCAAGAAAAAAATGACACACCTCAAAGTGAAGGTGAAATATGAGGTGAAGAACATGTTTAGTTGTTGTTGATCTTTCGGCTGCTCCCTGCGTGTGAGGGGTCGCCACAGCGGACCAACTGGTCCACACAACAAATTGGCACAGGTTTTACGTCGGATGCCCTTCCTTACACAACCCTCCCATTTCTATCCGGGCTTGGGACCGGCACTGCATCCAGTGGCTGGGGTTTGGGCATTGGCTGGGAACCTGTTTAGTCATGGGGTAAAATAAAACAGAGCTCAGAAGGCTTCTCACCAAATAGTTTTATAGCTTAAGTTGCCAGCTCTTTCAAGCAAGGCACTCAGAATACACATATTCTGAATATTTTGTATCAAACTTTATTCTCAGCTCTAGTTCAAATCCGAATTTTGACTGTAAAAATAAAGCTAGTAAAGCCTTCCAGTATTTCAGGATACACCTTTCCTAAAATATTTCAACATGTACAGGGTTCTGGCATAGGTCTGGAAAACTTAAAAGCTAACAGACATACAATGCAAAACTTAAAATGTTAATTCTGGATGAAACTGGATAGCATTTCTTTGTCCCCATAATTTCACCCTTTAGAAATGTTACTTTTGCAGCTACATATTTATGGATTTTAACCGCAAACATTTTCAAGTGCTTGGGTATAATAAATTACAGCCGAATATTTTTGCCTCGCACACACTCTCAGCTTTATTATAAACAAATAAAAAGCAAATACTACAAAATATACTACATATCCTGCAAACATACTTGGAAACGTCCTTCTACATATTTCACTAAAAAGTTTAAGCTATACCTGCTTCTTTTGTGAGCTTGCCTAGTTTGTCAGACTTTCTTTTTTTGCTAAATATTGGAAATAAACTGTTCATCAGTGTATCGTTTTATTTAATAGATATATTCTTGATAAAGCTTTATGTTTGTTGCAAATTGCTGATAAATCTAGCTGACAGCTGACTGAGAGCTGGCAGTGAACTCCTGCTAAGTCACTCCAGTTCAGCGACTAATTAACAGCATGGTAACTTTTTAACACAAATCACACAAACAGCACATTTATATAACGGGCATGACTCTAATATTATACCCTCATAAAGGTATCTTTCTATTTACTTAAATTTGCCTCAGTAAGCCAAAAAAATGAGGAGTAGCACTGATGGTATCAGTCCAGTTTTCCTCCTGGTTTTCTAAGTTGTTATAATAAGAGCTGAATGCGCCCCCTTGTGGATAAATTAAAATGTTCCGAACAATCATTTGTTATCTCTTGAGTTAAATGGAACAGCTAGATGATGTGATATGATTGTAACATGTGTTTGAGCTGCCTGGTAAAGAGTTTAAAGTTAAATCTATATCAGTTGCAGAACCCCACTCGAGTTCTCCAACATCACCCCATTGCTACACTTCCTCCATTAACAAATAAAAGTTATGGGCATTCTATTGTCAATGGGATTCTAGACCAGTGGTCATGAAATATTTTAGGAAAAATAATAATAAAAAAAGAATCCTAAAAGACATAAAGGACTTCATAGCATCATTTATGCTCTTTTGTCCCATCACCCTGCTCCATTTTGAAACTCAAAATATATACACTATATTGCAGAAAGTTTTTGGACACCCAAAAATTTATCCCAAAGGTGAGGTCAGGACTCTGTGCAGGCCAGTCAAGTTCCTCCACACCAAACTCGCTCATCCATGTCTTTATGGACCTTGCTTTGTGCACTGGTGTGCAGTCATGTTGGAACAGGAAGGAGTCATCCCCAAACTGTTCCCACAAAGTTGGGAGCATGAAATTGTCCAAAAATGTCTTGGTATGCTGAAGCATTAAGAGTTCCTTTCACTGGAACTAAGGGGACAAGCCCAACCCCTGAAAAAACAACACCTGAAGTCAATGATTTGGAGGGGTGTCCCAAAACTTTTGGCAATAAAGTATATGTGCCCCTGCTCAGCATACTGCACCTTGAGTGACCATGATGGTCTCTGATCAGGCTGACTAAACAATCACTTGTGACCCAGATTCTCAAAACAGACCAAACTTTCATCTGTGATAACATGATTGGGAAAAAAAATGTTTACACTTTCCCACTAGAGGGTACTAAAGAGAGGGTATCATGTGGTGCACCTTGCCTCTTAAATACAATTTAACCCTAACAACGGAATTTGTCACATTAGGAATATACAAGCACACAACATAAATTTCTATTAAAATAAAAAAAAATAAAAATAAAGCCTGTTACCTGGTTTTCAAACTAGGGAATCTCCCAGTGACATCCATGCCCTTAGCACTGTAAATATACCCCAAATACCTGTGGAACGCCAACATTAAATACACAATTACATAATAGTGTTGTCCCTTTTTTTTGCTTTTATATCAGTATTATATTTTAGTATTATTATTATATTATATACAGATGCTTGAATAGAATTCACACATAAAATCAATTTCATCTTTTACTGTAAGCAATCGCATGCTGGAAATAAGAAAAAATTATACTAGTTAACTTACTAAACTTACAAAATAAGTTGTTTCCCTGTTTAGATAGATAGATAGATAGATAGATAGATAGATAGATAGATAGATAGATAGACAGACAGACAGACAGACAGATAGATAGATAGATAGATAGATAGATAGATAGATAGATAGATAGATAGATAGACAGACAGGCATATAGATAGATAGATAGATAGATAGATAGATAGATAGATAGATAGATAGATAGATAGATAGATAGATAGATAGATAGATAGATTTATTCATCCCAATGGGAAATTTACAAAAAAAAATGTAATGTAATTCTGGTCACTTTATAGATCAGAGCCAATCTTGCTAATATAAATAGACAGCTGCAGGAAATAAAAAGTTTGGCATTGCCGAGGGACTATTTTATCAGGCATTTAATGTTCTAGACAGGACAAATAACAACAACAACAACAATAACAACATCAAAACAACAGCAACAACAATAATAAATAAATAAATAAATAATAATAATAATACTTAATAATTAAAAAGTAATAATAAATGCAGTTGCAGTATTATTAACATTACAGTGTTGTTGAATTATTTGGACCAGGAGTGTAGCCTTTAATACACTGGAGCCAGAGCAAGTTAAACATTTTGTTTATGATCATAGATACCAAACTGTTACAAAGACTTTATTTCCCCCCAATCCGTGCATCTATTTCAGTGATAGTCATCATAATATTTAGCCGAACATTTTTTTCTTATTTTTTTCTTTCTTTTTTTTTTTTTTTTGTAAATCGCTTAGAGCAGCTTTAACAGCAGATACTCTTCTCCTCCCCGCTAACGTCACCCGCGCAGCCGTGGCGTCCCTCTGGAGCCAACAACATGGAGTCGGCTCGACTGCACCGCTGAAGCTGAGCGCCTGAGAGCTTTCACTTGATCTCGCAGAAACGAACGCGGTGTATTCCTGCAGTAAAGCGGCCGCGTGTACACACACTTCTGCCCCGACACGACATGGAGAGCTCGGCGTGCAGCATTCCGTAGAGCGGCGGGGCGGGCAGGCCGTTACGGTGAGCGGGACACGATTTTTTCTGCTTCCCCAAAGCGGTATTTAACATTCCCAGGATGTTCTCTCGTTTTTCCTGCGCTGCCACAGTGACCCTGCCACAAGTAAGCACTATAGGCTAATCCTGCTGTGGCTGGGCGTCAGTGGTCAGTAGCTCTTCATCACCAATGTTAGCGAGGAAAGAAAAAAAGCGATTTCTTCTCGATGTTCGTCATGACAAGGACGGGGCTAAATTTACCCAAACCAGACATGTTGAAATAGGTCAGACGGTACAGGATTGCAGCGAGCAGGTGGGGCAATTGAGCAAAGGAATTCACCACTTTGGGGTTTTTAACAACTTCTTAGATGTGACTAAGGCACTCGTTAGTAAATGAAGAGGGTTCCACTTCCATTAAGTTGCTTTAGCCGTGCTGTAAAGTGCTCTTCTGTTGTTCCCTGTCGTGCAGGTCCTGCAGTCCGATCAGTTTCCTTTGATCAGTTCTCTTGTGCAAATGTTGATGACATTAAAGCATGTGCATGTACTTGCATCTAAGTCTGTGCATGTCTTTGTCCATCTGTGTGACCAGAAGAGGACACCATGTAGGTGAGTTCAGCAGATTACACGGTGCACCACCGGATCATGGAACCTAACCCAGGTCCTCTTCCCAATATGGACCCCCATGATCCATCATCCATCCGGGAGCTCTCGGAATCCCCCTCTCTACTCAGCAACAGCTTGATGGTGAGAGGTTAAAACACACACTAGTCTCAACCTTCTTATCTCACCCTGAGCACTTTTTGTTGTGGGAATTAGTAGTAGTTATAGACCAAAGCGCAACTACCTACTACATCAAAGAGAGAAAGATGGCATGTTGGTTTATTATATTTAGACATGGTGTATGAAAGAAACATTGTGTCTAAGAGCCTACAGCTGCAGCCACTCTGCACTTATCATGTCTAGAGGACCGGGCTCGTGTGTCACACTGCAAGTCGGGAGATGTAGGCGGAAATGCACGCCTCGTCTCAGCTACAACATCCAAACCTACTTGACTTATGCACGCGATGGCACTGAATCTGGCATATCCCTTATTCCATTATATGCATATAACTACATTATAAATATACATATAACTACATTATAAAGACGTGTCTCAGGTGTGGGGTTGCTACATAAAGGTTGAGAAGCTATGTTCTAGTTTTTTCGCTTTGATATTTGATCTGTTAATTGACTTATCACTAATTTTGATATTACAGTTATGTTCCATAGCATAAGCAACTCTTATTAAGTCTTATTAACCCACATACATACAGGCTGACTTGTCCCAAGGTGGTGACCTGGAGAGAGATGATGAAGATGTAAACCTCCTCCACAAAAGTGCATTTTTTGGGAACAGTGAGAGAAAACACAGATCCTCAGCCTTCTCCTCATCTCTGACATGGGACTCAGACTCTGAGAAAGAAACATTTGACGGTATATTTTGCATTTATATTTTGTCAATCTACATAAGCTATGAATGAAGCTAGAAATATTTGCTATTGTCATTGGAAATTAGCTGTTATTAGCTATATGGGTGAATATCTGTATTGATGACCATGTCCCTTTCCCAGAGCCTTGTACAAAACATGCCTTTCAAGTTGCATGTGAATCACTGCAACCAGTCCTGAGTTGCAGCTGTCTGAATAAACCAAGCACTGCCCCCTCTATGATTGCTTGCCATGTGGTTGCCATATTGTTGACAAATTTCAAGCTGTTTCTGATCGTTATTAACCTTCAAACTGATGTTATGATGATATGTAAAGTTAAGGGGACAAAAATCCTCCGACTAGATTGCAAGAATTGGTTTTGCATAATATGCAAATGAGGATAATTTGGATCGGGTGGGGCCAAATTTTGTTTAAAAGGCCAATTTAAATGATTTTTTTCCACTATGTTTTATTTTACAAGAGATATTATATTGGTGTTACTGTTGATGTTGTTTTTTGTGAGCAAAGACATGAATAGTGTCCTTTGAGTGAGTTTGGGTCAGTTTCTCTAGCATCCATAGAGAGACGTACAATTCAGCTTCTGTGAGGATAAGTCAGTGTGAACTCTGTCAAATGCCTGGTGAAATATGATTTGCTAATGGAAGCCATACTGTTTAAGTAAGTAGGTCATTCTCATAAGCCATCAGAAAATCACAAAGATGTGCAGTATACCAAACTGCAGTGTGATCAGACCTCCTGAGAAACTCTTATCTAAAAAGCTCCCTCATGTATGGTCACACCCCAAATTTTGCAACCAGTGATGAATATTTGAACTGGTAGAATTGATTGGCATGTGGTGGTTACAAATATCTGTATCGTCATCAGTTATTTTTTTTTTATCATCACAATCTGCTGGGTAGTTGACAGATATGTCAAGAACTCTTGGACTAGTTTGCAAAAGCAGTTTTTCCATATTTTGCACATTAGCTCAAAATCTAAGTGGACAGAGATTAATGGTCCAAATTGGTGTGCAATTTGCCATGAAATTAGATGAAAGAATTGGAATTGTGTCTCCAGGCTGAAGAGTTCCTAAGATATGTGCTACAACATACAGCTCTGTTCATCTCGCTTGGCTGCCTCCCTTTGGTCTGCCTCGATTCCTGCACCCTAGGAGACAAAAATATGAAAAAGGCAAGCATAAACAATAGGGCTCCATTGTCTTTAGTGCTTGGACCCCTAAAAAGATTAACACAAGCAACAATAGATATTTGCACCTCAATAGGGACATTATTTATGATTTATGTTTTATTCCCAAACTTTTTGTCTACAAAATTGCCATGACACTGATATTTTGAGACACCTGCCTATGTCTAACAAGGTTGGAGAAATGTATAGAGAGATCTTGGACTTCCATATCCAGGGATTTTGCATATGTGCTACCTCATTTTTATACCCCAGGTAAACAGGATGTACAATGGGAAAAATAAGTATTAAACACGTCACCCATTTTTCTCATTTTTACTCCATTTTTTTATATTTCTGAAGGTGCTATTGACATGAAATTTTCACCAGATGTTGGTAACAACCCATGCAATCACATGCAAAGAAATCAAACCATAGATGTTCATAAATTAAGTTATGTGTAATCATTTGAAAAGACAATTAGCAATAATTAGCAATCCTTCCCCTTGTCAGTGCAAATTATTATCAGCTGCTTCAGTCCCAATCGATGGCCTATAAAAAGGTGTCTCATTACCACGGTGTCACACAAGAAACATCTCATGATGGGTAAAAGCAAAGAGCTCATGGTGCATTATTTATTGTTTTCGTTGAAACCATTGTACCTGCTAATTCCAGGTGTTTCTGAAGCTCTCCACAAGTGGTTCTTGGCTCTTGGAAAACTCTTCTGATAATTCTTTTCACTCTTCTGTCAGAAATCTTGTAAGGAGCACCTGGTCGTGGCCGGTTTATGGTGCAATGATGTTCTTTCCACTTCCGGATTATGGCCCAATAGTGCTCACTGGAACATTCAGAAGTTTTGAAATCCTTCTGTAACCAATGCTATCAGTATGTTTTGCAACAATAAGGTTGTGAAGGTCTAGAGAGAGCTCTTTGCTTTTACCCATCATGAGTTGTTTCTCGTGTGAGACCTTGGTAATGAGACGCCGTTTTATAGGCCATCACGTAGGACTGAAGCAGCTGATATTAATGTGCACTGACAAGGTGCAGGATTGCTGTCTAATTACTGACTGATTTCAGATGGGGTCTTGGCTTTCCATGCATTTTTGCACCTCCCTTTCTTCATGTGTTCAATACTTTTTCCCTGTGTCATTTCACATTATTACACATAACTTAATTTATGGACATCTATGGTTTGATTTCTTTGTATGTGTGGATTAAATGGTTAGCTATCAACATTTGTTGACAATTTTATGTCAATAGCACCTTGAGAAATATATTTACTGGGGAAAATGGTGAAGCGTTTAATACGTATTTTACCCACTGTATATATGTAGATTAATTAAATGTAAAATATTCACTTAACTTTTTTAAGAATAGCAGATGGTGTGCGTTTAGGTAAATATATTTCTTATAGGTTATAATAATTTTGCCACATTTATTTTGTGAGAGAAAATGCTATTCTAAAAAAGTATGCTATTATCTAAAATACTGTATAAAACAGTATAATATATATTTTTTGTTAGAACAAAGATGAACAGTTTCTTATTTTTTTTTAATGGAAATTTCAGTGTATGGGTGCCAAGAAATCTGGAGAACGGTGTGTATATATTTTTTTTTATAATCTTTCAACGTTAAGTCTTTTTTTGTGTTGTTGTGTGTGTTCTATGTTAGAAGAGGAACTACAGCACTTTTCTAATCCTCATGGCCTTGCTGCTCACAGCCCAGGAAGTCCTACCTGTGAACAGGAGCAGGACAAGTGAGTAAGATATTTGGTTTGATGAATAGAAGTTGGAGAGGTATTCTGATAGTTATGCATGGTGGACATATAGCCTGAGTTTATCCTGGTTTGCCCTTTTCAATGCCACTGCGTGCAGACTTGACTGTGGAGTTTACCGAACACCTGAAAAACCCAAGAAAATAGTGTTAGACAAAAACTTGTCTAGTTCTTTGGATGCTCAAGGTCAAGACAGAGATGCATGCAGAGATCCAGGGATGGTACAGTCCAGCACTCAACAATGTGGTTTGTGAAAATGCATTATTTTGCAGAGAGAAATATAAATATCAAAAAGAATATCATTCCAATGTGGTACTGAATTATGTAGTCTTCCCATTTATTTATTTGCAGTAGAAAACGATAAAGCTGGATGCGTATCTGATCAAGTTGGGCCGCTTTTCTCAGACGCAAAACCAAAAGAGGCGTACCAAAAAGAGGAAGAGGAGGAGAAAGAGTTTGATCAGAAGATTAAGGAAATAAAGGGGGTTCCCGAACGAGATGTATATACCTTCCCGGGGGATTCAGATCCAGAAAGTCCACCACCAGGTCCCTGGGCACACTGCACCTTTATCCAGCGTAGGAGAAAGAAGAGAGCCTTACTGAGACCTTTTTCTGGACTAAATCCCTGGCAGTGCACACCAGGTACAGGCAGGAAGACCAGAGTAAACCCCTCAAGGGCAAAGGAGTGTGATAAATATGTGAATGATAAGCAAGGAGTGTTTGAGTTTAAGGAAGAAGAGGAAGAGAAGGTTCAAGGCAAGAAACAGGCACAAGAGGTCAAAGAAGAACTTAGCCAGGAGATTTTCACTTGTGTCGAATGTAGCATATACTTTAAAAAAGCAGCGCATCTGAGGGAACACATGCGAGAACACGGCCACGATATTGGGAGAAAGGGACAGCTTGGAGAAGATAATTCACGAAGAAGGCGAGCCAAGAAGAGTGGCTTTGAGTGTATGGAATGTGGACAGAATTTCTCTGATAGGCTGGTGCTGTTGGACCATCATAGACACCATCAGGAGTCACGCCACAAGATCTTGGAGGAGATGGGAAAGCTGAAGGAGGGAGGGAAGAGAGCAAGTCGCAGAAATTCCAGAAAGACAGACTCTAAAGAGTCCTTGGCCATTTCTGGTCAGTTTGTTTGTCTCAAGTGCAACTATAGCTCTGATGTGCCTCAAGAGCTTGCAGATCACGCCAAGACACATACTCGAGCCAGGGCTAGTGGGCCCCGTGTCTCACCACGCTTCCAGCAAAAATCCTGCCGAAAAGGCTGGGCACGGTATTCTGGTAATGCCACATCGACCACAGTGGTTAGTGATAGATACCCCACCAGAGCTTCTGTGCAAATGGGGGGAAGTAAGCCTGAAGTTGACCGTTTGCAGGCAAAAGACTGTGACACACAGAGTGAGAGTAAGACTGATCTCTTTCCAGGACCTAGACAGAATCACACAGTATCTGCAGACCCAGCAGAACCCACAGACAAGCCAGAATTAGAAAGTGCTCAGACTGAAGCTGCTCCCCTCGCAAATCCAAGCCTACGGGAGGAGTCTGGGTCTGCTGAGGTTGGGCTTGGAGAAGAGAACGTCTCAAAGCTCCAATGTCCTGAACCTTTCCTTACAAACACCAAGGCTGAAACACAGCAAAAGGATGTTGTATTCAAGAGCACAGGAAATCGACGCTCAAAACGAGTTGGGAGGCGTGTAATAGGACGAAGGCGAGCAAGTAGAAGACTGGAGCCCCAGTCTACTGCTACTAGTGATACAAACCTCAATATGCAAAACACTGAGGAGACCACAGAGCTGAGCGAAAAAGCATCTGTACTTCCAGATCCAGAGGGGGATCTAACGCTGGCTAACAAAACAGGTAAGACAAGACAAGAGTATAACAATGACAGGAGTTTTATTTCATCATATGTATAGGTATTATTTGTTTTGTGCTATTGTGCTTGGTAAGCATTATATTACAAAAGAAAACACTGGGAAAAACAAATCAGATTTACATTTAGAGTGATATCCTTTTGTGTTTAAAGCTGCATGTTGTGCAATTCTTTAAGGAAATTAGCTGGCAGCCTTTTCCAGCCATCTTGGAAATTTTGGCTGTCTACCATAATTCTATCTCTACAAGGTCCCAGATGCTGTGATATTGAAATTAAGGATCTGCTGTATTGCCTAGTGTTGCTTTTTCTACCAACATACAGATATTTCTCTACAATGTTTATTTTTTTTAATGATTGCAAATCTGAAAGCCGCTCTGTTCTACTGAGTAATTCAGAAGTCATAAAAATCGAAGAGAACATTTTTATTACAATGCATGGTACCTAAATCTTGGTCTCCTGCAGAGACCTGGTCTTTGCTTCTGCTGCAGACTCTTGGGAAGCATCTGGCTTGGTGTTGCAGCTGCAGCATAGTTTCTGTGCTCAATTTTGAGGGGCAAAAGAGAGGATAGCTTTGGCTGAAAAACAATAGGCTCAGCTTAGACACAAGCTGTGCCTTGTCCACAAAAATGCCCTCAGCTCTGGTCTCTAATTCACCCTCATATACAGGCCTAAAATGTAATGAATAGTTTAATGCTAATGGCAAATACTATTTGTCATTATTTCTGTATGTGGATAAATTGCTGTATGAAGGTTTGCTTAATTATGCTTAAACATAATCTGAAGCGTTTTAAAAGATAATATCAGTGTTGTTGTTTTTATTGCAACCTTCTGTTTTGTCCAATTTCATTTTTTTCATTCCAATAAAAATATAACAATCCTGGGCACATAGTGCTTGTGAGTTCTAGAAAAACATATAAAGCCTGGGAAAGACTAAGCAGTGGCCTCCGGAATTAGCAAAATGATTGTAGAAACTAAACATTACTCATAATAATTCTAAATTGCCCCTCAAGTAACAGGGACAAATATTAATCTTTGTTCTAACAACAAAAATGTATTAGAACTGCTTTAAAAAAATGGATATATGGATATATATAATAGTGAAATATGGATATGAAATGGATATGAAAATAGATATGTAGTAAAAAAAAAAAAACTAATAATAAAGGGCCAAGGCAAAATATTTTAAAGCAGTTGGAAATTTGCCAGGAGTTGGGGCAATAAACACATTGTGTGGGCACACACAATAAAGAGGATGTGAAAGAAGGGGAAAATAGCCCAGAAATCGCAGTTTCAGAATTGCAGAGTTTTAATTGTTCATTCGTTTGTGTGTCAGGTTTCAGTTCAACTGTTTAATATCACTTTCAGAACAACAAACTGTTTCTCAGAAAAATCATCAGTCAAAACTGCTTATTAACTTCATAAGAACTACAGCTTGACAGGTGACAAAAGAGGACTGCACAGAAGTAAAGACACTTGATGTCCACTGTGAAATATGGAGGTTATAAACATTTTTATTGTTTTCCATATTTTTATGGTTGGTGCTGGAGACTGAAGATTTGTAATTTGATAAACGTTTCAAATAGAAGATTGACGTCCATGTGGACAATCGTAGCAATATAAAGGAACTCTGCATGGATGTTTTGTCTGAAGGACTGGGCTGAGTTTCATAGTTAGTCCACGTTTCTTCAAAACTTGTTAGAGCCAAAGTGGAAGAAAGAAATGTTTCCCATTTTGTTAGACTTTAAAGAAGAGATTCGGTGTATAAACTTTTAGTTGTAATGGTGTGAAAACCTTTGAAGCTAGTAGAATAAAAAATAAAATAAAAATGAAATGCACAAATTTAACAAATGTGTTTGGAAAAATAAACATTTAGATAAAATGAATTTATTTAAAAATAATAAAGTAGTAAAACTCAAAATATTATATACAGCAGGTAAAATCTTTTTGGAGGTGCTATTGACATGAAATTTTCATCAGATGCTGGGTAAATCAATCTATAGATGCCTATAAATTAAGTTATGTGTAATAATGTGAAATGACACAGGGAAAAAAGTATTGAACACATGAAGAACATGGAAAGCCAAGCCAAGACCCCAGCCGAAATCAATAAGTAATTAGAAAGCAATCCTGCCCCTTGTCAGTGCAAATTAATATCAGTTTGTTCCGCCCCAACTGATGGCCTATAAAAAGGCGTCTCAATACCAAGGTCTCACACAAGAAACTCATGATGGGTAAAAGCAAAGAGCTCTCTCTAGACCTTCGCAACCTTATTGTTGCAAAACATACTGATGGCATTGGTTACAGAAGGATTTCAAAACTTCTGAATGTTCCAGTGAGCACTATTGGTGCCATAATCCGGAAGTGGAAAGAACATCATTGCACCATAAACCGGCCACGATCAGGTGCTCCTCGCAAGATTTCTGATAGAAGAGCGAAAAGAATTATCAGAAGAGTTTTCCAAGAGCCAAGAACCACTTGTGGAGAGCTTCAGAAACCCCTGGAATTAGCAGGTACAATGGTTTCAACGAAAACAATAAATAATGCAGTTAGCCTGTATGTACATTCGCCATGCAAGACTCCATTGCTGAAGAAAAAGCTTGTTGAAGCGTGTTTGCTGCACAACATTTGGACAAGCTTAGGATATACTGGGAAATACTTCATTTATGGACATCTATGGTTTGATTTCTTTGCATGTTTTGATTGCATGGGTTGTTACAAACATCTGGTGAAAATATCAAATCAACAGCACCTTTAGAAATATATTTACTGAGACAAATTGGTGAAGTGTTCAATACTTATTGTACCCACTGGAAATGAAAATTTGTAGGTCCTTTTGCTACCTGAAAGGCATATAAACTGATTATACCTTATTACATTATGCACTGACCACTTCCCTGTTGCAGGTGTGGAAACATTGGCTCCTGATTTAGACCACAACGTATCTCCTCCACCAAATGTCCCAGAGGACTCCAAAGAAGAGACGAATGAAGAGATTCCACCTGACAGTGAAAAGAATGAATGTAGCAAAAACACCACTGATGAAAAAGAGAGTCATAATAATGATAACAATGATAATGGTGTGATTGATGAAAACATCGATGATGATGATGATGATCATGAAGATGTTGATGACCATGAAGAAGAAGACGATGATGGGAGTGATGATCCGAACGATAACAGCAGTGACAGAGAAGAGAATGACGATGTTGTCAACCATCTTCTTGATGTCTTAACTGAAGAGGAAGATGAGGAAGACGAAGAGAGCATGTTGTTGAAGACTGTAGAAAAGAAATGTCCCTACTGCCAAGACTGTTTTGATAATGGAATTGGACTGGCCAATCATATTCGGGGTCACCTGAACAGAGTTGGGGTCAGTTACAAGGTTAGACACTTCATATCCCCAGAAGAGGTTAATGCCATTGAGAAGAAGTTCTCCTACCAAAAAAAGAAGAAAAAAGGTAAGGTAAACCACATTTACTAATATCAGTTTTTATTACTATTATATACCTCATGACACCCTGGGAGTCTTTGTATTATTTACTGCCAAAAACTCTCACTCTCAAAGTATTGATCCACAAAATATCATAATGATGAAGTATATTTTTTTAATCATCTGCCCTTATGTACATGGTGTCTGAAAATTATCTTAAGAAGACAACCAGGAAGTGTAGAAATACTGGGATTGACTGACCTCACAGTCTGCAGTTTCTTTTTAGGGGATTTGTCAAAGATTGTGTGTGCAACACATGAGTGACCGACAGTGATGATCTGATAAGAATCACAGCTGCTGTTGTATGCATTGATGTGGATTATATTACATGGTACATGGCAGCAGTTGGATTATCATCTGGATGTTTTTGCCAAAACTGTTTTGTTGGTGTATGTAATTCATTTTTCGAGTATCAGAGTTGCAAAGATAATCTTCACACACCGTGTATTTTGAGGGGCTTTGGATTTTGTTGTTGTTTTGTCTTTTGGGGTTTGGTTTTAGTTTTTGCTTCTCTATCCTTCTGTTTCTGGCCTTGTTCTTCTGGATACCCCATGACCAGTTGCTAACTTTGACCCAGCGACCTTCAGTGTGATGCGCTGTGAGTTCTGCAGCGCTGGCTTTGACACCAGGGCCGGTCTTTCCAGTCATGCTCGTGCACACCTACGAGACTTTGGCATCACCAACTGGGAGGTCACTGCTTCGCCCATTAACGTCCTCCGCGAGCTCTTCTCTAAGCGGCCCGACCTCGCTTTATCCATTACCTCTACTTTTAACCCTGAGACACAAGACAAGAAACCATGTAAAGAAGAAGAGGAGTCCATGTTAGTAGATGATGGAGAAGGTGGAACTTCAGAACCAGTGCTGCAAATACCTGCATCTCCAAGTCAGTCTTGGAGAGAGAGCCAGAATGAAGGTGAAGCGGATGGTGAGTGGACTGGATCTTTATACATAGTGAAACCACATGCGGTTCTGTATTTTGTCAGAACTAAGATCTTAGTCTTAAAACAATTGATAATATGTCACTCGGGTTTTATTTGGCACTGGGTTTCATGTTCTTTCTCTATAATAAGGCTCAGTTCATATAATTGATGTCTGGTGTTTAATCGTACTCTCTGCTTTTGCTCAAATGGCCGTGCTTTACATGGACACACCAAAAGTAGTGGAAAATTTGACTGGCTATAGTTCTCCTTGCTGTGTTTATACACTTACAGGGTATTATAATGGATATCCTTGATTTTAGAGCCATTAAAAATATGTAATCATACGAGACAGCTCATTGGTGTCTGGCATCACTAAGAGCACAGCCAGACCACAATCATTTTAAACTTACTTGGGACCATTTCAGTCTTTAATACTAGACACAAGGATAGCCTGTTGTTGCAGCTGGTAGCGTTGCTGCCTTACAGCCCGAGGGTCTTGAGCTCAGGCTGCTCTCTGTATGGAGTTTCACAGGATTTCCCCCCGTCACCAGATGGGTTTTCTTGGGGTTCTCCAATTTCCTCCCACCTGCCACAGTAGGTGGACTGATTACACTAAATTACCATTAGGTGTGAATGAGTGTGTGAATGTGTCCTGCAGCACCATCCAGGGTGTTTGTCTGCCTCATGACCAGAATAAAGTGGTTATATAAGATGAAAGAAAGAATTAACCTAGGGTTATGGTGAATTAGAGATTAATATTTCGTTTACCCCTGCCATCTATAGAATAGCAGTAATGAGCTGCTTCCTGTAATGTCTCACAAGGTTGGAGGCAAGTATAACTGGACCCTGATCCACTCCCCCACACAGAACTTGTTAGACTCCGTTATATTTCTAGATTTGTGCATGTGGACATCGCTCTTCAATTCAGACCACAGGGTTTCAAATCCGGAGACTGAAAAGGCCATCAGAAAACAGCCATTTTCTTCAGCCAGGATTTTTGTGTTGATCTGGAGCTGTGTTTGGGGTCATTATGTTAAAAATGGGGTCACTTGTTGAATGCTGCATTGTGTGGGATGCTCCCAGGAAGGGCTTCTTTAGTGCAAACCTTCTAAACAGCTTGTTGTCATGGAAGTAGTGTGTAAGTGTGTAAGCCAAAACAACACACTGTCCTTCTTCACCATCCTTCTCAATTAGTGTGGGGGCAGTTTGCTCGTGCATCTTAACACATAATAAACTATTCAGAGATTGTGGGTTTAAATCCCAGGACCTGCAGAGCCACTGTTGGGCCCTTTTGTTCCTGTTTGTTATTAATACTTAATAATTAATTATTCAGTTACTAATAGAATATCAGTGAATCAGAATTTTCGAATTTTATGGAATCTACATGGATCATTTCTATTCATACAAATAGTTCAGGAGAGTTCCACAATTAATTCTGTAAACTCTCAGAAGTTACATTCAAACACATTGCTTTCAGTGTGATTATGAAATAATGGTAGTAGTGGTTGTATGGTAGCGTAATATTGTTTAGGATGAATAATGTGATAATGTAAGAGTTTATTAAGGTTACAGCTGGTAGAAAAACTATTGAACATGTCACCATTTTTCTCAGTAATTATATTTCTAAAGGTGCTACTGACATGAAAAGAAATCAAACCATAGATGTCCATAAATTAAGTTATGTGTAATAATGTAAAATGACACAGGGACAAAGTATTGAACACATGAAGAAAGGGAGGTGCAAAAGGCACGAAAAGCCATGACACCAGCTAAAATCAAACAGTAATTAGAAAGCAATCCTGCCACTTATTAAAATCAATTAATGCAAATGATTATTGACTGGTTCAGTCCCAACTGATGGCCTATAAAACGGCGTCTCATTCCCAAGGTCTCACACAAGAAACATCTCATGATGGGTAAAAGCAAAGAGCTCTCTCAAGACCTTCGCAACCTTATTGTTGCAAAACATACTGATAGCATTGGTTACAGAAGGATTTCAAAACTTCTGAATGTTCCAGTGAGCACTATTGGTGCCATAATCCGGAAGTGGAAAGAACATCATTGCACCATAAACCGGCCACGATCAGGTGCTCCTCGCAAGATTTCTGACAGAAGAGCGAAAAGAATTATCAGAAGAGTTTTCCAAGAGCCAAGAACCACTTGTGGAGAGCTTCAGAAACACCTGGAATTAGCAGGTACAATGGTTTCAAAGAAAACAATAAGTAATGTACTCAACTGCCATGGCCTGTACGTATGCTCACCACGCAAGACTCCATTGCTGCGGAAAAAGCTTGTCGAAGCGTGTTTAAAGTTTGCTGCACAATATTTGGACAAACCTGATGTGTCCAATACTTATTTTACCCACTGTAATTGACTTGAGTATTTTAGTCTCAGCATTTGTACTTAGTGTAGTAAAAGTAGGCTAATGTACTGTCTTTTATTTGTAGGTGGGAACAAGAGGGAGGAAGATGAAAAACTGCAAATGCAGGATGATTTTAACTCCAGCCCAGGTTCAAACATCTCAGCTGCTGCAGAAGAGGCAGAGACAAAAGGTGTAATTAACTTAAGTTCTTCAGTGTGATGTGTTTTTATTAAGAGTTATTAATAGTTATGACTTGAAATATAAAAAAAAGGTATCTCCTTAACTTATACTGCTTAAACAATTGGACATGTTAAATGTAATAAATAATTACTCATTTATTTAACTGTAATAATTGTAAGTATTACTGTCCGCATTTTCTCCAGGCTCCGGTTTGTTGAAGTGTGAGGTCTGCTGTGCCTTGTTTGAGACACGGCGAGGTCTATCTAGCCATGCTCGCTCTCATCTGCGCCAGCTAGGTGTGGGCGTGTCTGAAAGCAGTGGTGCACCTATAGATCTCCTCTACCGGATAACCAAGGAGCGGGCCTCTGACTCCCACTTATCCGCTTCACCCCCATCCCACTCATCAACACCATCACCCAAAACCACTGACCATCATGCTTTCTGCGTTCCTGTGCCAAGCCCCAGTGGGAGTGCAGAGTTTGAAGATGAACAAGAAGACATTAAGCCCCTCTCACTTCAGCATAATGTAGCGAAATCTCCCCCTTCCCCAAGTAGCCCCTCACCATCTGGCTTGCAGCCATCCTCTCCATTTGGGAGGTCTCCATCCCCCTGTCATTCTCTGTCTGCTTCTCCATCCCCAGTGCTGAGGAAGGCCCCAATCTCCTCATTGCTGCCTGTGTCTTCCCCACTGCGCTCCCATGAGCACAGGACTATATCAAGGGCTCACAATTCAGCCTTGTCCACTGCCCCATCTCGACCACTCTGGGCATCACAAGAAACAGAGGCTCCCCTCAATCTCAGTACGAATGCATTAATGTTTCATTTTTGATTCAGTTCACTGTCAGTACTTTACACCACTGTGGATATATAACTAGTCAATATTTAGATATTGGCTTATAAAAATTAGCTAGTAAAGAAAGCAGTGGATGAAAAAGAGCAGATGAAAAATATATTTCTCTTCTGAACGGATTAAAATTCAGCTGGTTGTTGTGTTGCATGTCAGAAAAGGCAGTTCTCTGATATTTTTGATAGGGTTGTCATTTTGAATATAGCAGTGGAAATTTGAGCAACATAACAGAGTAATTCAAAGTAAACTTTGCTGATTTTTTACTTTTTTAACATCTGATTTGGTTTAAGTTTTGGGAAAGCCAAAGAAAGCTTTCAAAGTACTTGGTAATCGCCCAAATGCACAAGATTTTATTAGCTCATGGTCTGAATACAGATTTAGTTTACATGTTATCCATATAGAGATTAATGCTGTATATACCTTTACCTATACGTCTCTAATAGCATCTATTGATTTTCTACGTTTCTCTTGACTTTCTTTGTCTACTTTTCCCCGCCACTTTCTTTCCCTCTGCTCATAGCAATGGATATGGATTCAAATACAGACATCATATGCAAGTTATGCGGTGCCTGGTTTGAAACACGCAAAGGCCTCTCGAGTCATGCCCGAGCCCACCTGCGTCACTTTGGGGTGGAATACTCCGAGTCCAAGGGGTCCCCCATCGACCTGCTCAACACACTCATCCTCACTGATGACTTCAAGCGCAGAGCTACCTCGTTCCGCTCTGACAGCCCAGAGGACCTGAGAGTCCATGGACATAATGTTGCTCCCCCCTCACCCTCCACGTCCACACCTAACTCTGCTTCCAAGAGGCCCTTCCTCTCCAACTCTGTCCTATTAAAGAACACATCATTAAAAAGTGGTGTTGGTTCCAAAGCTACCTCCTCATCTTCTTCTTCCTCCACCCACACCTTGCTCAGCCCACCCACCAAGAAGCTGAAACATTCACAGCAGGTCTTCCGTATGAGTGGCAGGGAGCTGATGTCCATTCCTCTAGGTGATTGGATACATTATATTATTCTTTCTTTATTGGAAATAAAATATGTTTGAGAATAAAGTACGAGTTTTGAAAAGTTAAAAGTACTGAGATGGTTTTCAGCTTGAGATAAAGTGTCTCCTTGAATTTGTTTGTGAAATTGAATGAGATTAGAACACAGAGTAAATAAGTGGAATTGACAGTATTTTGGGACTGGAACTTGGGAACTTTATAACAGACTATGTAAAGTGTCCTATAAATAGCTTTGTTAATGTTAATTTAAGTTAATAGAGACAACCTGACTTTGTGTATATTAAATGTCAACTTCTTTTTGTCCCCTTGTAATTTGCAGCTGAGCCAATGAAAGATGTGTGTTGTGAATTTTGTGGTGAACTTTTTGAGAACCGCAAAGGCCTTTCCAGCCATGCCCGTTCCCACTTGCGTCAGCTAGGCATCACTGAGTGGTCGGTGAATGGCTCGCCCATCGACACACTACGAGACCTCATAACTCGCAGAGGCTTGCCATGTGTCATGCCTCTGAAACCCTTGAAATCATCCCCATCCTCTCCAAGCCCAGGACCCCCTCGGACCTTACACCAGTATTCTTCCTCACACGGAGGTGCCCATGGCCGTCAGTCTTTCTCTTTCAGTCAGCACCAGCCTGCAAAGATGGCAGTATCAGCACCTGTCACCAGCACCTCCCCAACAGTGCTAATGGTTAAGCCCAAACCAGAACCTGAGCAAGTGGAAGTTACTGTGATTGGAGGAGGACGTGAAGGTTATAGTTCTGAGTCAATGCATCCAAGCTGGATGAGTTCAGATAATGCACATCCCATCAACCTGTGTAAGTAATACATTTTTGATGCATTTTCCATCTGAATAATAGAATCCGTAATTAGAAAGTGCTGCTGGCTTCTGATTTCTATTTCAAACATATTGCGTTTCTGATTTATTATTGTCTTAAACACAAAGTCTTTAATCTCCTTCACTTCACTCTGCTCTTTTTCAGTAATGACTCAAGAGAGAGAACCATCCCGTGATATCCGTTGCGAGTACTGTGGTGAGTTTTTTGAGAACCGCAAAGGCCTCTCCAGCCATGCCCGCTCACACTTACGCCACATGGGCATCACTGAGTGGTCTGTCAATGGCTCACCCATCGACACGCTGTGGGAGATTATGAGGAATCAGGGCACCACACCAGCATCTGTTGTGCTAGGTGTAAAAGAGGAACCAGAGCAGGAAAGCACTTCACCCTGGGACAGTCACGGGTATCAGTCATCGCGAGTCTCCCCTAAGGCACCCATTAATATTCTCCACTCCAGCTCACGCCTCCATAAGCCTCCATTTGGGTCCACAGGGCTGTCAACTACCGTTCCAGCAGGGAAGTTTCTTGGTATGAAGCCCAGTGGGAAGAGGTTGCTGGGAACCGAAAGACACCTTACACAAAGGTCTCCTCCAGCTCAGTCAAAAAACTTCTCATCTGCACCACAGGATTTCTCTTTTAAAGGAAAAATGTCGACAGACAAGTATGGGGTAGGCCGCATGGGTAAGAATGTATTTTTATCACCAGGTTCCCCAGTAGTTTTTTCAAATGAAATTTCCACAGAATTTTAATATTTGATTAAGGATTGTTTTGCATGGAAAGAATGGTTTATGATTTTCTCTGACCTTCCTTAGACGCCAGCTGTGAGTTGTGCGGCTTTTGCTTTGAGAACCGGAAGGCTTTAGCCAGCCATGCTCGGGCTCATTTACGACAGTTTGGCGTGACTGAGTGGTCAGTGAACGGTTCACCGATTGAAACACTGAGTGCCTGGATGCGCAGCAGGCCACAAACAGTGGCTGAGCTGCACCGTAGCTACCTATCAGACGGGCACGTTGTCCAAAAGAAGGTATAAATGCTTCTGCTATGTTGCATGAACAAAAATAGCATTGATAAATGTAATAGCAGTAATCTCATGTACTGTAACCTTGTTTCTTTGTTCAGTAACAAGAATTGTAAACAAATTCTCTGTTAATCTTGTCAGGGTTCTGTGAACATTATGATTAAGTGGATTAGTGAAATGTACTGGAGCATGCTGCATGATTTACATAAATTTAAAATCTTTCAGCTGACTCGATACAGCATCATAGAGGCCAATTCATATATCAAATAAGTCTGCAGTGTGGAATTTGCCATAGCCTTCCATTATTTTACTTGCTCTGCTATAGCTGTCTTGCAGAAGAATAGTTCATCTTTCTCATCATTATCTGATTCAAACTCCATCTCCATTGTATCTCAGAAGCAGTCAGCCACCCAGTGGGCATCTCTAACACTGTCCCAGGGAAGGACTGTTGAACGGCAGATCATGAACAGCTCGTGGAGTTCATTATCACGGGCAGTAGAGGTAAAAAATGGAAATGGCACCTCTTTTCACCATGGCATGAGTACCCAGGATAGGGGTCATCACTCTAGCAGTGCAGTTCCACATGCGCAAGTGGCTCGGAGTGAACTTAATGTCCGCGTGACAAGAGGTAAGAACGCCTCAGAGAAATATTCTTACAGATGCTCTATGATGTTCACTGACCAAGCAAATTGCATTTGACAATTCATTTTTATTGTTTTCTGCCATTTTGGAAAAAGGAACAGCAATGACGGTTTTTGGCATTGCACTTCACTGCCGCAAAATTAATCCTATTTCAATTCAATACAATTTTATTTGTACTGTACAGCACTTTTGACGATAGACAATGTCACAAAGGAGATTAACAGAAATAGATGTATTGCGCACAGGTGATTGAGGAAGAAACATTGAGAGGAACCAGACTCTAAATGGAACCCATTCTTATCTAGAGGTCATCCAGTAGTGTGATTATGAATCATTTCCCTTTCATAACTGTGTGCTAAATAGTCATAAAGTGCATCCAGGACATATATATATATATATACACTATATTGCCAAAAGTATTCGCTCACCTGCCTTGACTCGCATATGAACTTAAGTGACATCCCATTCCTAATCCATAGGGTTCAATATGACGTCGGTCCACCCTTTGCAGCTATAACAGCTTCAACTCTTCTGGGAAGGCTGTCCACAAGGTTTAGGAGTGTGTTTATGGGAATTTTTGACCATTCTTCCAGAAGCGCATTTGTGAGGTCACACACTGATGTTGGACGAGAAGGCCTGGCTCTCAGGCTCCGCTCAAATTCATCCCAAAGGTGTTCTATCGGGTTGAGGTCAGGACTCTGTGCAGGCCAGTCAAGTTCCTCCACACCAGACTCTGTCATCCATGTCTTTATGGACCTTGCTTTGGTCACTGGTGCACAGTCATGTTGGAAGAGGAAGGGGCCAGCTCCAAACTGTTCCCACAAAGTTGGGAGCATGGAATTGTCCAAAATGTCTTGGTATGCTGAAGCATTCAGAGTTCCTTTCACTGGAACTAAGGGGCCAAGCCCAGCTCCTGAAAAACAACCCCACACCATAATCCCCCCTCCACCAAACTTTACACTTGGCACAATGCAGTCAGACAAGTACCGTTCTCCTGGCAACCGCCAAACCCAGACTCGTCCATCAGACTGCCAGATGGAGAAGCGCGATTCGTCACTCCAGAGAACGCGTCTTCACTGCTCTAGAGTCCAGTGGCGGCGTGCTTTACACCACTGCATCCGACGCTTTGCATTGCACTTGGTGATGTATGGCTTGGATGCAGCTGCTCGGCCATGGAAACCCATTCCATGAAGCTCTCTGCGCACTGTTCTTGAGCTAATCTGAAGGTCACATGAAGTTTGGAGGTCTGTAGCGATTGATTCTGCAGAAACTTGGCGACACTATGCGCCTCAGCATCCGCTGACCCCGCTCCATCAGTTTACGTGGCCTACCACTTCGTGGCTGAGTTGCTGTCGTTCCCAAACACTTCCACGTTCTTATAATACAGCTGACAGTTGACTGTGGAATATTTAGGAGCGAGGAAATTTCACGACTGGATTTGTTGCACAGGTGGCATCCTATCACAGTTCCACGCTGGAATTCACTGAGCTCCTGAGAGCGACCCATTCTTTCACAAATGTTTGTAAAAACAGTCTGCATGCCTAGGTGCTTGATTTTATACACCTGTGGCCATGGAAGTGATTGGAACACCTGATTCTGTTTATTTGGATGGGTGAGCGAATACTTTTGGCAATATAGTGTATATATATATATACATATGAGCTTCTGAGAAAATTATGAATAGGAACATCAGAGTTATGTCCAAATTCATTAGAGTTTCAGCTTGAAGTGTATTTATTAAAGTTATCAACTGTTCAATGATGGAGACTTGAGTGCAGAAATGTTCGTAGCAACTGCAGTCCAAAGCCATTTCATCACTGTGTCCTTAACACATGCACCACCAGAACGGATTGAGGGTGAATGTGAGAATTGTAAATGGAGGCATTGCTGTTTTTCATTATGGCAGAATTTGTTCGACGTTGTAGATGAAATATTAATCAACTTCCAAACCCCAGTCTTGTACCTCCGTAGCCACCGGTACCTCTGATCATTCATGCAATTAATTAATCATCCAATCAGGTGGCATCAGCATAATGCATAAAATCATGCAGATACAAGCCAAGAGTTTCCGTCTAACAGGGAAACGTGATTTCAGTGACTTTGACTATAGTAATGGTTGCTGTACTGGCCTGTTTGAATATTTTAGAATCTGCTATTGAATCCAGCAGTTTCTAGATTTTACACAGAATGGTGTGAACTCAAAAAAAAATCATCCAGTGAGCAGTAGGTTTGTGGGTAGAAATCCTTTGTTAATGAGAGAGGAAGTGTTTAGTCTCAAGTACCTCAAATAACCACATTTGGGGGAAAAAATCCTCTTGTCTTACAATATTCAGCTGTCCAGTTTGGGTAATACTGTCCCCACTGTAATCTCAGCTTCCTCTTCGTGGCTGACATGAGTGGAACAGGTCTTTTGCTGTTGTAGCGTAATTACCTCAACATTGAGCATTTTATGTTCTCTAAAATGCTTTTACTGATCACCTTGTTTGCAAAGCGTGGTTATATGAGTCACCATAGCCTTTCTGTCAGCTCGAACTAGGAAAGACATTCCTCTCTTATTAAAAAGGTGAACTATTGCAGGACTACTGCTGACTGGATACTTTTTGATTTTATTTTGCACCATTCTGTAAACTCTTGAGACTGCTGTGCATGAAAGCCCCAGGAGAGTAGCACTTTCTCAAATACTCTGAATAGCAGCCCATCTCAAACAATAGCATGGTGGAACTCATTGAACATTTTTTCCCCTTTCTGATGTTTGTTGTGAACATTAATGGAAGCTCTTGACCTGTATCTGCATGATTTTCTGCACTGAACTGCTGCCACATGATGTCAAATAACTGTATGAATGAGTGGGGCTATAGATGAGTGTATAAACTCATAGATTTGCCAGGTTTTGCAACAGATTTGAGTTATTCTAATTTACATGGCCACACAGGAAATATGCTATTGGGCCTTTGTACATATTCCTCATCCTTTTTTTTAAATTAGGAATTGAGCGACGGCCCCTGAAACATCCATCACATGCTGATGGAGGGGAGAGAGAAAGCTGTCCTCCCAAACCACCTCGCTCTAGTACTGTTCCTGCCCTCGTGCCAAAGCCCCCTTCCACCCCTCTGGTCAAACTTGTGGGTAAAATCTACTCCCTAAAGTGCCGGTGAGTTGTACCTGCAATGATTTTAGGTTTCTGCCACTAGGTGGTGAAGGCATTATGCTTTTGGTTTGTCCATGTGTATGTCTGTCCATTCAAGATTCTCTTTAGTACAGAATCTCAAGAACAAGGGGTTGAATGTAGGATTTATATGGAATTATTATTTTAACCAGCAGATGAACTGATTAGATTTTGGAACTGATCCAAACAGGGTCAAGGCAAAAACAAGGTTAGATGGCTGAAATATATATCTTTTTAAATGCTTCCTTCCTTCCTTTCTTTCTTTCTTTCTTTCTTTTTTTTATACAGTATTTTTAAGGGTATTAGAGGCACATAAATATTTAGAATTGCTCTGCTTCTTTGTCTCTATAATAAATCCATTTATTACTCCTATTATTTTTTAAATTACATGCGATATTTCATCAGTGCGTGTTGTCTGTTTAATGCTGAAATAGTCTCAGACCGCAGTGTACAGTAGACACTACTTGTTTTGCTCTTACAAAGTTAATTTTAAATGTGCATTAACTCTTCATTAATTACCTTGATCTGATAAGGGAAGGCAATAGAGTAGGATGTTTCACTTTAGAAATGTACTTCTGTACAGCTGTAAGTAAAGTATGTTTAATAGCCAGGATAGTAGCTGATCATCAAGAACAACAAGCTCTGTTATTTTCACTGATTTGAGCTTGTCTGTGAAGAAATTTGATCAAGCTGCTGTAATTTGTCATTATGTCATAATGACCTTTGTTCGTTAGTGTGGTGCCGTACACGAGGCTAAGGTCACATACTGTACAGTGGTATTGGATGTTAGCATTTTTATGTGTATAATAAGCATAGTCCTAGGTGGATAACTGATACAAGTATGGTACTGATACTTATAAGCCACCTTGTGGCACTCTATAAGGAAAAAGTGTGTTTCCTTCTTTCATAGGGAACGTTTGTGATATTTTGTTTGAAAATTTCCGATCCTTACTTGCCCAGATAACCATGATCATGATTAAGCAAAGTTTCATCCCTCTCGCAGGTTTTGTGATGTGGAGTTTCACGGGCCCCTGTCAGTGCAGGAGGACTGGATCAGGCACCTGCAGCAGCACATTTTGAAACTAGACTACAACAAGCCAGCTCCCAACGCAATTAACACTCCAGCCAAATCTGACATGGCTGTTCCTGAAAGGCAAGCCTCAGCTACTACCTCCACGTCTATCACTACTACAGCTACTACAGCTCCAACTCCCAGCTCAGCCACGAGTCTTAACTCTACATCTGTATCTACACCATGCAAACCAGTCTCTACTCCACAACCCACTTCAACCCCGACCTTGACAGCTCTCACACTGACCAGCCCTCGAATTCCAACCAAGGCTGAGCAGGAAGTTGATACTCCTGCCACATAATGCTTTTGTCTTATGCATTTCTTTTCATTTTTCTTCATTCTCTTTGTACTTCCTTTTGTTATTAAAAAAAACCCCCAAGGGTTTCGGAAGAGCATTGCTTACTACCTGTTCATTTTAACCCAGTTGACAACATAAGGAGAGTTGAGATTGAGATCGGACTGTTTGGGCTTTTGCTGGCCAACAAAAGATGTTCAAATTCATACACTTTAGATGCTATTTGTGTGTGTAATGACATATTACCAGGTCAGTGGTGCTTCTGAACGTATCTGAATATGTAGTGTAACTAACTTGCTGACTGCATCCTTCTTTTAGCTTAGTGTATAGAACATGTTTTTATTTGTACTGGATGACTACCTAGTAGTTGCTAACGAGAGGCACAAAAGTATAAACCAATTTTTTGTGTCCATCCAAAATTATTGTAGCACTTTCTTTTAATGCCTTTATTTTCCAAAGCACTTACACACTAAGCCTTTAACCCTCTCAAAATAAGCTTGTCAAGTCAGACACCTAACACAGTTGTGCCATAATGAAATATGAGCTGTTTGTGCTGACATGCCCTTACTCAAATTATTTTACAATGCACCTTACATGATCTCATTTGGAATGAGACCTAATGTAGGTCAATTCTGCTAGTTTCCACACTAAATATGACTGTTTTCTCTTTTTTTTTTCTTGTTACATTTTTCATGTTTTTAGCACGACAAAAAAAGGAACTTTTTTTTCTCTTTTTGTTCATAAAGGTTTAATTAAGCTAATAAATACTGTACATTCATTTGTGTTTAAAGTAACCGTGATTAGAAAAAAAATGCTAATTAGTATCATACCATGTCTTTTTAAATGTTCTGACTACTATTTGTTGGCTGGGTTCCTAAAGGCCGGAACATTACTGTTGGTACTGCAGAAAGTTGGCAAGGTACCTGCACAAGCAAAGCTTAATGGTTAGAAAATGTCAGTGTGCTTAAATGTAAAGTGAAGCCTAGTTTGCTATTTGCACATTAGCTTACTGCACCCACTCTTTAATCTGTTGCCCCCCCTTTGTTTTGTTTTTTTAAGGAAACTGCCCTGGATTCACAGAATGGAAAGTTGGCCTGAACTTGGGTTAATTAATGTATTTGTTGCCTGCTTTGCTTACAGCCCAAATCCCTGTGCTAATATATTGCACTTTTGAATGTGCCCTGTTTTGGATAGATGACAAGAATTTGAATGTTTGGCATATGAGCAATGAGCACTTTTACTCAAGGCTGGATAGGGAAGTGTATGTAATTGTGTGGGTGTACGTGCATGGACTTAAAAAAGGTCATGCGTATGTCTTTGCCATATAGCCGTAAATCTAGTTTTAAAAATCGTTTTCTATAGCACATTTGTGTCCCTGCCAAGAACTTCACTGCACTGCGTCCATCAGTCTATGGCAGAATGTGCCAAAGAATCAGTGTGACATAGGACAGTATCCTAGACTACAGCCGTCATGCGAAAGTTCCTGACTGAATGGAGAGAACAGATTTTGTCCTCTCGACTGGAGGAAACTGTGGACAGCGGTGACTGAGAAACTCTTAAGTTGTCCTTCTTCGGATTGTATTTTACAACCGAGATAAACTACATCTGAGAAACCCCACAAATCTTTGGTATGCTGGATCTTAATCTCTGGACATTTATGGTTATTGCACGATCAAAGAAGGGACTACTCGGATACGTCATGCTTCTGTTAAGGACTGACACAACTATGTAGCTTCACATGACTTTAGATGGTAATCCATTTCTACACAGTGAAGCAATAACAGTATGGTCACATGACACAAACTATGGCGGTATGGTTCACTACTCATCGCATTTCTGTGACTGTTAGACTTGCAGCATTCCTGTGGAGTATATAACTATATATATATTACAACTAGTATCAATCATGAATTATGATCTTGATCAATTTATCATGAGTTTATTTCAACAATAATTCTGTGTTTTTTATTGCCATTTGTCTTTCTGTACTTGCAGTCCAAGATAAGTGAAATAGAACAAGTGTTATTTTTTATTATTGGTGCTCATGATTTTAATTGGATATGAATGGATTTTTAATGTTCAATGCTTCGATCATGAAACTCTCCTTACGTCATAGGACTTGTCTTGATGGGAACTTGTAATGCAGACCTTGAGATGAACTGCTGTTGGAAAGTGCCAAGCAGTTATCCCCTGTAAGACTTTCCTCAGCTAGTTTGGACTGGTTACAAGAGAGGTGTGTGTGTGTGTGTGTGTGTGAGAGAGAGAGAGAGAGAGAGAGAGAGATTAGTGTAAACGTGAGAAAGGTGAGAATGCTAAGCTGCCATGGAAGAATCATACTGTGCACAAGCATTAGAACGATTCATGTGAATCAACAAATCATTAAATGTGATCTGAAACACACAGTAGTAGAGTCACATTATTTTTTGCTTCTGAAATGAACAAACATACACTCTTTAGATGCTGGGAGAACCAACGTTTTTTTGATATACACAGGCTTTAAATGCTAAAATGAATAATAATAAAATGCTCAGGGTACTTTTGACATTTGACTTTATATTATATAGAATGATAACACAATTTTATAATATACTAATATAGTACATTGCTACATTTAGATACTTCTGAATCCACATTTAGCTTTTGTTGAGCTGGTTTTGACAGGATATGCTCAACTTCTTATCATGCCACGAGAGAGTCAAATCACGAGGCTTTTATTGTCAATTCAGACATATATAGCCGATGCAGTATATAATGAAATGAAACAACGTTCCTCCATGAACCTGGCGCTTAACAAAGACAGAGATACAGAAACAACAGGGCTATAAAAGTAAAATGAACCTATCCACATAAATTCACACTATAATCCTATTCACATTGTAGCCATAAGCATACACCAGATGAGGGTGCCATTGAATCACTGATAAAGAAAAAAAACAGAAACTCAGTCACAGAGTGCACTCTTTTCTCTTTAGCTTGTTTATTGTGTACGGTTTCATGCCAGACCTTAATGGTGTTGATCCTGATCGATCTTCTAAAGCTCATGGAAGCTCCGTATTGCAAGCTCTGTATTGTATAACCTAAAATATATCACTCCACAGTCTTATCTTAATACTGCTATAGCCTTTCACCTATAACACTCAGGACAATGTAAAGGGCATATAAAGGACACATGACTGAAACCCACAACAGCATTTGACTGTTAGCTAGTTAGCTATATCAACCTTCATTTTATATTGTGTAAACTGTACACTGTGGATACGCCACTCAGATACGCAACATTTTCAGTTCAGTTTTCGGATTGCAGGAATGTAAAAAGTCATTTGAAAAAGTAATAACTCAAGTAATCATGAGTAATTGTATTCATCACTACTTTGACTTTTACACAACTGAGGTATTACTACATTAGCAGAACGATTGCTCAAGTCAGCGTGCACTTTTTGTGCCACTATTTAGAAACAGGAAGCTGTGTGTAATAATGGCTCTCTGAAGAGGCATTGCTCAGAAGCTCAACTATAGAAAAACAAACATGCGTTTCCCTTTCAGAGGCACAATGTAAGATGAAAAGTCAATACCGGTAACCTGGCTTGTTGATTTTGTTGATTTTCAATTTGCAGTATTGTGACAGCTAGTGGAAAAAGAGCAATTAGACAGATTACTTCAGCCGGTTAAGTGAGTTATATTGGAGCACAAGGGCCTTGTTATTTACCTGAGATTAGTCAGAGACTCATAGGATTAAAGAGACAGAATTGAGAATCGCTTCTTTATAAAATGTAAATGAATTTAGAGATTAGATTAGATTAGATTAGATTAGATTAGATTAGATTAGATTAGATTAGATTAGATTAGATTAGATTAGATTAGATTAGGTTCAACTTTATTGTCACTGCACATGTGGGTACAAGGCAACGAAATACAGTTAGCATCTAACCAGAAGTGCATTTCGCAGTGCAAATAATTAGCATATATAATAAGTATATAACAATAAATAATTTGCATATATAAACAATATACAAAAATATATAAATAATTTGCATATATAACAGTATATAAACAGTATACAGTGGGAGGTAAATGCAATGAGTAAATGCAGTGAGTGCAAATGAGCAAATGATTGTAGTGGTGCAATAAAGAAGGTACTGTATACCATGATAATAATTAAATATGTAAACAGCATACAGTATACAGAGGAGTTAAGTGCAATGATTTAGATGTGTGCAATGAGGAAGATATTGTATACTATGATAAATAATTTGTACATGTAAACTGTACACAGAAAGGGTTATATATAGAAAAAGGTTATGTACACTGATAATAATGTACTCAGTCAATGTGTGTGTGATCGGTGGAGGCAGAGTTCAGCAAAGAAACAGCTGTGGGGAAAAAGCTGTTCCTAAACCTGCTAGTCTTGGTCCGCAGGCTCCTGTAGCGCCTCCCAGAAGGCAGGAGGGCAAAGAGTCTATTGGCAGGGTGATAAAAGTCCTTTATGATTTTGCGTGCTCTGGTGAGACAGCGCTTCCTGTAAATGTCCTCGTTCTTAGGAAGTGGAACTCCTACGATGCGTTGGGCAGTTTTCACCACCCTCTGCAGCGCTTTCCGGGCTGACACAGTGCAGTTCCCATACCAGACAGTGAAACAGCTGGTCAGGATGCTCTCGATGGTGCAACGGTAGAAGTTCACCAGGATGTCTGAAGAGAGATGGTTCTTCCTCAGAGCCCTCAGGAAGAAGAGGCGCTGGTGAGCCTTCTTGACCAGACTGGAGCTGTTGGTAGTCCAGGAGAGATCCTCGGAGATGTGGATACCCAGGAATTTGAAGCTAGTGACACGGTCCACCACCTCTCCATTGAGATGAATGTCACCTTTCTCCTTCCTGAAGTCCACTATGAGCTCCTTGGTCTTCGCAGTGTTGAGCAGCAGGTTGTGGCCAGCGCACCACTCAGCTAGACGGTCCACCTCCTCTCTATAAGCTGAGTCATCGTTGTCTTTGATGAGTCCAATCACCGTGGTGTCATCTGCAAACTTGATAATTGTGTTGGAACTATGTATAGGCTTGCAGTCATGGGTGAAGAGAGAGTAGAGGAAGGGACTCAGGACACAGCCTTGTGGTACTCCGGTGCCAAGGATGAGGGTGGAAGAGCATTGGTGATCTATCCAAACATGTTTGGGCCTGTTGGTCAAAACGTCCAGGAGCCAGTTGCATAGTGATGCGTTGATGCCCAGGTCAAGTTTGGTGACTAACTTGGAAGGGATGACAGTGTTAAACGCTGAACTAAAGTCCAGGAAAAGCATTCTGGCATAGGTGTCATTACATATAATGCTTTGGATTTAGGCATTTGGAAGTTGGTTCGCTAATTAGTTCTCTTCATTTGCCTTCTATTATAAAATCAATTGATAAAAAAAGTAACCAGTTACAGAGTTAACACCAACCTACATGCCATAACTATTCCTTCCTTCCTTCCTTCATTCCTTCATTCATTTATTATTTTATCATGTTCAGAATCACTGGGTGCAGTAAGCAAGCAGGTAATAAGCATTTCGTTTTACAAATCCTTTCTCTTTCTTTCCAGAGAAATATAAAATCTCATAATATCGCATACCTGATTTTTAATCTTTTTTCCAAACCTACTACGGTAGATTAAGAGTGTTCATCGCAATTCAAAAATGCTCTGAACAAATGAGAAAAACATTCCCTCTTATTTTTACCCAGACAGACAACTGAAATGTGTCTGTCAGCTGTTTCTCTAATGGCTCGTGTGAGACTTGGAATAGAATGTGTTACAAAATACAGCTACCAGTAACCCCAGCAGGTTTGGACACACCGACTCCCAGAAGGAGTGTACATATTTCCCAGCATTAATAATTATATGATGCATATGGAATTCCACACTGACAAGAGCACTGAAATATATTACAGATTAATTAATTTTATATTATGAATTTTATAAGTGGCCTAGAAGTATAGCAGTCATTTATAGGAGAAACAGTATTAGATCAGCAGGGGAAAGTAATGAATAACAAGCTATTCTCTCTCTCTCTCTCTCTCTCTCTCTCTCGCTCTCAGCATATGTTTGGGTTCAATGTTATCATTTAGGTTTCTGGTATTTCTAGTTAATTTGATGCCAGATCTTTTGTTACTTTAATGGGCTTTCAGAATATTTATACTGGTGTAAAACACAGACTCTTTACTATAAAAGGACATTTTCATAAATTTTGTAAATAATCTTTGTTTCTTAAATCAACATGAGACCAGCTGTCTAATGTGTAACAGAGTATAACAAAGTGTTTATCTAAAAACACAAAACAAAACAAAACAAAAAACCCATAAAAGAACAACCTACGTCTTTTTGAGATTTAATAAAGGCTACTGAGCGTATTTTATATTTTGTGGGGAATTATTAATGCTATGATAGTTTGAGTTTGTTCTGATAATCATTAATAATAAACCAAGTCATTAAGTCAAGAAGCTTTTATTGTCATTTCAACCACATATAGCTGATGCAGTACATACTGTAGTGAAATGAAACAACGTTTCTCCAGGACCCTGGTGCTACATAAACATACAACATGTAATTACAACAGACAATAACACAGAGGACAGGACAGGAGTTTGTCCTAGCTATGTAAAGTGCAACAGGTACAAACAGTGCAAAGACAAGACAGTGCAAAAATAGGAAGTACAAAAAAACAACACAAGACAGGACACATAGTGCCGAAGAAGAACATATATAATATATAACAGTAACATATATGATTGTAACATATATAGAGCAGCATGACAATGTGGGTTGTGCAAAAATGCAGTAGCAGCGGTGGAAGTAGTGCAAGTAAGAAATAAGCATGATAGCAGCGGTTGAAACATTTAACGGCGGTTGAAGTAGTGCATATAAGTAGTGAACATTATATTTGTGAGTCTGTTCACACAGGTGAGTGTGTGTGTGTGTGTGTGTGAGAGAGAGAGAGAGAGAGAGTTTGGTACAGTTCAGTCCTGGATGTTGAGGAGCCTGATGGCTTGAGAGAAGAAACTGGTTGTGAGGTCCTCAATGCTTTGGTACCTCTTTCCAGACGGCAGGAGGGAATTTTCTACAGACGAATAAAAAAAATTTCTAAAAAAATTCTAAAGCAAACTGTAAAACAGAATTTTTTTTATGGCAAATGATTTGAACATGTCTCAGCACAATTACAAAGTTACACGTTTACAAGAAATTACTCATGGTTCATTGCATTCTGACTAAGGTCTTGATGTATTCCAGCTTATCATAACAACCTGTTCAGTTAAAGTGTGTTGGTTTATGAGGTTATTAACGCCACGTGTGCCATGTGCAAACCTTGGAAATGAACTAGTAATGTTAATAGAGATATCATACATGTGATAGGAAATTCCTTAAATGTGGTTGATGCGTAAGATGAGTGATGAGTAGATTAACATAAAGCACAGGAGTTTTGATAAAAGTTTTTCTTTTGAATGTGTTACTACCAAATCTTGCACAATGCCTGTATTGAACTGGGGGTTATTTCGGGAATAATAATGACTTGATGTATGTAAAGTTCTCAGGTAACCTTATTATGAATTTTCTGGCAAATAAAAAATGTATCTCATGAATAATTCAAATGTCCTTATTTTAGAAAAAGCTGCATTAGACTTGGACCTTAAATTGAAATTCCTTTTATCTAATCAATATACTGTAGGCGATCAATAGTCTGGTTTGATAATTGACAGTAATGCCTTCCTTTGTTCCAGCTGAGCTAAACACACCATGGCCAAGTAGCTCTAGAATGTTCCAGAAAGTTGAGAAGCTACATATTGGTGTAAGTAGAAGATAATTTCAGTGGTGAGTGTTTTGTGTTTCACGTTTGCTCAGGTGAGTCATTAATTTACCAATTTCACAGAGACATTATTCATGAACATGTAATCTGAGACACCTTATTTTGTTGGAGTTCGAAAATATTGTTTTAATTTGTCCCTCCTATAGCTGGAAGACTTGGCTTATGGTTTTGTAGATGATCTCATACAATTACACAAGGAGAACAGATGTTCCAGGCCATTTGGCGAAAAGGTGTTGGAAGACTTTTTTCATTATTACGGTTGCTCCTTATTAGGCAGTTGTGTGGGGTTGTATCTGTTTAAAGTCACAGTGATGAGAGGTGAACTCATGAGGTTCTGTGATAACAACTTCATACAACTTCATACAACTTCATACACCAAGAAAAATGGTTGTATAGAATAAACACAACATACAAAACAGGAATGTTCAAATGAAGCAGGAACAGTTTCTAATGCGTAGGAGAACCTCTGTGTGCATGTGTGTAATTGTTTATGCCAGTGTCTGTCTGGAATTGTTTATCTTTCCTCATCATCTGTTTGTTTTCTTCGACACTCTGCCATACTGACTGTTTACTCAGATGCTCAGCTTTAACCTTTTTCTTATGTGATGTCATGCCTCATGTGTCTTCCCTCGTTCTCTTTGGAAGCAAAACGATGATCTTAAATCCAGCTGTGGTCCGTCCAAGATATGCACTGTTCAAACACTTAATGCAACACGATAACCAAACATTATATTTCATGTAGTAGGGTCAATGCTGTTAAATAAAAAAAATATGTCAGGATTTCAGGAAATATGAAAAGAACGTGCTAATAAATCCAGATTTTTTTTTTACACACATGCTTAGCTTCGCATCTAAGTTTATTTCAGTTTAATTTCCTTCCATTTTGATAACACACCTTCAGTAAATATATTTGTCCTACTCATTTAAAAAAAACCCCATACAGGCCTGTAACTGTGGTACAAATGGTATACATTAGATGTCATTCATATTTAGACACTGCAGCATTTCTAGTGGGAATTATTCCTTGCTGGCTGGCAAAACATCTGGCCATGACAAAATGAGAATATAACAACATTTAGCATCAAATAATCAGAAAGCAGGTCAGCACTGGTCAGAGTCTAAAGAGAAGAGGTTTCCGCTAGATCAAGTCTCCGGTCAAGTGTACTGTTTAGAAACACAGCAAACATAAATAAACCAAACCAAATTTCACTTGATCCTTCTATCAGGACTTACAGAGAGTTTTGTGCTTTGCAGTTTTGTTTTCATATCAAGCTGCTTGAGAGACTGGTGATGAAACAACTTTTTAAAGGTGTTATAAGTAAACTAACTTGTTCCACTAATGTTCTGCAATATTAAGTGTAACTGTAACTGCATTAGAATATATCTAAGTTCTTTAATAAATAAGAAACTTTAATTGCATGGGACATGTTATTAGATAATAATCATTTCCACTTCACATCAGGCTGCATCACAGCTCTCCATTATTGACAGCGTTCTCATCAGCACACCTTTATTCTTTACTTAACAAAGTGGGAACTACTTTAATCATAATTCAATGCACATACACTGAAATCCACAGTCTATCAGGCAGCCAACTGTCATATGTTTTATTCTAAACATGTTTCTAACCCCCTACTATCTCATCCAGATTTGGGTCACTGAACATGCATCCGCATCCTAAATATTCATCATGTCACCTCATGCATTTAAATGAATCCAACCACTACCTCAACAGTGGTGAAGAAACTTTCCATGACCTTATAATGCACTTCAGTTCCACTCAATTATGAACAGCAGCCTGCATGTATGATTGAGCACAAATTGAACATACAGATGGACTGCAGGCATCAAACATAACATTCTCTCCTCATCACATTTTTTACCATTAAAGTAGAGCTTTTGCTTTGCTCTGATAGCTGACAAGATTATTTTTACACAGTATTTTGTAAGAGAGTCGAAGTATGCGCTCAAGGTCAAACCGAGGTCTTTTTGCTGACACATACTGTGTTTATCTGCAATATTTACACTTTATTAGGAACACCTGCTCACTCATGCAATTATCCAATCAGACAATGATGTGGCTGCATACAGATACATATCAAGAGTTTCCATTAACATTCTCATCAAAGATTACAATGAGAAAATGTGATCTCAGTGAATTTGACACTGGTATGGTTGTTGGTGTCGGATAGGCTGGTTTGAGTATTTCAAAAGCTGCTGATCTCCTGGGATTTTCATACTCAACAGTCTCTAGAGTTTACACTGTATGGTCCAAAAACAACCCCAAAACACCAAGTAAGCAGCAATTCTGCAGGAGAAACACCTTGTTAACAAGAGAGGACAATGTCCAGACTGATTCAAGCTGACAGTTATGGTATGCTTTGGTAACTAGAATAACCATTCTTTATAACCATGGGGATCAGAAAAGCATCTCAGAACCCACACCAGGTCAGTCCTCGAGGTGGATAGACAACAACATCAGAAAACCACAGCAGATTTAACTTCTGTCAGCCAAGAGCAGGAACCTGATGCTGCATTGAGCCCAGACATAACAAAACTAGACAGCTGAGGATTGGCAAAAGCTCAGGCAATGCTTCTCTACTCTTCAACTGTCCAACTTTGTGCTTTAGAATCACAGGATATCAGCAGTTCATGAAATACTCAAACCAACAACTGTGCCTGGGGCAAAGACAGTGAGATCACATAGACATTAGATGTGAATATTAACTGAAATGCTGAACCTGTATCTGCATAATTGTATGCATTGTGCTGCAGACATATAGCTGCATATAAATGTACACATGTGGCTGATTTGCAGCTGAAGTGCATGAGCAATTCTAATAAAGTGGTGAGTAGAGATATTGTAGATAAATCAGTATAAATTGCAGAGAATGTTTCTAATAAAGTGGCCAGTGAATGTAGTTTTACCACGTCCTTTATTATGACCATGCAGAAAACTGTGATTTGGACAAGTATATCAACTACAGCATCAACTACAACACTTAAAATCCTATATTCTCTTTTAGCAAACTTCTTATCTTTAGCAAACCTTTTATTAACATTTTATTTTATTGTCTAAAATATTTGAATGGTGTGTGAGCAATAAAGTTGATTTAGATGCATATTTCAGCTGCCCATTTTAGCTGACTGGGCAAATTAAACTGATTATTGCCTGTCCCCGTAGGCTAATGTGAATTTAGAAAAGCCAGTATGTCGAAAGCTCAGGTTAGTTTTGCCTCTATTACAGCTCTGCTTTTATAAAACATTTATACTTGCTTGTAAATATTTGCTAAAGAACTCTATTAGAATAAAGTTTTGTGCTTTTACACTGCAGGAGAGCATGAATAATCTCCAACAGTTATTCTCTTTTAGTAAATCAGTACTATTGTAAACTTTTACATGATCTAATATTAGCTATTTCCCGCAATCGCAAACACCCAGAGACCTTTATTACGTAACTAAAGCTTTCTCTTGCCTTATAGTTTTATTTCTCAATTTTCTGGATTTATACAATTTTTTACATTTTGCTGTCTATAGCATTTTTAAACATTTGTTTACAGAGCCTCTTTTCTAAAATAAAACAGATTACATGATTAACTATATTTCTAACTGTTTCTTATTATGAATAAAATGCAAATAAATATGAATATGGTATCATAACCCCTCCAAACTCCCCACCCAGAACCAACTGCCAGAAATCTGTTAGCTATAAAAAAAAATAACTTGAGGCTTCACACACCAACTGTGCCTCTAGTTATCACTGTGTTTACATGCTGGACAGAATAAGTGATCTGGAACTCAGCCCTAAACGTCATGATTTGTTGTTTTGCTTTTTCTCTTTTTACTTCCTTATGTGTATGTGGATGCACAGTCTACTCCTTCTTGACAAACTACAACTGTGTTACACAACCATTTTTACGACAAGAAAACATTCAATAAACAGAAGTCATGGTGCTGGTTTTCCAGCAAAGTCACTAACCTAGCATGCCAAATCTGAGGCCATTGGTGTTGATACTAAAATTTATCATTCTTACAGTAACTGTTTTTAACTTCGTTTCCAACTTTACTGCTGTGCAGTTGTCTGGTTGATGTGCACGCTTTCATTTCTCCACAAGAACAGTAGAATATTTGTTCAAAAAGGTATTGGCTTGAATATTTGGAAACGTCAGTGATAACTGGAATACATATAATATAACTGGAATACAGTATGCTTGAACAGACTATTATTTCGATCATTTCAAAGCATTAGTCATGGTTTGAATTAGTCAAAGCAGCTGGAACATACCGGTTCCTAACTATAATGTTTAATAGTGTGCTGATAATTTATGCTCATTCATCCGCTGAAGTATGTCAGCGAGAAGAGATATGAGAATTTCACTCGTGTGAGTGGATTGTCAGAGCATTTCTGAAGTGCTGACTTACCACAGAAGAATTCCAGACCTGTGCTCAGTGTCTGAGTTATTTTCCAAACTCGTCAACAAGATTAGAGGGATTGTGTGTCTTCTGAAACAGTCCAAGTTAAAATGTGCTTATGGTTATTGTTATTGAAAATACTCTGAACATATTTGACCAGGAAATTCTAATTTTGGTGCAAAAACTCTCTGGAGTGAGTTCAATTACAAGGTTAGTTAGCATATCATTAGTGATGCAAAACTCAATGATTTGACTAACTGCTACTGTATTAATAATTCACTTAAATTGTAAATATTGTTGTTAATATATACAACTCAAGTAATAGTAAAAAAATTCTTGACTAAGTACTTAACAGTTTTTTTTTATACTGATGCTACAACTAATCCGAGTCTGTTCTGTACAATTCTATTAACTAACCAAATGAGCGATGCTCAAGTGAACGCCACCTCAAATATCAACAATATATAAGGAAATATAATGTTAGCTGGCTGGCTGTAATTGTTTAGTTAATTAAAAAGGAAATATACCTCAATTTTGCTCTGACTAAAGTCACTTGAATGCACCTGACATCGTAATTCCGACTTCTCACTCATAAATGCAAACTTCTCAGGAGGACTGTGTGACTTGTGCTGTTATGTGTTTTGGAGTGGCTGATGGGTATTGTAATTCCCGTGCCAAAGAGAATCCATGTCAGTGGTTACTTTCCATCGCCTGTGTATTATAGATCAGGAATAATGAAGAAAAGAGGAATTTTTCATGGTATTTTATCAACTGGTATAAATATTATGCAAAGTTTTGGAATAAACACTGCACTAGACACTGGAATTTTGAGTCAATATTGTTTAATCAGTGAACCTCAGTGCTTAGTTAACCTTAATTTCCTGACTGAGCTCCAGTTTTCAAAAGACGTGTTATAAACTGAGGAAAATGATCTCATTCATTGTCTGTACTGCTTATCCGATCTATACTCGCATCACGGGGAGCCTGTGCCTATCTCAGGAGTCATCGGGCATCAAGGCAGGATACACCCTGGACGGAGTGCCAACCCATCACAGGGCACACACACACACACACACACACTCATGATCTCATTCAGCTCTTTTAAAATATCTCAATCAGTGTTACTATTAATTCATTTAATGCATTTGCATTTTCAAATTTATCAACAATTTATTTCTTGATAAATGTTGCTTAATTCATATAGTAACTGTAAGAATCACTGCAGGAGAACATGCAGGGCTTTATGTGTGCAGGAATCAAAACATTCAGTAGCTATGACAGCTCTGCAGTTGACACGATGCAGAAAGTGGAACAGATGTGAACTGTAAAAAACTGAGTATTAAAATGCCAGAAAATGGTGAGGCCAAGTATCTTCCTGTATGTACGGTGTCAGGTTATGAGTACGTGTCACTTTCATTTTAGTTTAGTTTCCTGGAGTCAGTTTGGGTCAGCTCCTACAGGGAATGGAATGAAGGTCTGGTAAATTTGAGAGACTCACACTAAGCATTAAATATTTGAGTTTAAGGTTTTACAGAGTACTGTGAGAAATGAGAAAGTAGAAGGTTCTTGTAGCATCAGAACTCAAAGTTACAGCCCAGTAATATGTATACAGTGATCAACTGAAACATATGTAGAAATAATAATTTTTATTGACCAGTGTTGGTGCTCTGAAGTTTTTTCATTTTAAAGTCAGATTAAATTGCCCAACTATTGCCCTGAAATAGCATGATTACTACCATTTGACTGAGAGATAAAGAGAAGCATTATTTTTGCATTGCTGGTCAGAGAGGGACAGTAAAAATAGAGTACTCAGAAGGAGGTAGAATAATATAGTGTAATCGAGCCAACGACACTCCACATACTGCATATTTTAGCTAGCTTGGTAATTTATTGCAATTTAGCCATGACTATCATTATAAAAAATTTTGTAAGCTAAATTTTAAACTATTTTTTTATTTTTTAAATATATCAGAAAGCATACCCATTCATGCCTCAACCCCCCTTATGTTCAAATCAAATCTATGCCATGCATCTTTCTGTTGCTCGGATCCTTTTTTAGACATGAACTTCAAACATACTTTAGATAAAATCTTATTCAAATGTTTCCTCAGTTGCTCTTTAGGTTCTCAGATAAAACTGTAGACTCAATAATACAGTATGCTAGTAAAGCTGGCTTAAAAAATGCAGCAATTACTGACTACAACCTTTTTCTGCAAGTAAGGTTCCAGTATTGTGTACAAACACTAATTAATGGCCATTACATCCCCAATAAATGTCTGAATTTCGGAAAATTCCCATGACTTCCTTCGAAACCTAACCCGATTACAATATCCACATCATCAAATCATTTTAGAGAGAGTAAGCCTTTCATTCTTTTCCCAAATGGTAGCACATCCTGCTGAACATCCACCTTGACGTAAATGAAACATGCTGTGAAGCAGGCTGTACTGTGCTTTTTATCCACTGCTATTTCCAGCACTGCAGCTTATTGTTACTAAATTTGGACACTTCTTCCTCAAAGTTCCTGTAAACTCCTCTTCTCATTCCTCTGTATTCTATCCTGATCCTTTCCCATGTTCCAGCACACAGCACATGCCTCAGCACGCAGGCCACGTGTTTATCCTCACAGCAGACCGAAACTGTTTGTAGTTTCCTCCTGACCAAACAGTTTGTGACAAATTTTGCTTGCTCAGAAAACCTAATTTATAGTATTACAAGGTGGGGCTTGTTGCTGCCCAGGTGCTAAGAACAAAGACAGTGTTTTGCTCTTTTTAACTCTGTTTGCAATTTAAAAATTCAGGGCCAGAGCAACAAAATGATTTCCAAGAGTTCTTTCACTGTTCTCAATTTCTTAAAGGGGTTTTACTTGGAATTAGGGGTTGCAGTCATTATTTCAAGCAACACATCAACAAAACTTTAATTAACAGCTACACACAAGCTGAAAATTCACAGTTTCATTGGCTACATAGTTAACAAGGAAAGTGAATAAATTAGTGCAATAAATGTGCAAAATAATGATATTCAGGAATGCCCCAGTTAATGACAGTGTGATTCACAGAAGCTCCTTATAGCTCCTTATATATATCTCCTGTTGTCTACACCAGTGTTTTGGATGTTTTGCCTCCAGTAGTGTCTGAAGTCAAATCTGGATCAGCCTCAGCTGCCATGCATCTAATCTGACTATAATAATCATATAGGATTGGATAGTTGTTTGTAACCTGCAGCTCTGGTCACTACTATGCCACAGTGCAAGATATTGTATTTAGCTTTGTTTTTAAAGAACTTTTTCATTTAGCTTGATAAGACAACAGAACTAGCTGGGGAAATGTGGATTTCCTTGGAAGTGATATCCAAGTGTTATCAAACCAAACAACAAAAAACCCTCATAGACCAGTCTTTGCATTAGAATCTGTTTCATTTAGTCTGAAATGCAGCCTACTTTCCTTACAGTCTGCTTTATTTTTTTCCCCATAGCTCTGACAAGTTGACGGCCCCACCGTGAACAGTGAAGTAGAATCTCTACACTAGTGTGTATATCAGGTCATAGGACATGACAGAATGCAAAATATGGCACGAGATCAGTTCAAACAAAGTAGGAGAATGAACTTTTTGCAGTTGTCATGGAAAAACTCTAATCAGAAATCAATAATATTAAACACAAGGGGTTTAGACTGTCCAAAATTATTGAAAAGGCAACAAATCTGAGATATCTGTAGATGATCTGAATCAATTCAGTTGTGACCCAAATTCTAAAGACCACCCATTTATCTTTTCTTTTTCGACCACCCACCACAATTAATTTATCATTCTCTAATCTTGCTTATGATTGTGGTGAGAGCTCAAGCATTGAAAAATGATTCTTAAATGGTGATTGATTTTTAGGTGTCACACTGTCTGGGAAACACCACCAGAGGTGGTGCAAAAGGGTACAAAAGGGCAGGTATATATAAGGCAGAACATTAGGACAAATGGGAAGCAGGTGACAAGACAGGAAACAGAACAATATGGAGGGCGTGACACAATACAGGTGAGAAATCCCAAACACACATGACATGAAAACACCTAATAACCAAAACACCTGCCCCCCTCTGGTGGTCAGGCAGGGAATTGTCCCAGAAGTTCCTGACATCAGGTTTGTCTAAATGTGGATTTTTTATCTTTAAAATGTTACATAAACATAAGCATTCTTTACTATTTTAAATACCTTTAAGCATTTTGCATAAATAACTTCGGAGGATCAACAACTTCATGTGTCAGACATATGCAAGGACACTCAGTCCTTCATGATGATGATGATTGTTTTTAGACCTTCACAAAGAACATTTTTGATTAGACCTGAAGAAATGCACCAATAGACACAGAAGTCAAATTCTGATTCTGTTAACTATCATCTTAAATATTCTTATTCTATCAGGATTAAATATTCTATACAGTTCTATATAGTATATGCATATTTTTCCATGTCCACAATCATAATAAATCCCAGGCTTATGAATGCTTGTACCGGTTGTCATCTCTTTTCCAGCAGAATTTCATTTTTACGTCTTTGGTTTTCTACATATGGTGCAAGTACTAAACAAATGCGTTTAGTTAATTGGCTTGAAGGAAATCATTTTATGTTTCCCATCAGAGAGCAGACTCTATTATCCAGAAAATTCCACACATGCTGCCATTCCCTTCACACAGCTGGGCAGTAAAGACTGAGTGTTGATGAGAAGACTGTGACCAGCTCTTGTTCCAGCAGGTTTCCCCTTTCCATCTCACTATAAAGTTCAATGCGCTGAGGGATTTTTCCAACAACATGTAACGGAGGAGGTTTTTTTTGTGTATGTGTGTGTGTGTGTGTGTGTGTGTGGGTGGGTGGGTGGGTGGGGGGTGGTGGTGATTGTTCTTCAGTCAACTGTGAATCAGTGAAATGATATCAGTGCACAAATAACGCAAAACTGATCTTTCCATTATATAAATACAGAATCTGAACAATACGGAGTGATGATTTTATGATCTTATGATTTTAAAAAATTAGGATGTTTGTGTCATATACATCTGCCCCTGTGCTTTCTTCATTAGTGTAAACTCTGGGTTAAATTAAACAGAGGTTTTGCCAAACCCCAGCAAACTGAATATTTTTTATCTGCTCATATTTTGGCTAGAGCCAAATCCCAGTCTTTTTGGACTTCTTTTTAAGTCTTTGAGAGCACTGTTAGTCTTTGTGGCTAAACGTTTCTTTCAATGTGTGCTTTCTGCTGAATATTGTGTTGGCTGGCAGCACTGCAGACGAACAACCTTATGAACAAATATTTACACAGCACTGCACTATTTAAATATTCTTTGTGTTCAAAATGTTCAAAAGCTCTGTAACATTAACCCATGCACAGAATCAGCATGTTTTGTGAAAAAAAAAAATGGACCACATAAAAGAAGAAATTCTAATATTTAGAGAAAGATATAGGTAAAATATTGATAAAGTAGTGTTATCATTAATATTGTGGTGCTGTTTTGCAGTTTTTGCTAAGAACCAGGATTATTTAAGCTCAAAACGGTGAGAGAGTTAACGGCCAAATCAATACAAAGATGGTGTCAGGACACAAACCTAGTGAATCCGACTAAAAGCCCGTGGTCTGGAGAGAAGCGGATACTCTAATAAAAAGGGGCTTGAAATGTTCTGCATGCTGGATGGTCCAAGAGCCCTCTATAAGTGTCTCTAATCTTTTTAGAAATTGCAGGTGAAGGTTTTACCGAGAATAAATTGTGAAAATCTTTGGAAATAATCCTTACATTCGCAGAAAAAATGCACAATTCAAGAAAACTTTCACTAATTGCACAGTATTTTTTATATAGAATATTTTTGCTCATGTACAATGTCAATAATTCTAGGAATTAACTGCCTAATGGAAGCATGGTCAGGGTCAGTCCTGCAGAAAGTCAGGACAGGTTTCTGTACAGACAGTAAGTCAGCATGTGCTCAAAAAAAACAAAAGAGGTCCTCTGATTCCTTCCTGACCTTCTTCCCTAAGTCTCTCTCTCTCTCTCTCTCTCTCTCTGTCACCCACACACACACTCCAGAGTTCATTGTATGTATCCTCTCGTGTTTTTTCGAGTCTGGCTTATTTGGGAAATGTTTATGTTGGCCACATGCTGAGGTTCTGACTTCTTCTCAAAATGCCACAGTTTGTTTGGAGAAAAACACAACAAGGAATATGTTAAGCTTTTCCCCCTCACAAAAACCACCTCTGTTTAGAGGAGATTTGCCAATATCTAAACAAATATGACAGGGAGACAGCATGCTTCTCAGCTTCACTGTTTTTTAGCTTCCTTGGTTATTCAGGTCCCAAGAGGACTGTATGTCTCTCTATTTATTGACGTCCTGCTTGTGAATTTGTGGGTCTATTTTCCACTCTTTTTCTTCTTTCCCTCTCTGTTTTTAAAGCCTTCTCCAAATTTGATTATTATGATCACTGGTTGAACTGGATGTTCAAATATTTGTGTTAACTATTGAACTGGCACCCTCAGAAAGTTTCAGGAGAATGCATGAACACTCAACACTAATCATATGCTACAGTTGAGATTGCAGTCAAACATAATCTGTGAATACGATGCTGCTGTGGTCACTGTTGAGACAAGACCATGTTAGAACTTGTTAAGACCATGTTAGATTATGTAAAATCTCCTACTGCTTGGATGCCACTAAATGATAACGGAAGAATGAATGTCTTTAGCGAGGCTCTAGAGCAAGGATCTTTTATCTTTCTCAGTCTTATCTTCACAGGGTGGGTGTGGCTTCAGGCTTTCATCATTCCAGCCCAACAGAAGGGACTGTTGATGGTTGAGATGTCCGAGATGATCTGATTAAACAAGTGGAAACAGATGTGACTCCTGCTTGGTTGGGCCACACCAACCCTTTAAGGACAAGATTGACAAGACCTATGCTCTAGCACCATACGAATGCAGGTAGCTTATTAGTTAGGGGTCTGGGTCACTGATCAGAAGGTCAAGGGTTCAAGCCCTGGAACTGCCATAATCTGTTATTGTTGAACCCTTGAACAAGGGCCCTTAACCCTCTCTGCTCCAGGGGTGCTGTATCATGGCTGACCCTAGTTTCCTAAAAGGGAAGATAAGCAGAGATAAGAATTCGTCTGTATTGTAATTCATAAGTGTTAAAGGCTTCTTCTTCTTCTTCTTCTTCTACCCTATAATATTCTGTTGACTTTAATCATTCATTTTATTTTTTAAACTTAATTAACTGTTTAATCCTAGTCAGGGTCACAGTGGATCCAGAGGCCACATCATGCAGGAGGCAGGAATAGACTTCAGATAGCACACTACTTCATCTCAGGACAGCATGGACAGGACATGTACATCGCAGAACAGGACTCTTGTGATGTCATCTCCTCCACCTTTCTGAGACCTGGACTTCAAACCAGACAGCCATCATAATTCTGCAAGAAGATGAAAGAAAGAAATACAAAGGCATACTGAAATACAGAGTCTTCTTGTCTTGTTAGACCGCAACCACACTGAGCTCCTAATACCACATGTGAGCAGTGTCTGGTGGACAGATGCGGTACGCTCTGTGTGTGTGTGTCTGTGCCAAGATCGCAATTCACTGGAGTGGAACATAAGCAGAAGGCATTACTTTCTAAATATGTGCTTTTATTTGGCTATTATTGTCACTTTCACAGATGCTCCTTGGGGTGATTCAGTCAAGAAAGGAGATATGCTTTTATTTTTATAGCCATTTTCATGCATTTACTTGCACCTTCAATATAAAAATGTTTATAAAACCATACATGTAATCCATGTCATACAAGATTTATAGTTGATGTCTGGCAAGCCACATACAAGAAAATCATCAAACATAGGAAAATGCATAGTTTTTCTTATCTATCTGTAGAACTGTTTTCCTCCTCCATCATTCAGGACCTATTCTCACAGCACAGCTCTTTTCTATCAGGGCAGTAATGGAAACACACACAGGTCAGTATGACTGACACATCAAATTTATTTGCTTATACCAGTACTGTTGCCTCCAACATCTCATATAGGTAACTATCCAGGACCTGAACAGTAACAAATGAGTTCATCATTAATGACATCACTTTTTAAAAATTTCCATGAACTACTAAGAACTACTAATTTATTATGCTGTAAGGAAGTTATTTGGCATTTACTAGATGCAGTCTCATGTAAAAATGTAAAAAGCTTGTAAAAAGCTTTGTCATTCTGTGAGAAGTCCATTCACTAGCTAATGAATATTAATAGTAATTGCAGGTCTACTTAATAACTATGAGTTTGGGGTCTCAAGAAAAATGGACTGTTAGTTGCACAGACAGAGAAATTGTAGTCATAACTACAATAATTAATTAAAAACACATTCTTTAAGTAGGACATGACTTATGATAAAACTCTATGATTACTGTTTCATTTTCCTACTACATGCCTTTTACATGAAAAAAAAAAAACGGTTGAGCAGGATTTTCAGATTTTCATTTCAGATATTTTATCTATTATAGATTACAATTTAAATCTGCTAATTTCATTTTGCTGATATTAATGCCATTATTGTGCACTGTAGACAAAGAAGCATTTTTAAATTATTCACCACGGACTCAGACTGCTGTAGGTTCAATGTTTTTACAGATGTGGGCCGATTTCCTCTGTATGTGTCCTTTGGGAAGTATCTCATCACACTGGACATCTGTGTTACACCGCACTGAATAAGATTTACGTATGCTAATGGTGCATTTTAATCCTGTAGATTTCACTAGTATACAGAGAATTTAGAGTTTCTGTGATGAGACGTTGCTTCCTATTCAACTCAAAATTGGTTGCACTTTGTGACCAATCACATTATACATTTGTCCTATTATCTATAAATAATCTCAATAAATAATCTCTAATAAATGCAATTGAAAGTAAAAGGATTACTATCGGTTTAACAGCAAGCCTTTTCTCCATATTCCTTTTCTCTCTGTCTCCACACAATGAAAACGGTTCAGGACACTTTAACAGGAAAGGATGCCACCTCCTCCCTTCCTGAGGTGAAAATCTGACTTTCTTTTGATGAAAAATGGTTTTAATCTGGGGTTAGACGCCTATCAGCGAGCAAGAAACAAGACATTTCAGAGTGTACTCGCTTATAGAATAAGGACAATATATCATGTTCCATGAAGTATACCCTAAAGAAAGTGTTTGCTCATATTTACTATTGAGTCCTACATTTTAGGATTTTAAAAATAGATGGTGAAATCTGGGCACAAACATGTAAAAATTGTAATCAGCTATAAGGCAATAGTCATATATGATCATCACAGTGATTGAATAATGTTTTCAGGCTGTCAGTGGTACAGATTCTTCCAAAATTGCAGAAATGGGACCATGTAGGTTTATTTACTTCACTATATAACTATACAGTATGGCTATATAAATAAATATATCTATAGAACTGAAGATGAAAGGAGATAACATGGCATTGCAGATCCTCTCTCTCTCTCTCTCTCTCTCTCTTTTGTATTTTCTTTAGGTTGATTTAAGGCTGAATATTACAATAAATCTTTATCTTTTACATAGAACTTTGTTTACAAAAGAATTATAAGTAGAATTTTCATGAAATTGTTACACTGTGCTACACTTCACCGGTTACACTGTGCCTACAATGATGTTTTAAGTCTAGCTTTACATTGTAAGCTCTCTCTCTGCCCTGCTTAATTTTCTGGGAAATCCCTAGCACTAATTTTCTCTTTTGTGGCCATCACATCTTTCCCTTCCTTTCCATGCTCATTTAGATCATGTCTTAATTGCCAACTGAGGCAAATGTAAATGGATGGTCATCTTTTATTTAAAGGCCGTGTCTCTTCCTGGCTGTGACAAACAATCAATGTGGTGAAGAACATCAGTGCAATACGACCCCCATTGATTCATACAGCATTATCTTTGAGACTGATCACAGCTTTTGAGCTCCTTACTTTATTCACAATTGCTTACACTGCTTTTACAACGTTTCTTGACTGTGATTTGTAAAGAAAAAGGTGCAATAAAAGTCACTGTGGACATAAATACTTGTTTTAAGATAAGATGAGACAGATAAGATAAAATTTTATTAAGCCCGAAGGAAATTCTTTTGCCAGAGACTGCTTCAGATAACAAGAAAAATAAATGTAAATGTAATATAAATGAAAATAAATGAAATTCAGAAGTACAAAAAGTATTCAAAAATATAAATGAGATGTAAAAATAGGTGAAAAATAAATGAAATGAAATATTCTATATATACAAAATGTATACAAAAGTATTCAAAGTACAAAAAGGGTGTTAGGGAACTAATGACATATTGCACATGATGTTATATTGCACATGTATGATTTTGCACATGATATTATATAAACATACACTGTAGTTATTGTGGAATTTTGATATAGTCAGTGTTGACTGTGTCAGCTCTGCTCCCTACTGAAAGGGGAGGAGTTATAGAGTTTGATGGCCACTGGTAGGAAAGACCTCCTACCTCCGCATTCTGTGGTTGTCTTTGGTGATCTCAGTCTACGGCTTTATGTGTATTGTCGCATGTTGGGGGTGTGACGTGTTGTCAAGGATACCGAGAAGTTTCTTCAGCATTCTCCTCTCAGACACCTCAACCAGAGGCTCCAGCTCCACTCCCATGACAGAGGCTGCTTTCTTAATAAGCTTGATGCTGTTGGCATTGGCCATCTTCACCCTGCTACCCCAGCACACTACAGCATAGGAAATGACGCTGCCTATCACAGAGTGGTAGAACATCTGCAGCGTGGTCCTCCAGACATTAAAGGACCTGAGTCTCATGAGGAAGTATAGGCGACTCTGACCTTTCTTATACAGTGCATCAGTGTTTTTGTTCCAGTCCAGCTTGTTGTCTATGTGAACACCCAGATACATATTTGTCCACAATGTCCACCTTTGTAATATCCAAACAATTGTATTTATGTGAATCAATCAATAAGAAGACTAACTAAACTGTGAGAAAACCAGCATTCAGAGTTTTGGAGGTTATACAGTTTGAACTTGTCTTTACAAGTTTAAAGTAACTTAAAGTTTAAAGGTTCAGCCTGCACTAATATTTAGGATATATTTAAAGAATAAACAGGATTCTATTTTATCAAACCCCTAAAGTTGTCCCAGGCAAACAAAGACGCAGTATTACCAACTGACAACTTAGATAGCTTGTATAGGTATAACATTTTAGATCTGGGTTTATCAATCCTGACTCTGGACTCCTACATCTGTCCACTCCAGTATGAAGATTGTAAGAGAAACAATCTTATAAACCAAATATTATAGACTTGCTCATACAAAAAGAAAATCTGTAATGAAAACTACATATGCAAAATGATCAAGAAGTAGCACAAGAAGAAATTAAATTATTTAGAAAACGGTAGAAATTTGAAGACACAAAGTGTGATGCAGTTGGATTTTGTTCCATGTCATATGAGTCATAAGGGGAAAAAATCTTTTCTTACAACTTGAGGTGTGTGAACTGGTATGAATTCGCAAGTGTGAACGCATGTTGGATCGAGATCAAGAATATTGTACTTGGTCTATGGATTGTAAAAGAGAACCGAACCCCTCTTACAGAAACATAGCAAATGGTGTGTTCTCACTGTTTTTAGTCACACACTATTTTGTGGTCAAACTGTGCTCACCTCATCCTCAGGGGAAAATCATCTTCTCAACTCCCACAATGTCCTCATGGGCCTCTTCTGCCCAGACGTGCGCACACACACAGCTGGCTAATATCAGTGCTAATGACTCTGTGACTGGCTAAAATCTCTCTCTCTCTCTCTCTCTCTCTCTTTCTCACACACACACACACACACACACACGCACACAAACAGAGAAAAGGAAGGGAGTAATACATTACAGGTCAAGATTAAATGCTTCCTGTACTGCCTAATAGGGCTGTAATTAATCTGTATATTCAAACATCTTCTGCACTTTCTGTTAAAAGAGGAAACAAAGAATTCTCACCAGAACTAGATTTCACAACACCACATCTCAGAGCCCTGTTTGTCCCAGAGCTTTTGTACAATCAATAATTCAATCAAGCAAGGCTAAGTGCGTGTTCTAAAGACCATTTAAATGTCTTCAGAGGAAAACAGCCATTAGAAACAATAGAACATTCAGCACTCAAAAAGTCAGATTTCATGAATTTGTATTATTGCCATTTTTGTGCCCATTAGCTTTCTGTAACATTTCACATCACAGAACCATTTTAATTCGCTAATAAATATAATTGCTATTTTTTTTTTTACTGTTTCCCAAAAGTATAGGTGAGGATGTCCAAAGATAATTTGTTCACATTTTCAGCACATAGTGCATCAGTTCCTTAGTTAAAGTTCCTTTAATCTGATATAGCTATCAAATTCAAGTGAAAACCAAACAGAAAAAGCAAAAATATAATACAAAACCTGGTTTTCTAAGAGTGCACACACCTTACTAACATTTTGTTACGCTTGTAATAAATACAACACTCAGTATTTTTGATTTTACATTTTGATTTAGCAATTTTCTTCCACTCTTTCTTGCAAAAATGCTTGAATTCTATCAAGTTGTGAGGTGGTCTCTAGTGCCCAGTCCTCTTTAAGTCACTTCTTCTGAAGCCATTCCTTTGTTGACTTCATGATTTGAGTCATTATCATGCTGGAAGGTCTTATGCCATAAGAGGTTGGCATAATAGAAGGTACCACCACCATGCTTCACTGTGGGTATGGTGTTCTTTGGGTGATATGCTGTCTTCTTAAGGCAGCAGTGAAATATTTAGATTTATGCCCAAAAGTTTCTACCTCTTTTGGTCACATTTGGTCACATGGTTCGGAGTGACAGAGTTGAGGTTTCCAGACATGTCAAGAATACAAGAGACAAGAAAATATGTGCCAGATATACCTCCAGCTCCTTTTATTTGGCAGTAGGGCCCTTGGCCCTTGACAACCTCCTTGATAAGTTTCTTTCTTGTTCCTTAATCAGTTTTAGAGGCATGTCCTATTTAATTATTGCCCCATTTTCTCCATCTGTTGATGAAGACTTGCACTAATGTATTGAAATTATTTTGTACCCCTCTCCTGGTCATGCTTTTTTTAATAAGTTTGTGGACCTTGGCTTCAGCAGTTCAAACCAAGATGATGTCATGGAAATTTTACAGAATCAGCTTCATTTATCAGCTTCATAACTTCACTGATGACAGCAGTATGCTAATTATGTTTGTACATGAGCTTGAATGTCATTTCTTCATTATAAGCACAGTCATATGCACCATTATTAAAAGAGTTAAGATATGGTCAGTTTTTATTCTTTTTTCCTAAATTTTTTTCCATTGTTGTTATATCACATTAAAAGATTTATCAGGATTTGTCTTGGCTTTATTTTTTATTTTTTTTAAAAACTGCAGTGTTAAACCGGGGTGTGCAGATTTTTAATATTCACTGTAACATTCATGCTTTGTTTAAGATCATGAAGCAGATATACACGGTGACGTGTACGACAATAGAGGCTAATTTTGTTCATGCAATGCGCTGTGATGTGTCATTTTTTCCATTCTCAACAATTATTCCAGTAAGTCAGAGACGCTTTTTCCCTTCGGACACAGTATCAGGCACGAGCACATACTTTTAACAAGAGTGTCAGAGACAAAAAACAGATCAATTGTAGACAAAGAAACTGACAGGAAATAGGCTTGCTTATAATTGATTAGCATTTCAAGCACTTATTAATCTGGGGCCAGGTCAAAATGAGAATCGAGTCAGAATCTCCAACATCTAAAAACTCTGTGTACATGTTTTTCTTTTTATATAAATGAATTTTATCTCATTTCATTTCCTGGCAAATACTTTTGTTTTGTTTTGAATCTTTACCCCTTTTTTCTCCCTATTTTGGGCTTTGGCATTTCCCACCCACTTGCTATCTCTTCCCTATCACATGACAGCTACCAGGTGGAATGTCTGAGTGAATATGAGACATAATTCAACATTATAGAACAACCAAAACATGCTTAATGCAAAGATTAACTGCTTTTATTCTTGTAGATAAGCTCATTGATACCCCTTGATTTGCAATGATTGCACTACTCAAAAGTAGAGAAAGGACTTACAGATTTAGGTAGAGTCATTTATAGATTTGTGGATCTGGAGGTGGACACATGTCTTACTCCAAATGAAAGGAATGTTTTTCAGTTTTTCAGAGTAAACACCCGAAAAGCATTTTGGAGAGAGGTGTTTTATAGACATAATAAACGTCTTACTCTTTTGTTAGTTAGAAATTCTCTGTTTGTATTATTCCGACCCTGTTTCTGATGGAGACCGTATCTGATTACATTTATCCAATGCATTGCCTTGTGTAATCAATGATTTCAGTTGAAAGAAAACTCTTTTCCCCTTTGGACACTTAGCAAGAATTGACGTTATGAAATAAAATCTGTGTGATCTCATATCAGATCAGAAAGACCAGAAAGAGAACAGTAAGAGATGAAATCCAGATCAACTGCAGATGAAAGATTTGTCAAGAAATATACGTCACTGTCTACAGGTTAACTTTTAAAACCAGTGGCCTGGTGTAACAGGGGCATGAGTCAGTGAAAATACAATGGACATCCAGCATATTTTTACTTTGTCCACAGTGTGGTTGCTATCTGAACATGGCTTGTTAAGGTGCGAGCAGAAATACATGTGGATCTTATATATGACAAGATGAGTGCTATAAGCAAACATTTCTATCCACAGCAGCTGCAGAGTAGGTTCGGTTTTTAAATGGAAGAATAAGCTGAGGAATGCTTTTCGGGAAAGTGTGGAAAGTGAAAAGAAACAGAGAAAGTGATATAGAGTTCTAGACATCATCAAAAGACACACGAGTGGTGTGAACTCCATCCATCTTATCTAAAGCTTCTTTTCAAATAAATATGAGAAGAAATAAACTTCCCACAATCCACATGTTTATGTACAATGTGATCTTCTTTCAGAGCTGAGAATCAACATAAAGACCAGAAAAATGCTCTGTGCTTATGGATGTCTGTGAGCTGTCTTGGCAGTTACCTAGAAAAACTTTCCATCCAAGCCAGAGCAACAATGACTCATTTTTTTGGTTTGACCCAGATCTACTTTCATACATCAGCCTGGTCAGAAACCTGGGAGGTCTATCCCTGAAAGAAATCTAAATGTAACCATAATTTGTCATGATAAATACAAAATCTTTAATTAATGTTTCCCCTGAAAACAACTCAGTGGTGTATAAGGGTCATAAAAATGTGTGTTTTTCTGTTTAACCCTTTAAATCTACAAAGCAATCACTATCTGAAATAGAAGCAATAAAAAATGTAATGCTTTTTCCTCCAATTTCCTTCTGCCTCTCAGAAACATGCCAGTAGGAGAAATGTTGATGCTTAATTTCCCCTATGTGGTTTTAAGCGTAAGTGTGTGTGTGTGTGTGTATGGATATAATTACACAAATAGCTTAACTTGGTCATCACCATTCTTAAGGTATCTTAAGGTAATGTTTTCATCAAATTTTTGCGTACTGTAACTACCGCTTGCAGTGAATTCACTTTGCTTAATAACACAAAACATTTTGTTGCACAAGGCCTACCTTTTTAATAGCTTTTTAATTAACAACCTTTTAGATACACCGTCCAAACGTCTTCAAATTATCCTTCATTTCAATAGGAAAATCTCAAACATTGAACTTTTTCATGATTATATGTAGAAGAGAAATTGGCATGCATTTCATGGAAACCAGATCAGCTGCAGATAAAAGATTTGTCAAGAAATATACTTGCTGAAATTCACATTCTACAAACCGGGGCCTGGAATACAATAGCATGAGTCAGTGAAAATACAAATGGACATCCAGCATATTTTCACTTTGTCCACAGTGTCCACTATCTGAGCATGGCTTGTTAAGGTGCAAGCAGAAATACATGTGGATCTTTTGAACATTGCATTGAACTTTTTCATGAATAAATGTAGAAGAGAAATTAGCAAAATAGCAAACAGACAAAAAAAAAATCATTAATCTATGTATGACTAATTTATCTTAATTAATATCAGCAGTTTACACTAGAAATTTGGTATTCCTTAAAATTATGTCATTTCAGAAAGGCACTCATTTCCTACCCCTGCTCCTGCGTGTGTGTAAATTTAAGAAGGCTAATTAAGACTAACTAAACCTCAATTTGCTGTGATGGACTGATGACCTGTCCAGGGTGTACCCCTGCCTTTCGCCCAATGTGTGCTGGGATAGGCTCCAGCAGATCCCCGAGACTCTAATTAGGAATAAAGCGGGTATAGATGATGAAGGAATGAATAAACCTCAATTTAATTGATTTCAAATCATATTATTTGCATGGATTACTGCACTCTTACTGTACAGTCAAGTCTAAAATTACTTATTACATTTACAGCATTTAGCAGACTATAACATGAGGTCACAACTCCTAAGAAATTCCCAAGAAAACACTTTTTCAGCTTAAAAAAATCTGAGATAGACTTCTCAATAATCAGCTCCTTCCCCATTTTTCGAGTGACGTCAACCTGGCTGCACACAGCATCAGACTAAAACTACATAAATATATAAGTATTTGCCTTAGGAGGACAATAAGCATCGCTCATTACAGTTAGCTGGCTAGATTGTTGCTAGCAAAGAACACTTTCTACTTCACCAAGGTCAAAAATGATATAATTCTGACTTGTGATTTAACACTTACAGCATTTTAGAATAGTTTTTTTAGTCTCTATCAAAACACATCCTCATGCTAGTTCTCTAAGTCAGGGACTGAGACTACCATCAAGAAAATATCATGAAAATCAGTTATTTATGTTATTGTCATTTATTAAAGTATATGAAAAAATAAAGAACACACACACATACACACACACACACACACAATGTTGCATCTCTGTATTGATTCGTAATTGACCGAATATTTGTATTTAGTTGAAACATCTTCAAAGTGTTTAAAGGTCATGTGGAATAATAAAATTTGTATTTTGCATATTAATGTTTCTACAGGAAATGAAACTCATCAACCCAATTCTTCATAAACCCTTAATAACTTTGCTTTCGACGTAGTTCACACAAATCCTATTAACTTCTATCTTAATAATCAGATAATCAGTTTTTAATAAAAAACTATTAAAACTCTCAGTTAACAAAACAAAACTTCAGTTCCTGAAATGCTAAAAAGAGAAAGTGCTCCAGAAGGGCATATCAGACATTTCAGAGCAAAGCTATAAATGACAAGAGAGCAAATTTATTTGAAGAAGTTCACAAGGCAGTATTGTAATTTCCATAAAGTGGAAGACACTTTAAGGGAGGAGTTTCTGAGAAACCACAGCCATTTTCTTATCTGATCTACCATAAAACATGAGTCAGTCTATACAGTCAGGTCCAGCACTTGCAGGTGATTTATTCAGAACATTAATGAAAGAATGATTGTTAATACAATTGTACAAACACATGAAATAAGCAGTACATTAACACTTCTGCCCATGTAACGAAGTGCAGGTTACATTCATTATATAAAAAATCGTACACTTTTCTTTTCCTGCCACGTCATTTTCAGTCATAGATGACCAGATTTGAAGATAAAAGACAGTACAATGTGTTCTTCATTTTGTGATTTTCCTCTACAAAATTTACAGGGTACTGCACTGCGAAATTTATGACTCACTGTATTTCTTTTTGGCAAGATAGATTGAACGTGTCACGAGAAACTGTTAAAGTTAAAAGACATTTTCTTTAAGAATGTCTTATGATTTATCTTTCTGGTATACTGCCTATGTATCCCATTTGTGATTAAGCTGTTGTGTAATTTGTTTGTCTTTCTTGGCTTTGTTCTCATTTTTTTATCTTACACCCGAGTTTAAGACTAAACAACCCAAATCTGGATCTTCTGATATTCAGATGTGGAGAAGTGCTCTTCAGTTGATAAGAGATGATAATTTAGGAACTGGCTTCTCTGAGTTACAGCAGGAAAAGAAAATTTTGCTAAAATGCCCTAACCCACACAACGCTGTACAACAGGAAACAACACATTTAACAAACTTATCTAGCCTGAAATCAGCCTGAAATGCAATACTTATAAATAATTTCTACAATTGTACATCATTTGCTCTGGCATAGGTACTTGACATAGTTTCTCAAACTTCATTAACACAACTGCTTAGAGCAAGAGACAAATGCAATTGTCATCTGAAAGAGACGCAATTCTTACTTAATTACAATATGGTGTTCAAAATAATTTGTTCCAAGTAGATCTTGGATCTCTTGGTTGGATTCCTTCAGCTCTTCATCTTCCCTGACGAACACAGTTTAGAGATGCTGGCAAAGCCCATCTGTTCTCCTCCTGTCTACTAATCTCCAACACTTCCAGATGCCAGCTACAGCTGGACTTGGCTGTGTCACCACCTGTATCTCCCCTGAGATGGCACAGTCTCACAAGGATGTGTTGTCTCCTCAGTGTTGAACCATGGTTGGAGGTTACAGGGACTAGGCAGGATATCATAAATCAATCTAATCTGGAAAATAAGCAGTTTTGTTTGTATTCTCCATAAAGCCAGAGCAACTATTCGGCTTATCAATTAGCCTGTTCTCCCACCTTGTCCAAAGAGGTGCATCCTTAAATTACTTTTCCTCTACCCTGTTCTAGACCAGAGCATTGAAACTGGTCCTTGGTGCATCTGACCACTCCTGGCCACTTCCTGGTGTTAGACACTGCTGATCCAATCCAAGCAATAAGAAGCATACATTATTTACAGCTTACTGCAGAAAGAGAGTTGTTGTTCAAACTGATAGTAGGTACATGAATGAATGTATATATTCTTTTGCAAAGCAGCTTTGAAACATTGTCCATTGTTAAAAGTGCTATGAAAATAAATTGAAATTGAATGAATGAATGAATGAGTAAATTAAACTGCTTGTTAGCAATAGACAAAAATAAAACCCAAATCCATTGATGCAGCTACAGAAAACAAACATATTTATTATTACTGGTTGTTAAAAACTAATGAAAATGAAATGAAAAACAACCAATTCCAAATTTGTGTGTGTGTATGTCTGTGTGTGTGTACTATTATGTCAAACTTGCTCCCAAGGAGAAGTAAACAAAATTAATCCATCGAGCAAACAGCCAACTCCATCCAGCATGTGTGGTCTCATAAGAATATGAACTGTTCTGTCGATATCCTACTAGAAATCTCAGAAATCTCAGGACAAAGGGGTTTTTTTTTCCTAAATTGCGGACACATCCCAACTTGTGTCCATTACCTCATTTCAACGTTTGAACTTTCAAAACGGTTGTCAGCTCTGTATAAAGGATCCCTAAAAAATAAATAAAGCATTTGTAACAGGCATTTGTACAAATACACACACGAAACTTCGGTCAGATTGTGACTGATGGCTCCTCGAAATCCTCCATCAAAGGAACCGAGTTTATATCGTCTCCTCTTCAGTGACATGTTGCTTAAGCTTGCTTAAGTCTGTGTTTCTTTCTAGGTTTGTTATTGCACAAGATAAACCCCAGAATAAATAAAGCATTAACACGATCGCAAATAAATAGTCCCAGCAGTTTACGGAGACGTCAGGGAGCACACATTTCCCTGGTGACCTCTGTTTTTATAGGAAGTAAAAGTCAAGGGTGCTTTGTAAGGTTGCTCATTATACTTGCTTGTCTGATGTAGTACAGTAGACACACAACAGATCTCTTTCCCCTGTCACATGCACAGTGTCTAGGTGAAAAAAATTCCTTTTGCTTTATTTTTAAAGTACTAAAGTGTTCGTGGTGTCCTGTGAAATCCTGTGTATATTCTACAGCTCGCAGCACAGAACCAAGTGAAATGTTTATGTATAAAAATATGCACACATATTCTATCATGCCGGATTTAAGACAAATGTTAAGTCACTGTTTGATATCTGGTTGTTATAAAGTGAAAGACATTCAGGCTCTGTTTATACAAAATTATACAAGTTTTAATAATGAAATGTTAGAAAAATCTGCTTCCATAAACTATTACTAGCGCACTAAACTTTATTTTATTAGATATTTGTCACAGGTTTATACAGCCAATGACAACAGCATTTAAAACAAGCATACACCATGCTAACCTAATAAAAAGGTTCTCCATTTTCTTACACCTCTCGAAAACATGCCAGGACCTGGATTGCCTAATGTAAATTGCCTCAAGGTGTGAATGTCTGTGTTTTTCCAACTCCTGCCTAGCGTTACTGAAACTTAACAAGACCTGGAAAAAGCAGTTGCTGAAGATGAATGAATAAAAGAAGAGCATTTTGCAGTGTGACAGGGACATTGCCTTGTATGAGTCTTTTCGTAATTTTCATGTGTGAACAGTGTTAGTACATGTTTATTAGTTAACATATTAGTTAACACATGGGGTAAACTAAATCACGAGGTTCTTGAAGTTCTTATAGAATCTTAAAATGTTAATAGGTAATAGGATGAACCCACACCGGCCCTATTTGCGAATGAGATCAGACCATTTGTGGTTCAGCAAGCTATAGTTCAGGGTTTGAGTAAGGAATTAGTGCAATAAGTGCAAGTCAATAATGAACTCAGAAACTACACTGACCTACTAGTTCCTTAACAGCTCTTGCTTGCTGTTGCAGAAAGGACATTATTTACAGTTACATTATGTACTGTCCAGTGTCACCCAAATGAGGATGAGTTCCCTTCTGAGCCTGGTTCCTCACAAGGTTTCTTCCTCATATCATCTCAGGAAGTTTTTCCTTGCCATCATCACCTCAGACTTGCTTATTAGGGATAAAATAGTAACTTTAAACTAATTTTTCCTCTCTGTATACCTCTGTAAATCTGCTTTGAGACAATATCCATTGTTAAAAGCCCTATACAAATAAACTACATTGAATTGAATCGAATAGTTCTGACATCCAATAGATACATAAACACAAGTGTATTATATTCCATGCTGAATTTGTCCCACCATTAATGCTGAAGATCATGCTTGTCCAGCTTGTTTTTGAACGTGGAGTGCTTCAGGGAATAATAATGTCAGTTGATAAGGGGAAAAAAGGAGTGACACCACTCTAAACAAAGATGTGTTTATTGGATTAGCATTGGGTAGCGTTGTGGTGAGCCCATCTGCTGTGAGTTTGCCCTGTATATTTGTATATATACAGCAGAGGAATGGGCATTTGATGAGCAAAACTGTTCTTGGAAAGACCAAGACCAAGCAAGAAAAATACCAAGCAGAGGACTTGAACAGATGCACATATTCATACTAATTTGGGCTAAATCCTGCGGTGTTCGTGCTCCAGCATTTATAAATAATTTATTAATGGAGGTAACATGCTTGCATTACATGTGATGCCTAGTGGTGTGTGAGTGAAAGAGAGAGCGAGAGAGAGAGAGAGAGAGAGAGAGAGAGAGAAGAGGTCATATATTATTCATATACTTTTCATACTCGTTTTTCCAAAGCAAAAGCTTTCTTTAGTTGATCAATAACATCACAAGTTGGATTACAGTCCAATTTCCATATCACTGACCACAGATTTACAACTAGTTAGAAGTTTGCACTTGCTGTGAAATGACACTAAAATAAGTTTTACAGTAAAATCAGTAAAATATGGGACCTAAAATTTCTATTTCTGAATCAAAGAAACCAAAATAAACCCTCAACTGATTCAGTGGAAGTTAGGGTGATGTGGTTATAGTTTGTTCTATTTTACATAAATAAAGTTTTAAGAAAGGTTATTCTTATAAACCTTGTATCTATTCATACAGCTTGACTTTATTTCAGCTTGAGGGTGAATAATGTGAATAAGCAATGAAAATCTGTTAATATTTATTCTTAAGTATTGTACATTCATTCTAAATCAAGTACATTTCATACTTACTAAAGTAGACAGTTCCTTTTCTTTTCCCCAAATCTGATTCCACAGTATAAACTTGGTGAAATTTCTAGTCATTAGATCTGAAAAACTCTGAAGAACAAATTTACAAGTTTACAACAGTGAAGCTTTCAAGGGTGACAGTCATTTTCACTCCTATATTTTGTTATCTACTGAGAAGTAAATTGTTTTCTTATCCGAGTCCGATTTGCAATTGCCTTGGATCCAATTCACTTTCAGTCATTAATCCAGTGGAGACAAAATGGGGCTATTTTAAGTGTGGCTGTTTATGCACGGGTTTTTAAACAAAACAAACAAAAACAATGATAAAATCTGCATCGCATTGAGTTTATCTAACCGAACTGCTTGAAAACACACACACAGAGTTATTTTTAAAAACAGATTTAAATTGGATTTTTTTTTTTTTTGGAATTCTATTCTAAATATTCTTTGGAATTTACAATTTCACATTTACATTTAACACACACACACACACAGTGTATACAGAGAAAATCTAATTCTGGGATGTCTGCTAGCTTTAGATTGGCTCTTGCTACTTATCACTGATAGCCTTAATAGCCGTCACTCATCATGTGTACTAGATACTGCACATCTGTATGAACTTTCTCTATATTGGTGCTCAGTAGTTTCGTTTATTGCAATACATGTACCACTTTATTACTTTACATGCTATAATAGAAGAAAACAGTGGTGAAATGTGATCTTCTGGGCTTTTCCTATTAATTACTTTTCAATTACTTGCTAGATTACTGCACTTGCTCACACAGATTGAAACGGAACCATACACCTTTCCGAATGACTTTAGTCTGCCCTTTAAAAAAAAAGCAAAATATTGTTTCCTGATTTGGCTTTCCATACCGGAGACACTTTGAAGTAATTATATGATGACTCATGATAACTGCACTCTAAGTAATCACATTCTTTTGGCCTTGATAAACAGAATGAATGTGTGTTACGTCTTTAGTTTGTATGCCTGGGGCTCTTAGACTAGTCTCAGGGGGACTGAGAGCCAGAGAAAAAAAAAAACAGCTTCTAGAACCATTGCATAAGACTGAGATTTTGCACTCACAATCCCTCACTGGCCCAGGTTTCTCTATAGCTCTCTGTGCACACTTCCACCTCACCCACTTTAATTGAAGGACATTTTCTGTCTGAGAGACAACCTGTTTGTGTTTTCTGCTGCTAAAGTTCGCTGCTCATGCTGTAAACCGTCCATCAGGTTTCAATAAGAGTTAAATATATCTCTGGATAATGTCATGATTTGATAAAATATTCAGCCCCAAATAAAACGTTCTGTAAAACTGGATAAAGAGTATAGTCAAATGGTGAAATTTACACATGGTTGTATATTTAACCATAAAACTTTCAATTTCATCTACAGTTAATAGAGGGCCTGTGAAAGTGGTTAGCTATATCTGAATAGCAGGCTTGTATGTATAAAAGTCAGCCAGTGGGGGAAAAACAAACTGATCAAAACATACTAGTGAAGAGAAAAACACGCACTCACGTACAAATGTTCATATAATCTGTTTTTTCCCCCCTCTATCCCATCACTCTTCGTTTTTAAGCATGTTACAGTTCATGTCGGAATGCTGCTCTTCAGAATTCAAATTCACATTTTATGGTAAGGTACAAAAAAGAAAAAGTAAATCCATAAACTGCCCAGGAATATTTTGCAGATCAACAAGATGAAATTGGATGAAAATAAGTGCCGTTTGATTGCTCAATCATCCTCAGGTGGTGCATATTTTAAGAAGAATTAGCAATAAAAAAACAGTCCATCCAAGATTCCATGGTGTTTATTTTTATTTTATTTATTTTTTTTTAATGTGTGTATGTGTGCATGATTGTCACACCAAAACACTGATTTTACTGATTTAACTTATTTATTTATTTTATTTTATTTTTTATTTTTTAGAGTTTTTTGTGCTTTTTTGTGGAAAGATTCTTGAATTGCTGAAATTGCAAGCACATGATTTTTCATTTATAGTATTAGCAGTGAAGACACATATTTAATTCATTTATAGCTGTCCTCATCTTTTGACTGCATGGGAATTGAAGAGGGTTTTGGATGAATAAGTTATGCATGCATTTAATACATTGTGATGATGCCACATGCCATATTTTGGTCCAAATCTGCAGAAAAATTGTAAGCTCCTCAGAATATTGCAAATATGCAAAATCCTGGAGGGACTGAAACAAGTAACAGCCCTTAGCCAGAAGTGGTTTAGTGCCATTTATTTAAACAATTATAACTAACCCATGTCAGTTTTTAAAAGACTGTTCATTTATGAATTGTTTAAGAATTCTAATAGAGCTTAGTGCATACAGTTTTTGTAAAGGTGTGGAGTTCTTTGGAGAGGAATTGCAGACTGTACTAGGAAGTGGTAAAAAGGGTGTATCTGTACTTCAAATCTCTGACATGGACAGGAAAGTGGTTTCATTAGCACATAGACCTGATTTGTTCATGTGTATGGCCCTTCCCTTCCCCTGGGATTTTGCAGAAACCTGTATTGTATGTCTGCTGTAGTGCTAATTTCACTCAAGTTGTTTTTTCGTTGAAAACACATTCTAACATGCCATGCATTGTTTCAAAAGTCCACTGAATTCCTACTTCAACAGCACTCAGCAGGACACTTCATAAAATTTGATTCAATGGCATGTTATTAACCCCTGCAGCCGTAGTCCAGTGCCTGAGGATCTGCTTCCCTGCAGAGTTTCACTCCAGCTATAATCAAACACACCAGATTCAGGATCTTCTGTTCCATCTGAATATTAGAGCCAGGTGTGTTGGAGATAAACTCAGCAGGATAGAAATACCCCTGGAATAATGGTGGACATCCAGGTGGAGGATTGGCTTACTCCATACAAGACACAAATCTTCAATCACAGAAGGCAAATATTTCATTTTCTTTAAAGAGAACCATACTGAGAGTTTACTCAATACTGAGAGTCATAAAAATAGATAAAGGTCAATCAATCTGATACCTTGTTTTGTAAGACATAAATGTAAGATTGTTTTGTGTTGTATCTATGACAGCATTTTTGAATTTTCACATCTGGATTAATTTTCTTTAACAGCAGCTCTGATAGATAAAAATTCAGGTATAGTTCAAATCACAGGTTTAGATTAATGCACTTGTTTTAGTATGTTATATTTTCTATAATACCTTGCAGGGACATGTATGGCAGATGTGATAATATAATTAATATAATATATTAATATAAGCCTTTAATAAGCTTAATATTTGAAAACATTGTTATTTAACAAACAATCATCATTAATAAAGAATAATCATTGATGTACTTAATAGTTTTCTCTAAGGAGATGTTTATTTGAACTTTATGGAATATGTATCCAGGGTCAATGCTTTATGTAATGTTCCTATTCGTCTTCTTTGATTAAAAAAATAAAACACAACTATTTTTACTATAAATGGTTAAAAAGAATGTCATTCACTATACAGTATACAAGAAATTATAGTTGTATAGTTTCGATTATTATTATAGTAAAATAAGCTAAAATATTAATAGAATAATTTTGTATAACAAAGGATTTTATCATTATTTTATCCTTGTACCTGCTGTAACTAAGTCTTCCTGCATACTGAAATAAATTAATACCACATAGTTTTCAGCTGATGATACGAATGATAGGAAATTGATCTCCTGATTTTTCCCAATTGAAAAAACCCCCACAGTACACAACTACATTTATTAATATAAATATTAATTGGAAGTGAGGTCAAAGTTACAGCTCTGTTTCTGCCAGTCTCTATGTTTATGTCACATAATTGGCCCTTTAAAATTTCTATCTCTGGAACATCATGAACAAGAAACCTCAGCTTCCTGTGTGGAAAAAAACCCGCAACTGACTCCATCTGTGAAAATGCATTGACATAGCTATGTATAAAACTGCTTTATTACAGAATTGACATTCTAAGTATGAGTCTGAATAATATCATTGTTTTGAGAGTGGTAACATAAAATACTATTGCATTTTACCTTAAAAACCAAAAACATTTCGGTTTTGTACCTCCGGGGATGGGGGTTCAGTTCCTGTCTCCGCCCTGTGTGTATGGAGTTTCCATGTTCTTCTGGGGTTTCCGCTGGTTCTACTTCCCTCCACATGTCCCAAGACATGCACTGACTAGAGTTTTTTAAATAGTCTGTAGCGTGTGTCTGTGCTGTGTGATTAGTTGTCCCCACTTCGTGCCTTTGAGTTCCCAAGAATAGGCTCCAGGTTTCCTGTGAACCTGTGTAGCATTAGCGGTACAGAGAAAGGATGTACGGATGGGTTCAAATTTTAGCAATATAAATATCTGTAGAAAATAATTCCTTCATTGTGCAGCTCACATTAGATTTCAGTTAATAAATGTACTAATCATCACTGGACTTAAAATTTATCATTTCAATTGCTGCTTATATGCTTTTATTATTATGCTTAAATTATTAATCTACATCTATGGGCAGCGCGGTGGCTTAGTCGTTAGCACTGTTGCCTCACAGCAAGAAGGTCCTGGCTTTGAATCCTGGGTTCGAACAGGCAGGGGCCTTTCTGTGTGGAGTTTGCATGTTCTCCCTGTGCCTGCGTGGGTTTCCTCCCATAGTCCAAAGACTTGCTTCTAGGCTGATTGAAGTCTGTGTGAATGTGTGTGTGCCCTGTGATGGGTTGGCACTCTGTCCAGGGTGTATCCTGCCTTAATGCCCTGTGATGCCTGAGAGAGGCACAGGCTCCCTGTTACCTGAGGATAGATTGGATAAGTGGTACAAACAATGAAATGAAAATATATATATATATATATATATATGATTGTCCACCAGAATCTCTATTGTTGTGCTCTCTGCTATGCATTGCATGGTTATAAATTTATTTTCCAGATATTGCAGTAATCTGATTTGTTGATATTACTTTTATTCTAAACAGACTCCTTCTATATTAGGTAAAAAATACACATACATGTCATGAGACCATTTGTTCGGGTTCTAATAAATTTGAACTATGACATCAACCAGATGGTGCTATTATTTTGCATCTAACCATACTTCAAGTTGAAATTCACTTTCAGCTAACTACTTCCCAGATGTGACACAATTACCTGGTCCCTGAGTAATATTCTGCAGCTGGAAACTTTTGGCTGGGCTTATGCTGTAGTTCAATTCTTCATGTTTGGCAAGGAACGTCTGAAGTTTCTAAATAGTGCACAGTACTTTCTCAGAGTGGCTACCTTACATGTCAAGTGTGCTTGTTTGACCTAATAACCCTTACAGCCCTGCTGCTAAGATAGAGGTGTTATCAAATTTCAAAGCTGTATTTTGTGCCAGCAGGTGATTGGAAAAGTGCATTTTACAAACGAATTAATAATATCATGTTATTGAAATTATGAACCATCAAGCTATGAGTGAGGGTTTATTGTGTAGATCTGTCTCAGGCCATATCTGTAAAGAAAAGGAAGTTTATTTTTGCTACATTGTGCAAAGAGGAAGCTAAATAATTTTGTTTGTTAAGCCTAGACAACACAATGTGTTATAACCAGGAAGGATGAAGAAGAATGTTTTTAGACCATGAGACCTGGAAAATCCATTAAGGTCTAAGTAGTTAGGCCTGAGAATATTCCATGCTAATCTTTTTTGTAATGGTGGAATTGCCAGTGTAATTGTAGCACTCTCTGTGAGTTTTTTTTTCTGCATGTTAGTAAAGAAAACACACCCTGAGAACACAAAGTAGAGATAATTTCCACAGACTGAAACACGATTTCACCGTTTAGTCTTGATATGGTTCAGTTTTTTAACAAGGAGGTATGAAATGCAACTGACCACAAAAAAGCCAGTCCTTTTAACTGTGTTCAAACCCCAAAGTAGGAATGACCTGTGAAGTCCTGAAATTACAGTTCATATCCATAATTATTTATTTTAGCCACTGCAGTATAGTTGATCTGAGAAGCCAGGAACAGTCCTGAATCAGCTCCAGCCTTGTGCCAGCTGGCCATCTGTTTCCCAACAGAAGCCTTGTGGCCTCTGGAATGACTGCTTCTGTCATCTGTTGATGTCATTTCATTAAGCTCACCCATTGTTTCTCATTACTGTCAACAGAGACACTTAAGTTGAGTGGTGACATGACTGCAGTGTGAGGATAAGCTGTTTATCGAGGACCAACATGGTATGATTTATCTGCCTCCCAGACACCAGGAGCAGGAGGTAAGAAAAGGGATTTGGAGATGAGTGTTTGAAGCAGTGTCTTTCCTCTTACTCACTGCTGTGTTGTGCTTTGCATGAATAAACAGGGAGGGTGATGCTTGAGCTGTGGGATATTCATCTTATTGTTGGGATGGCACTCTGGCACAGCAGGTACATTTGTTGCCTCACAGCTGCAGTGTGTGTTCTTCCTCCAGTTACAGTCTCTGTATTCCTGTGCCAAGTCTTTAAAATACTGTAAAGTTCACAGCTACAATTTACACTCAGCAGTTAATTCTTCAACCAACTGAAACGTGATTTAATTGCATTTAATTGTCTTATTTTGCACACTGTACAGTAAATCCTTTTTCTAGGATTTCATTATAGTCAACAGAGAAATGCTGCTGGCCAAATGAGAGCTTGTGATGGGGTCTGTCAGGTTTGTGAAATTAAACATTAAGGGGTGATTGTAACTATACACTCACTATTCCCTTTAATAAGAACACCTGTACACCTGCTCAGTTATTTAATCAGCCAATCATGTGGCAGCAGCACAATGTAGACACAGGTCAAGAGCTTCAACTAATGTTCACACTCAGTGCTTTATGTTTTTCACACCATTCTGTGTAAGACCTTTAGATTGTTTTGTGTGAAATTCCCGGGAAATTCCAAGCTTTTTCTGTTGGTTTTGGCACCGACAACAATGCCACTGCTTAATCACAGAAATGACATTTTCCCACATTCTGATGTTTGACGTGAACATTAGCTGAAGCTCTTGACCCGTATCTTTTTATGCACTGCACTGCTGCCACATGACTGGCTGACTGACTGTTTTCAATATGTATATTTTTATTTTTTAGATATTGGTTAGATGTATTATGTTATACAGTCTATGACAGCATATGAGTCCCTAATTCTAATGATTTCATGCTTAACATGTACTACAGCTTTAAGCCAGGCCAGTACAAGTGGAGCAGTGAAGGTCTGTTAAGCCAAGAAATAACACATTTAAATGGATTGTTACATAGCCAAAACATCTTGTTTTCCAGTTTATTGTTCCAGTAACTTGAACTGCAGCAACAAACAATGAATAGTGATCCAGAACATTATGGAGAAGCAGCTCACATGACTATGTTTGGTACACAGTTTTATCTAAAGTGACTTAGAAGTGGAGCAGAATGTAATCCATATGTAGAGGTATTCAAAAGGACACAAACACACAAAACACTTGTTTGTTTTACTCTCTTTGTAAGGCCCTTCCATTGAGATAATTATAAATTTGACTAACTTATGCTCTGCCTTCACCTTACTCTCAAAACCATAATCTCGGTAACCTTAAGGAAACCATTTTAGTCTTAAATTAAAGCTGAACTTTTTTCGTAAAATGTTCCCACAATGTCAGTTAATATAATATGCCTGTCCCCTTTCCACCCCGAAAGTGCACACGCACACACACACACACACACACACACACACAGACACACACACACACAGAGAGAGAGAGAGAGAGAGAGAGAGAGGTTAATTGAATAACACATGCAAATGCATTTTTTATGCATAACACTTTCCCATCTAAACATTTCATCCACTTTCTTGTTTTTCGTTTTGCATTGGTGGATGTTCCTCTTTACTACACACAGATCTGAAGATTGAAATGCTCACAAAAAATTTTGTTTTGCTACTGAACTATTTTCCTGTTTTCCTAATCCACTGGCAATTCTCTGTCTCCCTCAATCTCCTAATAGGGCCATGATTGCGTTTAGTCGTATTTTTACCCAAGTTTAACTATTGCGTTGATAAGTGTACTACCTCCCTCCTTCTATCATCTGAAATCTGTAAAGAATGTACAACCCAGAACTGAACCAGAAACCACACTAATTACGCAAAGGTGCGAATGGAGTCCTGGATTGGAAAACTTTAATTCACTTTAATAAATATTGCATTATTTTAACTCGTGTTGTTTTTGTATTACACTGTATATAGTGTACATGAATATATTTATACATCTTGTTATAGAGATAATTCTTTTGAAAAGTTAAATAATAATAAAAATTATTATTTATAATTTTTATATTTATATTGTTATATCTTTTGCTTATTCTACTATGATATTTTTCTATTATTCTATGCTATTTCATGAGCATTTTTACAAAATAATGAAACAGTACTCAATGGTCTACTTCTTAGACCCTCTTATAAAAAGAATTGAATTAAAGTGATTAACTAGTTTCAGGGTACTGGGGTGTTCCTGCTGATTAACTGATGTCTGGATTTAGTCACGTATACTTGTACTAAATAATGACCATTTCAGTGGAAGAGTTTGCAGTTTTCCAACAAGCAGTTTTTGTTCCAGCTCTGATCAATGGCTGCTGCTTCATTCCAGGCGACTAGGCGGAGGCATCAAGTAGGATTTTTGAACTAGTCTCATTATTTGCAGTCTTGAAGAAGAGTCTCTTATCTCTAAGAGATGAGATATGCAAGTGTGTGCCGAGTTCCTTTAGAATCTCTGTGACATTAACAGTAGTTATTATTTATATCCATGTATTCTACTGAGTACAGGGAGAAAATAGCTTGCATGTAAAAGCTTTGCTCTGCTTCGCATATTAATGTGTAATTTCTTTACATTTACAGTGACTCATTTGGAAGGGTCTGAGAGCTCAGAGCAGATAAAGGGTAAGGGACTTGCTCAAGGACCCAACAGTGGCAGCTTGGCAGTCCCGGGGCAGGATTTAAAGTTACAACCTTCCTGATATATTCAACTCACTTGCCTTCTGAAAATTCTTACACTGGATACAATGTGGGAATACACTCTCAATGGAACACCAGTCCATCCTAGGCACCTTCTTCTAAATAGAAGGGAGATCTATGACTCTGGCTTGCACAGTACTGTTTATTTATAAACACAGCACATTTATGGCCTTTCTAATCAACTTTCTAATTCTTTTCCTTCTATCTGTCACCTTGACTTTGGTGTAGAAGACAAATTATTTTCTTAATCGGTATCATTTTGGAAATCTTGCATGATGTCAATCCATTACAGTTATCTCTCCGCCTTGATGTCATTCCCACAGAAACAACAAAGTTTTCTAAACTTCTGAACTCCACAGCTGGGTGTGCATATAGAGGCAGCCAGGTTTCACACCCAAGTGTTTCTTTGGAAACTGATTCAGACTATATGAATACAAAGTGCAGATATTTCCACTGGTGTGTGGTAGAACACATGAGGCTTAGAAATCTCCTCTGCATTTATTTGGAATTGTGTGGTTGGGGAAAAAACAAACAAACCTAAAAGCATCCAAAGACTTTCTCATCCATTATCAATTACTGAACAGTCTTATCTATTATTAAATGGTGTATATGAAGGTGGTGCATCTCTTTTTTGTTTGAATTATTAAAGGGCGAAAAATCAGCATATTATAAGATAAATGGACCTCTTAAACCATCTAAAAGATAAAGATCTATTTCTGCTTTTCAGGTTGTGAGTTGAGGGAAGTTGGAGAGTGTAACAGTAACTTGTGTAAGATATAATATATATACTGACATTTAGTAAGTTTAATGAATTTTCTAAATATCTCATAGATAGGGACTAAGGGTTGGAGAAATATACACTGGATAACTGGTTTTAAAGTATTTATTATCAAATAAGGATGCCCAATATCATGTGTGTGTGGACATAGACATCTCTCACATGTGGCTTATTTTAAGGGTACAGCTTACTTTGGTATTAATAAAATAAAAACTGAAAGAAACTGAACTGGAAAGAGAGACATAGCAGCACAAGAAGAATACGTTGTGCTTAGTTATGTCTCTTTCTAAACAGTCTGCTGTAAAAATGAGTCCATGCATCTCCTAGGAATACTTAAGCTTAAGGCAGATGGTGTGCAACTCAGGTGATAGTATTAAGCTGTACAGGATGAAGACAAGACCTTTTGTATTTAGGGAAATTATGTCCGTATGTGAGCACTGTGTCAAATTAGGAAAAGTATTAAAGTGGGCACAATTATATGGATTTGAGGCAAGAGAAACCTGGCACTGAATGAGATGAGCCCCTGATCAGACAATACTAAAAGAGACTGACATAATACCTTGAAAAAGATTGACAAAAGACTGAGATAATACCTTAAATTGAATTGTAATTTTTTTTTACCAGGTTGTGCAAGACCAGACAACCTTACGTCTTGTTTACGTCATACAAGTTACCTTTCATAGCTGGGAAGAAAACAGCCTGGGTAACTTATTTAAAAAGAGATTTAGATCAAACAAATTGAAAGCATGTGGAAAATGGGGGTAAAACATTTATCACGATTGCGTAAACCCTGACGATTCAATTTAACACCGCAAGGCAGAATCCCATTTGACAAGATCCACACTCACCTGATCAAGTAGCCTGAAGGAATTTTATTTTGCGTGAATTTAATTAATATTTATATTTAATTAATATAATATTAATACCTAAACATCTGAACTGTATATTTATGATTCATTTATTTTTTATCATTGATGGTAAAACTCTCACTTTTGGAAAAATACAAATTGCAGCTGGAAAAATCTTCCAAATAATATTAAGCATTAAGAATATCATGTACAGAACATAATAGGCCTGTGCTATTTAATAACAGGTTCTGAATTTCCTCTTTAAAAATTAATGTCAAGCTTAATGGCACTTAAGTGCTATGTATACTGCCAAAGTAAACAGTAGAGGGGACAGGGGCAGCACTGACACGGCCTCCAGAGAGAGGATGGAGCAGAATGGATTCTCAGTATTCTCTGCTCCATCCTCTCTCTGGAGGCCGTGTCAGTGCTGCCCCTGTCCCCTCTTACTCTTACTGTCCCCTCTTAAGTTACTGGGGCGTTAAGGAGACAAGAAACTTGCTTTTCTAAATTATTTTCCATAATTTTTACATTAGAAAAAACGAACAAGTCTCCAATTGCTAACTCCATGTCCTTTTTTGGAATTTGAGAAATCGACACCTGTGTTAAGGTTTTAGGGAGAGAACCACAAGATCATTTAGCATATCTAGTATTAAATGAGTATTTAATAAATTCTTTTATTTAGACCCATGACAAAGTTTTAGTTTTCAGTCAAAATCTTAACATATAAATGCAAATGTTACATATATTAAATAGAAATGTTAAACATAAATGTTAAATGGACATGCAAATAAACGTAATTGTTCAATAGACATGTCGATGTAGAATGTAGAAGTAATGTTTTTAATTATTGAAACCCTTCACTATTGAAAACACTTGTCCTGAAATACACTGCATTTATATTTTTTCTTTGTTGAAAAAAAGTGAGAGAAAAACTTTTCACATTTGGCTCCCCATAAATGGAGATGATCATAAAAAACAAAATAAATTGAATAATAATAATAAGAATTAAATACAAGATAGATACAACTGACAAAAAAGAAGAGAGTAAGATGAATTGGACATCTATATTAGAACACATTTGGAACCCTGAATTTTGAACCATGATCCAGAAGCCAGCCGACCCCCATCCCTGTGTCTTTGGCTCTACTTGAAAGATGTTCAGATTTGGACATAGAAAAGAACTTTTTGCAGCTTAATCTGTTTGATATAAAGCTCAGGGATTGGAGAACCAGAATGTTTGCTATGTATATCAGGGATTGATTGAAGAAGTGAGTTTACTCTGCTGTTCACCATGAGAGACATAAGAACTTACAGAGGTGGACAGTAACGAAGTACATTTACTGCACTTAAGTACACTTTTTGAGTATCTGTACTTTACTTGAGTATTATTTTTTCTGGAAACTAGTTACTTTAACTTCACTACATTTGAAAGACAAATACTGTACTTTTTACTCCACAACATTTCTGTCAAGGTCATTGAGTAGAAAGTAGTTACGTTAATCAGAGGATGATTTTTTGTTTTTTAAGTTTGACTTATTTGACTGTAGTATGATTTCTCTCTACTAGTGATCTGTTAGACATAGTATCATTGTCACAACTAACGGTTTGAAATTTTTGTTTTGATGGCAAATAAGTCTTTCTGTTTTGCTCTTTGTTAGAGCAGTGTTGCTGTTGGGCAGTTATACAGCTACAGTTATACAGATACAGTTATACAGCTACAGTTATACAGCTACAGTTATACAGATACAGTTATACAGATATAGTTATACAGATACAGTTATACAGCTACAGTTATACAGCTACAGTTATACAGATACAGTTATACAGATATAGTTATACAGCTACAGTTATATAGATACAGTTATACAGATATAGTTATACAGCTACAGTTATACAGATACAGTTATACAGCTACAGTTATACAGATATAGTTATACAGCTACAGTTATACAGATACAGTTATACAGATATAGTTATACAGCTACAGTTATACAGATACAGTTATACAGATATAGTCATACAGCTACAGTTATACAGATATAGTTATACAGATACAGTTATACAGCTACAGTTATACAGCTACAGTTATACAGCTACATTTATACAGATACAGTTATACAGATACAGTTATACAGATATAGTTATACAGCTACAGTTATACAGATACAGTTATACAGATATAGTTATACAGCTACAGTTATACAGATACAGTTATACAGATACAGTTATACAGATATAGTTATACAGCTACAGTTATACAGATACAGTTATACAGATATAGTTATACAGCTACAGTTATACAGATACAGTTATACAGATATAGTTATACAGCTACAGTTATACAGATACAGTTATACAGATACAGTTATACAGCTACAGTTATACAGATACAGTTATACAGCTACATTTATACAAATACAGTTATACAGATACAGTTATACAGCTACAGTTATACAGATACAGTTATACAGATACAGTTATACAGATACAGTTATACAGCTACATTTATACAAATACAGTTATACAGATACAGTTATACAGCTACATTTATACAGATACAGTTATACAGATACAGTTATACAGCTACATTTATACAGATACAGTTATACAGATACAGTTATACAGCTACAGTTATACAGATATAGTTATACAGCTACAGTTATACAGATACAGTTATACAGATACAGTTATACAGCTACATTTATACAGATACAGTTATACAGATACAGTTATACAGCTACATTTATACAGATACAGTTATACAGCTACAGTTATACAGATACAGTTATACAGATATAGTTATACAGCTACATTTATACAGATACAGTTATACAGATACAGTTATACAGCTACAGTTATACAGATACAGTTATACAGATATAGTTATACAGCTACAGTTATACAGATACAGTTATACAGATATAGTTATACAGCTACATTTATACAGATACAGTTATACAGATACAGTTATACAGCTACAGTTATACAGATACAGTTATACAGATATAGTTATACAGCTACAGTTATACAGATACAGTTATACAGATATAGTTATACAGCTACAGTTATACAGATACAGTTATACAGATACAGTTATACAGCTACAGTTATACAGATACAGTTATACAGCTACATTTATACAGATACAGTTATACAGATATAGTTATACAGCTACAGTTATACAGATACAGTTATACAGATACAGTTATACAGCTACATATATACAGATACAGTTATACAGATACAGTTATACAGCTACATATATACAGATACAGTTATACAGATACAGTTATACAGCTACATTTATACAGCTACAGTTATACAGATACAGTTATACAGATACAGTTATACAGATATAGTTATACAGCTACAGTTATACAGATACAGTTATACAGATATAGTTATACAGCTACAGTTATACAGATACAGTTATACAGATACAGTTATACAGCTACATTTATACAGATACAGTTATACAGATATAGTTATACAGCTACAGTTATACAGATACAGTTATACAGATATAGTTATACAGCTACAGTTATACAGATACAGTTATACAGATATAGTTATACAGCTACAGTTATACAGATACAGTTATACAGATACAGTTATACAGCTACATTTATACAGATACAGTTATACAGATACAGTTATACAGATACAGTTATACAGCTACAGTTATACAGATATAGTTATACAGATACAGTTATACAGATATAGTTATACAGATACAGTTATACAGCTACAGTTATACAGATACAGTTATACAGATACAGTTATACAGATATAGTTATACAGATACAGTTATACAGCTACAGTTATACAGATAGAGTTATACAGATATAGTTATACAGATACAGTTATACAGATATAGTTATACAGATACAGTTATACAGATATAGTTATACAGAAACAGTTATACAGATATAGTTATACAGATACAGTTATACAGATACAGTTATACAGATACAGTTATACAGATATAGTTATACAGATACAGTTATACAGCTACAGTTATACAGATATAGTTATACAGATACAGTTATACAGCTACAGTTATACAGATACAGTTATACAGATACAGTTATACAGCTACAGTTATACAGATACAGTTATACAGATATAGTTATACAGATACAGTTATACAGATACAGTTATACAGATACAGTTATACAGCTACAGTTATACAGATATAGTTATACAGATACAGTTATATAGCTACAGTTATACAGATACAGTTATACAGCTACAGTTATACAGATATAGTTATACAGATATAGTTATACAGATACAGTTATACAGATATAGTTATACAGATACAGTTATACAGCTACAGTTATACAGATACAGTTATACAGCTACAGTTATACAGATATAGTTATACAGATACAGTTATATAGCTACAGTTATACAGATACAGTTATACAGCTACAGTTATACAGATATAGTTATACAGATATAGTTATACAGATACAGTTGTGTAGCTGGGTTTTAAAGTAGGTTGGATTTTTTTTTCTAATCAGTCTTGGATTTAAGTTTTGTAACATTCTAAAAGCTCTTAATTCCACAGATACTACAAACTGGTCAGTAATATTCACTAGGTAACTACAAAAGGCACTTTTTTTGTATTGCATACAGCAGTGCAACAATAATAAAACAATGTGTTGACACTTTTTACTTTTGATACTTAAGTACTTTTCAAAACAAGGACTTCTGTACTTTTACTTAAGTAAAAATCTGTCTTTACAACTTTTACTTGTAAGGGAGTAATGTTTGAGCAGCAGTATCAGTACTTTCACTCAAGTAAGGAAGTTGTGTACTTTGTCCATCTCTGAGAACTTACTGCTCCTCTCATTTCAGCTTTTAAAGGGTGCTGTAGCATTAGATCTGTTTTTAGGCTGATGTTTGTGGAAATATAGTAACAAAGATTTGTGTGTAATAAACCTGTATTAAATTGTTGAGTGCCATATTAAACCAGATGGCAAGTTCAAATCAAGGCTAAGTGGAAGATGATCGGATTTAACTACAGCAGAATAGTCAAGCTGTTTGAAAACAGGAATTAGGACCTCATCTAAGACAAACAGAACACAAAAGGCTCTGCTATTAAGATAGAACGAAATGTTGCGAAAGTCAGTAAGCTGATGATTTGTAACCTGGAATGTTTCGGATCCTGGTGGTTCTTTCTAGAGCATTCTAGAAAACATTCTAGGGTATTTTCTCACGTAAACTTAAGTAAAGGATCCCAGTGCATTTATATTATTCTACAGGAATAATTTATTAGAGTTAATTACAGAGTACAGAAACAGTGCTTGTTAAAGCAACAAAATAATCTTCTCCCTAACAGACCACATGTTTTAATCACTGGCATTAAGCTAAGAATCTCATGACTGTCTTGACTAACTTCCAAGTTAACATTTTTAAAATAGGGTAAGGAACATTCTGTCTATTTTTAGTAATGTTATTAGAACATCCTCCTTCCAGGTAATAAAAATACTTATTATGTAATTATACTCTCGACACTATTACATTATATTCTCCTGCTGAATTTCCAGCCATAGTCAGTAAGTTTTAATTAAAAAATGCGGTAGTCAGGACTCTTAGGCAACAAGAAAGAGACGTTCAATACTGGGTACAAAGTCTTGCTCTTTTAGTCCACCACACATCCACAGCATGGCCCCTAATATCAGATCTTTAATCATTACTAGAAATAGCACACTTGTTTAAGTAAGTGGAAGATATATATGGGTCCTGAACATTAGAGTAGTTATCCTGCCAAAGCTTCAGATTCAGGCATTTAAGTCTAATTTGTCAGGCATATAGTTAACCTCCCATAGCCATAGAGGTAGTGTGATGAACCTTGGTGAGTCCTGTGACATTTACATTTCTGGCATTTGGCAGATGCCCTTTTCCAGAGCAACTTACAACTTATCTCATTTTATGCAACTAAGCAATTGAGGGCTTGATTGGTGGAACCAGGGATTGAACTCACAACCTTTCGATCAATAGTCTAACACCTGAAATCTTAAGCTACCACATCCCACTGTGACAACTGTATGGTTCATTAGCTGTGCTTTTGTTATTTTTATGTTGCTGACCTGTTGAAGAATTAAAAATGAGTTAAGCATCTTTATATCATACTAGTTAGCATTTTTGACTTTTTTAGCATCTTTGCAGAACCTATCCTCAAACCCACAAACTTCTGCCACCATTTTAAAGTCTACTAGAGTCAATACAGATCATACTCCTGACATCTGGAGGCACACACACTCCTGTTCCATTCAGATTCTGCTTGTATGAAGATGGGGTCCTTTTGCTAAGAGTTGTTTCCTTCCAGTGCTTCCACTGTTGACTTAGCATGCAGGGTGATAGGGGCTTCTCTCTGTATTATAGAGCTGCTTTGTTTTTAGTTATAACGTGTGCTTTAAAACACACATGCATTTCTTTCCTTGCGATTATTTTAAATAGAAAATTTCTGCAAACTATGTTTTTATGTTTTAAGTTTTGGGCTTAATATATCCAAACTATGTCTACATTAATTACATGAACATGTGACAACTAAAACCCATAGTTGCAGCAGATGATCCATCCTACTACCTCACGTCAAAGCTAGTGTTCGTATGTACTAACATTATGCCCTGTGTTTCTTTCACACAAACTGTTAGACACAAGCTTTTTTTTAGAAGCTTCACTGCCCTGCAATTGTGACAAAGCAGACAGTTGCCGGAAATTGGGTAATCCTGTCAAAACACTTCAAAGAAGAACACTGCAGAAATGTCAACAGTATTTTTCCCTTTCTTTAAGATACACACAACTGATGTGTTTCTTTTGCCCACAGTGATTTGGCAACTGACTAGAACATTTCATCACTCTGTGTTTCAGAATGTGCAAGATATTCAGTTGGTTGGTAATACATTACAGAATATCAACTGTGAAACCAAAAAACCCTGTGAAAACAAAATTACTTGCATATCTGTAATATATAAAGAAAGAAACTTACACTGACGGTTGAAGCTATATCCGGATTCCTTCTCTGGTTGTTTCAACTTGTTGCTTTTTTTTGTCTCTTTTGGGTAAAATCCTCCATCTCTCAGTCTCCAGCACTGGGTCCTGTGAAAATGCAATGCTAAGATGTGGTCCTTTGAAGGCCATGTCATCAACCTCTCAGCCTTTTCACGGAGCTATGTGGAAAGCATTGTGAAGAGACAGATTAATAAGTTCTCTGACCCAGTGGTCTGCTTCATTGAGCTTTCATCAGCCCGGGACCCAATATTTGACCTTGTGGACCTGCCAGAGACAGGTGCATCAGATTTTGTACCCATGTCCTTTTAGAGCCCTGAGTCTTCCTGTTAATATGTTTGCCTCTTAGTTTCCTCCCATCTGTCTACCCTGTCCACCATGATCCCTGTACATCCCTGATTGCCCTACACCATGCTATCTTGATCTTATTGGCTCTGTTCCTGATTGTTTCCCCTGTTGCTTGATCTCTTACTTAAATATGTGTGCTTCTACCATATTTGCGAAGTACTAATCTGCGATTTTTAAACTTGCCAGGTTGTCCTTTTATCCATGTCTGGTGTACCACAGGTGAACACTCTTAAATAAATATAAACTTCAGATATGCATTCACAGCCAAGATCTCACATCTGCATTCATATTTAACAAAAGAAGCTAAGATAGAGCTTTTAAAATCTATAAAAGGATGTTTAAATAATGCAGTAATTGTGGTTTCTGAAGCCTTTTGGGTTTCCTGCTAAGCTGGAAAGAAAGTTTTTTCTAGTGTTCTCACAGCTGCTCAGGGCATTTGTGCCATTGAAAATGACCACCCATGTATATTTATAGTTATTAGGTTGGAGTAATTTGATAATATGATAGTGAAGTCTTTCTGAGTGCCATTTACAATTATGACACTGCATGTTCTTTGATTTATTTACAAAAAGATGAAACCTTTCGAAAATAGAAAACAAGTTAAACCACACATTAAATAATCATTTGAACCTTGTTTACCCATAATGCAATTATTATCATTTTTTTAAAATACATAAATCAAATAGTTCTTTTGCACACAAATACTTCTCCTAAAAAGTATATGGAAAAAAATCCTCAATACAGTCACATGCCCAACTCTTGCTGTTCAGTAAAAAAAAGCGAATATGTTTTAAATTTTTTTACAAGCCGATTTCAGCTGTTTAAACAGAGTGGGCTATGGAGGCCTGTTTCATGAATAACTTGTTTGTGTTCATTTTGTGCTTGTGTTCCGTGCATTGTCAAAACAGAATTTGGTACGACTCAGGCAGCTACTCAGGGGTACGAACAGCAAAATGTGTCTCAGGGAAGCAATTATACAACAGAAGAATCTGGTTCAGAAAAAAAAAGGGTTGAGGTCACAGTTCTAGACAAAGACATAGGGTTGGAGTAACTCTGGATGTCGGATGCCAGAAGGCTGAGGTTATTTCTCAATAGGAAAATTATATTATATGAGATATGGATTGAGGTCCCGTGTCCACAAAAGAACTAGAATTACATATTTTAGGAGGAAGCCTGCCGTTTTTATTCTCTATGTTCTTACTGGGCAGAGTATATAGACACATAGGCTACAGAAGTGCTGTGCTGTTTGTATGTACGTTAAGTGGTAGGCATGCTGCCTGAGACAAAACAGTGACATCTGGAAGCGATGGTTTCTTCCATGTATGATTTGGCCTGAAGGTTATTTTGCAACATAAGTATAACCTGAAAGCATTCATATGTTTGCATCAGTAGAGGGTTCCTGCTGTTTTGGTTGATAATTGATGATTAAAAAAAAAAAGACTGGTGGATTTATTCAGGTTAGAACAGGTTAGAAACTAAGAAGATGTGGTATTACTTTTTAATTTACCTGGTTTCTAAGTTGGAATATACAGTTCTGTATGAAAATATGTTTCAAGCTGTCCAAACAGAACTCTTCATGCTTCCTGAGCATACATGATGTCTGGAGTTTTTTGTGCAAGCCTGTTTCAAGAGTCAGGACTAAATCCCACAAAAGCCCCCATTCTCTCTTTTTACCCTGTCACCACAACTCACTTAGAACATGTTGATCTTAGCACACCTCCAGGTTTTGCTCAATCCCCAGTCTTCTGGTAGGGTCTAGTATTAAATGCCTTGTACAAGTACATGGATACTTCTTTCCAGTGCTGGCCATCAAATTTCCTGTTTGTCTGCAAGTTCTCCCCTTGCTCTTTTGGGCCATCATTCACATGGAAATTATGCCTTGTCAGCTTTAATATTTTTGTTATTTTTAACTGTAAAGTTGCTGCTGTCATTAAATTATTTTCCTGTGCTGAAACACGTACAAATCTGTTGAATTGAATTAGAACAGGGAGATCAAAGTCCCTAGACCTCAAGAACCTGCTAGATGTAGTAAACAGAAAGGAACGAAGACATTCATTTGTTCATTCATCTTCAGTAACTGCTTGGATGGATCCAATGCCTATCCTAGGAGCACTTTCTGAGGCTGGAATATAGCCTGGGTGGAACACCAGGCCATAGCTGGGGTCCATGAATGCATACATTCACATACTCATTTGCACCTAGTCGGCCCACGTAATGGCACATTTTTTGATAGTGGGAGGGAAACAGAAACCCCAGAGAAAATCCACAAGAACAGACAAACAACATGTGAAAGTCCACACAGATATTAACCTGTGCTCAGGATTGAACTGGGGTCTGAGGATCCATGAGGTGATCTGCTGCACAACCCAAGAGAAGATATTGCATTTGGAAAAGTCAGCATGAATGATGTGTTTAAAATAGGAGAGATACAATTGTCTACAATTGACTATATTCTGCAGACATGGTTGTACACATTATCTTATTATCTCATAATGCACTTTTGAATTTATCATATTTTGGTCAGTATATTTCCTTGCAACTGTTTGTAGTGTTCTATTAATATGCTATTAACATTCAGGGCAGGCAGGTCAAGCTTCTGCCTCTCAGTGCCTTTTAATCACTGTAACTGATCCAGAATGCAGATGCATGACTTTCAACCTTCTTAAGTTCTCCCACACCACCCCATCGTACACTCCCTCCACCAGCTTCCTGTAGCTGCCAGATCTAAAAACACTGATGCTTGTCTCCAAAGCTAAAAACAGACCAGCACCCACATACCTCAATGCACTTATCACACCCTGCACTGCGCCACGCTCTTTCAATCCTCCAGCACTGCTCGAATGGTCCCTTGAGGTACAAGGAAAGTATGCATCAGGACTCTTCTCTGTTCTGGCACCTAAGTGGTGGAATGAACTTCCCCCAGATGTCCGAACAGCTCGGTCTCTGGCTGTTTTCAAACAACATCTAAAGTCCTGACAATTACTGAAGTACTTAAATTAGCACTAAAAAAAGTGACTTATGGTATTATTAGTCCATCCTAGTAAACCAGTATTCATTGCTGGACATATTCATTGATGGACCCTTCAATGCACTTCTGTAAGTCATGTGTAGAGCACCTGCCAAGTGCAATAAATATAAATATAAAAACATCTCACAAAAAAAACAAAACTTCAACTTTAGCTTTTAATTGAAACAATATTAACAAACCTCTCTCTTTGGTGCAATTAAGGTAACATCCAAGGGTTGATTATGATTTATGATGCATCTTCAGCATGTTTGGAAGTCATCTGTTTCTGCTGTTTTGTTTTCCTGTGACTCTTAGATATTGTTTTACATTGGGTCTGAATTCTCAGAATTATTTTTTTTTTTTACCTTACAGTCATGTAGTAATAAACATTCATGCTAGTTAAAATTAAGAAAAATCTGACATTTCAAGGCGAACAGAATACATAATATATAATGGTGTTTTACAAGCTATAAAGTTAATTAACTTGCTGTTAAATAAAATGGCTAGCTAAAGAGTGGGTGGGATAGCAAACATGAATACACTGTAAAACCTTTCCAGATGGTTAAAATTAGAAATAAAGGTTCACCTGCTGCCTTAAAAATGTGACTAAACACGAGTTGAAGATAAGCTTTGCTTCAACTAACAAGTATTCAAGACAAGGGATTTCTTTAAGTTTTAATTTTTGAAAACTTGAGTTCAATATCTTAACTTGTCATGACAATTGGAGATGAAGGGAAGTTTACATAATTTAATCGGGCTGTCATGTCTTACAGTGTACTTTTCCCTTCAGGGGTCGCCGCAGCAAATCATCTCTCACTTATCCCTATCTTCTGCATCCTCAACACTTGATGTCTTACAGTGTACAAGGGTGGAATAAACATAGAATTGAAGAAAATGTTAAAATACATTTAAATAGAATTATGTACTCTAGTTCATTCTGCTATCCACTGAGCAAATAGTCACCTAAATAAACAAAGCAAAGCAAATGTAGTAAAAATTGTGATTTATGACAACAATTCAATAACCCCGAAACTCCCCCTACTTAATTATGTTTTACAGAAACTAGATATAAGGCAGATCTGGTTTGCATTAATCCCTATGTGAGTTGATCCACCATGTTGAAAAGGGGAAGGAATTACATGGACAGAATTACTGTTCCCTTTTACAACACATTTGTTTCCAGTTTAGTCTTATAGATGATTTACCATGGGCCTAGTGGAAAAAAACTCCCAGCTGTTGGTACCCATCTGCACCTCTACCAGAGGCCTTCTGTGCAGTGAGAGAGAACGTGAACTGAATTTTTTCAGTTTCCTTTTAACAAGTAGTGCAAAATTGTTCAATTCACTTCGACCACAATGCTGAATCGTTTCCCAAAACACTAGATGTCAGGGCAGTCACGGAGGAACACAACTATAGTCAAACAGGGATTCTGAAACTTTTGCAGCCAATGCCCTCTCAAAACAGATTTCTTTAACAAGCGTAATCCATTTGAATATTTCAAAGTGGTCAAATGTTTAAATGTGTACAAAGATTCACTGGACACTTTAATAGGAACACCAATACCTATACTCACTTCTGCAGTAATCTAATCAGCCAATTATGCCACATCATTGCAATGACCAAAATGAATAAAAACAATGCAAATTCCTGTCAAGAAACAGATGATGTTGTCTATTCTTCTTTTCATCTTCACCTGTTCATTTTTGGTGAGCTTAGCCTCAGATTCCAGTTCCATTGACTGACCATTGACTTGGTACTGGATGTTGTTTCCTTCTCTTCTGGCTGTGTCTCCTGAGATACATTTCTGCTCAGCAGGGTTATAGCAAAATACAGTATTTCATTTACCGCAGCCTTTCGGTCAACTCAAACCAGTGTGGCTATTTTCCTTTGTTCTCTATCATCAGCTGGTCATTTCCAACTGCAGAACAGGATGTTTTTTTGTTTTTTTTTATTTTGCACCAACTCTAGAAACTGTTGTATGTCAAACTCCCAGGAGATCAGCAGTTTCGGAAGCATCTAAATCAGCCCCACTGGCAAGTCATGATGAAAGCCACTAAGATGCCATTTTTCCTCGTTCTTATTTTTCATGTGAACATTAAGTAAAGCTCTTGATCTCTATCTGCATGATTTGCTACATTGTGCTGTTACCCCATGATTGGATAGCTGCAAGAATGTACACGGGCTATTCCCAAAATAGTGGTCAATGGGTGCATTTTGCAATTTATTCCTAAACCAAGTCCAAGATTATTTAAACCCATTCAACCCATTAGACCAATTAAACTGGATAACAATAATGGAGCCAATACTGAGTTGGCATTTATCTAAAAAAAAAAACAAATAAAAAAAACGGACTCCTCACATGTATATATGTGCATATACATGTGTGTGTATTTATGTCGTCATAAGATCCTCAAACTATTTCCGGTTTGCAGATGTTGATCGATTTGCTCACTGATCGGAGTCTAATAAACATGAACATGGCGAAGAAATGGCAAAACGCATAATATAGTTGGGCTATATTTCTTATTATTTTGACGATGTACGCCACAGTACTGTTATATAAAACCTCACTGGTCAGGAGCGTGCGTCTGGTGCGCTGAGTATAAAAGCGCCGGATCTCCTGAAAGTGCAGCTTATTGGTCAGCGCGCGCGCGGTTGGAGCACGAGCCCTGCGGAGAACCCACTGATCCGTTCCTCTACAGTTGCGTTTGGCTCGTGCTGTTAGAGAAGAGGCTCTTTCCCGAAAATGAGGATCACTTTACAGAGGAGAATGCTTCGTTTGTTTCTGAATGCAATTTTCTCTAGAAGCTGGACTTTATATAATGAACTAAAGAAAACTGGACACTGAAAAAAAAAAATTTTCCGAAAAGAAGGAGTTCATGTTTTTGGGATTGTTTATTTTCCGCTTTTTTCTTTCAGGTGGGATGAAGCCGTATATGACTTGATAAATACCTCAAATGGTAGGTTAAGTAGGATTCACTTACTCTGTTGCATTTGTCTGATCGAAGTTTTTATCCAGATGTGTTACATCTGTACCCCTGTCTTTATTTTTCTTCTACAAAGAAGTGAAACTTTTTAAAAGTCTAGACTTCACAGGTACGGGCTCTGTCTTACTGATACAAAAATGGACCCCAAACAACATGGAGAAACCAAATTAGACAATTTAGTACTTCTCAAACAATGTCTAGGACAAGTAAAAACATGGTGACTATTTTAATTAGTTTCTTGGACTATTTATCCTAACAGCTTATATGCACTCATGGTGTGAGATATTCAGGTTGGCTGACTGCATGAGAGCTCTCTTTTTTAGCTGGTGGTAATAACAGAGTTTTAACAATGCAGACATGTGTTTGCAAAGACACAGCGAATATTCAGATCTGTTATTGTGAATGTAATTTCAGAGAGTCCATGGTGTTCTCCTCTGCAAGACACTGAGGTGTTGAAACTTGTTCAGCATTTTTTGACTGGCGGCCCGATTGCATGCACGGGAAGTCACAAGAGAGTCTGGATTAGTTTGGAGCAAAGTTAAATATTTATATTTTTAAAAAAAGTGGCATTGAATTAAATAAAATAATAAAGTGGTGTACAAATAATTCTCCTATTTCTTAAAGCGTAGTAAACAAAATGTGACTTGTTTTAAGGGCCATTGATGTTACGAAAAAAGGTCTGCGTTTATGGAATGAATATGGATTTTTCCTAAATAGATTACACACATTAATATTCCCCCGAAACACTTAATATAAGCTATTTGGGTCTGACCCCTTACTGCTTACTCAACCTCTATAAGGGTCAGTGAAACTTTCTTTTTAGGAAATTAATCTAGAGCCCTAAAGTTGCCTTAAATGGCTATGTCTCAGTGAATTACAATACACTTTTCTGACAAGCATGTTTTGGTCAGAAGGTCTTTAGCCCATTGGAATGTTCTTACTTCTATTAAATTGTATCCCTTCATATCAGTGATGTGTGAAAATATCAGCAAAACACTTCCAAGAATAACATTTTCATTCAATGCTTTATTAATTACAAGCAAGTTTTATTCAGCAAGATTTTGACAGGGGTCAGGACAAATTTAATCCTCAAGGAAATCAGCTTGACTTATAGACATAAATGATCATTTATGTATGTGAAAAACATTCAGGTGATTCCGTGTTTTCAAGTTTGTGGTTGTTTCTTACTTAGGAATACTCAGTGCACATGGAATACAGTTGTAACTAAACTGCAGTATCTGCAGTATCTACTTTTATATAAACCTGCACATAAATTTTTAAAGCAGGTTCAGACACAGCATAACTAGCATTTTCAACAAAGGGTGTATATATATATATATATATATATATATATATATATATATATATATATATATATATATATATATATATATACAGAGCATTAAAACAGTTATATATTCTAATTACCTATTCTTACTGAATCACTTAATATCAAACACTAGTTCTGGGACAGTGTGTTGATCTTCTGCCTTTTCTTTTGCTCCCTAGCTGTGTTTTTCCTTGAGATTCATCTGTAGTCTCTCATTGTGGAGATGTTATCCCTGCATCATTGCAACACATCATGGGCCAGCACCATATCACCCCTCTCTAATCAGACCCAGGCTGTGGTGGGAGTGGCAAACGTGGGTCATAGTGACAACCTGACAAACAGATCGGCCAAAAACCCTGCAGTCGCTGGCCTTTCCATGACTTTGGGTGTGCTGTCCAATATCATAGCACTATTCATTTTGGCCAAGGCATATACACGTCTGCGCAGACGCTCCAAAGCAACCTTCCTTCTCTTCGCCAGCTCACTGGTGGCCACAGACTTGGCTGGTCATATCATCCCTGGTGCTGTGGTACTACACTTCTACTCGAACAGCATAGGGACGAGTCCTCCAACCCATGCAGATGCCACCTGCCAGTTCTTAGGTGGCAGTATGGTCTTTTTCGGCTTGTGTCCACTTTTTTTGGGCAGCGCCATGGCAGCAGAGCGGTGCCTGGGTGTCACACAGCCACTTCTTCATGCTCGTCTTGTCTCAGGAACTCGCACCAAGATGGCCTTGGTGCTGATCTGGCTGGCAGCACTAGCTGTGGCCTTGCTGCCTGCTGTCAGGCTGGGAGAGTACACCTATCAGCACCCAGGTACCTGGTGTTTTATAAGGGTATTAGGGAAAACTAAGGACACGGATGTAGCCTTCCTGCTGTTATTCTCAGCATTTGGATTGGGCTCGCTGGCTATGTCCTTGGTATGCAACACGATTAGCGGCATCACCCTGGTGCGAGCACGCCTGCGCAGAAGGAATTGCCACCGCAGGACAGCAAAATCTCATGACATAGAGATGGTGGCACAGCTCCTGGGAATCATGATCACTTCCTGTATTTGCTGGAGCCCCCTGCTGGTAAGTCGATTTGGACATATGTAATCTATATACTCAGCAGCCTACAGTGTACTGTTTAATATTTGCATTTAATGACCGTGCTTTACTTAAAACCAGAAAATAAATTTCTATTTATAAAAAAGCACTTAAGAAGTTTGCATTAAATGCTGGACAACAAAATATAGAGCATTATAGACTGCATTTGCACAAGACCTGACCTATATCAGATTCCTTTGTTTACATCATTACTTCTCATTATATATTTGTAGAAAGGGAATCTCTTGTTTGCAGTGCAATTATCATCTGTATTACCATCTTTGTATTTTGACTTTAATTTCCTCTGGAAGTGGAGCCAGGGCAAACTGTATTCGTGCTCTGCCATGGCCTCATTACACAACCCGATTTCTGTACACACCTGACAGGTTTTTTTTAATATATGTATTAAAAAGAAAGATTAATAAATCTGAAATCCACTGACCGCCCCATATGATTCACTACTCACAATAGCACCAAATTATGAATTTTGGCCTAGCCAAAAAAGTCACAATGACGATAACTTCAGAATTAATAGGACATTTAGATGTGAGCATTCCGAGTCAAATGATCAGATGTCTGATATGATCCAGATTTAGAACCACATTGGAATGTGGCCCATATCTGATATGAAAAATTCTGATTTACATGCACACAACAATATCTGATCCTTAAAGTCGTTGAAAGAAAATTCGTTTGCAACGTAAAAGCAGCCTAAGACGCTTAAACTGAGAACTATATCAGAATATAAAGTCTTGACTATTGCTCAACACTCCAAATTAAAAATAGTAAAAGTAGTTTCTAGGAAACAGATGGTGTGAAATAACAGGAGGTTTACATGGCATTACTGAAACCAAGCTTACTGAAACCAAGTAACTTGAAACTTGTGTTATATATAAACAACCTCCTTGATTTATATAGATCTCTATCTGGAAATGTGGTTATCCTATTTAAAATTGGAGTGTAAAACTGGAAAGTGAAATAAAACTTTTAAAAACCGTACACATATGAGTCTGATATCATTGCAATAATAAACATCTACTTCCAGCAAGCACTGTGGTACTGGGCAGATAGCCAGATTGCCTATGCTCAGATGCCTCTAGGTGTGTGTGTGTGTGTGTACATGGTGATAAACTGGCATCCCATCATGGATGACTTCTCTTGCCTTGTGCCCAGCATTAACAGAAGAGGCTCCTGATCCAACACGACCTTGTCTAGGATAAAGCAATTACTGAAGATGCATGAATGAATATCTATTTCCAGTTACTGATTACAAAACACTCTGGTGGAATGCATGTGACTCATCTCAGAGCGAGTGCAGGGGATTTATAGGATTTGTCAGACTACTAATAAGACACCTGTGTCTTTTGCGTGTGTCTGTACTGCACAGTTTAATGCTCCTGAGTGGAATAAATTATTTATAATCATGGACAAATCAGTGGCTAAGTTTGTAACTATGACTAATATATTATTTCAGAGTGTTGTTGCCAAGTCTATTTCGAACTGGAAAGTGGCCCTTGGGAGAGTGTTTACTAATTCTGTTGATCAAGTGCAACTACACTGTACATTTTGTTTTCTTTTTTTCTGCTTCCAACACACCTCCCTGATCTCAGCTAACCAACAAGGCTTTCTTTCATTTAAAATGTTTGTGCTTGGGCAGTGAAAAAACTCAGGAAATACTGACTCATAAGGTTTTTTGTTTTGGTTTGGTTGGTTTTAAAAACCTTGGTAGTCCTTTAGTATAATTATTGTTGTACACATTTCTGTGAAGGATAATTTAGTATGAAGGTTTTTTACTGCTTTAGGCTGAAATTAATCCTCATGTTTTATTACAAGCCAAAATGATCCACTTACACTATATGGCCAAAGATTTTTTGGAAAACTGACCATCACGCCCATTTTGGTCCTTTTGCCACAAAGCTGCTAAAATGCAATTGTCTAGACTGTTTTTGTACTGTCTAGCATTACTTTTTTCTCTTCACTGGACATAATAGGTTGATCGAACCTGCTCCAGCTCCATAAAGTGTCCTGAACTGAGCCCTGACCTCAACCCCAATGAACACCTTTGGGATAAAGTGAAACACTGCACCCTAGTCCTTCCTACTCATTCTCATTAATGCTCTTGTGATTAAATGGACACATCCCTACAGCCACACACCAAAATCTAATGGAAAGCTTTCTTGGAATATTGCAGGGTATTGTAACACCATAGAAGGAACTAAAAGGAACTGGAATGGGATGTTTGTTCAGCAAGCACATATGGATGTGATTGCCAGGCATTTAAAACTTTTTTGGCCATATAGTGTACTTACTTATTTTTGGATATTTTCACAATCACAGTTGGAAAAAAATATTTTTTTCCACCTTAATGCTATATACACGCACCACCCACTCTATTAAGAACACTTGTGCATTCATTCAATTATCCAATCAGCCAGTCATGCAGGGAAAACAACAAAGTGAGCAGAGTTCCACTCCTGTCAGCCAGGAACAAAAATCTGAGGCTACACTGGGTATAAACTCATCAAACCTGGGCAGATGAAGCTTGAAAAACACCAGATGTCATTTTCCAATCTTCAGATATTTAGTTTCTATAAATCTGAGCCCACTGTACAGACAGATTCCATGCTCACTGCGTTACTGAGTGACTGTGGCCTTCCTGTCAGCTCAAACCATTCTCCTCTGTCCTTTATCACCAACAAGGCATTTCCACCCCCAGAATTGGATGTTTTTTGTTTTCACACTATTCTCTGTAAAGTCTAGAGACTGCTATGTGTGAAAATCCCAGGAGATCAGCAGTTACTGAAATATTCAAAACAGCCTGTCTGGCCTTCCCCCCCTTTTTTTCTGGTTGATGTGAACGTTAAGATGAAGCTCTTGTCTGCACAATTTGTGTTCAGATGTTTTTAAATTAAAGCATTTAAAATGCCTTGTCTTTCTAAATATGGAACAAAAAGGTTTTTGTAGCTGCTACCACCTTCTCTGATTTATTATCAAACCTGTAACTAATTAGATGTCTCCCATCAGGATCCAGATGTTTGTCTGGTACATTTGTGTCAGTTAAAAAAACGTTATAATTTATAATTGTTTAGAAGTATTAGGTATACTTACATTTTGAGGTTGGAAGTGATGGCTGAAGAGGTTAAGGTTCTGGGTTATCGAGCTTTCACTGTTGGGCCCTTGAGCAAGGCCCTTAACCCTCACTGGTCCAGGGGTGCTGTATCATGTCTGACTCTGTGCTCGGACCCTAACCCCCAAAGTTGGAATATGCAAAGAAAGAATTTCATGGTGCTGTAATGTATATGTGACAAATAAAAGCTTCTGTTCTATTCTAAATAATTTCTACAAAAAAAAAAAAAAATACTGGGTCAACACTACATCCAGTGCTATTCTTCTTTCAAATAATAAATCGAACATCAATCTTTTGGCTTTCATTAAATTTAATCCAGGCCAAACAATCTACACATTTGCATCCATGGCTTGTGTTTTTGTGCCTTTCTGCCACAGCCTAATGAGCGCTGCTATATTCTGTGTGTTGCAGATCTTTGGCTTGATGTCAGTCACAAATGGCCACAGTAGCCACTGCCAGAAGGATGACATGTACTATAAGAAACTGATGGTGATGGGAGTACGTCTGGCTTCATGTAACCAGATCCTGGACCCATGGGTTTACATCTTGCTGCGGCGAGCGGTCCTCAGAAAGATCTATCAGCTCACCACTGGCCAGACTGATATGAGAGGCAGCACTTTCCGGCGTTGGGAGATCAGCTCCTTACAGAGTTCGGAGAAAAAAAACACCATCAAACGGATCTAAGAGAGAGAATGAAAAGAAAACGGTGGATACGGTGGACAGCATCTGGATCATTTTGCTGTGCTTTGTAGCATATTTGCCATGTGCTATTGCATCTGCTAGCAAGGCAGATGATAGAAGAATAAACAGAAACTTTTTTTTGTTCTTGTGGGACTGGACAGTTTAAATCACAAGACTGAGAGAGACACTTTATTTGCAACTGCTCTGCTAAATCACTTTGGATAAATATACATGGTAATTCAAGTTGTGCCAACACTTTATTCTCATATTGCTTCCTCACCACCCTGACTTTGCAATCCCTTTACCACAGAGGCCAATGTTAGTCTCGACAAATGTGAATAATTTCAATGTTATGGACCTCAATTCATATGCTTCTCTACATGTCCATACATTATTAGCTAATATCAAAGAGGACATGTCAAGGGCACACAGCTTCTAACAGCACAACCATAGAGGTTTGCAGAATACCTGCTTTAAAGATACTTAATATAAATTAATATCATAGATGATTTCTAAAATGCATGACAGAACGAATGACACTTGACTGGATCTGGGGCATATAAAGAATAAAACAATACAAACATCTTCTTTTCTTAAAAATCCATAGACATTTGCATTCTTCATCCATTCAGATGGATATCGGGAAGCTGAACCATATGTTTGTGCTACGTTGAAAGTTGCTTGTGTCTTTCAAGGTCTAAATATTGTAAATATTTTATTAGTGACTTAAAGTAACGGCAGAGCTTTTACTTGAATTGTATTCATAGTGAGATGTTCTTATGTCTGTATTTATTGCCTGTTTTGTTTCCCTAATTATGTGACCTGAAAAGTAATCTAAATCGTATAAAAGCTATGGAATAAAATATATTGTGTCATGTTCTCTTTTTTTGGTTTTTTGGTGTGTGTATCAGTATCAGATATATTAATCACACACACGCATACACACGCACAAACATCAGGTAATCTTTCCAAGCAGTAACAGTTATGGAAAATACTTGAATGACAGTGATGTACTGTAGTTCTGCAGTTATTTAATCTGGTCTGCTTACATGAATAAGTATGTAATACATTTCAAACACATTTTTCTACATTTCCTAAATTCTCTGCCTCTAGAGTATAAAAAAATTGTAGATTTGGCTTTCTGAACGTAGATATAATTAATAGTCTAGCTTTGGCTCATTTTCAAGCTCATAAAACATGATTTCATCTTTCGTACAGCTAATTTTACTGTCTACGTGCAGTTTTACACGGTCTGTCCATGTCATTCTCCTCTGGTTTCTCCCACCCCTGCTTTCCCCCTTCTAGATTCACTAAACTGGCCATAGATGTATGCATAACATGCATATGCACACGTGTGCATAATGCCCTGTGATGGACTGGCAACTCATGCAGGGTAAATTTTTCCACCTTGTGCCCAGTGTTTCTGGGATTGGCTCTGAATCTCTGCCAACCCTGGCAGGAATAAAGCAGTTATGGAAGATGACGATGCTCTGCCCTTTGAGCTACCTGTGACCGAACATTGTGAAACTTATTAAATGGAATCAAGTTAACCGTGTTTACAAACCTTCACACTGGCTTAAGCATTTTAAGTATTTTAACAATATGCCAGCTGTATTTGATCCAGATCCAGATGTGTGTAAACATACATACACAAAATGTTAGTCTGTCTGGTTCTGAAGAGTTCATGGAGATTATGCTGTACTGCCCCCTGCTGTCTGTTAGTAGCAGGATCTCTCTGGGACCGATATCTGAAATGAACACACAATGGGACAAACATGCTTCATACTAAAGTGGATTAGAATGTTTTATATTTTATTAGATAAATATTACATTATTTTATGTCAGAAATCTTAAACAATCTAAGGGTCATGGTACACAAAGCTAGGAATGTTTAGGAATGTTTTGTTTAGGAATGAATTTTAGACAATTTCTCCAATCAGATTTTAGCAGCCATCAGACCCTACAGATTTTATTTTCACAAAAGTAATAACTACTGATTACATACACAAAATTCTTAGATATCTTAAGAAAAACTAAGATTAGGAAAATTAAAATCAGTATAAACCTGCATAAAAATCTATCAAATTGTCTCTGGTGGATCTCTCGCTGATGTCTTGTAGGTGCATGTGTCATGATGTTCATGAATTATGAAGGATATGAAGCTGGTCTTTTTAAGATGTTTCTAAGAGGTTCACACATTGTGCCTGCGTCTGATCTATGTACGTCTGACCTTTTTTTTTTTTATTTTCCTCTGCTACTGTCCTTAAACTGACTATTGATTGAAATATAACTACACTAACAAATAAATATAAACATGTTTCTAGATCAATTATATCTAAGGTCTCAAACATAGTCTTCACTGTAGTATCACAGTCCCATATTCTCACCAAACCAAACCTTAAATAGTGTTTGAATCATGGCTTTAAGTTTTAAATGTAAATCAACGTACACTTTTTATGTTAAAAAGCACTTGTTATTTCTTACAATGCTATAAAATAGGGGCTTCACTACTCCTACTATATGCATTCAACTTATTTAGACAGAAATATTTTCATCCGAGTTAAACAAACCCACTTAAACAACCACCTTGTTGAATCCACATTATATTATTGATGCAATAAAAAAAAATCTAATAGGAACATATTCCTATTATCATTTATTATCTTCCTCTAACTTATTACAAATATGCTTATGCTACATATACTATATAATGTTTATAAAAGAAGTTATAAAGTTATAAAAGAAGTAAATATAGACAGATCGGCGTATATTCATACAACCAATATTACGACTTAATGCAGTATCATTGGGTCAGCAATAAATACATGACCTTATGCCAAGCTGAGGTGGCACCAAAGAAAATAAAAACACAGAAACATTCATGTAGAGGACGTCAGGCATGCTGAAAATAGACGTTTTTTCCCGGAGATTTGAGGGAACTGTGTTTAGTTTCTCAGAAATCAGCTGCTGTAATGAGGGTGTCTAATATTAAAAGACATTATAAAATAAACCATCACTCTTTGTCATACACTGGTGCTGAATGAGAACAGCAGATGAAAGAGCTGGCTGCTAGACGTTCAGCCAAAAAAAAACATTTTTTACTAATGCTGTAATTATTTATATATATATGTATATATAATACTGTATAAAGCAGCAGCTTTCTAAAAGTAGAGAAAGTAAGTCTGAGCACTGTCATTTCCATCAAATGTTTTAGTCTAAATGAAGTGATGTAGCACCACAGCATGAGCTCAAAAACCAGCAGCAAACCTCAATAGTTTTTTTATACAAAGAAAGAATGAAAATGCCATGAATTTGCAAGCTGTCATTAAGTACATCACTGCAATAAATCTACTTCTTATCAATCCTTTTGTCCATGGTGTTCACGCTTATGGACTGTCCATGTTAAAACAAATTAGATGCCATGTAACCTCTTAACCACTAGATGGCAGAATCTAGAATGAGCTCAATTCAAGTCTTGTCATGATACAAGAGGAAAATTTGAGTGATAAAGCTCTGAATAATTATTTCACAGTGTGAAGCAGGATCAAGCAGGCAGGACTAATTTGGACAAAAGCAAACTAAACAGCAATGTCTATATAGTAAACTTGTTTCTTGTAGTGTAATTTTATAACTCAAGCCTTGAACCAGTTACATTTATGACATTTGGCAGACACACTTATCCAGAGCTTATCCCATTTATATACAACTGAGGGTTAAGAGCCTTGCTCAGTGACAGCTTGGTGGATCTGGGATTTGAACTCACAACCTTAACACAGAGACTCTAATGCATCTGTGGCATTGAGCTACTGAGTGAGGGTCACCGGTCTAAATACTGCCACATTATTTAAATCATACACAGTAATGTATGACTAAGGGGATTTGCTGACAATAAATACACCGATCAGGCATAACATTATGAGCAGTGAGAGGTGAAGTGAATAACACTGATTATCTCCTCATCATGGCACCTGTTAGTGGGTGGGATATATTAGGCAGCAAGTGAACATTTTTTCCTCAAAGTTGATGTGTTAGAAGCAAGAAAAATGGGCAAGTGTAAGGATTTGAGCGAGTTTGACGAAGGGCCAAATTGTGAGACTACTGGATCAGAGCATCTCCAAAACTGCAGCTCTTGTGGGGTGTTCCCGGTCTGCAGTGGTCAGTATCTATCAAAAGCATCCTTTAAGTCCTGTAATTTATGGGGTGGGACCCATGGAGGCCCCATTTGGCATCTTACAGGACTTAAAGGATCTGCTGCCAACATCTTGGTGCCAGATACTACAGCACACCTTCAGGGATCTAGTGGAGTCCATGCCTCGATGGGTCAGGGCTGTTTTGGAACCAAAAGGGGGACCAACACATTAAGCAGGCAGGTGATCATAATGTTATGCCTGATCAGTGTACATACAGCAAGTTACAAGCTTACAAGTTACGGTAACAGCAGTTATTGTACCATAAGTTCGATTTTATGATGGACTATTATGATTTCAACAAGCATTATGTTTAAAAAACAAACAAACAAAAACTGGACTGTGGGCTTTAGCTAGCCTGCTACCCATCTTGTGCCTCTACTGTCTTGTCTTTAAAAACATTGTTCTTCACAAGTCAGAACTACATTTTAGAACTTTTCAATCAACATTACTTAGTTAATAGCATAGTAGCAGCTTAGATCAAATAGCATCAGCATTTCAGGTAGCCAAACCTAGCTAAATACCTTTCACACCAATTAATATTTGTTAATACACTAATCAGCTGTAGCATTAAAATCACCTGCCACATCTGAAGGTGTGCTGTGGTATCATACCCCACAGATGCTCAGACTGAGGGAGAATCTGGGGGATTTGGAAGAACTTGCTGCTGGAAGAAGTGACTGCTATTAGGGGATACTGTTGCCAGGAAAGGGTGCACTTGGTCTGCAACAATGATTAAGTATATGGATGTGACAAAGTAAGATCCAGATGAATGCCAGGACCTAAGGTTTCCCAGTAGAACATTGCCCAGGCATAACACTGCCTCTGCCAGCTTACCTTCATCCAATAGCGTCTCGAGTTTAAAAAAAAAAAGAAAAACAAGTGATTAGACAAGGCCACGGTCCAGTTGCCTATTATAGGTGCTTTCAGCAGTGGACAGGTGTCAGTATGAAGGCTCTGACTGGTCCGAATCTACACTGAAAGCTCTGATGCACTGAGAGTTATGATACTTTTCAATAATTTTCAGCAATTTTTACTACAGTGGATCAGACAGATAGACAAGCCTTCACTCCCCACACACATCAATGAGGTGCCCAGGGCCCTGTTTCTGCTTCACTGGTTATCTATTGATGGACCACTTTTGTTAGGTACCAACCACACCTGAACACTGTACACTCCAGGAACAGGCTGAATTGGTCGAACATTCTGCAGGAGCATGCAGGCTCGGGCAGAAATCCTTCAAAAACAGAAAAGTAAAAACACTTGCAAACATTTTGTATTAGCGTATTTGTTAAATCTCTGTTCCTCTTGGTTTCTTTCTAAAACGTGTTAAGCTTTTTCCATCCAGTGTTTCATAATAAGATAAGAGCACTAAAGTTATAATAACAGGGACGAGTAAAAGAGTGAGTGTATAATATTAAGGACACAAAAGCCAGACAAGTCCAGTGACATGACAGTTTCTTTCCTTCCAAAATGAGGAATACTTACAACATACATTTACACAAATTGTTCCTAAAAATAGAATTTCCCCAAAACACACTTACAGCGATTGCAAGCTGAATTTACACTTCACATTTTTCACAACTTTATCCAAAGCAATTGTAATAAAAGAATGTTATAATAAATGTCAACAGTGACCGGGAACTAAACATTGATATTCAAAGATATTTTAAAGGGGGTGGGTGGGGGATCTAAAACTGAAAACTTTAAAATAAAACTTTATTTTTTAAAATGGAACCGTTTACTTAAAAAATAAAAGCATTCAGAAACGAAAAATGGAAATGTTGAGTCAAATTCAAAATCAAGTCTCATTATTTGCATCTGATTGTGGTGGCTCTTTCTCCTCAGGAAACAGTCGGAGTATGAATTAAAAAAATAAAATAAAATAAAATAAAATAAAATAAACAGAATGAACAGAACATAGAACACACCACCACAAAACTTGCAAAAAACACAAGCACTTCTTTTCCTAAATTTGTAGAACTACTAAGGTGTCAGTTGAACAAGTACAAATTTGTTGCTGCTACTTTGGAAAAAGGTATACAAGCAAAAACTGTGACGAGGAGCATGTGAGTGTCCGGTTCAGTCTATCTGTACTGGTAGTTCATGTTGCCGTCGTCACGGCCGTAGCCCACACCAGGATTATGGTACTGTCCAGGATTGGCCCCATAGCTCTGACTGGCTCCTTGTGCATTGTAGTTTGATGGGTTGCTGTAACCTTAAGAAAACAAACATACAGTTTAGCCCTGGGGAAAGTGACATTTAACTATTTAAAAGCATCATATGGGGTAATTATGGGGAACTAGGCACAAATGTGTGCAAAATGTAATAGGAGAGCGAATAAAGTAACCTTCTTTTCTTTTCTGTCATAAGAAAAGTTTGCTGTTGGTGAGTAACATTTTACCATAAAGGATAAAAAATACTAGTAATCTGACATGAACAAACAAAAAAAAGAACCTACCCTCATAGCCGTAGTCCTGAGACCCTGGACCCCCTGTCACCTGGGACGGGTAAGCTGTGCTGTAGTTTCCGTAACCTCCACCTGAGGCTCCACCTTGAGTTTGCGCAAAGTTCTTTTTGCCCTGGCCATAGCCTTGCCCATACTGGCCATAGGAACTTTGCCCCGAGCCTGTAGGATTCTGGTATGTTCCAGGAGCTGCCCCTGTGCCTGGAGGTTTAGTTCCCTGGTGCATTGGCGCCTTCTTCCCAGGGTTCTTGCCCGCTGCACCTGGACTAGAGTAACCTCCGTCATTCTGGTAATACGAGGGAAAGCCACCTGTTCCTGGAGGACCTCCTGCTGAGGCGCTGGCTGCAGGACCTGCTCCAGGGACCATTCCTGTAGATCCTCCATTAGCCCCGCCATTATTGTAGTAATCTGAACAGGAATGAGCAGCGGAAATTAAGAGCGTCATCAAGTTAGCATGATTCAAGTACGTCTAATACTTACTTCTAGTACTACTGGCTAGTACGTAATCTGCGATTCTCCTTTTAGCATAGTATGTCAATTGATTCAAGTTAGAAACAAAAATCCATCCTCTAAAACATGCCTTCAATCATCTCCTCGACTGAACAAAAAATCTGAAGTCAGAAACGGGAATGCAACCACACTACAGACGAGAATCAAATATTCAGCAATGCAGATTGCCCCGATTCCAATTCTCTGACCATTCATATTTACTATCAAAAAGGAGCTCAGAGTGTAGTTTCAGAAATTTTCAAAAGATTTTTTGAAAAAAATTAAACAATCAGCTTTTGCAGGTCAAGATTAGTATGATCAATCTGTGCTGTATTAAACAGCCCAACAATAATAAAAATGAACACAATAGCCCAGACTTTATGAATATCAACTGAGTGTTCAAGAATAAAAACCATGTTAGTACTTATTGCTAGATAACAAATGAACATTTTTTTTTTTAAGTTTAAATAAAAACCTCATACAACTCATTCCAGAAATTCAGACTTGCATTTAGTACAACCAAATGATTCAAAGATGTTGCAACATCACAATTATTAGATATATAAACATAGCTTAAAGTGTATGTTTTATTAGGACAAAAATGATAAGGGAAAAACATACAACACAGTTCGCCTTGGGATCATTTCACAGAATGGTACATTAAAAGTCTTCATAATACATCATTACACTTAAATACAAATTCACATTTGGAAGTTATTGTGACACAGATACAAAATCAGCCGTTTCAATGTTCAAAGAGAGAAGCCTGTCCATCTCATTCAGTTGCTGGTTGATGACTTGACTTTGTAATCCAAGTGCCGCTGTGCTCCTGTGTTTCTGCAGGGAGCAGCAGCAGCTCAGTCCCAATGAAATCCAGTGTTGGTTAAAGATTTTTTGGGGTGTATAAGAACCAAGTTCATGCCATGGAATGACATTTAAGCTGCCTTGAACCAAGAGTTTCTTCACACACCCCTCTTCTCCACCAACAACCTCCACCCCCACCCCTTTTTGTGACTTATGGTGATAAAAACAATGGAGACAACACAGTCTGAGGTGTGAGACAGCAGAGAAGCACAGATGCTTGTGCTGGCATAAAAAAAAATGGCAACACGTCAATTTTTTTTAAATCCATCAGCATATTTTAGATTTCGCTGCTTGTCACCCCAGGTCTTTTGTTAAAAATTGCCACGGTAATGTTCCAGAGGGTAAAAAAATAAAATACATTTAAAAAAAAGAAAAAAAAAAAGGCAATGGCTTAACAAAGCAGGGAAAATGTCATAACATTCAACTTAAGTGAATACACTCTTTACAATCCCTCTTTCAGTCCAGACACATTTAAGAATTCCAATACGCAGTAACCTAAAATATAAAACACTGATACAAACATACTGCTGAAATTATTTGCTTAAATACCATAAAGATAAAAAAAAAATACAATAAACATAAGAAATTGAAGAAAAAGAATGACAAATCCAAGTCTGCAATGTGAGTCACGTGATTCTCAAAAAACATTAATTAACAGTAACAAAGGGTAGAAAAAAAGGAAGGTCAATAAATCCAGGGTGAAACGGAGGAGTAGTACTCACTGTAGCCAGAGTTAGCATTGTTTCCATATCCATAACTTCCATAGCCACCTGAAAAAGGCAAATTCAAAACACATCATTAAAGTGATTATGCAAACTGTCTAATGGTCATTACCACTGAAGTTACACAGAGGCTGTTCATCCATATCCATAAACCTTAAACCCCAGACATTATAAATCAAATCCTGTTCAAACCATAAGTAACATATCCAATAATGTAAATCTAATAAAGTAACATATCCAATATAGTTTTGTACCTTGATTATATCCTCCGCCATTATTAAACCCTCTCCCCCGGCCTCTACCCCGCCCTCGTCCTCTACCTCTGGGACTGGCTGCAGGATCAGCTGGCGGTCCGCTCATCATTCCAAAGCCAGGCGGGTGCTGGGGGAAGAGGGTTACAATAAAATCATAAGGATAAGACCAAAAAAATTGCAACACCTCTGCTAGACAAGCTTCTCAGGACATTCAGACAAACAATAAAACAGGAACAGATACTTCCCAAAGAAGCTTTAAGAGGATAGAGACAACTCGCTAAAACATGCTTGGAAATGAATATTCTGTATCTAATACATTAAAACTACATCAATAAAGCTGACAATCATTCTAAACTGCACTAAATTCACTTCAATAATGGTTTCTTCAACTAGCTGTGATGAAACTTTGCTTTTTTTAGATTAGATATAAAATGTTGACTTAATCAAAGCTTTGAGTAGGATGCCTTTAGACAGAGGATAACATACACTATATTGCCAAAGGTTTTGGGACACCCCTCCAAATATTCAATTCAGGTGTTGTTTTTCAGGGGTTGGGCTTGACCCCTTAGTTCCAGTGAAAGGAACTCTAAATGATCTTTAGCATACCTAGACATTTTGGACAAATGTCATGCTCCCACCTTTGTGGGAACAGTCTGGGGAAGGCCCCTTCCTTTTCCAGTGCACAAAGCAAGGTCCATAAAAGACATGAATGAATGAGTTTGGTAGGGAGGAACTTGACTGGTCTGCACAGAGTCCTGAGCTCAACCTGATGGAAAACCTTTGGGATAAATTAGAGCAGAGACTGTGAGCCAGGCCTTCTTGTCCAATATCAGTCCCTGACCTCACAAATATGCTTCTAGAGGAATGGTCAAAATTTCCCATAAACACACTCCTGAATGTTTCCAGAAGAGCTGAAGCTGTTACAGCTGCAAAGGGCAGGCCAACTCCATATTTCATTCATGTGCATGTAAAGGCAGACGTCCCAACAATATGGTGTATTTTACCCAAACAATCTATTTGGCTAAAATAACCATAAAAATGTCTAAGCAAATATCAGAGCAGGTAGTAGGTAACCAAAATATTTTATGTGCAAGGTTAATCAGGTATCAGACTCAGGTACAGAGTGCCCTGTATCATCGTCCTGTACAACCTCCTGAGAGTTCAGCAGTACAGTAGAAATAGAGTAAAAAGAAATTGTTACCATTGATTTCTTCTTCTTGGCTGCTTCAGAGTTGGAGCCATCTGGGAACAGTTTCTCCAGAGCAGATAGAGCTGCAAATGCCTTTGCCACCTTCTTATTGGAGCCTGAACCCTGGAACTTCTGTCCATCTATCTCTACCTGCAAGAATAAACAAGAGAGCAATTTAAACACATAGCAAACTAAGGCAAAGTAGGTTCAGTACATAAATCGTCTTGCTACCTGCCAGAAGAAGGAACAATACTTATGAGCAATTACAATAGGAAGGACAGAAGAAAGCTTATTCAGTCATAATGGAACTAAACGCTGCTCTCCTTCATCAACCATTAGAGTCCTGTCATAAGGAAAAAAGTTACTGACTTGGGACAATGAATTTACTCGTGTTCAAATGAAATAGAACTTTACCTCCATGACAAAGCGTTTATCATGGCTGCCACCCGTCTCAGAGATGAGCTCATATTTGAGGCCTCTGCGTTTCTCATTGAGCTCCATCACTGGGTTCTTGCCATGTTTCGTCAAAATGGGGCCCTGATGCCGTACACTCTAAAAAGGAAGAAATATGTAGCCTTTCGGTTAATAATGAACAACAAAATTGTAAAAGGAAACAAGGGGCTAAAGTGTGTGGAAGGAACGGACATCTCCGTCACAAGTGCACCAAATAATGAAGTTCAAAAATTATTAAGCGTTTTCATTTAGCTCAATATTTCCTTATATTTTAGAGTGTAGTCATTGTACTTTCCGAGTCATTACCTCGGTGCTTTCAGCAGCCTCAGTGTTTGTGGTCATACTGAGTGTAGCTTCTGTTTCAGCTGGTGGGACTAAAGTCTTCACCTCTGTCTCTGCAATGGGGGTCACCACTTCTGTTTTTGCTGGTTCAGCAACCTTTTGCTCCACCCCTGTGGGAAGCCCCATGTCTTGCAAAACCTACCACAAAAACATCTGTGAGTTAATAATGTTCGTGCAAAGCCATTACCCACAACTGCTACTAATCTACTGAATTATTGAGAACTAATAGTTTTCTGATTAGAGAGTGTTTGAATAATAATAATAATAATAATAATAATAATACTATTAAACCTAATGACATGTCAGTTTTGAGTACCGATTCTCCTAGCATTTCTAAATTAGTAAATATTTTTAAATGTACGGTGAAGGTTTTTGATTTAAGATGCAGATCATGACAATCACCTTCAATACATTTTACCTGCAAAAAAAAAAAAAAAAAAAGTGATGGAGCGAACTGCTATTTTATCATTTTCAATTGAGAGGGGGAGAAAACAAGAGACTAGGATTTTTTCCACAGGACCAAACAATAAAAAGTATGATAAAAATGTATGATGTGTTCTTTAATAAGTAAAAATTAAAAACTCTCACTTGTAAACTGCTGTGGTGCAAAATAATAATAATAATAATAATAATAATAATAATAATAATAATAATAATAATAATAAATGACTTAAGAAATAAATGCTTCAGGAAAATAATTACTATTGGGGTTGTGTAAGGCTGCATCATGTTTCTTACATAAAGAATTACTCATTTGTTTGTTGTTAGATTTTTAATTGTTAATTTTAACTCAGCAACACAGTCAGTCACAGCGAGAGCTGGAACACACCTTAACTGCTACATGGAGTTTGGCCGTCCGTTTAGAGGGACCAGATGCTTCAAAAGTCTTGCCATCGACGTCCACAGCCATAGTGAAGACTGGCACATGAACAGGCCCGGTCTGAGAAATTAGCTTATACTGGAGCCCTGGCTTTAGCTGGTTCAGCCGCATCAGAGCATTCATAGCCTGAGGAGGTTCTGACTTTTCATCTGGGGCTGTAAAATTGTGGCAAACATCAGTTTTAAATCCATGTCTGGAAAACCAAAAGCTGCAACTTTACATTAGACACAAGGGTTATTATAATGTAGAACAATTACAACAAAATTACATTTCTTCTGAAGTTTCTTCTTCTTCTTGTTAGGGCTCTTGTCTTCACCACCCTCCTCCTCCTCAATAGGCCGCTTCATGGGGGGAGCATAAGTTGTGCTTGGAGGAATCTGAACTATAAGGACAAGAAAATGTACAGTAAATCTGCACTGCTGAAACAGCAGACTGACAGCAATACATATTGAATGACTGTTCTACCTGTGTAGTCAATGGGGGTTTCACTCTTGGGTTTTCTGGGCATTTTAGAGGGAAGAGGGTCCATTCCAAGTACTTTGTGAAGTTGCCCAAAAGCAGAAAGCCTCAGCGCATGCTGCAAGTCCAAAAATATGAGACAAAATTCCATAACTCACATAACATGCACAAAATATTTCTCCAAACATACAACCTATATTGAAAAATTACCTGAGCACTCTGGGTGATGTCCTCTCGTTGTTGGACGTCCATGTGACCAATGGCGTCAGTCGGCTCTTTCTCGCAGGGATCAGAGATGCCGGAACCATCTGTTAAGTGAACCGACATACAGTTAAAATGTACAAGAAATGCGATCGATTATTCTGAAGGAAAAGGAAGTGGTCAGTTAATTACCCGCCATCAGGATCCCAGAAGCCAAACACTCCAGAACTCTTCGAAGAGCTTCCCCTGCTCCCATTGGCCGGTTAACTGTGCCAATTGATTTCTCGCACAAAAGCTCAAGAGGCTTTAAGAGAAGATAAGGATGAAAGACAGGATTAAGTGTGCCATTTCAAATTTGTCCACAAATGCTTATAGCCAGAGCTATATTGAGATTCAAAACATGCCACCCAAAAACATGCAGCATCAGTTTTGTTTGGGGGATCAAAATAAATCTGGGTTTCAAACTCTTTCAAAGAAATAACTATCCAGGGAATTTTACAACAGCACTGCTCACAAACTGAATAAAAAAAATGGCTAACATTTGCCACCTCTGAACTAAATTGAATTACAGCTATACGATGTAGATAATGACCCACAGCTACGTCTTGTACAATTTGGGCAAGAGCTAAGGAGAAAAAAGTGCTAAAATAAAAAATTTTAAACAAATTACATAACCCAACATTACACTTCAAGAATGATATTATGGAAGCATTTCCTTTATCCACCCATCAGGTGATTCCAGTTCATAAAAGTCGAGCAGGCTGGCATCAATACTCACCCATCCTTTAAGAGGAGCCCAAGTGGGAACACGACTGCAGAGATCCCTCAGGATCCGGATGACAATCACACACGAGCGCAACCCATTGGCCCTGGCCTAGACACACAAGCAGGAAAATGGAGATTACACACGCTCACTATAAGAACTAAATCACAACACACAAGACCTTAGAGATACGGCATAGCTGGCATTATTGTGTGGTGAAGTAACAGGTGTTAAGTAAAAAATCATTAGGTGACTAAACACACAAGCCACATGTATGGAAAATTATATCAAAATAGCAGATTATGCCACGGAGCTCAAACAGCAGGAGACAAACACGCCTGCCGTTTTGAAAATTAGTGTGGGAATTAGAATTCATTTTCAACAGGAAAAAAATTCCCTTATTTCATTATTCCAACACAAATATTACAAGAGCATTAGCTACACCAAATTTAAGCTAAGGTGCAATATTTCCTTTTTGGGTACAGGAAAAGATACAGCATAAACATGGGGTAGAGGACATCTGAGTTACTGAAAAACAAAGACGTTTCAAAACTGCAGGATAACAGAGCTAAAGCTCTCACTGGACTCAACATCTAAGCAAGCCATATATACGCTAGCAATGAAGTGGCGGTAATCAGACGTGGCACCCTAGTAACTTAAAAGCAATAGAAGTTGGGTTAGAAATTGTCGTTTTACGGAAATATTGCACCCGCTAAACTGCAAACCTAAAATCGGCAACAAAAATGGGACTACTGTAAAAGAAAAATACAAACCATTTGATGTAAAACTAAATAAGCTGCAATTCTGGGAATGCTCAAACATGAGACAGTTAGGATGTGGCATCGTACACCAATTATCTGGACACTGACACATCAATAAGTTAAATTGATTAGGCATTGACATGAAAGCGTCAAAGATTTTTTTCAAACCCATCTAGCAAAATGTATTATAGAGCAACAAATGTGCGGGGAGGAAAAAAAGCCTGAGAAATATCCACACCAAAACAATGTGTTCACAGCATGAAAGAACAAACAAAAATAACTCGACTAATAGATAAAATACAAATAAAGACAAGATGCAAACCTGGAACCACTTGGCGTGGCGAAGAGACGCCAAGGCAGCCAGGCATTTCTGCCTGTCCAGTACATCCGGGGGATCGTTGACTGATAGCGTTTCTATTGGCGGGTGGAATAAGAAGACAAGGTACAGTTTGACCAAGGGGTTTTTTTTCTGTCTCTCGGCCAGGGGGAGGAGGCAGCGAGGGGAGAAAGGGGAGGGGAACCTCCCCTACTGGAAACAACTAAAACAAAAGCCCTCCCTATGCTGGTGAACAAAATAAAAGAAAACAGGTACCTACTGCATGAAGAGATTATGGGCTTGTTGTATTTCCCCAATCTAGATGGCTACTTCCACCCCATGACTCCCAGTGAGGAATGCAGGGGCATACATGGGAGTGGGTATGTGGTTAGAGGGTTTTGTGGTGTTTGATTGAAAGCATAATGTAATGCCTCAGTGGAATTAGAAATGGCTGAGTGCATTTATGTACCATGGGGGGGCAGAACCCCTCCCCCTCCATCCCCTTCTATTATTTTTTTTTTTTTCTGAGGTTGCTGCCTTGCCCCTTCCGAGACAGAGAGCGTCCAGTTGGTCAAAGGTCCAGCGTCCCTAAAATTGACAAACTAGAAGGCTTGACAGAGAGAATCAGATTTTGAACCACAGTGAGAAGTAGTGAGATGCACAAAAAAAACGAGTCCACACTGCAGCAAAACTGATGGCTTCTCAGGCCTTAAAGCAGGCTTGGCTAAAAGTGGGATCATAGATAGGGCTAGGCTTTCAGTTTAAGTTAGACTACCTTTTTCTTACTAATGCAGGGATTCTAACCCATGTTAGACATCACATCTTAGCATGTGAACTACCTCAATTCTTTACAACTCAAGATCCTCTACACCTTACCACCAACACATTTCAGATCCAGCAAGTTTCTTTTATTAGCGTCGTCCAGGGTAGATTCGGAAATTTCCCAGCTTAAACTAGCATCTATGGCATGGAGTCGGATGGCCCTAGCGTTATCTATAACCCCTTTCCCTTCTTTAATGAAAGAATGGCACCGTCAACACATCACTACTGGTTCTAGCAACCAGAGTTTTCGGTAATCCTCGCTGCTCATTTTTGCTGCAATGCAAACTGTTCAATTTCTTTCTCAGTATATATACACATGCAAACAACTAGGTTTGTGATTTCTTTCTTAATTCTCAGTAAGCCTTCATTGAATCCTTGTTTCACTCGAAAGGGAGTGGAGCATCTTTTTTTTCCCCTTTTATCCTTTCTTTACTTCTCTGTTTGTTTTCCTTTAATTAATTTACTGTGTATTGGGCCATCAAAAATGTACTTTACATGGAACTACGAGGCTCTAAGTAGATATAAACAAGTCTTCGTAACATGTCTGTGCCACACAACATCCCCTAGCTCCATTGAAGGCCCAATAAACAATACCTAATTAGCCTTTCTCGCTCTCTCTTATTCCAGTCTATTTGTATTTGCTGGCTTGGAGGGGACTGTTATTCTTTGTGCTTTCTTGTCTCCGAAAAGGGTAAATGTACCTCCAGTGGCCTGTTTCTCCGCCTCCTCTCTGACAACAGGTGACGTCAGGTGAATGGTGAGATTAAGAGCGGGCTGCTTGTTGTTCTTGATCATGATGCAGGCGTCACGGATAAACTGCATCACCTCATACTTATCCTCGGTGATGAGCTGGAAGGAGATAAGTGGAAGAGATAAGTGGAGATAAATGAAAGAATTTTCACCATGGAGAATACAAAACTGTGTTATTTCATTTAAGGTTATTTAAGACGTATTTATGACGTGTCCTACCCTGAGCTGCACACTGAGATTCTCAGCCACTTTCTTTAGCAGTGTGGCTGTAGGTTTGTCCTTACAGAGTAGCACTAACTCTAGATCCAGATCCCCCTTCAGCAGCAGGCCTTTGGCCACCAGACCGACCCTCATCACACCACGCAGGGATCGTGTAGTCTGCTCTGCTGATTTGGGCTCACTGCAATACAAAGCAACAGAATTTGAAGTCATAATTAATAGTATGATAGTATGCAAGCTTTTATTAGAATACCACAGCAAAGCTAATACAGTGCACTGGAGAAAGAATTATATTTGAAGAAATCTATGAAAGTAAACAATAACTAAAAGCATGCTAGATAGTTGAGGTGCAAAGCACATTTATAATAATAATAATCCTAGTGACCTTCCAGAACTATCTCCCCTACCCACCTTTCTTTATCTCCATCTCCCTCAGACTTAATGGGATTCGATTTTGCAGATCCCCGCTCCTGCTCATCCAGCCAATCAGACACAGCCTTGAGGGCACGCTCAGTGTGAGAGACCATATTCTGCACAGCCTCCAGCTCCTCTTGTGTGGGGTAGATAGCGGAGTGCTTGGCCATGACATGGCGGTCATCGTTCACAAAGATACGCATGGAGCGATGACGAAGAGGAGGAGGCTGGAAATAGAAATATAGAGTGAACTTATATTTGGTGTAAGCAACAAAACAAAAGAAGGGGGAATGGGGGTAACAGATTCTAACACAAGGACTTGTTGCAGCACTGCAAAAGCAACATTAGTAACAGCAAGACATTTCCAATTCATTAATTAGATGCGAGAGCAAGAGAGAGAGAGCGCGGGCGTGCAAGATAAATAGAGAGAACGAGCGAGAGAGATAGATATTAACAGAATTGACTTTTACCATAGCTGAAACTATGAAGTCCTTCAGTTTGGAAATGACAGTGGTGATCTCAGTGCAGGCAGCTGGAAAAGTTGCTCACGTCTGAAAATTAAAGGCAAAAGATAAATTCATTGCAATTCATTGTAACCAAACTAACGTTATATACAACCAATTTACTGTACTTCTGTTCAATAATGACAGCTTAAACAAATACATAGAAGCTGAAACCATAACAAGAGAAACTCAATTTTAGCTAGCAAACCCCTAAACAAAATTCCCTTCATTTATCATCCACTTCTCTCTCTCAGTCTACAGTCCTCCGTTAGAATATAATTGCGTCACATATACATAAGTGCCTCCTCACAGACGCAAGCAGCTTCAGCGGCGTTTGAGGAAAGCAGGATAAGAGCAGGCTCAGAAGAGCTACTGGATCACTGAGTGACTCAGCCTGCATGGCACTCTGCAGCACATCTCTCTAGCAACGCAACTGCTTTCGTCACATCTTACACAGAGACAGCCCAGCAATACAGGGTATAAAAATAGCCTGCAATTCTGTTAATGGCCTGGCAAGGAATGCTATTTTCCCTCTGTTTACCACTTGATTAAGAATATAGCAAAAAAAAAAAAAAAGTGCATGAGGAAATCCGGGGAGGGTAAAAAATAGAATAATAATGAGAAGAAGAAAAAAAGATTGACAAGGAACAAAATTGTCCAAATTGAGTTTCTGGAAGTTGTTTGAATCAAATGGACAAATAGCTGTATTGTTTTTCAGAGAACAAAGAAGCTGATTCAATCGTTGGCATAATGATATGAACATCTGCTTATGAGAGATGCTATTTGTATTAACGATGCTCAGTTAATGCGAAATTCTTTTAAATAATTTGCCTGCTTTGAATCAAAGAATTATATAATGTGTTTAAGCAGGAGCAGCGTCACCGTTGTGCAACATTTGACCATAAAATAGAAACAGATACTGCAAACTCATTTGCCTGGCGGAAAAAAAATTCAACTCAAAAGTTATAGATACAGCTGGAGTGGAATTTGTTAAAGCTTTGTGCATCAAGCTTCATACATCATACTTAAAGTATGTCTGGTGTATTATACTGGCTTCATATGGGTTCTACTGACACAGTAAGACAATGCTCATGTTTAAAAAGTATGTTTGAAGCTTGCATTTCAGCAACAAAATCAAGCAGCCTCTCATTTCAGCTGATCTCTAATCCAAGAAGAGAATTACTCCATAACATTATGATCACCTGCCTAATATAGTGTTGGTCCCCGTTTTCCTGCCAACACAGCTCTGACCCGTCATGCAGTGTGTATTCTGACACCTTTCTATCAGAACCAGCATTAACTTCTTCAGCAATTTGAGCAACAGTAGCTCGTCTGTTGGATCGGATCACACGGTCCAGCCTTCACTCCCCACGTGCATCAATGAGCCTTGGCCGCACATGACCCTGTTGCCGGTCCACCACTGTTTCTTCCTTGGACCACTTTTGATAAATACTGACTAAGGCTGCACGTTTATGACAAAAATCATAATAGTCGATTAATCCCTTGAAATTGTAATTGCGATTATTAATTATGATTATCACAATTTACATTAAATGGTGTTTTGAACAGCTTTATATCATTGTTCGAAGCAACTGCATGCCATATTTTATAACATATAAATATTTTTTATCTTGGTGACTTTTCAATCCTATTTCTTTGAGGGTGGAATCACAGGAGTATCTTTGGAGTATCTCAGAGACTTGAGCAAAATAGTCAAATTGTATTTATAGTGCTTTATAGCCGAACGGCTAGACAGAACAGCCGAATGATGGAGTCTGTTCTGGCCCATTGTTCACCTAAGCCATGTCTGTATTTTAACTTAAATACTGCATTAGTTGAATAATAGAAAGTCAGGATGTTCAGACTGTAATGTCTTAGCGCTTTAACAGTTTATATTTTATTTAGATCTAACTTTAGGTTTATTTAATTTAAGGCTTTTGTACGTCTTGGGTATGGAATAATAATCAAAAGGGTCCTTATGTCAGGGGTTTTCAGAATCAAAGACAGTGGGCCTCCTTTTTGACACAACATACATTTGTTTGCCTACTTTTATCAACTGTGTTAACATTAAATATAAAAAGTTAGGCTATCATCTTAATAATAAGATAGTTTTCTGACCGTTTTTTATTGCTGTCGCTCTCAAGGGCTGTAAGGTAATTTAGTCACGTGGTGGGAAAGCAGTGCTGCGCAGACCGATTGGTGTAGGACATTAAAGTATCGCGAGAGCTGTTCTAGCGCATATTCCAGCGCAAACTCTCGCGGCATTTTGGCGTGCGTGTGTGCACAGAGAGAAGTCAGTCAAAAGTCATGTCTTTTCAGTTCCAATTCTTGATTCTTCTCAGCAACACTTTGTAAACTATCTGATGTTTCTGTAAATTAACATGACGAGATAGATATGCGCAAGTGGATAATCGGGGCGTTGATAAGGACACGCCTACAGACTATTAACCAATGAAAAATTTTTTTTTTGCCCCTCACAACGTAACATGCAATAAACACCCCTTAAGCACACAGAATAATGGAAGTAGATTTTTTTTGTAATCGCAGCTTTAATCGTAATCACGATTAGAAAATCGATTAATTGTGCAGCCCTAATACTGACCACTGCGGACCGGGAACACCCCACTCGCTCGAATCCTTACACTTGCCCATTTTTCCTGTTTCTAACACATCAACTTTGAGGACAAAATGTTCACTTGCTGCTTAATATATCCCACCCACTAACAGGTGTCATGACCAGGAGATAATCAGTGTTATTCACTTATCCTGTCTCAGAATGTTATGCCCGATCGATGTATACTGGACACTGACCCGTGCCATTCTTTAAATTTCACTACTGACACTTAAAAACGTATATGGCTTATCATTACATAATAGTTGCACTCACATAACTTTCTACACTTATGATGGCTCAACCGTTAAAGTGTCCTGGTCTACTGACGGGAAGATTTTTCACTCAAATCCAGCTACTAAACTGTTGGGCCCTTGAATAAGACCCTTAACCCTACCTGTTCAGCTCATATTGTATTCACTCATCAATAAAACGCATCTGTTAAAGAAGAATTATTAATATACTGTTTCAATTCAAATTTTTCCAGGGAAGCATCATGGTTATTTATCTCTGAAATGCAGGATATGTGAACGGTTATTATTTTATCTTATTGTATTATAATCAGTAAAGAAATGAAACAGCATTTTACTCAAGGATATTCCCTGTGTAATTTTTGTGAACATGTAATCAAACAGATAAAGGATGTTTATTCTCTGTCTAGACTGTCTGGATGTGAATGGGGTCATGATGACCGCTCATGCTCTGTTTTTATGTTCACTCATGTTGTCTCTACTAAAACTATGAACAGACCATGCACTTCTACTAATTAAGTAGTTTTCAGAAGGTTTGAGATCTTGTTTCTCTCTCAGCTGTAACCCCATTTGAAGATGGAAGAATAGAGCAACCTGACTCCTTGTTTTGTCCTTGTGAAAGTAAATAGGTAATGCCATAAAGGAAGTAGGTTATATAGGAATGTTGGGGGGGGTGACAGGGAAAAATACTGTCTGTAAAATAAAATCTGTTTAATATAATAAGACCCATGTTTGTGCCAGAGCTTGGTCTCAATTGTTATCGGTGTATTTACACCACTGTGCTGGCTCAGATTAGCTAGTTTATGCCATATAATAAATAAACTGCATGAATCTACAGTCTGGTGTATAAGAAATCAGGCCTCACCTCTTAACACAGTGGATGATGAAAAATAAACTTTACATTGAGGACTTCAGCAGTTTTTCAACCTGCACTCTTACGTTATCGTACATCCTTGTGTACTCTTTTTTATGCCATCATCCACCACCAAAGCTCAATTCCAAAACATCAAGTACTGAGGACTCATAAAATTACCAAGAAGTGTTCTTGATATTGAGGATGCATCATATGCAGTCTTGAGTACACCAAACCCACATAAAGTCCCAGAAGTCACTGAGGCAAAACAATGTCAGATGACAAAAGCCTGACCCATTACTAAATTACTACTTCTCTTTTAAAAAAAACTAAACAAAACAAAACAACAATCTACATATGCATCTAAAAAGAATGATTTGATATGATTAAATTGAAATCCATTTGTGGTTGCTGAAAAAACAAATTTAATCAGGGCACTGGAGGCTCAGTGGTAGGTTTCTCGCCTACCATACAGAAGGCCCGGGTTCGATTCCCAGCCAGTGCCCAAACCCCAGCCACTGGATGGAGTGCTGGTCCTAAGCCCGGATTTAACAAAAAAAGAAAAAGGGAAGGGCATCCGGCGTTAAACCTGTGCCAGTTGGTCTGCTGTGGCGACCCCTCACACATGTAGAGAGCAGCAGAAAGATCAACAACAAAGTGCTGCCTTTCAGCTCATTAGTTGTTGCGCTGTAAACAGTTGCAAGCATTCTACATTAAAGCTTGCTTAATCAGCCACTTAACAGTAAATCTATTAACCAACCAAAAAAATATTACTCCAGGCACACTGAAGGGACAAATTTATTGGCCTTTGGTGGTCCTGTCCCAGTACTTGAAATGTCCTGGGAGATCACAGCACATCTCTTCAAAGATGTGTTCTATATCATCCTGTTCTTCTGAGATCATTCTTCCAAGGCAGCCTGTCAAGCCCGGTCCTTCATGAGTCTGCAAACCCCTTCTGCAAGCCCCTATATATCATTTTATGTTTTATATTTTTATGCGTGTTGTATCTTGTAACTGACTAAGCTGCTGTAACACAAGAATTTTCCTCATGGGATCAATTAAGTATACACCGATCTACCATAACATTATGACCACTGAGAGGTGAAGTGAATAACAATGATTATCTCCTCATCATGGCACCTGTTAGTGGGTGTGATATATTAGGCGGCAAGTGAACATTTTGCCCTTAAAGTCGATGTGTTAGAAGCAGGAAAAATGGGCAAGCGTTTTGCGGATTTGAGCGAGTTTGACAAGGGCCAAGGTGTTCCTGCAGTGGTCAGTATCCATCAAAAGTGGTCCAAGGCAGGAACAGTGGTGAACCAGTGACAGGGTCATGAGCAGCCAAGGCTCATTGATGCACATGAGGAGTGAAGGCTGGACCGTGTGATCCGATCCAACAGACGAGCTACTGTTGCTCAAACTGCTGAAGAAGTTAATGCTGGTTCTGATAAAAAGGTGTCAGAATACACAGTGCATGACGGGTCAGGGCTGTTTTGGCAGCAAAAGGGGGGCCAACACAGTATTAGGCAGGTGGTCATGCCTGATCAGTGTATCTATCTATCTCTTTGAGAAACAGCCTTAAAAGACAGAGAGGGCTTTGCCTTGCTATACCGTTCTACCAATAAACTATGCTGTGCTGCAGTACCAGAACAACCTTGCATTAAAGTTACAATAGAACACTGAAAAGTCTGTTTATTTTTCCCTTTGTAAACATTCTTTGAGCTCAAGCAACATCACCGACACGACGCCAGTCTCATTCAATTTTATAGAGGCGTGAATCAAAGCATGGAAAGTAGCCTGAATTCAGTAAAACGTGCACTGCTTTAGCTCCATGCTCCAGATCAAAGACTCTACCGAAGCTAGCCATGTTCATTCGTAAACTGATCAGGGCACGAGCGGCCATTTTCACACAGCTAATCTGCCCAGCAGGGCAAAACTGAGGAACACCACAGCGATCTCAATGAAGTCACTATTACAGGACAGACTCGAGTGCTGATGGGGAATCTGACCACCAAGTGCTTACAGTGTAATTAATTTATTCACCTAAAGAGTGTGGCTAAGTGAATGTTTCCGGCTGAGCTGGGCTAAATCCCCGGAAACTGTAATCCCAAACATAATGCAAACTAACTGACTCAGCTTCAGTGACATGAAACGTGAACCAGATGATGTTTTTTGAGAATAACACCGCATGTAGGATCTGCAGGGCTAGCAGCGCACGAGCGGAACAAAGACAGGCCAGGAGCTAGCTGTGCAGTGCGTGCTAATTAGCTAACGTTAGCGTGCAACTGTTTCGTCAGCGTTCATACTTCGTGGAGGAAAACAAAATTAAGAGGAATGCAATTACAACAGTCGTTTTTTTTTTAGATCGCGTTGTTTATGCTGCTTATTGAAGAAAGAACAGAAAAGAGTGTCCAGCTCACCGGTACAGCGGGGTGTGTATCTGTCTTCAGCTGAACGCACTCACCGTACTGCAGCTACCCCAGGCGCGAGACGCTACAAACAAGGGCACGCGATTGGCCGAGACAGAGTCACGTGATCACGGCTTCGCTAATAATGTATGCGTTTCTCTACCATGCAGCAGATGGAGCTCAGTGTAAGAGTCTGGCGCCTTTATAACGGAAATAGTTGCTGCTGTGAAAAGTTGACGAATTATACTTCAACTCTCTTTGTCAACTAGGGGACAAAATAGAGCAATAAAGTGAGCAGAATAAACTAAACTACTGACAAAACATGTAACCCTGTCTCTGTCATATAAGGGTTTCAAAGCACCGGGAGGAGAATTCTATTCATTCATAAACTTTATGCCTGTGTTTTACTTTACTATTTATTTATTTATTTATTTATTTATTCATTTGTTTGTTTGTTTGTTTGTTTGTATCTTTTAGATAAATGCTAATACACGTGAGATTTGTGTTATTGGTCTGCTAAATTGACGGGAAGTTTGTTTCTGACGTGACGTCACATCCGCTCTCTCCCTCTCAGACAAGTAGCAGAGGCTTTTAAGCATGGCGGACGCCGGTGTATTAGAATCGCTCTTGCGCCTGGTGGAAAAGGCTGACGGTGGTATTGACAGCCAGGATGTGGCGGGCAGTCTCTCAGTGGACCACCAGGTCGTTGTTGGAGCCGTAAAGAGTCTCCAGTCTCTCGGAGAGGTGGGTTTTAAAGCCTGCCTCGGGGGAAGCTAAGCTAACATAGCATGCTCATTCACTCTGCTTGGACTGATGCAATAGCTGCGCAAATGTCTTGATTGATGTGTTGCGTTTTTTTGGGAAAGAATTGCACTCATTTCCGGGAAAACATAAACAATGTTCATATCTATGAACTTATGCGAAGAAGTAATAAACAGTGTATCTAACAGAACGAACAGTGATGAGTTATCAGCTCATCCTGTCTAATGGCTCGGTGTAGTGGATGTGCACTGTATCTACTGTGATGTTCTCCACTATGGAGCTGTTCACTTAGTGATTCTGTGTGTACACTCAGGCTGTCATGTATTTCCCTTCTCCAACTTGTTTATTTACTTACTGACACATCATGTGATATTTATCTGGTAAGCCAGGTAGCCTGCTGTAGAGTGTAATGTGTTACTGCTGTCATCCTGCACTGACCTGTTATGCTTTATGTGAATGTATTTACAGGTGATTGAAGCAGAACAGCGCTCCTCCAAGCACTGGGAGCTGACTGGAGAAGGGTCTGAGATAGCCGAGCACGGAAGCCATGAAGCCCGGGTGTTTAACGCTATCCCTGAAGAGGGGATGCCTCAGAGTCAGCTCATGGTGAGTAATGTGGATGTAGACTGAATGAAACACCACTACTAGACTGATACATTCATATCTACATATACACTTTCATACTTTATTGATCATGTAGCAGCCAAATACATTAAACATACATGAAATACCTGGTCTACAATATATTGTCAAAGGTTCTGGACAACCTGACCCTCATACCCACATGTGCTTGTTGAACATATCAGATTTAGTCCAATTTTGCTGTTATAATAACCTCCACTCTTCAAGGAAAGCTTTCCAGTAGATTTGCAAGAGCATTAGTAAGATCAGATTGCATGTTCCGTTACTTAATTATATTCCCTTTGCTGCAGAAACTGGCCAGTGGAAAAGTGGGCTTCAGCAAGGCCATGTCCAGCAAATGGATCCGTGTGGATAAAGGTCACGAGGGAGGCCCCAGAGTGTTCAGAACAGTGGGTTTGTTTTTGCACTAATAAAAACATCTCTGTACCTGACAGCAGTTACTATTGACCAGGAGTCAGTAGAGCATGGGAGGAGATTATTAGGTTTGTTGTAATGATGCTTTATGCTTGTTACAGGTGGAGAGCATTGTAGACTCTGTGAGAGAGAAACTGCAGCTAGTGCAGAAGGGTCAGTCATCTAAACTGGAGGAGAAAGTGAAGAACGAACTGAAGAAACGGAAACTGCTGACGGAGGTGTAAGTGCAGCTTATACAATAGCTTTTAGAACAGATGTGAAGAAGAGACGTGGGTGTGTGATGTTTAGATGAAAATGTGTCCCTTGAACCTTTTTTGGGGGTGGGGAAATGTGTGTGTGTGTGTGTATGTATATGTGCACCAATCAGCCATAACTTTATGACCACTGACAGGTGAAGTGAATAAATCTGATTATCTCCTCATCATGGCACCTGTTAGTGGGTGGGATATATTAGGCAGCAAGTGAACATTTTGTCCTCAAAGTTGATGTGTTAGAAGCATGAAAAGTGGGCCAGCGTAAAGATTTGAGTGAGTTTGACAAGGGCCAAATTGTGATGGCTAAACCATGGGTGGTCACGGCTCATTGATGTACATGGGGACCGAAGGCTGGCCGATCCAACAGACGGGCTACTGCTGCTCAAATTGCTGAAGAAGTTAATGGTGGTTCTGATAGAAAGGTGTCAGAATACACAGTGCATCACAGTTTGTTTTGTTCTGGCAGAGGGACCAACACAATATTAGTCATAATGTGCCTGGTTGGTACATATATTGAGAGAGAGATATAGATATAAATTACGTGATAAATCACTTCTCTCTAGGTTCGTGCATAGTTTGTATTTTTAGATTTGATCGTAAATTATGGCAATATTGGACATGTGGCATTTTATTTTAGAGTTTGTGTGTTCTCATTGTTCTGAGACAGCAGATGGCTAAAACAGTAGTTAATGGCTCTGTTTCAATCAGCTCTCTAGTTCTTAAATCAGTATATCTATTCAGGCCCTGGCTCACTACACATTGGGAGACTGTTAACTCAGTTTCCAGTGACATGAATACCTACTCACGTAAAACATCACCACTGATATTTATCAACAACAGACTGGACCAATATCTTTTTGACATCATTTTTTTTAAACACTTAAATGTCATTAGACTCAACTAAACCGTATACAGAACATCAAATAAAGTTAAAAAGTGTTCATCATTTGAGAGAAACAATAATAAGCTAATTACAATTGTAGAGAAAGTTGGATCTGAGAGACTTCATATAATATGATGTCATTTCCTGAAAGGGAACATGGTAAGAATTGAGGCTCCCTGGTTCTGGCAGTGCATTGTGGGGTTTTTTCAGGGAGCAAATGTTCCAGTGCACTAGAAGAATCTTGTGTTTCAGACAGACCTTAAAATGGACGCCTCCCTGATCAGTACAGATTTTGTCTAATTTCCTTTATTTTCTTTTGGAGTTTTGGATGCTGACTGTGGCTATTGTGTGAAACCAGAAAAACAAACATCCAAAATACGAGGCAGACATATTTAGAGCTTAATTTCTTTCTTGCAAGTTAAGGGTCATGATCATTCTTAATATAGCTGCATGGATCTGCTGAAACATAATTTCATATACAGAGAAGGACAAAATGTACGTTCAGTTGAAGGGTACAGAAAAAGTAGTTCAGTCCTTTTAGGAAAGAAAATGCCATTGTGTTTTTCTCTCTCTCTCTCCCCCTCTCTGTGTGTGTGTGTGTGTGTGTGTGTGTGTGTGTGTGTGTGTGTGTGTGGCCTAACTGGCTTGGGTCCAGCTGCACGGCTTTGCCTGTCTCTGCTGAATTTAATATCACAAATGGATGCATGGCAGAGAGCAGATTGCTCTTTTTGTGATCCAGTTCATCTACAGCATGACTGCTCACTGTGTCTTGTTCGGTCTTGCTCATGGAAATGCAGACTGAGCTTTGTGTGCATGCTGGGATGCACTGTAATTGGATTAGGAGATTTGGGACATTTCTGATGTACATGTGGAACATTGGCTTCAGTAGAAAATATTCCTTATGCTTTTGCAAAGATGCCTGATCTGTAGCTACTGTATTTTTGGAATAATCTTAGTCATATGTTGAGTACATTGAACATAGAGGATTCCCTGAATACAGTCTTTCCCCAGTCCAGTATGAACATCTGTATTGAGAATGAGTGCTCTAAACACAGTGAATAAACCTCACATCAGAAACACTGATCCGTATTGGCCTGGTTTGTATGCTTATGTTTGAATTCTGTGGATTTTCAGGACAGTGAAGTCCTACTGGATCACCAAAGGCAGCAACTTCAGCACCACCATCACTAAACAGGAGACTGAACTCACTCCAGAGATGATTGCTAGGTGAGCTGTGAACTCTGATTTCCCCTCTATCATAGACATAAACAGGTTTCCTCACAAATGGTCAGCAGTAAATGAAAATCTATTAGAAATCCTACGATTGGTTAATAACATGGGTAACATACTTATATGTAAAAAATAACAAACATTTTCCAATCTCTGTGTAAATTTCAGAAAATGGAAGCTGAAATCTGTCATCTTTTATTCATCATTCATTCTCAAACTTACTCTTTTAATATTTTTTGCCTCTTATGCCCCTGCTATGAATATGTCAAAGTATCAGTGTTTGGTCATAAGCGTGCTGATCTGATATGAGAGTATAAATATAGCGTAGAATTCAGGTCTGTTCCAAATACGTATATTTCTCTCTTGTTTTAGTGGAAGTTGGAAAGAGAAGAAGTTCAAGCCTTATAACTTTGAGGCAATGGGTGTTGCTCCAGACTCTGGCCATTTGCACCCTCTGATGAAGGTGCGGACGCAGTTCAGACAGATCTTCCTGGAGATGGGGTCAGTTACCTTAAGATTTAATCCTAACGATGATGTTGATTAACTATGCTTGGCTTACTAGTTTTTTTAATGCAGTATCTTGTATAATAAAGTGACCTTCGTTTTCTGCAGGTTCACAGAAATGCCCACCAATAATTTTATCGAGAGTTCTTTCTGGAACTTTGACTCTCTGTTCCAGCCGCAGCAGCATCCAGCTAGAGATCAGCATGACACCTTCTTCCTGTCCGGTACGACTCCTATTCAGATCTCTCTTTATTGTTGGTCATGATGAGTATCTAAATAACGGTGTGTTTTCAGATCCTGCAATGGCTCATAAATTTCCCGAAGACTACCTTGAAAGGGTGAAAAAGGTCCATTCTGAGGGAGGATATGGGTCACAGGGGTGAGATACATCTGCTTAAATATTGCTTTCAGTACTGGTTTTGGTTTTTGTGCCAATTGGATCAACCCTCTTCTATTTACTATTGTACAGTTTTAAGTGGATTTTAATGCTTCTTTATACAATATTTTAATGTTATGTATGCCAGGTACAAGTATGACTGGAAGATCGAGGAAGCTCAGAAGAACATCCTCCGCACACACACGACAGCTGTGAGCGCACGCATGCTCTACAAACTAGCCCAGCAGGTAAACACTAAAATTCTTATTCTCAATACACACACGTTTAGAGTTATCAGTTCTTCAAAACCCTCACATGGTTATAGTAAGGATTGAAACCCCGTAAGCTATATTATTACATTATACTGTTGGGGGGGGGGATTGAATTTTTCAATTCTCAGTTCTGATTGGTCAGAAGGTGTTTTAATTTATTTTCCTGTAACAGTACAGCTCTGGCAGCAGTGTACTATCAGGTGTAGTTACTTGTCTAATGGATGTTACACAACATTAAATGTAACTGTAGGTAGTTTATAAGCGTGCTATGATGCTGTTCTATACAAACAATGAAAATTTCAGGACTTGCTGAAATTAGAACAATATAACAGTACACATAACATTATGACCACATGCCTAATATTGTGTTGGTCCCCCTTTTACTGCCCTGACCAGTCATGCACTGTGTATTCTGACACTTTTTCAATATGAGCAACAGTAGCTCTTCTGTTAGATCGTTGAAACCACACGGGTCAGCCTTCACTCCCCACGTACATCAATGAGCCTTGGCTGCCCATGACCCTGTTGCCGGTTCATCAGTGTTCCCTACTTGGACCACTTTTGATAGATACTGACCACTGCAGTTGCAGTCCTGCTTCTAACACATCAACTTTGAGGACAAAATGTTCACTTGCTGCCTAATATATCCCACCCACTAACAGTGCCATGATGAGGAGATAATCAGTGTTATTCACTTCACCTCTCAGTGCTCATAATGTTATGCCTGATTGGTGTATAATGTCACAGTTAATGTTTCATCCCTTGCATAGCACATTTCATGACATTTATTCGTTCTGCTTGCAACTTTTTATTTTTAAATAAGACTATAAGTCAGATTATTGAGTTTGGAAATCTGCTAGAACATTTTTTAATATTACTTAAAAGATTAAGTTTAGTAATTTTTGTCCTGTGTGGGTTTTTTTTTTTTTAAGACATTTTATACCATTTTCAATACTGGTATAAATGTTACTTCGCTCATTCAGATATGGTGTGTGTCTCCCTGTTATTCAGGAGAAGTTCACACCAGTGAAGTACTTCTCTATAGACCGTGTGTTTCGCAATGAGACGCTGGACGCCACTCATCTGGCAGAGTTCCATCAGATCGAGGGTGTGGTGGCTGATTATGGTCTGACGCTGGGTGACCTGATGGGGGTTCTGCATCAGTTCTTCACCAAACTGGGTTAGTTCTACTGTCTGTTCCTCTTCGACAAGCTGAATGGCCACAATGTAAAAATCAGGGGAGATTCCTCTAAACTGATTTTGATTTTTTTTGTAGAGTTGCACTGCTTTTTCACACATTGTATTTGCTGTTCCCCCGATTTTTTTTTTTTTTTAAATAGGTATCACTAAGTTGCGTTTCAAGCCAGCTTACAACCCTTACACTGAGCCCAGCATGGAGGTGTTCAGCTATCATGAAGGTGAGATCAAATTCTTTTTCTGTTCTTTCAGAAATACACTGTGTATTCTGTTTGAATCAAATGCTGGTGCTGACCAAAACATCTGACCTGAGAGTGCAGAGGTTATCTATCAGGTTTCAATTACAGGAAGAATATAATTTGACTCTGAATCGACCCAACTGCAGGAAGTGAACCAAATGTTCTATGTATTTTAGGTTGTGGGGTAACTTTTCTTTTTTTTGTTAGATACAAGCCTCTAAACTAACATCGAAGATGTAAACTGAGCCAAAAGACCCAGCTGAAGTGCTGTAGGAACTATACAATGTTCTGGGTCTGGGCCAAAGAATAATAAAACATTTTAAAAAAGTAAATACAATATGAAACGAACAAAATAAAATATAATGCATTATACAAAAAATAGTTTTTATAATTATTTAATAATTTTTTTTTTTTTTTTGTTGATGGTTTCAAATAGCGAATGAACCAATTTTAGTCTTATTCTGACTAATAAGTGAGGTCACAATTTCTTCCTAAATTAGGCATGTTTTCACGGACGCTCCAAAACAGTCCCAGGAATCTCTTACACAACCTACAGTTCCTCAATAAGTCCTCCATGTTGTTGGAGCCAGTGAAGCAAACTGTGACATGGGTCTGATATTTCATTTTGTGGCAAAAACAACACAGTAAATTGGAACAAGTTGAGATTGCCTTTTTTTTTTATTGCTTTTGCTTTGTTGCACAAAAACGATGGTAACATTTAAATCAGGTGCGGAAACACGAGCAATTTCACGCTCTAGGCCTTCATTGATTGCTGCGAGCAGGGCGTCATTAAACAGCATGTAAAAAATTACGCTCCCTCGACATTTTTCCTTGACGCTCATGTCAAATGATGTGCAGCATGCAGCAGTGCTGATGCAAAACACGCTTTTGTAATTGCCTGTTAGTTTAACACAGGTTTTTAAATGATACGGAGGAACGTGGTCTGTGAAGCTTGTATTTCAGCAAGGATTTACAAACTTCACCCACCAACAGGTTTGCAGAAATGTAATACTCTAATAACTAATAATCTCTCTCTCTCTCGCACAATTAGGATTGAAGAAATGGGTAGAGGTTGGGAACTCTGGGGTCTTCAGACCTGAAATGCTGCTGCCTATGGGTTTACCGGAGGGTGTGTCTGTCATTGCCTGGGGGCTTTCTTTAGAGAGGTGAGTCTTCCATCCTGTAACCAGATCACCATCACTGCTGTATCAGTAACTCTTAATGATAATACCCTTTAAAAATCCCATAGTCACTTCCAGTGAATTAAAATTACACACACAAACACAACTTTATACTAGAGACCCTACCGGTACCCAGTACCTGTGTCAGGCTGCTACCAGCAAAAAAAAACTAGCAGCTTGGATATCAGAGAAAACACTAAATATCTCCTATTGCAAATATTAGAACTGGATATGGAAAAGTAATTTATTTTTAAAATGTCTGATGGCTTGGCAGTATCCAGCTGTGTTACACACACACACACACACACACACACCTACCTGTTTGCCCTACTTTTAAATCGCTTCAGGCTGGGATTATTAGCTTACATTTTACTTATCTATTCAGATTTTGACTGTGTGCCTAAATTGACGTTTACAGACTACACTTTTTTTCACCACAGGCCCACCATGATCAAGTACGGCATCAACAACATCCGTGAGCTTGTGGGGCACAAAGTGAACCTGCAGATGGTCTATGACAGCCCAGTGTGTCGCCTGGACTCTTAAACTGCACTCAGGAACAATCACGGGACAGAAAAGCCTGTCTCTTTCAAAGCCTCTCATACACAAATCTCATGGATTCATTCAAACGTCCTGGATCAGTCCACATTGCCCCATGTAGTAATTACACTCTGTGACACTCTGCTGGGGTCTACTGTCAGTATCTCACTGATTAAGTGACCAAGTTAGGCTGACCTCTTTGACAGAATGGAAAAAAATTGACACATTTTTAAGTGAAACTTGTCGGCTGTAAAATGCGTTTATATTATCCCCATACAGATGCACTACTCCAACCAAATCTGCATGCACTCAGAGCTAATGTTAGTACTGACTAGTTAATTAGCATCCTGATTCAGCCCTCTTGGTTCTGACTGTCAGCAGTTGATCTGTATGTCTTTTATTACTGAATTAGTGCATATATTTAATGAACTGAAGTTTGTTCTGGCCTGTGTCTCACAAAAATAATGTTGATGCTCTGTTACATTCACAGCTCACAGTGCACATATACCAGCTTAAAGGGAAGCATTCATATTGTAAAAATTGATAAATTAAACATGTTTAAAAATGGAATCTCTGTCTTTTGTATGTGTGAGAGAGAGATATTCTTCTTAAAGGTTAGTTGTGTAATTAAAGAGCTTAAATATCCACCCCTTAATCTGTCAGTCAGTGTGTTTACGTCAGGCGAAGCTTACTGTGCGGGTTTACAGATTTGCTTGAGGGATGCAAACAGTCACATGTCTTACTGTGTGATCTTTAACTTGCACATCTATCAATAGGTTTAAGATGGAGATGCACAGTTCTCACAGACACTGACACAAAACTAAGGTAAAGCTGAGGTCCAAAAAATACAGTAGTTAGCTATTAAAATGCACTTCTTATGAGCATTTTTTTAACACCTTATTTATGTTCATTAGCAAGTCAACACTGCTGCAAGCTCTGAAGTCTTCACTCACCCATCCTCGGGAAGGAAATTGTTTAAACCATCATTCTTGTGTCTTTTCTTACTATTAAAAAAAAATCACTTTCAAGAGTGGTAACCTATCAGTCTGAGATCACAAGTTTGGAACTGCCCTGTCTGGGTGAGAGGGATAGCATGTTCTCTCCCTTGTCAATCACAGTGACCCAAGCCAATGGCTGGAATCCAAGAGCAGTATCTGACACATCAACAAGAGCACAAGGAAGAAGTCATTCAGAGGACAAGCCTGGAATTGGATCAGTTTGTAACTCCTTACATATTTGGGAACATTTTGGATGTGAATCTTCTGCAAATCATCTTACGCAATAGGAAGTGACAGGAGTATGTGCTGTAGCTGTACAGTGAGAACATTTGAAGTAAAGGTTTAGAAAACAAATGATAAATTTATTTCAGTTTAATGTGATGCTTAGAACAGATATTTTGCTGCTCTTTCTATTGAGACAATCCATTTTAGGCAACTCGATCACACTTCCAATCCAACATGTGCATTACGCAAATCATACAGCCTTGTGATTCCCCAAAACACATTATTAGTGAGAGATGTTGACGGTGATTATTAATTCCATGGCCCTTTACAAATCTTGTGGAATAGAGCAGATAAACCCAGGGCTATAGGGTGGCTCATGACTGTTGGTGGTACTGACAGACGAGGGAATCTGCGGGTGTCCTATATGAGGGAAGAAGGATGGGATGTAAGGGATAGCAGCCAGCACTAAGGGACTTGTCTGAGGGCTGTCCTCTGTAGGCAGTGGAATCACGACGTCATCCTGGTCCCACACGTGGAAGGCATTGGTTTGAGAGAGAGACAGTGCAACAGGGTTAGGGTTGGGGCTTCTTTCGTTATTTTCTTTCTCCAGGTCATCCTCATTTGGGCCAAGTGCACAGTCTAGAAAAAAAAAGCAGACTTGTGTGGATGCTAAGCTGTGCTTGGAACATTCATCAATACTCAGTGCTATTAATACAGCCAGAGGGTTTCAGAGTCTCAGGGTAATATGTGAACCTAATCAAATCCCAATCTTAAATATATCTGAACAAATTACTTTCATTTGCAGTCACTTATACTTTTAAAAATCATATTTGTAATATAGGCATAACTTTACACTTCACTTTATATTTCACACATTAAAAGTTTCACATGATTTATTTATTTATTTGTTTTTACATGTGGTTTATACACAATTATATATGGTTTTTTGGCATCTGATATATTTTTCATGTTTGTTACATATGAATTTAATACATGATTTGTTTTTCACGTTTTACGCATTGTCCTTTTGTTTTCATGATTTTTTTTACCCATAATTATTTTATTTTAGAATGCGATTTTACACGAACTTGTAACATATTGTGAAAAATGCAGCATGCTATTATTTCATTTGCAGGACATATGGATTTTCAGTTGAAAATTGCATATGCATATTATGTGCAACTATGTAATATATAGGTTTTATTTATTCATCATGGATTGTTCTATAGCTTTTGACGTGAAGGAACAGTTTGTAATAATGCTTGCCACCCCAAATGACCTCAAAACACCACTGAGCGATCTATTAGGTTCGTGTAATTGATGCAGATCAATTAATCATACCTTGTTTACGTTTATTTATTATTATTATTTTTTATAACCAGATTTCTTGAGTATTAGGAACAAGATACCAGATATGTACCAGATATTCTGCCAAAAGCGACCTTGTTATGTAGCTGATCAGTTTTGATCTCTCCTGTGCTCCAGCCCTCTCTTTGCCATGTCATGTCTAAAAACCTGCAAATTTATCCAACACTTCCTTACCTACTACATCACTGGCCAGGTCTTTGATCAGATGTCCCACTATGGCATAAGCCACTGCGACCACCACCAGAGCAGCCATTAACAAATAGAGCACAGCTTTGGGAAGAGGAATCAAGTCCCTGGTTGTTGCCTTGTACTCCTCATATAAAGCATCCTCCGCAGGAAAGGAGTACTGATAGGCATGTCCACTCTCATCCGTGATGTTGAAACTGGTCATGTTCAGGGTCATGATCAGTGTTTCCGTATTGTCCCACGAAAGCTGTTTGATTATTTCCAAGAGCTTCGTTTCCTTCTTCATTAATTCACCCCTTGCAGCATGAGTCCAATATTCTATAAACAAGATATTTACAGATATTCTCTTAGAACAACAACAACAACAAAAAAAAAACTACTTCAATACAGAATAAATAAATTCATTCAGGGATCCTGCTGAACTTGTGTTTATTTGATAGATAGATAGATAGATAGATAGATAGATAGATAGATAGATAGATAGATAGATAGATAGATAGATAGATAGATAGAATATCAATAATCAAACATACCTGTAATGTAATGACCATGACGTCCATCCTCATTTTTTATTTTTTTTTAATAAAAATAGTTTAAAGCGCGTGGGTCAGTCTTTTAGTTGCTCAGGAGCGCGTGTCTCTGCTGTTGGAGGCGTCTGCTGTTGTCCTCTGGTGCGGATCTTGCGTGCGCTCAGAGCGCCTCCCTACTGCGCATGTGCAATGGGCACTGGGGAAGCACGCGCGTTCCTCAGTAACGTCCTAAGACTAATTAGACTGTGGATTCCACGAGAGGCGTCTCCATGAACTGACGCTTCTCTTCACCTAGGCATCTGTTTACTCAGATAATCCGTCTAAAAGTGGTACTTGGTAAAGCTAATCATGACCCATTTTGAAGACGTGACGCAAATGGTGTGTGAGCTACATGATTACCACTACTTTTATTTCAACTTGGACAAAATGTGCAAATGTTTCCTTAAAACCTTTCGTGCACGTGAGTCTGACCGAAGTGTACCTTTCATGCAGACTGCACTAGATTACTGCCTTTATTTAAAAAAAAAAAAGAAAGAAAAGAAAAGAAAAAGAAAAAAAAGAAGCAATACCTTTATCACATTCATAATTTAGGATTTTTAATTTGCTCATGTTTTTGGCAGCATTTATCATCCTGTCTATAAGTGTAACCCGAGCACTATGTCTCTTGTACCACACTATGTCTCTTGTACAAGAAACCACTATTAGTTATTTGAGAACAGCAAATGTTTTGCATGAAAAATGTTTGATCGATTTACTTACAAAAATAAATGATCTCTTCCAGACCACACTACTGGACTGATTGATTTCTCCTGTATTGCTGTAGATCAGGTCACTGCAAAATCCCCTGGAGATAATATTATTGGAGTGATAGGTCAAGCAGGCTGGAACTGGATGTAGAACCCTGTTGAATTTATTTCTGGGTAAGGAGAGTAAATAAGAAAGTGGATTTTAATGGTTGACTTTGTCATGTACACTGGCACAAGACTTTACCAGTAAGTTACAAGGCAACACACACGCACATACACACCAATTAACTAATCCATATCATTTTGGGAGATGAAGAAAATCATAGAGGTCTGAAGAAACCACAGGTACCTGGTGCTTAGAACTGAACCTCTGATCTATAGATCTGTGAAGCACCAACACTACATGCAGTATTGCATCTCTCACAGATCTGGAATGTTCTGGATCATCATTCTCTCTACCCTGACTTCTAACATCTGGAACTTGCTAAACATGAAATATTTAGACATCTATCACATTCAGCTCAGTGTGAAGCCTTCCTGTGAGTGTGTCTTTCACCCTCTTAGACACCTTCCTCTATGTGTTCATTAGAGATTTTTTTTTGTTAGTAACTTTGTTTCCTGGCTCCATTATCCTGTTCTTTTAACCCTCTCGCATAAATGTGCTTGTGACGTCTGTCCTCAAATGGTTTGGTTTAATCTTTATTATGGAAAAATAATTACATATTCTTGGATCTAGGTATTAATTTATCAGCACAAAATTTACATGAGAAAAAAAAAACAAATATTGAAAACAAATATATTATGCTTTCTTATAACGGTATAGTGGTATGTATGGCTTTATACATTGAGTTGAGAATTGCCCACTTTGAATAAAAGGCTAGATAACAGTCAGATTTAAATGATGGGAATCTCAGGTTTTGTCTAATCAGACATCTCTTCTGTGTCACTTTATCCATACGGAGTCCTGCTCTCCTCTATTCCTGCACCTCTTGTTGCTTTCTATTTTAGGTTTTGCATTCCAGTGAAATTTGGTATCTAGCTTGACTTTGACTGTCACTCATATTTCTGCCATCCAGGCTTTTCACCTGTTTGTTGCAAGCAGTATAATTTATGTTAAGTGTCTCATTAATTAGGTTTATGACTTAAAATATTTTGCCTTCGGCTGCTTTCATGATGGCCTGATTAACCACCATTACAATGTGAATTTGAGTTGAATAAATAATTATGTTTGGCTAAAGTTGAGTGATCATCTTCATTAGACAACTATGAGACTACAAGGAATAAAAAAACCTTGAAGTTCCACTTTTACTTTGAAAGTTCCTCGCATGGCCCTTCCTCATCTCTAATCTTTTGCATGGTTCTGCAGTTTGCAACAGCAGGGAGGATTATCCATGTTTTGCTCAATCACTCTTTCATTGTTATTAGTGCTGGGCATTAACATGAACACAGCAGCACAGAGCTTTGTCCATTTAGGGATTACTGCTCACTGTATTCCACAAATGCACATCAGGGCCAGTGGTTCTTTTAATAAGGGGAAGTCTCTTCCTCTGGAAATTTTAAATTCCTAGTTAAATATCTTAATGTAATTATATAACAGCACTATGCTTAGGAGCATCACTGTTCAAAAACCCTGTTTGAATGCAGCTAGCCTGTTAGCTATAAAACTCACTCAGGTCAGTCAGGTCACTTTAATACAAAAGGAAGGAGGATGGCAAAAAAATAGTTTATGTATGCTACACTATATTGCCAAAGGTTTTGGGACACCCCTTCAAATCATTGAATTCAGGGGATGTTTTTCAGGGTTTGGGCTTGGCCTCTTAGTTCCAGTACTTCAGCATACCAAGATATTTTGGACAATTTAATGCTCTCAACTTTGGGGATGGCCCCTTCCTGTTCCAACATGACTGTGCACCAGTGCACAAAGACATGGATTAAAGACTGCAAGCCAGGCCAAAACTGGGACGCCTGCCTTTACATGCACATGAATATAATATGGAGTTGTTCCACCCTTTGCAGCTATAGCAGCTTCAACTCTTCTGGGAAGGCTTTCCACAAGGTTTAGGAGTGTGTTTATGGGAATTTTTGACCATTCCACTAAAAGCGCATTTGTGAGGTCAGACACTGATGTTGGACGAGAAGGCCTGGCTCTCAGTCTCCACTCTAATTCATCCCGAATGTTTTCTATCTGGTTGAGGTCAGGACTCTGTGCAGGCCAGTCAAATTCTTTCATACCAAACTCACTCATCCATGTCTTTATGGACCTTTTTTTGTGAATGGGTGCTCAGTCATGTTGGAACAGGAAGGGGTCATCCCCAAACTGTTCCCACAAAGCTGGGAAAATGAAATTGTCCAAAATGTCTTGGTATGCTGAAGCATTAAGAGTTCCTTTCACTGGAACTAAGGGGCCAAGTCCAACCCCTGAAAAACATCACCTGATTTCAATGACTTGGAGGGGTGTCCCAAAACTTTTGGCAAATGACCTAACATAAATTTGTTGTCCTCCTTAGTAGGTGCTACATCTTTTACTCACTGGTGTGTTCAGTTTTGTTGGGAGGCAGTAATCTTGAGGCTCTAATGCTAAAAACTCAGTTTCGGGTTACATGTCCATTACAAACTTTTGAATGGTCAAACACTTATACCTGTGGTTTTATTTCATGTAGAATTTTAACAGCCAGTGTAATTATAGGACACATTCACCAGCTGTTAGGTTCCATCCTTATTACTTGAATAAACTGATTAATATGATATACCATTAATAGTTACACTGGCAAATATTAGCTGTCAAAGATGGTGAACATATCTGGCCTTTTTATAACTGGTCACTATATGTAAGGACAGAAAACAAAGTTAATGTTTTGTGAGTGAGTCTGTGATAAATGAGTTTTAGTTTAGTTTAGTTTAGTTTAGGTTTACTTAGTAGTCAGCAGCACTGAAATGCGTGAATACTTAACGAATGAAAGATTGTTGTACGAGTGAATCGTTTAGCTAGTGATTCACTACAGTATTCAAACAAAAAGATTCGGTTCCTCACGGGCGGTAAATTCAGTATAGGAATTGTGCGCGCGTGTGTCGATTCTGCGTGGCTGTGACAAATGTCTATTTAACTTTGTAAACGTATTTAAACTACAAGTACAAGCAATATATCGTGGAGGTTGGATCATTTTGGTATATAATTTATTGGAAAATATTCTCGTGATGCTGATTTACGATTTCTAGTTAATAGCGATTAAATTCAGCTGAATTACAACGTTACGTTTTTTGTCCAGTTCGTTAATTGTAGCTAACTGTTAGCATGTGCAGGTCTTTATCCTGAAGTTTAAGAAAACTCATCTAGAACATTCCGAATAGCTCTATATTAAAACTTACGCTACTGTTTGCTGCCTTGGTTGTATGAGAGGCCACAGTGTTTACATTAAATAGCTGGGTTAGCCTTCATTTGGTAAATTTAACCAAGCATGTTATTGGGTTAACTGAGCTGTGTATTGTAGTAACTACACTATATTGCCAAAAGTTTTGGGACACCCCTCCAAATCATTCAGTTCAAGGTTTGGGCTTGGCCCCTTAGTTTCAGTGAAAGGAACTCTTAATGCTTCAGCATACTAAGACATTCTGGACAATTTCATGCTCCCAACATTGTGGGAACAGTTTGGGGATGACCCCTTCCTGTTCCAACATGACTGCACACCAGTGACCAAAGCAACGTCCATAAAGACATGGATGAGTGAGTTAGAGGAACTTGACTAGCCTGTACCTCAACCAGATAGAACACCTTTGGAATGAATTAGAGCGGAGACTGTGAGACAGGCCTTCTCGTCTAACATCAGTGCCTGACCTCACAAATGTGCTTTTGGAGGAATGGTCAAAAATTCCCATGATCACACTTCTATACCTTGTGGTAAGCCTTCCCAGAAGAGTTGAAGCTGTTATAGCTGCAAAGGGTGGGCCAGCTCCATATTACATTCATGTGCATGTAAACGTCATGCCGTCAAGACATCCCAGTCAACGTCAAGACATCCCAATTTTGGCCTGGCTCGCAGTTTCCACTAAGCTAAGGGGCCAAGCCCAACCCCTGAAAAACAACCCCTGAATTCAATGATTTGGATGGGTGTCCCAAAATATTTGGCAATATAGTGTATCTCCTGATACTTTTTGTTTTCTTCTGTGTCTAACAGGCCATGGCTCAGCATTTCCTTGGACATCCTGGTTCTGCTCCATTTCATTCAACACCGAAAGCCAGTCATAACTGTGTGTCAGCAAAGGTAGAGATTGAACATATATTAAATATGTATTATTATAAATGTTTCCCAAAGTCAAATGAACAAGCTCCATTATTCTTGTTTATGGTCTTCTAGGGAGAGAGGTCGTCAAGAGAGAGTCTCGGGCATAGTTTCGACCATGACTCAACTGGAGAAACAATCCCTTTTGTAACCCTGGATGATAGCCATGAGCAGCAAAGGTGAATGTGCTGAAATAAGAGTAATGCAGTGCTCTGGATGGGGACAGGGATATATTTATTTTTCAGTCCATGTTGGAAAAATGTCTATAAAGCTATGAGACAGAGAAATGTTTAAATGTTGTCTTTGCTGGTGGGTTGTATCCTATACAGATTATCACACTGTTGTAGCCTTTATCTCATTTCTACTCAGTCCCCAAATGCTTGCAGATTGTTTTGGAACATGATTCAGGAATATTCAGGAAGTTTCACAGAATATATGTGAATTGGTGGGCAGTGCATTTCCAAATAGAACATTCTTACTATAAAATAATATGAACATAAAATAATCTTATAGCTAATTATACAATGGTGTTGCTGATTAGGATTGGTCAGAAGGTGTTGATTAATTTTCCAAAACAGCAGTTTTGACAATATTGATGGCTGCCATATTGTTTCTAAAGTAACAGCTAATGCACTGGGACCTGTGTGGCAGAAATTTAATCTAAGGCTAATAAAAGTGTTGTTTAAAAGAAAAGGAAGACAAGATGGAAAATGGAGATATTATTTTCCTATAACGACTCTTTTTTCCCCTTATGTAATCATTTTATCTTTCTAACTAGCTTCTCTTAAATGAATTCAGTTTATGCCTATAATTCATTTATTTTTTACTACATTTTTTGTGAAGATTGGTGGCTTTTCTTTCTCTCTTTTTCTCTATTTTTAACATTTTTAAAGTGAGGATTCAGGCATCAGTGGCTCACACAGAGGTACACCAGTAAAGGAGATGGATGATGGCATTGTCTTCACCACTAGTAATGCCAGAATAGATGAAATTGGGAAGAAAGCACAAGACCTTATAGAGAAGATCAACCAGAACCGTACAATGGACCAGAAACTCATGAACAGCTTTGAGGAGAAGCTAATGAATAAGGTACTGGCTGTTATATAGAATAGTGTGTGAAATAACACTCTGAATAGCATCTACATGTTCAGTGCTTAGGATAGAAATATTTTTGCTTGCACCAGGGGAGTATGACTTGCTGACTTGCCTTGATTCATTTGAATTGATTGATTTTTACCAAAGTTGTGTTGGAAAAATATATATGTTTCAAATACATGTCCCTCTAGGTAGGAAGGTATAGTGGATGGAAATGTATTTGCTCAAGAGGCTTCTGTGTTCCTTTGCAGTCACCTTTTGGGAAAGCTTCAGTGCATGCTCTATTTGGACTGGTTGGCCCATAAAGATTTAGTGAAACTGAGAAAGCAGATGATTTAAAGTCAGAAGTAGCAAATCAATAGCTATTAAACACAATACAAGGCAAGTGCTGTGTCATGTCACTGGATCCTCTTTTGTCATGCTTTGGCAAATATTCTAGAGAACAACAAAAACATAATCAGAACAACCCAGAGTAACAAAGAAAGTGCTGGAATTTAGGATTGGAAAGAGAATGTAGAACGACAGAAACATTCACACACTGGACAATTTAGAGACAATTTGGAAACTGGAGTACCTGGAAGCGAAGCGAACCCCCAACCCCGGAGGTTCGAGGCAAACCACTAATGATTTTGAATTTCATGAACTTTAGTCACTGAATTGCATTCTTGTATCACTGCTTTTTGTAAAAGCATGTACTAAATTATCAAGCACACAACCAACCCCTATCCAAGAGTCTAATACACAAGTAAAAGCTGCTCAGAACTCCAGCCCAAGTTCTCCACAGTTTTGACAGTTCCATACTCATTCTTCATGTCATTCAGGGTGTAGTCTATATGTCTAGCCAAATAGGACTCATTTCTGTTTCTGTCTCTGATACCTGTAGTGTGTGTTTTTGTGTGATGGTGTAGGTTAGTGAGGTGTGCCAGCAGATGAAGGAGCAGATGTTTGAATATTATGAGAAACACAGCCGAGGGATAGAGACGAAGCTTGCTGAGCTCACAGAAGTGTTAGAGCGCAGCAGTCAGCTCGGCACGGAGCTCCAGGAGGCCAGCCAGACACTGGCAGCCATTAACAAGGTTCTGCAGCAAACCCCGGGCCAGTAGATACACAGCACACACATCACATAGTGCACTAAAACACTTCCATAGCTCCAGATGTGGGATAGCCAAAACAAAGTCATTTCATTTGTTGATATAATAGAAATAAGCGAAACCAGAAGAACTTCTCAACATTCAATGTGTGCTACTGTTGAAAGAGGAAGGAAGATTAACAGTCTTCTTTATAGCACTGTCTGAAACTAAACATTTGTTTCAGACAGTGCTATAAAGATGATTTTAGATGTAGAAGACTGTAGAAGTCACATCTTATGTATTGAAATGTAACGTTTATTAAAAGTTATATGTATTAACACCATAAACTGTTTGATTACTTTTGTAGCACAAAATGCATTGCATAAAAAAAATCATGCAATATATTTTGAGAGCTTCAGTTAAATTTCACATCAAACATCAGAGTGGGGGAAACTCTGATCTCATTGACCGTCTGTGGCATGGTTGTTGGTGGCAGATGGCTAGTTTGTGTATTTGAGTGTGGTGAGTCTGTGTGCAAAGTAAGCTCAGATTTCTGTTCTTGGCAGACGAGCGTAGAAGCCAGTGTGGTCTAAAGCTATAGCTCATCTGCCTTAAGGTTAAGGGTTTTGTGCATCCTGAGATGCTTTTCTGCTCATCGTTGTAAAGAGACTGTCTGACCATTCTCCTCTGACCTCTCTTATCAACATGGCATTTCTGCATTATCTCTAGAGACTGTTGTGTAAGAATCCCAGATCCGTTGCTCTTTACAAAGTGAACAGTGCATGCATCATAGCCATATGTGCTTGTACATACTGTTCCAGATTTATTCCCCCATTAGATTTTGGAGTGAGGCTGTGAGGATTTGTGTTCAATCAGCGACAAGAGCATTAGTGAGGTCAGTCAGGTGAGGGGGTCTGGGGCACATTAGACATTCCGGTTCATCCCGAAGGTGTTCAGCGTGGTTGAAGTCAGGACTCCATGCAGAACACTTGATTTCTTCCATATCAACCTTGGCAAAGCATGTCTGCATGAAGCTAAGTTTGTGCATAGGGGTGCTGTCATGCCTTTAGCTCAAGGGAAGGTAAAATGTAATTTTTCTACATACAAAGAGATTCTACACAACTGTGGGCTTCTAAGTTTGTGAAAACTGTTTGGGGGAAGGACCGATTATGTTTGTGATGGTCAGGTGTCCACAAATCTTTGGCCATATCGTGTACTACAATTCTCTGTGGCATCTATAAAATACTCAACAGGGCCAGTTGACCTCATGGCAAAACTGATATGAGTCACCCATATGTGATATACACCAAAACACCGGTACGAACCAAGAATGCATGACCGGTGAATATGGAGAGGGAGCTGGGATGCTCTGAGAGGCACTTATCTGGCATGGTTTGGGTCGACTAGTCCTTCCAATTCAGTATAAACTTAAAATTTGATGATTCGTCATCTCTATTGTGATTGCATAATCTACTTCTCTACTGTGTGAACTATTTCCATCCTAAAGGAAGTTGTCTAATCCAGGTTAATGAGGGCTCACTGAATAATTGAATGAGTATAAAAAGGAAAAAAGGGATTTAATTTGTTACTTGTCTGTATGTGTGCATACACCTTATTAAAATTCAACACCTCATTAAAATCCAAGTCTTAAAAGCTGTTAAAATATGGATTAATTAAAAAAAAATAAAAAAAAATCAAACATCTGAGCTCAGATTAGATAGTTGAGAAAGTCAATGATCACAAGTCAGTTTATTGTCATAGCAAGCAAATGCTACATGTCAGGCCAGCTTAAAACAGACCATGCACATTTAAAGACAGATGAAGTTTCAATTCCACCTTACAAACTGGGATATAGCATCACCCTTCTTGCTTTCATTTTGTCTTTATAATCCAGTTCTAAGGTGAGCTGCGTTGCATGTGATGCTTAAAATTTACAGTGAATTAAAATATAATCTGTTTTATCTGTGCCTGACTAACCGATATATGCTCATTTTTAAAAACCGCTAACACAATATAATCTGTATCCTCTTACAGCAACCAAAAACAATTGCACACTCTAGCTTACTTTTGCTGGATTCAGTTTTTCAATACTTTCAGATTTGGACATTTATTTCTAAAACTTTAATTTACTGTGTGTCGACAACGCTCATGTCCTCTCTTTCACTACTTTTAAATCGACATTACAATTTATATACAAACCCAAGGGGTCACTGATTTATGTTCAGAGTACAAAAATACTTTCAAATGTCTTCCGAAGATAAAGATGAACTGAAGATAATTACGTTTAGACAACTTAGAATAGGCAGAAATTCACTCTCACTTTAAACATTTGTTCCAAACAGTATATTCATTATGAAAAGCCAGCAGCATTCTGTGTAGTACAAGTGCTAGACTGTTTTGGGCAATGAAGTAGTGTTTTACTTCTCCACAGTAAAGGCCTGCAGGCCTGTGATGGCTCTGCCCAGGATCAGAGCATGGATATCATGAGTACCTGCAAAATCAGAGACAGAAATGTAAACATGTCAGTGATATAAACCAGAGTGGTACACTTCATGTAATATAGGAATAAAGAGGAAGTGGTGTTTCTAATGACAGATTTGTGTCGAGAACTGTCCACTCACCTTCGTACGTGTTGACAGCCTCTAAATTCATGACATGGCGGATGATGTGGTATTCATCAGAGATGCCGTTGCCACCCAGCATGTCTCGTGCCTGTCTGGCGATGTCCAAGGCCTTGCCACAGCTGTTCCTCTTAAGCATGGAGATCATCTCGGGACTTGCTCTTCAGAGGTTCAAACAAGACGCAATCATAACCATGCCGTATAGATCATATGTCAGAAAAATACCCCTGAACAACCTGAATTGAATTGAATTAAAGCTTCTTTTGTTGACACATTGATCCATTTCCCTACATTACATACAATGCTGTTTGACTACCAGCTGATAGAACTGCCTCTGCAAATTGACTCAGCTTTAAGAGAATGATACAGCAACGCTTTACTTCTTTACTCTGTGCAGCTCTCTCATTTCCTCATCTGTACATTCTCAGATCAGCTTCCAACTTTCATTCTAACACCACCGTCAAACCAGTGTCTTCTCATAGGAATTATGAAAACAGAGCATAATAGCACCCTCAAAGATATTTTTGAACTACTTTAAATATTTAGAAAGACAAAAGGCAGACATACTTCTTCTGATCGATGAGCCTGCCCAGTTGCAGACAGGACTGCAGGCCGAGTGTAATCTCTGTTAGCATGTCTGCCATCTTCTTCTGCATCAGCTGGTTTCTGGCCAGCGGCACTCCAAACTGGATCCTTATAAACATGAACACACAAGATTTAAGACGTTTGTATTAAACAAACCTGATGATGATGATGGTCTTTCTGGCTGAGGAGCTACATGCTTGTCTCCAGACAGAGAGCTCTCTTATCCTGGATTAAGCAAAATCCTGTTCTGCCATGTGTTTGCAAGTCAAAGAATTTTAGTCTGTGGGAAACTGACTGATGTTTGGTCATAGGTTTTCATCCCAGCATTGTTCACTAGACAGCTGCAAGGTTCTTACCTGTCCATTGTGTACTGACGTGCTGCATGGAAACAGAACTCTGCTGCTCCTAGCGCTCCCCAGGCGATCCCGTAGCGAGCGTTGTTTAAGCAGCCAAATGGGCCCTAGATGATGACAAAAACAGGGTATAATCAGTTTACAGCAAGTTATTCACAAAAGAGTAAAAATACTCTATATAATAAAAGGTTGGATAAGACTTTCATTCATATCTGTCTAATTCTAAAAGTGTAAAAGAGGGGTTATAAAATCACACGTTATTGACAGAATTCAATATGTGCTATTAGTCTCCAATAACAGGTAAATATTGAGCAAACAGGGTTACAGGTTTTTTTTTCTTCAGTATAGAGAAAAGTGTTAAAATTACTGTAATCTCAGACTCCAGATGAAATGGATAGATACTGGAGTATCTCTTTAATTCTGTAGCAGGTAGAAGAAACCAATCATTTTTATGGTCTCAAAAAATGATTCCGTTTTATTTCTATTATTTACACAGGAAATAATATTTTTTATCTGATTTTATCCAGTCTAGAAAGCTAGTCTAGAGAGCTGTTTTCCACAGTGTGTGGTTCTTACCCCGAGTCCAGACACGTTGGGCAGCAGGTTCTCTTCAGGCACCTCCACATCGTCCATGACGACCATGCCGGTGGAGGAGGCGCGCAGTGAGAACTTGCCCTCTATTTTGGGGGTGCTGAGACCTTTCATGCCCCGCTCCAGGATAAAACCACGTATTTTACCATCGTCACACTTGGCCCAGACTACGCAAATATCAGCCGCAGGAGAGTTTGTGATCCTAATGAGAGAGAGAGTGTAAGAGAGAGAGCTTATCACTCACATAATTTGAGGATTTCATAAATATATACAGTGTACAGTTGCTCCATTGAAACTTCAGCACATTAATAAAATTCAGTACAGTTCTCACGCTACCCAGAACGAGGGTGCTTAGTCCTAGGAAAGTTTGAAAATATCGCCCTCAAGTGGACAAAGGCAATAAATAACAATGCTTTCCTGAAAACAAGTCCACACTTTGCATGGCGAATCTCTACAAACACTGATCGGTGTATTAGATTTTAGTTTTCATGAAAATTTCATTCACTAATCAATTAATAATTCCATTAAATAAAAATAATCTGTGTTCTTCTGGAAAGTGAAGGCAAAACTGCTACTGTCTAAAATGTGGGTAATGTGCCAGGCAGTAACATGATCCTCTGTTTATTTATATCTAGCCTGATGAGAAGACATTGCATAATGATCGATTACTGTAGTGGTGTTAAATCATCGTCGACCATTTTAACTGAACCTAAAACAATGACCTTTGCACTGGTTTGTGTCTTTATAGCACCAAACAATGTAGGTGAATAGAAATGATACAACTGGAGGTGTATGAATATCTACTTTCTACTCACCATGTTTTGGACCCTGTGAGGGTGAAAGTGCGACTGGAAGCGTTGTACTTGGCTCTGGTCTCCATGCTGCCAGGGTCGCTGCCATGGTTGGGCTCAGTAAGGCCGAAGCAGCCCAAAATCTCTCCTCGTGCTGCCAGGTCATAAACACCACAGGGTCAGAACAATACAGAGTCGCACATTTGTAGGGTTTTTTTGAACAGCACACAGATGCACACCAATCATTCATGCCATAGAATTAGCATTCTAATGCCAATCCAATGCTTTATGTCAGTATTTACACTGATCAGGCATAACAATATGACCACCTGCCTATTTGTGTTGGTCCAACTTTTGGTTCCAAAACAGCCCTGACCCATCGAGACATGGACTCCACTAGACCCTTAAGGTGTACTGTGGTATCTGGGACCAAGATGTTAGCAACAAATCCTTTAAGTCCTATAAGTTAAGAGGTGGGGCCTCCAAGGCAACTTACAGGACTTAAAAGATACTTTTGATACATACTGACCACTGCAGACTGGGAACAACCCATAAGAGCTGCAGTCAAACTTGCTCAAATCATTACACTTACAACTTCGAGGACAAAATGTTCACTTGCTGCCTTATATATCCCACCCACTAACAGGTGCCATGATGAGGAGATAATCAGTGTTATTCACTTCAACTGTCAGTGCTCATAATGATATGCCTGATCGGTGTATACTCAGTGTTTAATTGGTGCATCTGTACATCTAGAGTTGCAGTGTTACCCAGCTTGGGGAGATATTTCTCCTTCTGTGCCTCTGTGCCATAGGCATTGATTGGGTGCATGACTAGAGAGGACTGCACACTCATCACGGAGCGGTACCCGCTGTCCACTCTCTCCACCTCGCGTGCAATCAGTCCATATGCAACGTAACTCGTTCCAGCACAGCCGTAACCTGGAGCAGAAGGAGCCGCAGAGCAGGAGAAATCAAGTGAAGCAAAGTGCACACAATGCAAACCCACTCTGCTTTTTAACATTTTATAAGTACATAGACTTCTGGCAAATGTTTAGTCAATAGGTGATGAGGACAAAGTTCCTTTATTCCTCTAACAAGCAGCTGAGTCATGATTATAGTTTTATTGAATGCTTTTTATTATATCAGAATTTTCCTTACCTTTAATGGTTGGGCCTAGAACTCCTAGCTCACCCATCTCATTCAAAATCTCACGATGGAAAACTAGATTTAAAGGAAATAATATTTATTGATGATTCACACAAAACAGGAAAAATTTTGATATATGAAAAGAACAAGCAGGCTGTTATGGCTACCTTCATTTCTGTTGGCCATCAGGATGCGTGGCATGAGCTTCTCTTGACAGTAGGTGCGGAAGGTGTCTCGGATCATAATCTCCTCCTCCGTCAGCAGACCCTCCAGGTCGAGGGCATCACGCCAGTTAAACTGTACTTTTGCTGAAGGAGGATTTGGAGGAGCATTAGAATGTCAGGACCACAAGCAAACAGTCTCAAAAAGTGATTAATTCACTTAATAGGATTTTTTTTTTCTCAGTGGTTTCAAGGCAACAACATTTTGTGTATTTGTTAATTCTGTGCTATAACAGTTAGTTATTTAACATGTTGCAAACAATGGGCCCTTTATCAAGCTGGATACAAACACATTTATTTGTAATCCTTTGTACAAGCGTTTACACAAGAAACCTGTTATTCATGAAAATCCTGTAAATTCTGAAAAAGGTTCAGATTTTACTCCTGCTGCTGAGTGTAAATAAACACATAATGCAATGTAAGCCTTGATTTGATCATCTTTATACATATAAATTTATACATATAATGAATATAATTTGCATGGCTTACTGCACTAATATATCCGGAATATAACATGGAATTTAAGTTTCTTTTTTTTTTTATAATGTTTACAAGACCTTCATTACCCTGAAAGTGTTTTGGCGTCTCTGTTCTCCTTGTGCTTGTTCACAAGGTCAGAGAATACCAAAGAAAACATTTTGTTAAAAAAAAAAAAAAAAAAAGTTATTTTACTTTAGCAACATTAATTAAAGAATATAAAATTGAAGAAAGAGAGCCAATGTTCAAATCACTGAGTAGTCATCCTATTAACTCTGCATAGAAGATGTATAACAAAAACTGACGTACGTGCTTTGGCTTGCTTTTTCTCGACACCCTTCTCTGCCTCTGGAGAAAAAAAGAAAAAAAAAGCATTCGTTATGAAATACGGCGAGATTTGGACGCTGTTCCGATGTACATTTATGATAAGAAGTATTCATGTAGCAAAGTTGAATCAATATAATAAAACTTTATAACTGGAAAATGTAACTGATGAGCTGTTTATATGGTGTATGAGTGAGAAATACATAACATTCCCATGAACATAAATCGAGATGAGGTTACGAGAGTGAACATGAACATTTCCAAGAGTCCACATATCAACGGACCTCATCTGGTCTAAAGCAATATATCAGCTTATATATCTGCACCTAGTGACACAAGACACAGAGCCACTAAGTATTTAAGTTAAAAAAAAAAAAGGGTTCATATGTGCCACAATGGACTTTAAAATATCAAGAGTCAGGTCCAGTTTGTGTTTGTAAGCCCTTCGGATGCTTTCAGTGTCTTTTATAATCGAGTAAAGGCGTTCATATTTGCCACATTAGACTTTAAAAAGAGTCAGGTCCAGTTGCACTTTCACCTCTCTGAGCTTGTGCCGTTGTGCCCTGAGCCCTGAACCCTGAAGTGAACACGCATCTCTGCGGCCGGCCAAGGAGACGACACACTCTTCTTAATGCCATAGTGGACAGCTTTCTGGGAATAAAAAAAAACATGTATGTGTGGTTATATTTTAAAATCAAATGAATATAGAATAACTTATACAGGAGCTACTACTGCATGCTGACTGAGGGTGGTGTGTGTGGAGTAAGGGAGCACACAGGGTTAGGTAATAAGCAAATACTTCTTACACAAATACAGTAAGGCCACAGCAGATCTCAGACAGATGAAGGATTTCTAAGGCTCTTATTAAAAGCTATAACGTTGCTGTGTGCGTTCACACGGGATCATTCTGCACACTGAGGATTTAATTCAGTTTATATCATTCGAATTATTCCGGTCAGATCCAGCTAGACAGCTATTACCAAGTTATGCAAATCATTTTTTTTATTATATACATACGAGTGCAAATAGTGAATAGATTATTGAGAAAACACAACTTGTCCCAAAATAAAAAAAATCGTACATTAATGTGAAGTGCGCATCCTGCCTCCTAGTGTCTAGGACAAGTGCTGTTAGCAAACCGGCTAACTCCTGACGTAAAGCTAAGATACTTGCAGCTTACATTACATTTATCACACAGCATGGGTAAATCGAACATGCATTTTATTTTAAAGAAAACAAAACAATAAAGTCGTAATGCCTGAATAAGGAAACTAACCTTGAGGCAGCAGAAAAGAAAAAGCACAGCTTTCCGAAACCAGACCCAGAAATTGTTCGACCCGACGTCCGGACGTCAGACGGGGTAAAATTGCGTCAGTTGGGTCAAAGTGAGACGACGAGGCGCGCTGAGGCAGCCATCTTGAAAGGGTCAAGGTATCGGAACAGTAGATTAAAAACGAGCACAAGAACTCGACACGCTGCTGTCGTTATTTAGAGGGGTTAGAGATCGTGACTTTGACCAAACAGAAACATTTTTATCAGTTCATACTCCGTGTCTTCTTCATTTGGTTTCGTGGGTCAGATTGCTAAATCGCACCTCTGTTTTTTTTTTTCTTCACAATTCCTATTGGCTGTATCGAGGTGGGTCTTGTACGGTGGCCGAGAAGTGCCAAACAAAGTAACAAATCCGAAAACAAAGTAACAAAAAAACAAAAAAACAAAAAAAAAACAAAATAGTAAAATATTCCTTTAACTATTGACTGTTAATATTTCTTTCTTTTATTATGTCTTCTAGATGCTATGTAAGATTGGTTACATAAGACCAGTCGGAATGGTACTGGGATAGCATTACGCTGTTGTTTTATTAAAATGTTTATGTAGATGTTCAACATTTTGTAAAAAACCTGAAAAGTTCTATTGAAATTCAGTATAATTTTTGTTATACCGAACCTTTTGAAACATCTTTCATGGTTTGTGATTTTCTAGATGAAAAACAGAGGAATATTCAAGCTGAAAATGGACAAAACTGACTATTAATCAAAACTAACATACTGAATTAATCAAAACACTGGGCCCTAGTATATCCCACATAGGCTTCATAAAGTGGGACCAATATGGGTCTTATGTATGTTGTCCATTTGGGCCCTCTTACAACCTGAGAGGTATGCGTTGTGTTGTGTATTCTGTCCCGTGTGTGTATGTGTTTAGTTCAGATTGGTCCACTCCATACTCCAGCCTGGCTTTCCTGCTGCTCCAGCTCGAACTGAAGCCAGTATCCCCAGGTTCGATACTCACTTGGCGTGTTGTGTTTGCATGTGTGCTAAGATTCCGTTTTGTGTTTTTGTTTTTGACTGTTCTGGTTTTAATCTTTGCCTGCCTTGACTACAGGTTTTAATTCATTTTATTGTGTGTAGGTCAGTTAGTCCCTAATCCTAGAGTGCTTCTGTGTGTTATTTTGACCTTGGTCCACCCTGAAGTCTTCCCGATTCACTGTGCTGTACATCACAATTACTATTATATCACAATTCGGCATTCTCCCACTGCATGTTTCTAGGGAGAATTTCCTTTGGACAGATGAGACAAAACTGGAGCTTTTTGGGAAGTCACATCAGCTCACATGTTCACAGAGACAAAAAGGAAGCATACAAAGAAAAGACCACTGTACCTACTGTGAAACATGGAGGAGGCTCGGTTATGTTCTGGGGCTGATTTGCTGCATCTGACACAGGGTGTCTTGAATCTGTGCATGGTACAATGAAATCTCAAGGCATTCTGGAGTGAAATGTACTGCCCAGGGTCAGAAAGCTTGGTCTCAGTCGCAGGTCATGGGTCCTCCAACAGGATAATGACCCAAAACTCAGAGCTAAAAACACCCAAGAATGGCTAAGAACAAAACATTGGACTATTCTGAAGTGGCCCTCTATGAGCCCTGATCTCAATCCTGTTGAATATCTGTGGAAAGAGCTGAAACATGCAGTCTGGAGAAGGCAGCCTTCAAACCTGAGATAGCTGAACAGTTTGCTCATGAGGAGTAGGCTGATGACAGGTGCAGAAGATTCAGTGATAGTTGCAGAAATTGCTTGATTGCAGTGATTGCCTCAAAATGTTGTGCAACAAAATATTAGGTTAAGGGTACCACCATTTTGTCCAGGCCAGTTTCATTAATTTGCTTTTTTTTTTAAATGGCTGCGTTGAACCAAAGTTCAAAATCAATGTCTGATTTTCATTAGTCATTTTTAAGTAAATTTTTATTTATTATTACTTTTCACCATTTCAAGTTATTTCAGTGACCATTCTTTCTTTAATGGAAGGGTACCAACAATTTTGTCCATGTGTGTACATCTATTTCCAAATCAGGTATAGGACCATATTTCAGCAGCTTAAGCTGGAGTGAACAGGACAGTAATCCCAAGCACACTAGAAAATAGACATCCAGATTGCTAAATAAGAAAAAAAATGGTGCTGCAATGGAATTCATTTATATATACAACGATTTATTTGTTTTATATATACATTTATATATACATTTGTTTGTTTATTTTTTTCTTTATGTAAGTGAGGGCGAGGGTCTTCAACAGCTCCACCCCCACTCAGATCCTTCACTCATATCCAGCAGATGTAACCCATTTATGGTTGAGGATTTCTTCAAACATTGGCCAACATTCAGGTTCCGGGTCCAGACACCAGTTTATCAGATTGTGGCAACCTGTGTGTGCAGTGATGAGATATTATAGATAGTGCTCTGACATTTAGATAGATATTATTAAAAAATCAATTAATATTTTAATGCCAGTTTCACAACTACAACAGAGATGCTTCTACATTTTCTCACCTTCAGACATGCCTTGAGCGAAGTACATCTTCCTGTAAAAGATGTCGTCCTCGTTGTGGAAGGGCAAGTGTCCACAGACCAGGTAAAACAGGAGAACTCCCAGACTCCACATGGTGGCAGGATAACCGAAATACTCTCCATCACACACCCACTCAGGTGGAGAGTTACTCAAAGTGAGAGAAGGAGCACCATCAGCACTGTTGAAAAAAAAACTTCAATGTATTCTCTTTGATTCTGTCTTGTACTTATTATGCACTTACCTTCATATTCTGTGTAGGGTGTGTGAGAGAGCAAATCTCCACAGCCAAAGTCAATAAGCTTCACTTCCAGTGTGTCAGGGTTGATGAGAAGGTTCTCCGCCTTGATGTCACCATGAAAAACACCGGCACTACAGCAGTGACGAGCAGCTTTAACCACCTGACCCATAATTTTGTAGCCAGTGCTTCTGACAGTCGGCCGTCGTGATGTTTAAGGAACTGCAGGACGTCCATGCAGGGGCTGGGTCGCTCCAGGACCAAGATGAAGCAATCGGACATCTCGAACCATTCAATAATCTCCAGCACGTTCTTACAAAGAAGTGGCTTGGAAACCTTTTTCATAAATGCAACTTCCAGAGGAAGGCTGCTTGTCTCTCCAGGCTGAAATACGAACAGATACAGTTAGCCCTGGATTGGAGTGAATTCTTCTGAACTACTGAATCAGAGATGATACAATATGTAGGTTTGAACTGGTAATGATTCAGATATCTATTATGGATGATAGGGAATACAATCTGAATGTGAACTCTAAGTTGAAGGTAAATAGTTTAGGATTATTTTAGTAGGACTGAGTAAATGGAAACATCATTTGGTCTATCAAGTGGTTGTTTTTGGACTCTATGTCTTCTCTGCAGAATCTCAGAAGTAGAAGTTTACTTACAATGGTGATGTATTTAATGTCCTTTTTTTCCCCCATATATTTAAGTGCAACCTGTTCAGACATAAAAACAAAATGCACATTCTTATTGTAAAACATGAACAGAACAGAGTTCTGAGACAGAACAACAGACAACAGAGTTGTGATCAGAAATAAAATGAAACTATTCCATTGGGGAATAAAGCTTCAGACTCGCTTAGCCTCATACTCCCATTTTGCTTACATTTTGCTGCAATTCTCACTTTGCAGATGATTGACAATAAATAATACAGTTTCTTTATGTTGACTGAACACACAACTGAATCAGACCAATTTCAAGCATTTGCTGAAAATTAAACATTGAAATAAATTGCAGTGGTATTAATTACATTGTTCAGTAACTAACCGGTTCCCTGAAAAAACTATGACTTTTTTGCCCCAGACAATCAGGCAAGTGTTACTGTTTAACCCTGTGATTGTACCTCAGGGACATCGATCATTTTTAATGCTTTACAATTCCTGCATTTTGTTACTAAACGCAAATGAACTGTGGATGTCATGTGCAGTCATGTGACCTGCTTTCCATCAGCATTACGGACTCCTGCACAGACTGTCCCGTAGCCTCCTTCACCCAGCAGCTCTCCCGGAGTGTACAGAAACTCAAACACCTCTGTTTAACAGACAGACAATCATTCAAATCAAGTTGAAATGAGAAAGTCCACAGTAACTTTTTACCAAGTTATGCATACAAGTTATACAACACATTACAGCAACATTTTTGGACATGGTGGATTCTAACACACCCCATGGTGTAATGTTGTTCTCCAGAAGAGGACGCAGGTTCTGCACATAAAAAGTATTGTACATGACTAAGTCACAGGTCATAAATATGATTTATTATCATATTGGATATGCCTAATATTTGACTGCATGTAATGCAAGCACTCAGATCTTCAGAAATTACTTAAATATAAATAGCCTTCACTTTCCTATAGATACTGCAAAAGGGTCTACAAGAATTAAATTAACGTGCTCTACATATTTCTTAGCATTATTTTGAGCTTAACATTTCTATAGCCACAGATTACTTTGTGTGTTAATGGGTTTTATTTTTGACTTATAGATAATCTCATTGAAAACTATTTTATAAAGGATTATTTTTAATCTCTATGTGATTATATTTGTATAATCTAATATAATTAATTAAGCACACCAATCATCTTTTACTGAGCAGTACAAGCCATGGAATCTAGACTGTTATAGCATGTTTTTGCTCAATAAATAAAGGTATAATCTCTTCTCACTGTCTCATTTTGACATTCTTCTGAGGTTCATCAAACCATTTGTGGCTAAGGATTGAGGATAAAGATGTAGCTCCAGACAACACAGGATCAGGTCACGACAACCTGTGTGTATTGATGAGAGACGTTTAGTCAGAATTTCTAGATCAAATACTTTTTTGAAAAATCAACTAATATGATTCATTTATTGTGTAACACAAGTTTTCCAACGTTACTATACATGTCTAAACTTGATGGGTTTGGACTTTCTCACCTTCAGACAGGTCGTGACAAAGTGCAAGTCCCGGTCAACGATGTCGCCCATGCACTGGAAAGGCAGGTGTCCACACACCATGTCAAAGAGTAGAACTCCCAGACTCCAGATAGACCCCAAATACTCTCCCTCACATAACCACTCAGCTGGGAAGTAACCTTCAGTTCCTGAGTGAAAAAGAGACAAGGAGCACCGTCAGCAACGTCACAAAAATGGTTCTCCACTGCATTTTTTGATTCTTTCCAATACCTATGATGTGCTTACCTGCATAATATCTGTAGGGGCTGTCCTGCAGCAAATCACCACAGCCAAAGTCTATCAGCTTCAGCTGCAGTGTGTCGGTGTTGATGAGTATATTCTCTGGCTTGATGTCACAGTGCAGGACACCACAGTCAGAGCAGTGGCGAGCGGCCTGAACCACCTGACGCATGATGTGGTGTGCAAGTGTTTCTGACAGTCGGCCTTTGTGACCTGTCAGGAATTTTTGGAGGTCTATGCAGGGGCTGGGTTGCTCCAGGATCAAGATGAAGCAGTCTGACATCTCAAACCACTCGATCAGCTCCAAGACATTCTCATGGCGATATGGCTTGGACACCATTTGCATTAATGCAACTTCCAGAGGAAGGCTGTTTGTCTCTCCAGGCTGAAATATAAACAGATACACTTAGCATGGGTGTGGAGTGATTAGGTCTAAATTCTGGTTAAACAGAAATGTTTGGATTAGTAATGACTCAAGTGTCTATTATGGATTATTCATTATTATGTTATCAGAAACAATTCAATTGAGACATAATTCTACATATAACTTCGGTGCAAAATCTCAGAAGTATAGGAAGTTTACTTACAGTGGTGATGAAAGCTTCATTCATTTCCTTTCTCACATATTTAATGGCAACCTGTTCACATATACAACACAATTAGATTCTTATAGAAACCTCACTAAGACATATACAGTCCACAAGTTGTGATGCATTGTGTTGATTAGTGCTGTAGACATGCAGTCTGGTTACCTGTTTTCCATCAGCCTTACGGACTCCTGCACAGACACTCCCGAAGCCTCCTTCACCCAACAGCTCTCCTGGAGTGTACAGGGACTCAAACACCTCTGTTAAACAAATATACAATCATACACTAACAATTAAGAACTGTGTCGTCAATGTCTCCGAGTATAGAAAGGTACAGTAAAGATGAGAACTTGCTAAAACACACATTTTCCACCCTATGTGTGATAAACGATAAACTGATCGTCTTCACAAGAGAACCCTCAAGAAATAAATTTACAGCTTACACATTTAAGCTTACACATTCTGCATATTTAATGTCTCTTAACTTTGCAGTAGTTTTGAAAAATCAATCTGAAATCATCTTTCAGCTACCTAAGCTCTGATCCCTTCTGTTTCTTACCCAAAGACTAATGTACACTTTATGTAAATGTGACAATATTAAATTCAGACCTTTTAATAAACCTTGTCAGGCAAATATATGAACTGATTAGACTGTTTTGGCCCAGTGTAATGTGTTAAAAATGTGACACTTTAAATCATTACTGTAAATAAGTTCTGTTTTATGTCTAAATGGTGGATGAACATTCCCCATGGTGTAATGTGGCCTTCCTGATGTGGACGTTGGATAGTGAACATCTTACTCTCTGGCAGAGTTCTCAGGGAGTGTGCAGAGCAGCTAGCAGATGTCTTCACTGACATCTTCAACATCTCGCTGAGCAGCTCCATCATCCCAATGTGCCTCAAGACCACGACCATCGTCCCTGTGCCAAAGAAGTCTATAGTTTCCTGCCTCAATGACTATCATCCCGTCACACTCACACCAATCGTGATGAAATGCTTCGAGAGGCTCGTCATGAGGCACATCAAAACACAGCTACCACCCTCGCTGGACCCCTTGCAGTTTGCGTATCGTTCTCACCGCTCCACGGACGATGCCATCACCACAACCCTCCATCTTGCCCTCACACACCTGGACTGTAAGGACTCCTACATTCGAATGCTGTTCATAGATTTCACTTCAGCATTCAACACAATCATCCCTCAGTAGCTGATTGAGAAGCTGAGTCTGCTGGGCCTGAACACCTCTCTCTGCAACTGGATCCTGGATTTCCTGACTGGGAGACCTCAGTCAGTCCGGATTGGGAACAGCATCTCCAGCACCACGACACTGAGCACTGGAGCTCCTCAGGGCTGTGTGCACAGTCCACTGCTGTTCACTCTGTTCTCTTCACTCTGCTGACTCACGACTGTGCAGCAATGCACAGATCCAACCACATCTTCAAGTTCGCCGATGACACGACCGTGGTGGGTCTCATCAGCAAGAACGACGAGTCAGCTTACAGAGAGGAGGTGCAGCGGCTAACGACCTGGTGCAGAGCCAACAACCTGTCTCTGAACGTCGACAAGACTAAAGAGATGGTTGTTGGCTTCAGGAGAGCACAGAGTGACCATTCTCCTCTGTCCATCGACGGATCCTCTGTGGAGATCGTCAAGAGCACCAAATTCCTTGGTGTTCATCTGGCAGAGAACTTCACCTGGTCACCAGCTCCATCACCAAGAAAGCCCAGCAGCGCCTCTACTTCCTGAGGAGGCTGAGGAAAGCCCATCTCCCTCCCCCCATCCTGACTGTGTTCTAGAGACGGACCATCGAGAGCATCCTGAGCAGCTGCATCACTGCCTGGTTTGGGAACTGCACCATCTCAGATCGCAAGACCCTTCAGCAGATAGTGAGGACAGCTGAAAAGATCATCAGAGTCTCTCTTCCCTCTATCACAGACATTTACACCGCACGCTGCATCCGCAAAGCTAACAGCATTGTGGCTGACCCCACACACCCCTCACACACACTCTTCAGTGTATGAACGCAGTGTAGACAGACGACAGAAAAATCATCCTAGGCCAAAAATGAAAATGAAAGATGCAGTATAATATGAAATATAATTGTATAATGGGATTTGACTATTGTTCACCAGCTCTTCTGTGAACTACTTACATAAATTACATAACATTATGACCACCTGCCTAATATTGTGTTAGTCCCCCTTTTGGCATCTTGTTAATGTTATGTCTGATCTGTGTATATCCCCTAACTGCTATTCAGTGAAATTGTTTTGTATTAAAATTACATGTCAGAAAGACTTTTTATGTCCTGACACATCTGACTATAAAAAATTGATGAATTAAAAAGTTGAATTCTATAAAAACAGCAAATAGATAAATAACCAGGTATATTTATGGTGTTCCACAGTTATTAACAAAAATGATGCACACAGTGGACAAGAAAATGCAGAGCAATCCTGCTGTTGATATGCTTCATTATGAGAGAGAAGGTGATGACAGCTACCTGTCTGAGGTGGAGAACATATTTTTTCCTGGCCCTGAGGTGAGTCCTTATTTCTCCTCTCAGATAACACAAACACACACACACAGCAGTAATGTTGGGAAACATATCATCAGCTGGTCAAAGTGTATGTTCAATAATCTATATCCATCTACTACAGCAGTGAGATCCAGATGAAGGACATGATGTGTTTTATCCAGAGGAAATCCCAGGAGTGACTACAAAAGGTGGAGGAACCTGACCAGAAGGAGGCCTATTTCTTCTGGAAGATAATGGAGCTGCAAAAATGGAGTAAGTGTTTTAGCTGATTGTGTGTTGACTTTTACAGCAGAATGATTCATGATAAAAGTAGCAAGAGATTTAATCTGCAAATAAGCTAAATTTGTTTCTTCTACAGAAGGCACTGCTGGCAGATGTCACGACTGTCCTTTTCAAGAACTACAGACTTCTGAAGAAAAGGGTATCATTTTGTTTTTAATGTGTAATGTGTAACTTGTAATGATACTTTGATTCAAATGGGAGAGGACCTTGGCATGGATAACAAACAATATTCTAGGAACTTCACATATTGTAATTAGATCATGAAATCTGCAATGTTGCACAGACCCAAATCCTTACATGCATGTTTGGTCTTTCATCTGCAGACTCCAGAGGACTGACCTGTGCTGCCCAGCTGTGCTATGTGGCTGCAATGGAGGAGCTGCAGATTTTACAGAGCCCCAGCTTTGAGCTCATTGGCTGTGACAGGTATTGGGTGTGTGTTTGTGTGAGAGCACATGTGTATGATTATTCTTCAGACTTGGTACTAAGACACTTTTCTCTTTGTACAGTCTGCCAATCAAGCAATCAGCCATAAGGGAAGCAATTGAATGAACGGAGGTTTATGAATATGTATGCGCGCTGACCACAGGGCTTCCCCAGCCAAATTTCCAAGTTAGAATTTCTCTTTTTATTTCTTTTTAACATCTGTTTTACCAAATTTAAGCATGAACCCTTTTGCTAAGTGGCTCAGAACCACTTGCACACCACATCATGCGTCAGGTGGTTCAGGCCACTCGCCACTGCTCTGACTGTGGTGTCCTGCACTGTGACATCAAGCCAGAGAATATACTCATCAACACCGACACACTGCAGCTGAAGCTGATAGACTTTGGCTGTGGTGATTTGCTGCAGGACAGCCCCTACAGATATTATGCAGGTAAGCACATCATAGGTATTGGAAAGAATCAAAAAATGCAGTGGAGAACCATTTTTGTGACGTTGCTGATGGTGCTCCTTGTCTCTTTTTCACTCAGGAACTGAAGGTTACTTCCCAGCTGAGTGGTTATGTGAGGGAGAGTATTTGGGGTCTATCTGGAGTCTGGGAGTTCTACTCTTTGACATGGTGTGTGGACACCTGCCTTTCCAGTGCATGGGCGACATCGTTGACCGGGACTTGCACTTTGTCACGACCTGTCTGAAGGTGAGAAAGTCCAAACCCATCAAGTTTAGACATGTATAGTAACGTTGGAAAACTTGTGTTACACAATAAATGAATCATATTAGTTGATTTTTCAAAAAAGTATTTGATCTAGAAATTCTGACTAAACGTCTCTCATCAATACACACAGGTTGTCGTGACCTGATCCTGTGTTGTCTGAACCTCAGTGTTGTCTGAACCTCAGAAGAATGTCAAAATGAGACAGTGAGAAGAGATTATACCTTTATTTATTGAGCAAAAACATGCTATAACAGTCTAGATTCCATGGCTTGTACTGCTCAGTAAAAGATGATTGGTGTGCTTAATTAATTATATTAGATTATACAAATATAATCACATAGAGATTAAAAATAATCCTTTATAAAATAGTTTTCAATGAGATTATCTATAAGTCAAAAATAAAACCCATTAACACACAAAGTAATCTGTGGCTATAGAAATGTTAAGCTCAAAATAATGCTAAGAAATATGTAGAGCACGTTAATTTAATTCTTGTAGACCCTTTTGCAGTATCTATAGGAAAGTGAAGGCTATTTATATTTAAGTAATTTCTGAAGATCTGAGTGCTTGCATTACATGCAGTCAAATATTAGGCATATCCAATATGATAATAAATCATATTTATGACCTGTGACTTAGTCATGTACAATACTTTTTATGTGCAGAACCTGCGTCCTCTTCTGGAGAACAACATTACACCATGGGGTGTGTTAGAATCCACCATGTCCAAAAATGTTGCTGTAATGTGTTGTATAACTTGTATGCATAACTTGGTAAAAAGTTACTGTGGACTTTCTCATTTCAACTTGATTTGAATGATTGTCTGTCTGTTAAACAGAGGTGTTTGAGTTTCTGTACACTCCGGGAGAGCTGCTGGGTGAAGGAGGCTACGGGACAGTCTGTGCAGGAGTCCGTAATGCTGATGGAAAGCAGGTCACATGACTGCACATGACATCCACAGTTCATTTGCGTTTAGTAACAAAATGCAGGAATTGTAAAGCATTAAAAATGATCGATGTCCCTGAGGTACAATCACAGGGTTAAACAGTAACACTTGCCTGATTGTCTGGGGCAAAAAAGTCATAGTTTTTTCAGGGAACCGGTTAGTTACTGAACAATGTAATTAACACCACTGCAATTTATTTCAATGTTTAATTTTCAGCAAATGCTTGAAATTGGTCTGATTCAGTTGTGTGTTCAGTCAACATAAAGAAACTGTATTATTTATTGTCAATCATCTGCAAAGTGAGAATTGCAGCAAAATGTAAGCAAAATGGGAGTATGAGGCTAAGCGAGTCTGAAGCTTTATTCCCCAATGGAATAGTTTCATTTTATTTCTGATCACAACTCTGTTGTCTGTTGTTCTGTCTCAGAACTCTGTTCTGTTCATGTTTTACAATAAGAATGTGCATTTTGTTTTTATGTCTGAACAGGTTGCACTTAAATATATGGGGGAAAAAAGGACATTAAATACATCACCATTGTAAGTAAACTTCTACTTCTGAGATTCTGCAGAGAAGACATAGAGTCCAAAAACAACCACTTGATAGACCAAATGATGTTTCCATTTACTCAGTCCTACTAAAATAATCCTAAACTATTTACCTTCAACTTAGAGTTCACATTCAGATTGTATTCCCTATCATCCATAATAGATATCTGAATCATTATCAGTTCAAACCTACATATTGTATCATCTCTGATTCAGTAGTTCAGAAGAATTCACTCCAATCCAGGGCTAACTGTATCTGTTCGTATTTCAGCCTGGAGAGACAAGCAGCCTTCCTCTGGAAGTTGCATTTATGAAAAAGGTTTCCAAGCCACTTCTTTGTAAGAACGTGCTGGAGATTATTGAATGGTTCGAGATGTCCAAGTGCTTCATCTTGGTCCTGGAGCGACCCAGCCCCTGCATGGACGTCCTGCAGTTCCTTAAACATCACGGCGGCCGACTGTCAGAAGCACTGGCTACAAAATTATGGGTCAGGTGGTTAAAGCTGCTCGTCACTGCTGTAGTGCCGGTGTTTTTCATGGTGACATCAAGGCGGAGAACCTTCTCATCAACCCTGACACACTGGAAGTGAAGCTTATTGACTTTGGCTGTGGAGATTTGCTCTCTCACACACCCTACACAGAATATGAAGGTAAGTGCATAATAAGTACAAGACAGAATCAAAGAGAATACATTGAAGTTTTTTTTTTTTCAACAGTGCTGATGGTGCTCCTTCTCTCTTTTTTGCTCAGGCACTTTGAGTATCTCTCCACTGAGTGGGTGTGTGATGGAGAGTATTTCGGTTATCCTGCCACCAAGTGGAGTCTGGGAGTTCTCCTGTTTTACCTGGTCTGTGGACACTTGCCGTTCCACAACGTGGACGACATCTTTTACAGGAAGATGTACTTCGCTCAAGGCATGTCTGAAGGTGAGAAAATCACCATTAGCATCACCATTTAGAATTGTTGTAGTTGTGAAACTGGCATTAAAATATTAATTGATTTTTTAATAATATCTATCTAAATGTCAGAGCACTATCTACAATCTCATCACTGCACACACAGGTTGCCACAATCTGATAAACTGGTGTCTGCACCTGGAACCTGAATGTCGGTTTGAAGAAATCCTCAACCATAAATGGGTTACATCTGCTGGATATGAGTGAAGGATCTGAGTGGAGGTGGAGCTGTTGAAGACCCTCACCCTCACTTACATAAAGAAAGAAAGAAAGAAACAATGTATATATAAATGTATATATAAAACAAATATATTTGTTGTATGTATAAATGAATTCCATTGCAGCACCATTTTTTTCTTATTTTGCAATCTGGATGTCTATTTGCTAGTCACTTCAGCTTAAGCTGCTGAAATATGGTCCTATACCTGATTTGGAAATTTGTACACACATGAACAAAATCTGTGGTACCCTTCCATTAAATTATGCTACCCCTCGAAAAGATTGACATGTTAAACTAAAGTGTTTCCTGTAATTATGATCACAGGTGTCTTCAAACTTGTAGTCGTACAAGTCCTACTGCCTATTCAAAGGAGAAAAGTAGTCACTGTGCTGTTTGGTATCATTGTATGGACCACAGAAAGCTAAGGAGAGAGTTGTCTCAGGAGATTAGAAGGAAAATTATATCTTTTTTCAAAATACTTATCGGGCAGTAATTTCCACATTCAAGCTTATTCTTTCTCACCGTAGGTAACACTGAGATTACCGCTTCTGTCCAAGAAGGGACAGATAAGCATGTGGCTTTCAGTCTAGGTGTTAATGTGTCCTACATTTCTTTGTACCACTCAGATGGTAAAACCATCTGGTCCTGCCACCTTATTAGGTTTTAATGCTGATATTGCTTTTTTAATTTCTTCTTCTGAGATGTCTTTGCTTAGAATTTCATTTTGTTCATCTGTCACATAATTTTAGTAGGTCAAGAAAGGCCTCCATCTTTGTTTCATCAACCTTAGGTTGTGTATATAATTGTTTTTTAAAAAATACAAATGATCTGTGTATATCTTTCAAATTACCATGAGTGGCATTTGTTAGGGGATCCTTTATTTTATGGACTGTATTTTCCGCTTGTTGCTTTTTTAATATGATGATAATCATTTTGGCGACAACCCCCCAGCTTCATAGTGTCTCTGTTTTAGAAAAAAATATTTCTTTTTTATGTGATTATTGTGAATTTCATTTAATTCCATTTTAAGAAACACTGCCACTCAAACATTTTTTTGGTTAATTACAGCACAAATCTGACCTGGTAACGTTTCAGTATGCTTATGAACTCAATACCTCTTTAACTCATTTATCATGAAATAGTCAAGTCAAGTCAAGAAGCCTTTATTGTCCTTTTAAGCACATACACAGTGAAATGAGACAACGCTTCTCCAGGACTCTGGTACCACAACATAAACAACATAACACAGAGCTACAAAACAACACAGAGCTAAGGACAGAAAGTAAGTTGTCCTAGCTAAGGACAGAAAGTAAGTGCAACATGTGCAACCTGGTGCCAACAGTGCAAGACAAAAGACAGTGCAAACAGACAATACAAAACAAAACAATACAGGACAGATACACAAAATACACAATATGGACAGAATAGCGCAGACCAGTATACATTCTGCAATGTATAAGTAGTGCAATGTGCAAAATAGGAGTATATAAATAAACTATATATTTTACTAATAAACTATATATTTATAAGAACTTCTCCTATTTTGCACATTGCACTACAGCAACAGCAGCAGTTGATTAAATGTGCAAAAAATAGCATGTATTCAGTTGTAGTATGGGTAGAGTTATAAACTTGTATGTGTTTAAATCTCAAGGGAGTGAGTGTGTGTATGTGCAGGTGTGTGTGTGTGAGTGAGAGAGAGAGAGAGAGAGAGAGAGATTTGGTGCAGTTCAGTTCTGGATGTTGAGGAGTCTGATGGCAGGAGAAACTGTTACACACTCTGATTGTGAGGGCCCGAAAGCTTCAGTACCTCTTTCCAGACCTCAGCCAGTGCCTTCAGGGTCTTGCCCCTTTCAATCAATCCATTGTTGAACTTTCAGTATGTAAAGTAATTCCAATAGTCTGAACACTTCATTGCAACAGCAGTACATTTATGCAATAGCATTCAGAATAATCTGAGTATAGACTGTAATGTGGAATCTGCAAGGGTTTTTGCAATAGCTTCCACACTGGATGCCAAATTCATCATTGTGGATTTGGAATTTTCTGCAAATAAAGCATTGAAGTATAGGACATGTGAGTGCTGGGCTGTCATCTGTTCAATATCTCAAGCACACAGCAGTCATTCATCAGCCATCAACATCAGCAGGAACAACAGCTCTGGTTAGTCAAAAGAATCAAGACAGCCTCTGGGAATTGTTCAACAGCATAGTGAGTGAAAAACCCAAAGTCAGTGTCACTTCTGATTCCACTTCTGAGGTTCTCTGGTATCTCTCAGCCCCATATCAATCTTCTGAATTTCTGGCACAGACAGTCTGCCATCTTTCCTCATTTGTTTATCTCTCGATTCCAGCAACCTCAGTGTCACACAAAAGAGTATTCTCCAATGTAGAAGAGATTTTAAGCAAGAGGAGAAACCATCTCAGCCCAAATACAGCAGATCTTGTTTCCCTATAAAAACGTAACTAGCTATTTGTACTGTTTAATAAAAATATATTGGACAAGAACTCTTCACAGGGTTTATAATTTTATTAAAATTTTATTTAAAATTTTTAAAAAAATAAGGGTTTATTTAAAAACACAAAGGCTCTGTTGGTGCCCTAGATGAGATTTTAGATTTTCGCCCAGGTATGTTGTCATTTTCCCTGCTCCACTCTGTACCATAGCTATATGTTGCTTTGAGACATGATTGGATTTGGCCATAAGCTTCATTTCTATCAGGAAATTATTCATTCATTATTGAGGTGGAAAAGTGAGTCTGTGGACCCCCTCAGAGCCATGTTTCTCTCAGCTAAGGACTGGATTATTGCCACTATTCTCTATTCATGATTGCCTTCTCTCTGTCTCAATAAGTGGCATTGCCTTGCTGTCAATTGTCTGGCACTTTTCAAAACAAATCTCCAGTTCTTTCCATGCCTTTATGTTTTGCTGATATTCTGGGCGATTTGCATGAGATTTCAAAACCTGGTGGCATTCTTCCAATCATTCAGAAATCAGTTTAAAGACTTTTTGTGAGAAGAGTTTGCAAAAGAATCAACAGAATCTATTTTTTTTTCCTAGAATAGAGAAGCCAGCTCCTTTTTATCTTATCATCATTAATTAAAACAGATGGTAATGGCAACTTCGTCCATCCTCTCTTTTAGGAAAAATGGAATCCGTCTCAACCTGATAAGGTCCTCGGGTGACCAATTCAGCCCTTACTTTATCAGATAGGGATCCAGAGTTGGTTAGATATTGGACTCAGCAACAGAGAGAGATTCATTAGGGGAAGAGGCAGAACTTGGGGACCTCTCAGCAGCAGTTAGTGGCTCAGTGGTGGTAGGCGAGCTGCTGAGATGCTCTTCAATAGCACTCAAAGTTGAGGTAGACAAAGTGTGAAGTTGAGATGCAGTAGTTGAAGAGGGTCGATCATTTTGGTCACTGGGAGCAAACTGAGATGACGATGATAGAGATGTTGAAGCCCCTTGTAGGTATTTTAGGAGTGGGTCTGTTAAAATATGTCAGAGACCAGAGATGACTTTTCCAACTCTGCCTACGGTGACAAGTACTTATTACATCGAAAGAGAAATATGAGCAATATGAAATGCCTAAAGTAGTCTAACAGACAACAAATGCAAACAGATGGTCTAAAAAGCCTATTTCAAAATACTGCATAAACATCATGAGCTAACAGACATCCTTAAACTTGTGATTCTTTCCTTTATATTTTCTTTCTCTTTTTTCTTCTTTGCTTCACTTCCTGCCTTGTGCCCCTGATGGTTGTCCTTTTTTTCTTTCATTTTTTTAGAAAGCATAGTTTAAGTTCACATAAATGGCAAAACTAATCTGTATGGTAACTGCGTGCGCCATGCATAATGAATGCGTTATGGGGATGTATTATAATCACGTCATAATGTAGAAATTTCTTTAAATTATTCCAGCATGACATGTCGAATCTTATGATTTTTTTAATGTCAATTTTATTTTATTCTAACAATATTTTAATCAGTTTGATGATGATCGATCAGTACTAAAATTATGTTAACTGCTAGAAATATGTTTGCTTAATGTATGGGTGTTGGAGCGTAACAAGGTTACAAGATGCAAAAAAAACAACTCCTCTCTTCCGGCCCCACCCAGTCATTTTGCGCCCTTCATAACTGCCTATGTTGCCCATGCCACGGGCCGGACCTGTTTTCACACTGGCCTCACCTGAAATCAGTGCGTCTTTTTTTTCGATCGTCTATCAAGGAGTCTGAAGGTGATGTGGGAATGTTTCTTAAACCTTAACACTTCCCAGTCTGCGTGTCCGTATTCTGTAGACTTCTGGCCACTAGATGGCCAGTATGGTGCGATGATTCGAACGTTTCGAAGACTTGAATGAGTCGATTCATTTGATTCCTACATGATAGACCTACAAGCTGGTTTTTAAGAGGCATTCTTAACCAAAAGTCAAAGGTTATCCAGTTAGGGACGTTTTAACTTTTAAAAAGCATAACTCATTTGCTCTATACCTTTTATTACTTGAGAAAAACATTTTTAGCATCACTTGAGTACAAGTTTGTTTACTTCCACTTATTGACATTTTATAAATACTTTCAGTTCAATGCAATTTCGCATTTTAAGACTGCCAGTTAGGTTACATTAAAACAAGTATAATACCAATGACTCTTACATATATATATATATATATATATATATATATATATATATATATATATATATATATATATATATATATATATATATATATAATTATATATAATTTAAATTCATTTCAGTGGCTGTTCATAGCGGAACGAGTGAGCGCCAGCGATTGGCTAATGTGCCTGTCAATCAAAATTCCTCTCTCTGCTATTGGACGCACCGAGCAGTAACGCCTATTTAATATGTTGACTAAGTGTTTGCGACGTTAAGGTTGCTTGCTGTTGGTCTGCTCCGCTATATGGCAGTAGGATTTTAAATCTCAAGGATTTTCACAATTTTTAAAAGATGGATATAGAGGGCGAGGAACGTAAATACGGTGAGTTAAAAGAAAATTAAATTAAAAATATATATAACGGCGTATACGGCCATGGTAAGCCAGAGTAAGCACAGTTTTCGGCTTCAGCAGCCTACATCAGTTAATGTTGCCTTATTTGCTGAAGAGTTATTTAGGAAGCCTGTTATTTAAGTTTTGTACAGCGATTTTAGTTTGACTCTCGCACTGAAGAAAGTGTACAGATTTTGATGCAGGATCCAGTTAGGTGATTATTTAAATGAACTTGGCTCAGATGAGCAGTCGCTTGAACCCTGCCAGTTTTACACCCTGCGCCGTCCATTGCTGCGCACGCGCCTGCACCGCTATGTCAACACACCCTGAAATCATCGATTAGAATCGGATTTATTTGGATTATATTAGAATTGAATTTGGTCTCAAAAGGGTTAAACCTTTCACTGGCTTAGTGTTTACGTGTTAAGAGTAAAGCAGAGAAAGCTTGAGCAGCTCTGTTAAACTATAGGATACGCCATTTTAAAGTAGTCATATGCATATGATCTCAAGTTCCAATAGAGGGGCAGCACCAGTTCACACTGGCCATTCTTCATTTGTAATGGTTTCGTCAAGGCTTCTACTGCAGTTTCTTTCAGTTGTTGCTTGTTTTGGGGGGCTTCTCATTTTCAGGAAGTGAAATGCTGCTAATTTGGGTTCTTGTGACATACTTGGCCAGTCTAAGACCTTCCATGAGGAAGTCCTTTGTTTTCTTGGTAGTGTGTTTTGGGTCATCAGCTTGCTGCAATTATGAAGTTCCTGGAGCTGAATTTCTTCGTATGTTGGCAGATGGACATTTGGGATCATGCGTAAATCCTTTCTTTAGCTTTTCCATCCCTTTGGTAGAGATTATACTTTTTGTGTCTCATCGTTTGTATTTCTTTGTAATTCCAGTCTGACCTTCTGATGATAGGAAAAGTAAACACGTATAATGTGTGGCTTTCACTGCTGTACCAGCTATCTATTTGATTTGTAAAACATGTCTGAAACAGATCACCCCCCCTGTTAATTATTATTCTAGTGGCTTTATAGTTTACAGCAGTTTAGGCTAAAATGGCACTAAAATGCTTGCTTAGCACTTTATTAGGAACAGGTACTTTGTTCATGCAGTGCAGCCAATCGAGCGGCAGCAGTGCAGTGCACAAATCAATGCAGCTGCGTGAGCCAGCAGCTTTCGGTAATGTTCATACCAACCATCAGAATGGAGATATCATTTTAACAGTCTCATGTCAAATGGGCTGGTCTGAGTATTTCTGGGTTGATGGGCTTGTCTGAGTAACTGCTGATCTCCTGGGTTTTTCATACATAACAGTCTCTAGAGTTTACCCAGAATGGTGCAATAAAGCAAAAACATGTAGTCAGCAGCGGCTTGGTGGACAAACGTCTTGAGAATCAGGCAAGTTTTGAACAGAAAAGCATCTCAGAATGCACACCACGCTGAACCTTGAGGTAGATGGACTACAACAGCAGTACACCATGTCAGGAACTACTTCTGTCAGCCAAGAACAGAAAGCTGATGCTGCAGTGGGAACGGACTGTAGATGAAGATCTGATGAATCTTGATTTCTGCTTAGGCACAGAGAGGGTAGGGTCAGAATGTTTAACCTGTTTCGCCATTTTGACCTAAATACAATCTGTTGCACTGATTGGAGCTCTTCTGTGTTATTACTGTAAATAAAAAGAGTTTAAAAGCTGCGGTGTGAACCTCTGAATGCTGTTATTTCAACCATGGTTTCAGGAAGACTGGCTGATTAAACTGCAGCTCACTGTTTGTTTTTTTTGGCCCAAATCTGGCTGTGTGTTTGTGTGTGTGTGGGCGTGAGAGAGAGTCATGTGTGTTTTATTGAATTCTGCATGTAATACTGTAGCTGTGAAACTACACATCATTCGTCCTCTTTGTTCAGATCCCGACTCTGGACAAAGTAATTAAGTTTTCAACATTTTATTACTGAGGAAGTACGTAAGTAAATCGGTCAACACATCCAGGGGGTTAAAAAGCTGCATGACAAACACCGCACAGCCTTTACACACCTAGTGATAACATGTATTATGAACCAACCAAGAACGTTACAGAGGGTGGTGTTGAATTCATGTGGACCAGTTAACACACTCAGTTTTCGAAAAGCCTTTTAAGCTTATGTTTCTCCTTTTTTTTTAGTTGCAGTTTGTTATCTAGTTATAGGTTGAACAGCAATAACTTGAGGAAATATCTGAGAAGAATGCTGTTAATTCTACTTTCGTTTTTGCTGTTTCCGCAGAAGGTTAGAGATGAACGGGGAAAAGGTTGTGTTGTCATCACACGTATTTTCTCGTGAACACTGACGTAGCCTATGTGCAGGGCGGCACACTGGCTTAGTGGTTAACATGTTTGCCTTTGTGTTTCATACAAAATCATACACAGTACAACATGTAGTGAAATGCTTATTACGACTGTCCTACATTTGAAGAAGAGTATAAAGTGAAGTGTGTGGACAAGAAAAGTATATGGATATAGGTAATAAAAATATATATGAAAAAATAGGAAGAATAAAAACGATCTTAGTAGAAATTAAAGACATGATAAATTATGAAAAACACCAATAGTTATGTAAAGCCGATTGTGTATCGGATATACATATGCAAATATGTGTATATAAAAATAAGTGTGTATATAATATAAACATAATGTAGACATAATAAATAATAATAATATAATACAATATATTATACACAATATATTATATATAATATAATAAAATATAATAGTATACTAATATAACGTCTATAATAATATGATGATGATGTAATATTTATAAACATCTATAAAAATATATAAATAATATATATGTATAAACATCTATAAAATATAGTATATACATGTATGTAGATAGAAAAAGTCAAATATAAATGTAATGACAATATGTAAAGTAAAGTATGGTATGTAAAGTGTCAAAGATGTCCAGTGAGTGTGGTTATTGTGTGTGCAGAGTAGTGCAGGGTATACAAGTAGTGCAATTTGTGTGTGCAACAATCTGCCGTGGTTACTCTCGTAGATTATCAGATTAGGTCACTCTGGTTTCCTGCCGCAGTTCATAAGCATGTAAGTAGATGATTGACATCTCAAAAGTGTGTGAGATTGGTGATTGGTTGGCCCCTCATCCAGGGTGTCCCCCACCTTGTGCCCCGAGTCTCCTGGGATAGACTTCAGGTTCTCAGTGACCCAGTGTAGGATAAGTGCTATGGATGGATGGACAGATATTGTCAATGATAAAGGAACAGTATATGTGCTGCTGTATTAGTCATAAGTAATGAAATTTGATCTTATGGAAAATTTGTTACGTAACAGCCACACAGTTGCTTAATTTAGTATCACATACTGTAAGGAGAAAAAGGATGGCTGTAACTATTCATGAGTTGTCTTCTGCCAGTATTTTATCTGTGACTGAAGATCTTTAAGTGCTAGCATGAAGTGAAAAATGAGCTCTCTATAGCTTGAGGCCTTTTGTTTTAGCAGATTAGTTTATTTACTAGCAGGTTGTCAGTATTTGAAACATCTGAATATTTTTGACTTGTTAAAAATGAGTTCTAGTAAGAAGTCTTAGTGGTGTACCCTTCGTGTGTGTCTGTGAGTAACATACTGCGCTACGCCCATTTTCACAGTACTTTAATTAGCATGCTGTAGCGAATGTCAGTGGAGGGTCTGGTCTATATACAGCCAGCCTAATCATAGAGATCTAAATTGGTGTCTGTAATTAAAGGGTAGCTCGGAGTCTTTGGAAATCTGATCCATGATCTTTTTTAAATGCAAGAACTGTAGTTTGGTTCTATTTTTTTGACATGGCGCTGCTTGTGCAGATGTTTCAGTTTAAGAATCCTGGATCCAGTTTAGCATTTTTTGCAAGTAAAAATACAGTGGTACCTCAGTGTTCTACCTTAATTCGTTCCAAAAGTCTGGTTGAATACCGATTTGGTCGAAAACCGGATTATTTTTCCCCATAGGAAATAATGTAAAACGAATTAATCTGTTTCAACTCGATGGTTGATCTCACAACTTTCTCATATTGGCAACATTGCCAGAGTATGTTGCATGGAAAGCGTGTGTGGCATGGGCGTCGCTAGGCCCCATTTCTACTCAGCCCCCCTAAAAATTCTGCGATTCTCCATAAATTGTACACAAATTTATGATCGCCTCAGTCCCCTTTAAATTTAATATGAAAATGGCTGCAGACTTTGGCTCTTCCCCGTCTTTCAGCACATTCTTCAATTCGCAGACTGCAGCGCCGCAGAGCAAGGATCAGAGGGTGTGTGTGTGTGTGTGTGTGTGTGTGTGTGTGTGTGTGTGTGTGTGTGTGTGTGTGTGTGTGTGTGTGTGTGTGTGTGTGTGTGTGTGTGTGTGTGTGTGTGTGTGTGATAAGGAAGACCCGTATATAGCTTGTTCAGTACTCAAATGTTATACACATCTACGCAATGGATGCAGGGGAATGCTGCAATAAGTTTACCATCCTACCCTGTTAGTCAAACGTTTATTTTAATTAATTAATTAATTAATTTATTATTTTTTACTATTATACCCTCATTGGAGGGCTGAGCCCCCCTTGAATGAAAATCCTAGAATCGCCCCTGGTGTGCGGTCACAATAGGTCTTTTCAGGTCAGGTCGAACACTGATTTGAAATATTGATATTTGTCGCAATCCTGTATGAAAAGAAGAACTGGCGTTCCTGACGGTCGAGTCGTACACCGAAAATATTTTTATACACCAAATTGACATTGAAAATTCGAATTGAATACCGAAAATTCGAACACGGGTGGTCGAGGACCGAGGTACCACTGTAATTAAAAGCATGTACATGTTTATTTGGCCATGTCGGAGTCAGACACCCGAGCACAGCGAAAGAAACAAAGCATTTTATTTTTATTTATCTACATTGAGAATGTGTTGATGTAATAATTATGGGTATAAAATATTTTTACACCTTCTCAAATGCTTTTCGGGGGGTGTGATATGTTGTTGTGATGTAATAGTTGTAATAGGAATCTAAAATGGGTGTACTCTTAATGTTATGCTTCGTCAACATACGGGTGTCGTTTGTACAAGATGGAAAAAGAAATTCTCTGTTTCAGAATTAGGAAATGCAACTGATGGTTAAATAAAAATGCTAGGTTTTCAGTTTGCATTGGCAAGTATTTCTGGATTTGGAACTGAGAATGTTTCCTGTTTTCAGTACAAGCTGGTTTTCTGTGCTTGAGTCCACTGGGGGAGAAGAAATGATTTCCAGTTGTGTGTGTGTGTGTGAGGGTGTGTTTTTTTTTTTTGTGGGTGTGTGTTGGCTTGGGCTGCAGATGTGACGTGCACACAGCCCAGCCTTTTTCTCCGGTTACGCCTCACACTAGTTTCCTTGCTGCCTACAACTTAGAGAGCAAAACAATGGCATAAATAGAGAAGAGGTAACAAAAGGAAGTATAAAGTAAAAAAGAAAAAGAATTAGTACAGAAAGTGAAACGAAAAGTTGGTATATGAAAGGTTGTATGTGAAAAGTAATCACTGTGTAATCATTGTGTTTTTGTAACATAACTGTGCATTTAAACTAAACCAGTCAGTAAATGAGAATCAAACAAACATACTCTACATGCAGAAAGTTCAAACACATTTTTAGCTATAAGCATGGGTTAATGTAGGAGGAAGCAGGTCTTGTGTGTGCAAGCAGTTCCTGAGCTTGCTGTGATCATGTTTCCATATCATCAGCATACAGACACCACGTAATAGTGAAGCTGTACTATATAGAACACACATTGTGACACTGATGAATCGGTCAACGATTCTCCTCAATCCTATTTAACTATTGGAGTCCTGTTTTATACCGGGTTTTGTTTCCTGTGTCTCGAGTGCATGTCCACTGACCAATTGTGATGACGGGTAATCACTAAGACTCAGTGGTTAAAATGTTGGACTATTGAACAGAAGGTCATGATTTAAATCTCAGCGCTGCCAAAATGAATTTAAGGTCTGTAGGTCACCCTGGACAACGGTGTCTGACCTAATGCTGCATGTCACTTTGAAACAAAACCCCAAAATGCTAGTTATTACCAATCAAAAACTCAAACCAGATGTCTATATATCGTATAGCATGTCCTGATTAAATGGTTGAAAATGTTTATCTTGACGATCTGTGCAGGATGTGCTCATCTAGTCACGCTTCATTTGCTTTCAACACACTATTCTGTCCAACGAGATAACGCTTGAAGCCCTTTCAAGCGTATTTGTTCTTAAAAGATCATCCAAACCACCATTGTTTTTTTGAATAAAGCTGTAAAAAAACATGTGCGCAAACACACACACACACACACACACTGACACAGACATGCTCATATTCTCATTCACAGTTGGGGACAATGTGGCGTAACCAATCTGCATTCTTCTGTGTTGGATACAGGGAGACCATGCACACACTGTAACGTTTAAAATCGATGAAGCCTTGCAGTATTTCAAAAGGCTAAAAAAGTTTCAGATTTTTCTTTAACACTGAGGAAAACGACAAAGTAACGTTAACTTAACAGTTATTACCCTCAGCTCAGAGAACATTCCCAAGGCTCGGTTTCATGGAAAAAGTTAATGTACTGCAAAGGGCCAGACAAATGAGCAACTCCGCCTTTGTTATGTACACTTACTTTAAACAAGATGTTATACAGAAACACGGAAAATTGCGGAGGCATGGTCTGTGCAGAGAAACAAGAAGAAAACCCCAGGGACAAAACCTACACTGGCTTGTGGGAGATGCTGCTGAGGCAAGATTACAAAGCAAGGCAGAGCAGTCCCAAATAGTCCAAACACATTCATGTAAGCTTTTTTCTTTCTTTCAATAAAATCATCTTCTCTCTTAAAACACACTTAGAGTTGTAAAAGTGTAAAAGGCCCAGTGTAAAAGGTTTTTCTGCCGAAAACAGCATCAAGAATTCAAGAATAATCTACCTTCATGTGTCTACAACTGAAGACTTAATACAGATCAGCTTGGAGGGGTTTTCAGTAGAGCTGTCCGGCTGTGGACCGCTGACTAAGCTCAAAGCTGGCCAGATGACCTGCTTACGAAAGCTGCTGGACCATCTTTGTGTCTAAATGAGACACACTGAGAAGATTTGTTTTTGGGGGTGTGTTTTTAGAACTAAGAAAAACTAATATAGAGGTGTTCATCCTGTTTATACAGTTTAAAGTAAAAAAAGGTTACATAATCATTAAATAGTTGATTCTAAATGTCTCCTTGTAACCTTAAGAAAGAACATCTTATTTAATTATGGCTGAAGTTCTACATGTACTCACTGGGGGAAGAAATCAGGCATCATACCATGCACCAATTGTCATTTCATTAAATAATTATTTCACTCAGGCATGAATTTCTCATATTACATGCAGTATATCTTTCTAAAGAAATTACTGCTGTGAGTATTTTTAGACCTGTGTGAAACTGTGTGGAAATGAGAAGAGTGTGCATGTGGCCAGAATGCATGTTTGAATTTATAGGTTTAAAGAAAAAAATAATGTGTTATAAACCACAGACATGTGTAGCAACAGTGTGGTTGGACAGTTTAAAAGAAGCTTCCTTTGATGGAAAATGACAAAACTGACAACGCAGGATGACTGATTAGGGCCTGAGCACCGTAGGTGCGAAAGCCCTATTGTTTCCGTTAGAATTTTTTAATATATATGTATGTATTTTGGACCCCTTAACATGCTCAAAAACTCTTGAAAATCAGCAGACAGGTTGGAATCTGCGGCCATTAGGACGTCACCGTGGCTCGCGCCCGTTACAGCGCCCCCGGAACATCTTACTGCATAGCTGATACACACTTGATCATTGAACTGAGACTTTCACACTGCATATCAAGTCTAATCCACAGGAAGTGAGTTATTCTGAGTTGTTTGCAAAAAGCACCCAATGGAATTTGAAATGCTCCTCCTAGGGACTTGATATAACCGCCACCAAACCCAGGCTAAAATGATCTCAAGACATTGATGATGCAAAATTCATGAGGGATTTTTGATTTCTCAAACGGTTCAGCCGTGAGAAGCCCTTAAACTTCGGCGAATAAAACGAAAGAGGAAGTGGCTAATAACTTCTGTGTACATTAAGTGATCTACATGAAACCTTAGAATTATGTTAAGCATTGAAAGTTGATCACACTGATATGACAACTGTGAGTCTCGGTCATAGCGCCACCAACTGGCAGCAGGAAGTGTGTCACTTTTTGAAATCTCTAATATTTTCTCCCTTACTTTCACCTGATTTGGTTCAAAATCAGTCAGGATAACGACAAGACATGGCTGATGTGAAACGGTGAAGGAATTTTTGATACCTTGAATCGTGTTATTATTGTGACGATTTACATGAGAACATAATAGAAGACAATGAATCTTCTCATATCTTACGAGTGGAAAGGCCTAATGTTCCAAAAATATTTCCCATAGAGAGTGTAAATGTTTATGAGAAAGGCCAGTGTGGCTGGTCCCCGGGCGTGGCACAGGGCTGTCACAGTGCCCCCTGGAACTTTGTCAGAAATAAAGCTGCACAGCTCATCTTCACTTGCACGTATATGCATGAGATCCGGTATACATTTACATCTCATTGAGCTAAATGACGTTCATCCACCTGTCATGGGATCTGCTTAACAGGAAGTCAGTTATTTTGGGACGTTTGAAAAACACACCCAGTGGAATTTGATATACTCCTCCTAGGGGATTTGTATGATTTTGACCAAACATGGTCCAATATGATCTGAAGACATTGAGGATCTAAAATTGCTAAGGGATTCCTGATATCTCAAATGGTTCAGCCGTGAGGAGCCCTTAAACTTATGGCGAATAAAAGGAAACAGGAAGTGGCTAATAACTTCGGTGTGTATTGTGTCATGTACATCAAACCTCAACTTTATGTTAAGCGAAGAAAGCTGATCACATGGACATGACTACTGTGAGTGTCAGTCATAGCGCCACCAACTGGCAGCAGGAAGTGTGTCACTTTTAGAAATCTCTAGAATAATGTCAGGACATGGCTGATGTGAAACTGTGAAGGAATTTGTGATATTTTGAATGATGTTGCTATTGTGAGGACATGACATAATAGAAAAAAATTAATGTTCTTATATCTTAACAGTGGAAAGCCCTAATGTTTCAAAAAATTTTACATAGAAAGAACAACTGGTTATGAGTAATTCTGCTTAGTTTCATGATTTTGTGATGCTCTAATGGCTCACAACAAATTTTTACATTTATCAGTCCATTGACTGGACATGGTTTTGGCCTGACTTCTGCAGTACTAGACTATGTCCACGAGAGGCTCTTTCCCCTTTATTTTTATTTTTTTAAATATGGCTTCATGTTCCCTTTTATATGTACAGAGTCAGCCAAAAAATGTATATACACTTCAAGAAAAGAAAAAGTAGACATTTTTTCCTGGGTGACTCTGGGTTAGTTTTCTTGTTGCCATCAGTGGTCATTGCTGTGATCACTTTCATTAGACCCAAATTGTCACTCTTGTCCTTTTGGTATTTCCCCTTTTAATGCATGTACCCACTGTGCTCAGTGTATCTGGTGCGCCTGGGCGCCGAGTAGTGATGGCCCATAGTGCGAGGGCCCGTCATTGCTGCTTGCAGCTATATTGTTTTTCTTGAGGTTGTCTGGGACGCATCAGGATACATTGCAGCTCACTGTACACATGTAATATGGCCATGTGTCGTCCCAACAGCCGTCAGACCGTTCATACCTGTGTGTAGTGCTGTCCAACTGTGATACAACTGTGTTCCTCTGGGAAGGCTTTCCACAAGGTTTAGGAGTGTGTTTATGGGAATTTTTGACCATTCATCTAGAAGTGCATTTGTGAGGTCAGGCACTGATATTAGATGAGAAGGCCTGGCTCACAGTCTCCGCTCTAATTCATTCCAAAGGTGTTCTATCGGGTTCAGGTCAGGACCCTGTGAAGCACTAGCGTAGCCAGGAATCACAATGTGGGTGGGCCTAGCCCAAAATGCATCTTTTATCAAAATAAGCCAACATAACTACACCTGCTTGAATACAAACCACCATTTAATCAGAGCATAAGCTTGTATGTCATCGTAAGCAATGTTAAGAACATAACAATAAGAACAGCATGAGCACGGCGGCCACACCACACATACATTCACACATGCGTGCGCGCATCTGACAGACGTGCCGCAGGACAGTATGTAAACTGTCCGATATATGGCTCAACGGTCATATAAACCACATGAAATGAACAACAATGACTAGAACTACATAGTAGGAAAATGTAGATTGGCTTACTTTTACTGGTGTGTAGGGGAGGTACACGCTGGAGAATAAAGTGCTGCTGGTCATGGAGTAAAAGGTGAATGAACACTAGCAGAGCTCCTTACTACTCGAGCTTCATGGCTCCTGAACATCGGAATTATCTTTCTCCTCCGGCTGCACACAACGTCTTTTTGACACAAACTTTAGGAAGTTACTCTGTTTCATTTTAGTTTAATGTGCAACTAAACTTTGGTGACCCTCTGTGAAATGTGCTCGGTGTGGAGGAAGAGGGGCAGCATGAGCGTAGAGACGTTTCATTCTTCCTCGAAACCGGAGGGCGCTCTCGCACAGAAAATACAAAAATTGGCTCATAGAAGTAACATATGACGTGCCAAAAAACCTAATACGGACAAAGGCATGTATAAAGGCATCCAGCAATCGCCGTAGTCAAAGCAGTCTTTTCTGTAGAAAGCAACTGACTGGGTGGGCGGGCCTACGCTACTGCTGTGAAGGTCCTCCACACCAAACTTGATCATCCATGTCTTTATGGACGTTGCTTTGTGCACTGGTGTGCAGTCATGTTGGAACAGGAAGGGTTCATCCCCCAAACTGTTCCCACAAAGTTGGGAGCATGAAAGTGTCCAAAATGTCTTGGTATGCTGAAGCATTAAGAGTTCCTTTCACTAGAACTAAGGGGCCAAGTCCAACCCCAATTCAATGATTTGGAGGGGTGTCCCAAAACTTTTGGCAATATAGTGTAGCTGGTTAGCTAGTTCATACTGATTTGTAAATCCCTATTAAAGGTGTTTCTGTTCACATTACCACCACTTTTCGTATCATATTTGAAGTCACACGATACACTCCTGAAAAGCATCGATTGCTATATTCTCTGATGATGTCGCTACCTGTTACTGTAGTAACGGTTTCTATCTGTAAAGTGTAACGAACACGGAAGAGCGGAGTGATACATGGAGTGAAACGTCCCAGTGTAGTTATAAGAAATAAAAGCGTTCTTAGTGCGCCACTCGACCAATCAAATCAGTGGACCAGACCTAACTGTATATAAAACGCCGGGCCTTGCGAAACTTTTATTTTAAAAGTTACTCGTATTTGTTCCTTTGGTTTGAAGGCATTTTCGGTTACTAATAATATTTGCATAATATTTAAAATGTTAAAAGCTGGATGTGGGGTAAAAAAAATGCAAACTAAGGACAACTAACAAATAAGAAAGGTGAATGTGCTTACTAACCGGTTTAACCGGTTTCCCACGCTGGGGAGAGGCTGCGTTCAAGGGCGCGCGCTAGAGCACTAAGGAGTGTTGACCACAGCAGTTGACTGACCCTTTGTAATACTGTTGAGTACTGTAGCAAGCGTCTTGACGTGAGAGACGCTCATAGCCCCAACAAGCTGAAACAAGAAGCCGAAACTCCTGACCGGAGGGGCGGGTATTGGAGCAGACTCTGGAAAAACAAAAAGCCACAAAATGCCGGAGGAAGATCATTACGGAAAGCATGGTAACGTTCAGTCCGAAAACCCTTTTCTGGCTTTTCTTTAGCAGATGTAGTTTTGGTGTGGTGCCTGGTTTAAAGCGAGTGGTAGAGTTGCAGTGTTTTTGGCGCATTTCTGCTCTTTGCTGTTTTTATTTTAAGAGCTCTGAATAGCATCTGACGCCTCCGTGAAAACAATACTGCTAAAAGATTTTTCATCACGGATCGGGTTTAAGTTTCATTTTAAACTCGTCTCTCTTGTGCAGACCTTTTTTTTTTCCATCACGGCTTTAGGCTGGATTCGGATTTAGTTAGCGCTTATGAGATATTAGCGTTGGTTTTTATATTCGTTTCTCCAGAAGTTGAGGCTGGTTTATAGTAAATTGAGCGCGAGCTTGATGAGGCTCTCGTGCCACTGCACTGCATGTCTGCGCCGTGTTTTGGCAGAAAGATTGCATTACAGTGGATGCAAATATTATGAAGTCGAAATGCCGTCAGATAAACGTGCTATAATAAGTGCTGCTTGAATCAGTGTGCTAGTAGCATGCATGTCCTTTTGGTAAACTGTGGTAGTTGGAGTGCGGCTTGCTAATGGAGTTTACTCCCCTGTGTACACTACGGTTCCACCCTTTCATTTCCCTGCATGCTTCCTCACGTATCTCACACAGCTATTCTGGTGGGAGATGTAGTGCAAGGTATTTCTAAAGAGTCATTCAAGGTCAAGTAGGTGGCGGTTCTTGCTTAAAAATGTCCCCAGTTTAGAAGCAAATCATGCAGTGCTGACAGCGCACTTATAATATTCTACAGAAGGTATACACAACGGATTGTAAATGTGTCAAAATGCAATGGTTAAAGAGGAAAGGAAGTGCCAAGTTGAGTCGTGGTTTGAAGATTTACACTGCGCGTGCGTGTGCTCGCGCTTGCGTGTGTGTTTTATAGACGCACAGAACAAACACTCTCTCAGTCCGGATGCAACAAAAAAAACCTTTCCAGGCTTCGCTAACCAGTCACGAGCGCACTGGTTAATAGTTTTAAAATGTTAGATAAGAGGGGTTTTTGTGCGTGTTGGTTTCTAAAGACGTAATGGATAATAATAATAATATTTCTTATCATGTACAATATCATCTTCATTGTCAAGCACCTTTGTTGTACATTTTGTATAGCATATTTCATTTATTCAATTTCTCTTGTGTCCTCTTGAAGCATTCCTGGCAAAATAATTTCCTTCACGATTAATAAAGTCTTATTGTATACTATCTTATTATTTTATATAATTAAAACTCATTCATAGGACTTTTAAATGAAGCGCTGCTGCATTTGCCGGCCCTCAGTACCATGAAGCAAATCATGTATTGTGGAAATGTCTGCATGAATTGACCTCAGTATTTGTCATGTTTCCAACCCTAATAATGCACATCGCTTGTTAATCGGATCGATACTCTAGAGCTGGTAATGTAAAAGCTTTTGCTTTACCCCATCTGGTGCATTGTGTTCAATACCGGTATAAACATTAACATATAGCTGTGGGAAGGATATGACTCAGTGGTTGAAGCTGCAATATGATCCCACTGCAGAAGGCTTCTTAACATGAGCCTGTCTAGTCATCCTGCTGGAATGTTGGTTTTCAGTTGTGTTGGTACAATTCAGGGTGAGAAAGCCGATAGTCATAGTCTACTTCATTTTACTCGTCTTTATATCATAATTCATTATACTCCCATTCCTTTTTTTTTTATGCTCCAGGTCTATTCAACTCCTAATCCGTGTGGTCAGGAACCACTTACTTATGTCATGTGCTTATTTATAACTGCATCGAGAAATAATTGATCCAATTTCACATCTTGCTACCTTTCCAGTTTATTAAGTTAAATCTGGGAATTTTTTATAAAGCTTGAAATTTAGTTTTAAGTCAGTAAGAACAAATCTTGAAGAGGATGTAGGACAGGAGAAACAATGTAAAGTATCTGTGGGGAAGGGCTGGGGTGTATGTGGACTTCACAGTAACAGTTGGATCAGTGTTATGGTAGCCCCAGGGTCTTGGCAATGAAATGAATGTTAAGTCCTTGGTAACAGCAGTGGCATGACAAACATGTGGCATGCAGTAGCCCATCATGGCCCTTCCTAGATGTGCCAGATTTTAATCCCCTCTCAGGTCTCTACACTTACTGCTACTGCCGGAATTATAGCGTAGTTCTGCATGGGGTCCCAGAGGGTGGTGTTAGCTGAAGTGACATTCTCTATGACTATTATTTTTTACACATATGTATTACAATAGAAAATTAAAAATATTTAATTAAAGTCCGGGAGAATGAATATAAATTATGAATGATGTATTTAAAAGTATAGAAGACTGTAGAATTCTGGACAGGCCACTTTAATCAACCGTTTTTAATCTAGATTTCCTCGATGCAACAGGATATTCCAGCGCTAAACATTTACAGCTTAAACTATCATGCAGGAAGTTTAATCAGCATGGAATGTAATTTGTATTCAGTGATGCTTGATGTCCTGTGAATTGTCTTGTTAAGGACTTGCACTACTGCTTTTGGAACAAGCTGAAACTTTACTTTAAGAGAAAACGGAGCAGCCAGATAGTCAGAATCCTTCAATTGTCCAATCTAAAGGTTATGGATGTCATGCACTAGTCTCTCAGTTTCTCATGTAATGGTTTCTCAAGTGATATGCACTTGTAGTGATGTTGCTTATAAGGGAATTATATAGGGGTAAATAACTGTAGACTAACTGTTGCTTTTGTTTTCATAGAACGGCAATAAGGCAATCGTAGGCCATGTCCGCACTAATACACTACTCAAAAAGTTAAGGATATTCGGGTGAAATTTCAGGATGCACCTAAAATGCACTATAACCTTTACAGGTGAACTTAATTTGACCTTCTCTACACTTTTGAATGCTCATGTCCAACTGTTCAGTGCTTCAGTGCTTTTTGCATAACTTGCTGTTCTCTAACAAGGTGCTTAATGGCAAAATTCACAACTGGTGTTTGGTCCATGAATCGACCAATAAATTTTCTGGTTCAGTTAGAATTGGTATTTAAACAGTCCTCTTCATCATGCTGTTCACATTTTGACATCATGAGACCAAGACCACACCTAACAATTGATCAACAGTACCTCGTCATTGCGAGGCTTCAAACAGGATGTTCTCAGAGGGAAGTGCCCACTGAGCTTAGAGTGTCACAGAGTGTCATCAGCAGGTTGCTACAGAGATACAGAGAGACTGGAAGGGTCACAAAGACATAGAAGTGGACGTCCTTTGGCCACATCCCACATTGAAGACCGTTTCATTGTGAACAGTGCCGTCCACACAGAGACGGCGTTTTCAGTCAACAAAAACGTATCTTCTTGAAAACGCTCTTCAAAGTTGATAAATTTGAAAACACAGTTTTCAAAATTTCAAAAACTGCTAAACTGCCTATTTTTAGGTTTTTCATTTTTTACTATAGATCATAAAACTCATAAGGTTACAGTTAATTAATGATTATTTTTTTGTCATCACTGATTATGTAAGATTATTGTAACAATTAAAGAATGCACTAAATACCCAAAAATGTTTTTAAAAATATTTCTTTCCAACATTTCAACCAATGAGGACAACTATTGAACACTTAAAGGGGTTTGATTAAATGACGGGCCATTAAGCAAACCCAATATGACTGACATTTATCAGCTCTGTCATTGCATTATAAACTTATCATTTTTTATATATATATATATACACACACACATTATAATGTATATGTATATATATTATGTATATGTATGTATGTAGATCATTTTATATATAGATATAGATATATCCTTTTTAAAAAAAATTTATTTATTTTTTATTTTGGTCAGTGTGACCAGGAGATCAGTGTGGTGTCAGTCGATGAGAGTGTGATAGTGGAGTTAGTGAAGCGATGCAGTGTGTGCCAACACATGCTTTATAACACAGAGCAACTAATCAGTAATGGAATTTGTCACAATCTACCTTTTTATTATCGAATATTATCTATTTTGTTGTGTTGATTGTGTGCTTACCAACCAATCGACCACTCTAGCTAGAGCTGATTTTGTGCTGTGTGTCTTTAAAAGCCAGACTGATATAAACTGGACTTGTTCTTGTACTGTAAAACACCGGCAGAGTTATGTTTGGAAAGTCCAGTTGAGAAATTATACAGCAAGCAGGACTGAGGCAATAACTGATGTGTTCACAGGCTGTGTAAGGCAAATGAATGAGAATAGTAGACCATTTAATAAACTAAGCTAGATCATAAATAACAATCACAGAAGCAGATTGTGCCTGTGAACTGTTTAATAAGAATTGAGAGATTATTTTTATTGAAGTCCCTTCTATAACAATCTGTTAATTCTCTTATTTGGTTTATTTCTATAATACCTTCTCCATTAGAAGCAATACATTGTCATTCATGTTTAGAGAATTGTTCAGTAATGTAATGGACTGGATGAGTTACTTTTACTTTTTATTGTCTTTGTAGGTGAACCCAGAAAATATGACCCCAACTTTAAAGGGCCAATCCAAAACAGGTAAGAAACACGTTTTGTTTAAAATCTGTCTTATTAACAGGAAGTGCTAATAGTGTCAGTGTTGTGCATGGTTTTAGCAACATATACACAACATTCCTGCTGCACATATGCGTCATCAGTTGGCATGTTCGCTGTGTTCGTCCTTGGAAAAATAATGTGACGCGTAATTCCAGACGATTTTTTATTTCATTGCTTAGCTTGTGCATTTCTAATGTGATTTCCATATAAACCAGTTAAAATCGTCTCCTGTGTTAAAAAAAAAAAAAAAAAAAAATGCTTATGACTATATGGCAGCATCCTATATTTTTACATACACAGTTGTGTACATCTGCAGGCTGCTTTACAGTTGCAAAATATGCATCCCAGAATAAGGGTGTGAAATTACTAACATTTTACACTATAGTAACCCGCCCTGGGTGACTAGTATGCATGTCACCCAGGGCAGGGTACTATAGTAAGTTTTAACTATGTGAGCAATGCTGCTTGTGTAGCATCTGAGCAAATGCTAGTAGATTGTATCTGTATTTGTATAATGCTGCAAAGTGGGCGTGACCTAACACAGGATGTAGAAATGGCAGCACTTTAGTTGGTGCTATTGTTAAAAAAAAAAAAAAAAAAAAAAGTCACTAGCATAGCAGCCTAAATAAAACCACCATGCCATTTCATTAATGTTACTGAATATACAAATGCTCATGTTCACCTGAGAGGAAAAACCTCCTGCTCAGTGCTTTGATTCTATCCTGATACACGCCTCTAATCTGAACCAGATGGTGACCTGTGATCCTTTCTGGCTAGCTTTAAAAAGAATAAAATAAAATAGAATTTGAGTAATGGAGTCATATGTGTGTGTGTGTGTGTGTGTGTGTGTGTGTGTGTGTGTCTAGTGCATAAACATAAATGTAGTTCTGTCAAATATAATGGAGCGCTAAATCAAATGCTGTTTTGTTCCCTGTCCATTTTTTTGTTGTTGTTTTCCTTTCCAGAGGCTGCACAGACATTATTTGCTGTATTATTTTTGTCGTGGCCATACTTGGATATATAGCTGTGGGAATACTAGGTGAGTCATTGCCTTACTTTAAAGCTTCTAGTTTTAAAAGTGCCAATGTCTGTATTCATGGTCTTTTGTATTCGTGTCTTCACCTGTGCGTAGACAAAGGGAGGGGAGACGAGGCATAGGTTTATGTAATTATGGTTTTAAACAGATAATGGGCCCACATTAACACAATCGTCTATGTGAAATATAGACCTGTATAAAAGAATTGCTAGAAAATCGGTGTGTACACAAAACCTGCATGCCTTCAAGCACAGTTGGTTGAAAAATCACAGTGAATGATTTAGAAATTTGCTGTCCTCATTGAGGCCAATTCTACAAAAGGGATCATTATCGTTTTTTTTTTTTTAAGGTATTTGTCGGTGTATCAGGAAAATACTAATAAGATTATTGCTAAATAATTAGTGGCTTATCATACCTTGTGTTGGCTAGTGTTTGGTTAGTAGAAGTACATATAAATATTAATGAAGAAGTCAGAACAAATCGCAGCCTTCATTATTTTACGTTAAGGGCAATGCCAGGCTCAGTCTGCTTGATGTGGAAACAGTCACGATTATTGTTTGGCTGGACAGAGGCTTACTGGTCTAAATGCGAACTATATAAGTCATTGTGATGCAATTTTTGTTTAATTGGATTCAGTTCTCCAGCCTACAGAGTCCTGTGGCACAACAAGGCCTTATACTGTAGTCTTTTCTATTCAAACATGTACAGCACATAACTTGCATGCCATGTCACGTCTTCAGCCAAGTTGACCATGCTTCCTATTTATCTCCACTGTGTTTTATGTTCTTACAACACTTCATGACTGGGATAGTCTCAGTATGAACGTTATGTAATGTCTGTGTTTGTAATATTAGTACTCAGTTTTCTTTTCTCTCCAGCATGGTCTCAGGGTGACCCTAGGAAGGTTATTTACCCCACAAACAGTAGAGGGGAATTCTGTGGTCAAGTTGGAACTCCTCTGGAGTAAGTTGAAAAGCCAGACATCTGAATGTCTTCATGTTTATTGTTAACCTTGAACTCTTAAAACAAATGGAGAATGAGTAGAATTTAAAATGATGATAAATACACCAAAAGCATTTTATTGTTTCTGCCAGCTCTTTGTATGTGCATATGAATAATTTACGGATTGTGGTGTCTGTAAAACAGGAAGAAGCCCTACCTCTTCTACTTTAACATCCTGAAGTGTGCGAGTCCTGTAGTCCTGCTAGAGTTCCAGTGCCCCACCACTCAGGTACACGTCCTCATCCTCGTACTGACCGACTACTTGATTAAATAATATACTGGTAAATGAGTCATTGTGTGGAAACTGTTAAGAACAGAGAAACTGTTGCTGCTGATGCTTTATGTTTATGGTTAGATTTGTATAACAGCTTGTAAAACAAAGAATTCAGTACTAATATATTTAAATCTTTAAACCTGCTGAGATTTTACTGATGTTACACTGTGCCTACTGAAGAGTCGGATTGTGCAGATTATGACCTGTATGGACAAAGCAATGCAAGAAATAGCCCTTTGTAAAGACTGTTTAGCAAATGTGCTAGTGAATTATCTGTAGTCTAATTTTTACGCTTGTTTTACTTTTATATAAACTTGATAAAACATTGGTGTTTCTAGAAACGCAAAATTGTATGAGCAAATGAGTGTCATAACTGTTTAAATTCATTACTGTGGGTTAAATGTCAGATGATTTGTGGTTTTAATTTTTGCCAGCGTGTCATTTTAGACTTAAACTAGGTGCTGTCACACTGGGGTGGTGTGACGACCCAATCTAGGGGTATCTATAACCAGAAAAACACTCCTGCATCTTTGCATTGATCTCTCTTGATTTCTAGATTTGTGTGGAGAAATGCCCTGACAAATCCATGGCTCTATTAAAAATTGCAACCAATGACCGGGCTTACTACAAAAGCTTCTGTACAGAAGACCCAGGCAACCTGGTAGGTGGAATATGAAGGTTTAAAAAAAAAACAAATAGTAAAAGAATTTTTGCTAACCTTTTGTCTGACTGCTTATGTCTTGCCTGTCTGTCTGCTTGTCTCTGCCATTTTGACACAGATGTTTAAGCCTTTACAGTACACTGGCTTTTCATTCTGCTGGTGGAATGGAAATCAACTTATAATACATTTATTATAATTAGTATAAACAAATAATTTATCACTACGAGTCTGATATCAAAATAGTCAGGACACTGTCGGCTTTTAGTCGGGGATGTTTTTCCCCTCTGTTGGATAACCTCACGCGCAAATTTTAGATGCTTATGAACAAGCACTTGGGACATCTCAGAAAGCAGAAATGGGTTTGATATCACCATTTACTCTGGAGATATAAATTTGTGTGAGGAAAAAATTCTTTTGGAACATTTATATGAAAATATTGCCCCTAGTAGGCTAGATAAAAAGAGAAATACTTATGAAAGTAGCCATTTAGCACTTTAAAGAATTTAAAGTGTTTTATATGTCATTAAACACCACTGTGGAGCAACATGGCCAAACATGGGCTCCCCCAAATGAGCAAAAAAAGAGGATTTTTTAAATATCTTTTATCTTAGAGTCCGACTGAGATCCTGAAAAAGGGGATTTGTCCTGCAGTGCTCATCCCTAGCAAGCCATGTAAGACCTTGTCTCTTCTTACACGTCAGCTTTATTTTAAACAGAAATTTTGTTGTTTTTTAGAATTTACAAGATGTCTTTATAAGCTGTGAATGTGTTACGATGAGAACATCAGTTTTAAATACAGTTCTTCTGGTTGTTGTCTTTTCATTATTATTTCATTTTTCAGTCACACGGAGGTGTTTCCCTGCTCTTGGAAAAAAGGGAAATGAGGTCACTGTAGGAAACAGTACCAATTTTCTGGACCCACAGGGCAATCCTGTAAAGGCCAATGACTTACTGCCAGCTGTAAAGTGAGTGGACACACAGATACTAGTGTACATATACACACACACTCGCAGCTCACATGCCTGAATGTCTGTGTGTTTAATAGGGATGCAACAATACAGTTAACCCACGGTTCAATACGTACCACGGTTTTCGGGCTTGGCAAATTAAAATGTTTTTTTCATTTTTCTTTGCTTAGGTGACAGGAACAGATGTTAAGAAAAAAAAAACTAGTTTTAGTTTCAATTCTCTTTATTTTACTTAAATGCAAAAATCAACTTGTACACATGCTACTGAAAATAGTGAGATAAAATATATATATATATATATATATATATATATAATTGCACACACACTATATTGCCAAAAGTATTCGCTCACCCATCCAAATAATCAGAATCAGGTGTTCCAATCACTTCCATGGCCACAGGTGTATAAAATCAAGCACCTAGGCATGCAGACTGTTTTTACAAACATTTGTGAAAGAATGGGTCGCTCTCAGGAGCTCAGTGAATTCCAGCGTGGAACTGTGATAGGATGCCACCTGTGCAACAAATCCAGTCGTGAAATTTCCTCGCTCCTAAATATTCCACAGTCAACTGTCAGCTGTATTATAAGAACGTGGAAGTGTTTGGGAACAACAGCAACTCAGCCACGAAGTGGTAGGCCACGTAAACTGACGGAGCGGGATCAGCGGATGCTGAGGCGCATAGTGCGAAGAGGTCGCCAACTTTCTGCAGAGTCAATCGCTACAGACCTCCAAACTTCATGTGACCTTCAGATTAGCTCAAGAACAGTGCGCAGAGAGCTTCATGGAATGGGTTTCCATGGCCGAGCAGCTGCATCCAAGCCAGACATCACCAAGTGCAATGCAAAGCGTCGGATGCAGTGGTGTAAAGCATGCCGCCACTGGACTCTAGAGCAGTGGAGACGCGTTCTCTGGAGTGATGAATCACGCTTCTCCATCTGGCAATCTGATGGACGAGTCTGGGTTTGGCGGTTGCCAGGAGAACGGTACTTGTCTGACTGCATTGTGCCAAGTGTAAAGTTTGGTGGAGGGGGGATTATGGTGTGGGGTTGTTTTTCAGGAGCTGGGCTTGGCCCCTTAGTTCCAGTGAAAGGAACTCTGAATGCTTCAGCATACCAAGACATTTTGGACAATTCCATGCTCCCAACTTTGTGGGAACAGTTTGGAGCTGGCCCCTTCCTCTTCCAACATGACTGTGCACCAGTGCACAAAGCAAGGTCCATAAAGACATGGATGACAGAGTCTGGTGTGGATGAACTTGACTGGCCTGCACAGAGTCCTGACCTCAACCCGATAGAACACCTTTGGGATGAATTAGAGCGGAGACTGAGAGCCAGGCCTTCTCGTCCAACATCAGTGTGTGACCTCACAAATGCGCTTCTGGAAGAATGGTCAAAAATTCCCATAAACACACTCCTAAACCTTGTGGACAGCCTTCCCAGAAGAGTTGAAGCTGTTATAGCTGCAAAGGGTGGACTGACGTCATATTGAACCCTATGGATTAGGAATGGGATGTCACTTAAGTTCATATGCAGGTGAGCGAATACTTCTGGCAATATAGGGGGGGTGTGGGTGTGTGTGTGTGTGTGTGTGTATGTATGTATGTATGTATTTATTATATTATATTATATTATATTATATTATATTATATTATATTATATTATATTATATTATATATTATATTATATTATATTATATATATAATAATAATATAATATATATCTCTATAAATTAGCACTTGTATGACTTTCATACAGGGGACGGGTTTGGAGTATGGCGCTCTTTATTTCCCAATCCGACATCAAATGAATAGTCACCATGAGAACACACTGTTGCCCCTGAGGCCCAACTATCTGTTGTTAGAGCAAGGCTTTGTGCTTTACCCAAAGGTTTTTGATGTTATTGCGCGTCCTTTCGTAGAGAGAAAAAAAAAGTATGTGACGGTAGTGTGTAACATGGGTCGAGCACTTTTATAAGGTGTCGAAAGCCCACATCACCGAAAACGGCGGCAAATATTTAGCAATGAACACCCCTACTGCATTTGTTATTTTTTGCGTCTCTCAGAATCAGTTGTGTATGAATGCTGGAAGGAATCAGCTAGGGACTGTAGCTTTTTGGATGCCTGTGTTACCTGCTCTGCCATCCTGCTTCCAGACAGTGATATCCCTGGCGCTTCAGAAGTGTGGCCATGTTGGAAGTATTTCCATTTGAGTAGGTAACTCTCGTGTAACAGTGCTTGCACACAGTCCTCGGCATCATAGTCAACAGGCAAATCCGAAATGTCCCCAACACCACAGTTTTGAAAGACGGCGGTGCTTCCTCGTATTTCTGTCTCACTTCACCACTCGCTATGGTTAGAGTGTGAAATCTGACACCAGCATCGCAAGCATGGTTAAGCGCCCCTAACTTTAGCGCTCACTGATTGGATATTTACTCGAGGGGAGGTGTTCATATGTCTCAGCGCGTAGTCATACAGTACAGGCAAACACAAACAGCCAGTTCAGAGAATAATAAAACTCATGGAAATTATTTAAACAAGAACGGAAATAATTGTGATTAACATACACGTATTGAACTGTAGAGGTTGTACCGAATAGTTCAATATTATATTGAGTATTGTGGTATCCCCAGTGTTTAAGGAACCATATAGCAAACTGGACACACACAAATCTCTCCATATTTGATAGTGGAAAAATGTCACCTCACTGACAACTGTGTGTGTGGTGTGAGCTTATTAATTCCACTTCACTGATTGAGATACTATTGCTGTCTATCCAATCTGGGGATCTCACTGCTCTGGAGTTTGCAAGTATGTATTTATTTTTTTTTTATGTAGAAGGATTAAAGACAATTAAGTTATGTATGTTGTTTTTGCTGCTTGCAGGAATGCCACAATACTTGCTGAAACTCGAATGGTGGTGATGAAGATCTTTGAGGATTTCACACAGTCATGGTATTGGATAATCCTGTAAGTAAATAATAATCTGTCTAAGAAGAATGTATGCCTCATTCTTAACTTAATGATGCTGATGATCTGAAACCAAGTTGCAGTATCTGTCAAATCTGATTATATGTTGTTTAACATTATACAGTTGTTATTATACATTGATCTCTTATGTTATATGTGAAGCTTATATTCTGTGTTGGTTGTGTTTCATCAGTGGCCTGGTCATAGCAACAATCCTGAGTCTGATCTTCATTGTACTGCTGAGGTTCTTAGCTGGCATCATGGTCTGGGTTATGATCATCATGGTCATCCTCGTCATTGGATATGGTAGGGTCTCTGTCAGAACAAACGAGCATACATTTTGGGTGCTAAGAAACCTGTATTTGAAATCTGTCACTATTCACTAGTATAATCAGTGAACAGTGAATGCAGTACAGTTAGGCAATCAAGCTTTATTATATACAGTGTATGCACTCACAGGTTAGTTTAATAGCAACACCTGGACTCAGATTTTACACATAATGGTTCAATAACATCCAGTGAGAAGCAGTTCATCAGGTGGAGAAACACCTTGTTTAGGGTAAAGAGAATGGACAGGCAGGTAGGAGCTGACAGCAAGAATATCACAAATAACTCTTTTTGCAACAGTTTGGGGTGGAACTGCATCTCTGAATGCAAAACATTGATCACTGAGGCACAGAGTCATAACAGAAGAAAACCACATCTTGGTTCCCCTCCTATCAGCCAGGAATAGGCAAATGAGGCTACAGTGGGAACTGAACTGAACTGATGTTTGGAAAGATGTTGCCTGCACTCTCTTATACCAGTGAACCTGTACATTAACCCTATCAGCATTATTTTCTGCATTGCACTGCTGCCTTATGATTGAAGCAGGTGTACAGTTCTTATTTATGTGGCTGATGAGTGTGTAATATATATAAAACGTAGCTCTTGTACATCTATGACTATGTAGGTGCCGTTTTCCTAAATTAGGCACATACACTACTCACAAAAAGTTAAGGATATTCAGCTTTCAGGTGAAATTTCAGGATGCACCTAAAATGCACTATAACCTTTACAGGTGAACTTTAATTTGACCTTCTCTACACTTTTGAATGCTCATGTCCAACTGTTCAGTGCTTCAGTACTTTTTGCATAACTTGCTGTTCTCTAACAAGGTGCTTAACGGCAAAATTCACAACTGGTGTTTGATCCATGAATCGACCAATAAATTTTCTGGTTCAATTAGAATTGGTATTTAAACAGTCCTCTTCACCATGCTGTTCACATTTTGACATCATGAGACCAAGACGACACCCAACAATTGATCAACAGTACCTCGCCATTGCGAGGCTTCAAACAGGATGTTCTCAGAGGGAAGTGCCCACTGAGCTTAGAGTGTCAGTGTCATCAGCAGGTTGCTACCGAGGTACATAGAGACTGGAAGAGTCACAGAAAGACATAGAAGTGGACCTCCTTTGGCCACATCCCACGTTGAAGACCGCTTCATTATGAACAGTGCCCTGCAGAACCGGATGATGAATGCCACTCAACTCCAGGCACATTTAAGGGAGGTGAGAGGCACCCAAGTGTCATGTCGGACCATTCGAAAACGTTTACATCAGTGTGGTCTGTGTGCTAGATGACCTGCAAGGGTACCTGACCACACCACCAGGCACACGCGTCCCTGTCTTGCATGGGCCAGAGAGCATTTACGCTGGTCGAGGGACCAGTGGGCCTCAGTGCTGTTCTCTGATGAAAGTTGATTCATGCTGAGCAGAAATGATGGCCGCCAACGATGTTGGAGACGTCAAGGAGAGCGCTATGCATCAGCCACTGTTGTGGTGGCATTACAGTCTGGACAGGTGTGTCTACTCAATACATAACTGCCCTACATCTTGTGAATGGTACAGTGACAAGCCAATACTACCTGAATAACATCATTAATCCAGTCATTGTGCCCCTGCATGAACAACACAGGCCTAATTTCATCTTCATGGACGACAATGCTCCAGCTCATCGAGGTCGCATCATTAGGGAACAGCTGCTGGAGGCTGGGGTACCTCAAATGGAGTGGCCTGCACTTTCTCCAGACCTGAATCCCATAGAAAACCTATGGGATCAGCTGAGTCGCTGTGTAGAGGCTCGTAACCCTGCACCCCAGAACCTCAATGACCTGAGGGCCGCCCTTCAAGAAGAGTGGAATGCCATGCCTTAGCAGACGATAAGTCGACTCGTGAACAGCATGACACGTCGTTGTCAAGCTGTAATTGATGGTCAAGGGCAATGTTCCCTCTAATTTTTTACTGCACTGAGCAAATACAAAGTTCTATGAGTGCAAACATTTAACCTGTGAGCAATTTCAGCAAAAATCTTTATATAGTCACAAAAATCAGCATGTTACCATTACCTGATGGGCTATAGTTTGATAGAATATTTAGTCAATTCTATTAACAGTTCAACAAATGTGTTATTAATGAATGATCAATATTTTTAACCGAACACATTTTATTAAACCAGATTGTATTTAAACCATATACAAACAAAACAACAGTTTTAGTTCTAACATTTTTAACAACTTTTAGTGCAATAGTGCTTCATCAGTCCTTTCTTGACTGGCCATGCAGGTCTGTGGAGATTTGGAACCTCTCTCTATACAGCATCTGAAAACAAAGATGCATCACAATAATAAAATATTATCTGCCTGTTTTCTTTCAGTGACTACAGATCTAGTTATAGTAACTTAGCCTTTTAAATAAAGTGTAAAGCTTTTGTCAGTTAATTAACCACAATACTTAAACATAATGTAATGTATAAAGTTATATTAAAATTTATATTTCAGCAAACAGTATAAAAATTGTGCAAGTCAAACACATTAAATGCATGCATTATTACTATGCATTTATTAATAATGTAGCCTACAAAACCTGTGCCTTTAAAACTTCTCCCGTCTGTCCTTGATCCTTTTCCAGTGGTTATAGACCGTGTCCAGATTTATAGACCCGTCTGCTTGTGTAGACCGAATTCTCATTAGCTGATCCAAGTGGGTGGTCTGAAGTCGGCTGCGTGAATTTGTCTTGATACGATTCATGAGACTGAAACCACGTTCACAGTCTGCACTAGACGCTTGGAATGTCCCGCAAATGTCAATCAACTGTGCAAGCTCCGCGTACTCCTGACTTTTTAGTGTCCAGGTTACCATTTCAGTGAATGTCTGCAGCGCTCCGGTCTTTCGTTTTTCTTTGACGGTGAACTTGAAATCCTTGTACTGTTGACAGATGCTCTCGGTGGCGGCTTCATCTATTTGTTTCAGAAAAGCGTGGAACTTCTGTCAGTATGGTTACATCATTTGTGCTGTGATCAAAATGGAGTGTTGAATCCAATGTTTCTAGGCTAAAAGCAGACCATTTTTTAAGCTCACCTTCACGAAATCGTGCATCAGGATTGTCACTGACTTTGCGGACAAACAGAATTTTGTCTGCTGTATTTATTGCATATTGTATTTATTCATTTTTCCCCAACAGCTCATTCACACGGTTGCTCCAATAAACATGCTCCCCAAGATACTGAGATCAAAGTTTTTCCATCTTAGCTCTGGCAAAGCAATGGGCATCAATGATGCTAAGATTGCTGCGCTGCACGGAGACACTGATCTTAGCTAGTTCTTCCAACACATCTCCGAGCACAGTAATTGCAACTCTGTACTTGGGATCAGAGTTTTTTTTGAGACAGTATTTTGCAATCGGGTCTTCGTTGTCTGCTTCTTTTGTACAGTACTCTGTTAACAGACTGTAATTCCGCAAAAACGCATTTACAGCTTGGTAACGCGACAGCCAGTGAACCTCATTCAATGGCCTGAAAGACCATGAATCCACTTCTAAAACATCTGCCAGCTCGTCGAATTTGCTTTTCTTCACAGAAGACCTACTGAATAGTGAATATACTGTCCTTAAAAGTGTTTTCACTTCTTTCATCAACGGCACACCTTTCCATGCATCATCAATTCCCAAATCCTCTCGAAGAGAAACGGAGTGTTCTGTAAGGTGCGGTATTTGCCGTCTTAATATTGCAGTAACTCCATTATGTTTGCCTAACATGACAAAAGCGCCGTCAGACGTTAACATGGCCATTTTCTGCAAATTAAGTCTGTAATCAGTGTAGAACTTTATTATTGCATCGGCAATGTCCTGGGCGCTGCATTGTGCCAGCTGAATGATCCCGGCAAATACAGTTTTGTATGTGAATTGATTTTTGGAGCAAATTTTGCACACAATCCCATTAGCTCCAAAGCTAAATATGTCAGACAATTTAACTGACTTATTGGGACCATCACTTGTATCCGTTTCAACGATTTCATTTAGCCATTCTTGCTTAAGTCAAACAAACCTTTTTCTTAGGCTTTTGCAGAGATGTTTCATCTTTTTCTTTTTGCCATTGCTGACTGGATGCGCATCATCTGCGTGGTCTGAACTTGTGCTGCGCGGGACCCTCAATTAGTTTGCGCGGCCGTGCGTGCGTGCAGCTTAAAGGGAACATTGGTCAAGGGCACATGACGAAATATTGAGACATTGACATTTTTTGTTGTGGTATACCCACCACTTTTGTTGGCTTTTGTCTCAATAAATTGTTTGAGATGAGGAAATCACCATTGCATGCTTCTACTTTTATGATACAATATCACTGTAGCGTGAACTTTTTACATTTTCCATAAATTTCACCCAAAAGCCAAATATCCTTAACTTTTTGTGAGTAGTGTATAAAAATGTCTAGTTCCTTGTTTGTTTTAAGTTTGTTTCTGCTGTCGAAGACACTGCAAGCTTTAGTTTTTGCTCATTATTTTTTATTTCTGTTTAATCAGGTATCCTCCACTGCAGCCTGGAGTATGTTCATCTAAAGAACACCCCTGGGGCCAACATCACCCTCAAGGAGCTGGGCTTCCAGATGGACTTGAATGTGTACCTGCATATCAGACAGACCTGGTTAGCCTTCAGTGAGTTGCTTAAAGTCTCCACAGCTGCTCTGTCCTCACCATGTTTTTGTTTTGTTCCTGTCTTTTGTTCATCATGAGCAATTGAGGACATCTTCAGTTTGGGAATTGGGAGGCCAGGGGGTTTTAGAATAAGTATTAGCTGGCTCAGATGTGACTTGCTGAAACAGAATGAAAACAAAAGTATAGGATGTTTGCCATGCATATGCTGAGATTTCTGCTCTGTTCATCTCTGCAGTAATCATTCTGGCAATAGTGGAGCTGATCATCATCCTGCTCCTAATCTTCCTCAGAAAGAGAATCTTAATCGCCATTGCTCTGATCAAAGAGGCCAGCAGGTGTGTACAGTACATGGGTTCTGTCATAACATTCAGTCTTAGTCAGATAGCAAACGAAAATGATTAAATATAGATGCCTTCATAACTACTATTCATTGTAAATTTGTTTTATAACTGCTATTTCAGAAACGGCTAGTTTTCGACTCTCGTGGTAGAACCGTTCTCGGTTGTCTGTATTTTGTTAAAAAAAAAAAAAAACAGCTTTGGAATATAGGGCTGGTGTTATTCTTATTATAACACGGTACTGCTCTAGCAGAGAGACCATTTACTTTCCAACACATAATCCTTTTTTAGAAATACATCTCAGTGTTTTTGGGTGGCGTTCTCTTTCAGCCCTTATCTAATCTCTGGTGGACCAGAAAGCAATGACTAACTGTATTTGGATAGTGAAACTACATTCAAGATAAAATTTAACCATTAGCATTTAAAAAAAATATTCATGCTGTAAGTCTAATTCTTTAACACTTTTTTTATATTTTACAGGGCCATCGGACATGTGATGTCATCGTTGTTTTACCCTCTGTTAACCTTCTTGCTCCTATCCATAGTCATTGCATACTGGGCCATCACAGCTATGTATCCTTTAGCTCTGCTTTAATTGTCCCATCACGCATTATTCTGTGACTTGTGGGCCTTGTTATCCCAGTCCCATTTGGGTTTTGTCTCGTGAGCGCTGGACTGGTAAACAGTAACAGAACAGTTTGGATTTTTAAAGTGGCTTCTTGTCAGTAATATGGCAGTAGCAGTTGGTAAATGTTTTGCGTCTGAATCTAAATCTGTTGAGTCATAGCCACGAGAAAAAATACAGCTCAACTAAAGAAATGGCCTTCTGCTTTAGGTTGATTAATGTTTATGTAGTGGATATAGTTTTCCATCATGATAAAGTGTTCAGGATGAAAGGCTTTGTGGCGTCTCAATGCAGACTTATTATTATTATTATTATTATTATTATTATTATTTGCATTTATTAACTTCAAGTGAAAGAACACACCGAGGCTGGAGATTATAAGGAAAATAAGTTGTTGTTGTTTTGTTATCATGGTTTAACCATCATTGTAACTCTACAAAAAAAGACCTTGACACCTTTACTCAGCTTCCTCTCCACATCCAATGAGGCAGTGTACAAAGTCTTTAATCAGGGTGAGTGTATATACGCAAGGAACAGCTGCAACCCCGAGGTGAGTGTTTCAGCAAACTGACCATGTTAGATGGATGATTCTTCCATTGGAATAACTGCAGTTGAACTTAAATTTGCATTTGTAATGGATACACTAAAGAAACAGAAATCAATAGTAGTTATTTATAGTTTTCTGTCCAGAATATTTTCTATTTGTGGAAAATGTGGTGAAAAAGATTTGACCCCCATTAAGGTGGTTCTCCATATAAAATATCTTGAATATGTCATTTGTTTGTCTAGTTATATGGATATTATATCAGTCACCACACACTGATTGTATAGTAAATGATTTGATTTAGGGCATTTATAGTAGATATGAAGTATACAAGTTCGTCAACATGAAATAATGCAGCATCGCTCTCAGACAGACTTACATTGATGTATTGCTATCAGAATATCAAAAATCAAACCTACACAGTTTCTTAGAGCATGGATCAACACAACCAAATAAATTTTTTGTTTCTCCAGTTTTTATACCTGGGTGTGTTGGAAATAACTGCAACAAACAGTGTCCTGATTGAGTGCCGATTGATTGTGCTTGACTAAAATTGATCAAGACCCAGTGTAATATCCATACAAGTGTAGGATAGGAAATATAGTCATTCCAGTGTTCGCTTTCTTTTGTTTCAGAACTACACCACCTCTGAAATGCAGAAACAGTGTCCAGAGTCACAGTGCCTTTTTGCGTTCTATGGCGGTGAATCTGCCTACCACAAGTACCTCATCTTCCTACAGTTCTACAACGTCTTCCTCTTTTTCTGGTGTGCCAACTTCGTGACAGCCTTGGGTCAGATGACCTTGGCCGGTGCATTTGCTTCCTACTACTGGGCATTCAACAAGTCCCGCGATATGCCTGCCTGCCCAGTGTTTGCCTCATTTGGCAGAGCTCTCAGGTATGTGACTGAGTGTGCGAATGTCCTTCCCCACATCTATAAATAGAAATAAAATGAAACAATTACAGGATTTTGCTTGGATTATCTTGCAGACCAGCTGGTCATCCAACTGCAGTTTGTTTTGGTCTCTCTTCACATGTATACCGTGGTTTATACAGATAGCAGGCTAATTGAAGGGACATGCAGTGGGAGGTGTTTTTCCTGGCATGATATGGATCCAATTCTCACTTTAGAGCAAATACTAGCTTCACTAGAATCCAGATCAGTATTTTCACTGAGGAGATTACAAGATTACAAGGCAGTATTTCTGTCCTGAATGGGATGAAAATGTTTTCAACATGGCAACTTGATGCTTTGATGATTTTATGAAGATGGACTGAAGTGTCAAACAGCACTCACAACCAATAATACAGCTTTTGAGGAAATAACTTTTACTTTGTAGAATCTATGCCAGTTTTGCTTCCCGAATACAGTCAGTAAAATGATGCACGTTGACTGTTTTTTAAAAATGGTCTTAGCAGATGGTGTGGATTAAATCACTGGCAGTTTGTTTCCATTGACATGAGTTACAGTCTGATTTGGACTGGAAAAGTGATTGATGTCTGAATCACAAACATAGGAATGTCTTCACTAAATGCGATCATTCCTAAAGTTCCAAACAAACTACATAAATCTCAAACTGATTTTTAGCTTTATTGTAACCACTTGTATGGTGCATGGCCACACAAGTACAAATCCTAGAAACCCCCAGAGGTTTTTATAAAAGTTTGGTGTGTAAAGTTTTGAGAGACTGCTTCTTGGAGTGTTTCTGTATTGAAAAATGTGTGGCACCTCATTTCTCACAGGACATAATGGAATCTTCATCAGCATCTGTTCTCTGAAAGGGATTTTTAAAAATTACATGACTAAAATGTCAATGATGCACTGGGAATAATTACATTTACCCACTTCCTCATGTAAATCCAATAGAGCCTCAGCCTCCTGCATGTTATCAGAACACATAACGTTGCTGAGAATTGGGAGCAGATCAGGTGTAACCATGAAGTGATATTTAATGGGTCAGGACATCAGTTGTATTTCTGTCTTTGTATGTATTTATATTCTGTGTCTGTGTTTATTAGGTATCACACCGGCTCTCTTGCATTCGGTTCTCTCATCTTGGCAATCGTTCAGGTCATCAGGGTTCTGCTGGAGTACCTGGACCACAAACTAAAAGGTAAGTCATACATACCCTTCAAATCCTTTATGATCTCCTTATCAAATTCATTGTGCTGGGCATGTTAAAACCTATTTCATGCATGATGAGTTTCCAGCAGTTTAATTCATTGTCATTTATATATGGTGGAGTTTCATCCACTGTTTAATAAGCTGTGTGTGTTCAAGAGTTCCTGGTTTGTCTTGACAGTGGCCCAGAATAAATTTGCCAAGTTTCTTCTCTGCTGCCTCAAGTGCTGCTTCTGGTGCCTGGAGAAATTCATCAAGTTCATCAACAGGAATGCTTATATCATGGTGTGTGTTCCTGACCCTTTTCATTTTTCCAAGCCTAAGCCAGTGTTTTACTGCATCTCAATGAACTACACAACAACTGCTACTTGCCTCTGGTATCATCTTTTAAATTTGACTTCAGAATTTATAGATGCAAATGAAAAAGTAATGGGAATGCACAAGCTGTGAGCTTTTCCCACAACTCTTCAAACAGGTCACAAATGATTAGAAACTGAAATTCAGATACTGAAATATCATGTGTCTGCCTTTGACAAATGGAAGCTAGCTCTTTAACAATTACATTAACTAGCCTGCTAGACTATTTTCTATTCTAATGATATTTGGTTATATGAAACCTATAAACATCTGGGGAATTGACAAATAGTGTAATCATAGTTTTTGGGTAAGGTAAAAGTTTCTTAAAAAAGATTCTTAGGCTGTTTTAATAGTTTATTGAACCATGGAGATCTTAGTAGATATTTAATTATTCTCCATAGATTTATTTGGTTTAAATCCCTGATTAATATGCTTATACAAAAGACTAAGACTGGATTTAGATTAGTGTAATCTGTAATAAGCCAGAGCAACATGTAAACAGAGTTTTTTGCTCCCTCAGGTGGCCATTTACGGTAAAAATTTCTGCACTTCAGCCCGGGATGCCTTCTTCCTATTGATGAGAAATGTGATCAGGTGGGTAAAGCAAGCAAAATAAACAAATATAAGAAAACTTCCAGACTATTCTTTTAACCTTTGTTCTCACTTTTATTTTTTTAAAGGGTTGCTGTCTTGGACAAGGTCACGGATTTCTTGTTGTTTTTGGGGAAGCTGCTTATTGTGGGCATTGTAGGCAAGTGGATAGTGGTTTCTTTTTTTTTTTAATAATAATAATGTCATGTCTTCCTATATGTATAGTCCTTATGGTCATCTCTCTGTTTTGACCCATGCTCCCGGCTAGCTAGCTAGCTTTTGGCTTTATTTTTATTTTTCTCTCTTTTTTTTTTTTTTTATTTATTCAGGTGTCCTTTCCTTCTTCTTCTTCTCTGGAAGAACAAAAGGAGTGGATGTTGTGCCCAATTTGAATTATTACTGGGTGCCCATTCTGGTGAGGAAATGGTGCTATAGCACTATCTAGCATGCTGAGTCAGTTCTTTTTAGCCAATAAATAAATATAATTATAATTAACAAACCAAATCTCCATTAACTGTGTCTGTAATTAGTGGGAAATCTGTTTCGGAAGTGTAAGAGCAGTGATTGGGCTCACAGTGAACTTTTATCTAGATATTGAGAATGAAATATAGAATATATAATAGAAAATATAGAATTTTGTTAGTCAAGCGAATTAAGCTCTTGATTTATTAATGTATTGGTTCATATGAAACCACATGAACAGTTTTAATGTTCTTGAGCATTTCTAATGATCGTTAGGTTAGAAAGTTCTTTTTTGAAACAAATGCATTGTTCAGGACTTTTTGGATCTTTTCAGGATTTTTTGTGTGTGTGTGTTTACACAGACGATTATGGTGGGCTCCTACCTTATTGCCCATGGATTCTTCAGTGTGTATGCCATGTGTGTTGACACACTCTTCCTTTGCTTCTGTGAGTACCGGATAAACTTCAATACCACACTTGAAACAATACATCTATGTCTCGAACTAAGCATACTAACACTAAAAAAAAAAATCTAGGTTTATGTAAATATTACAGTACTATGTAAAGTCTTATTTTCTGTACCAAATACTCCAGTATGCCATTAATCCTATACTGTAGTTTAATTTTAACCAACAGCATGTTGGTTTGTTACTGTTATTCTGTCAGAGCAGTCTCTGTATATTTTACTGGATAACAGAAATGGTGGCTCAGGCTCTAAATGAAGCATGCAAGAGTGGTTTTTCTAACTCTTTTTTACTATCTGACTTTATTATTAAGCTGTACTATCTAACTAACATGTCACTTGGCTGCCTTTTAGCATGATTCTGACTTTTTCCTGTTGCTCCTTTTTCTCTCTTCCTTGTTTGTCTGCCCCTCTCCTTCCTCCTTCCTTCACTCCCCTTCCCCTTCCTGTTTTTTCTGGCCACACTCCATTTAACACGACCTCACTCTCCTTTGCATTTGTTTTTGTTTTTTTTATGTTAACTCCTTGTTGTACACACTCATACACGCATGAAAATTTCACCCCTGCACACATGTACTATCCTACCTTTACATACTCATGCGCACACACGTAAAAGGTGAGGATCTGGAGCGCAACGACGGCTCTGCAGCTCGACCGTATTACATGTCGTCTACGCTGCACGAGATCCTGTTCAAGGACACCGGGGAACCCGCTGTCAATTCTCCATTTTCACCCCAGGAGGAAAAGGTCCCGCTGAGAACACACAAGGCCTCCATGGAACAAGACTAGCATGCAGCCTCCAAAGATTAGTCATTCTGTCTGTTTCATTGGCAACTCAGCACATGTTCAGCTGATGTCCTTAGATTTGTAAAAAGCATTGACTACCATGGTGTAGATTATGTGTCAGTCACTTCAATCTGTTGTTACTGTTATATAATGTGTGATTCATTCAGTGACAGTAGTTCATTGTTATTTTAAAGATTTAGAAATTGGTGCATTGATTGAAATTTTTTTTTTTAAGCAAAGCTGCTTACAAGTGAGACAGAATACAACAGTTAATGCTTAAGGGTCTCACATGGACCCCACAGTGGTGATATGTGTCTTGAGCAGTGAATGTCTTTGGGAATTCTTACATTCCCAAAAACCTTATTATAGGCAGATGTGGAAGCATGTTGCCATATAGCTTGTGTATACTTGTGTTTTGTAAAAGAATATCTGAATATTTAGTCGGCACCATTATCTCGTACCTACATCTTTCACGGAAGGTACGACACCTTGCTAATAAACTTACTGTATCTAAAGAACGCAGGGAGTAACTGCAGTGTACTTCAGTATAAAATATACAAGTAGTAAAGGTTGCAGCGTAATATACAAATGTTCCATTGAAACTCTTGGGATTTGTTACTCAGTAGTCATGTCCATTTATCAGAAGCACTTTACACAGAGGAAGAATGTTTGTCCGAAACGTCCTGTTCTCTGCAGCCATTTTTTTTTTCCACTGATGCACTCACCTGCCACTTTGATAGGAACAGATATTAGCCCTGCTCATTCATGTAATTAATTCAATCAGCTGCTTCAGTGGCAGCAGTGCAGTGCATATAATCTCTGGCACTAACATCCATGCCGTTGTTGGTAAATCAGTTTTTTTTTTTCCCCCCAATTCTGATGTTCGTTGTGAACATTAAGTGTAGCTTGTGGCCATGTTTGGATGCACTGCTATCTGGATAATTGGCCAGATGTTCCTAATAAAATGATTGTTGAGTATATACAGAACTGTGCAAAAATCAGACACATGCAAAGAAAACCTGTTCTCTTAAGTACACTGCCAAGCAGTTTTATAAGGTAATTGGTTTCTAGGTTTTTTCAAACATCTGGGAGAACTTCCCTCAGCACTTTTCTAGACTTTTACCGTCTTACTACTTTTACTTTCTGCAACTAATGTCAGACCCCTTGTTGTAAATCTGAAATATAGCCTCTTATTTGATTAAAAAAAAAAAAAAAAAAGATGCATAGACATGAACTCACTGGAAAACAAAACACTGAACCTCTCCCTTTAAGGACAGGAGCTCAGTACTCCTGTAGTGTATCCAGGTTTATGTTCTGTCTGTGCCATGTGGCGCTGTGTTAGTAGGAAAGTTGCACTTAATGACACTTGATGCTGTTCAGCTTGTTTCATTATTTAAGTGTGAGATAGGAATAATGCACTGCTACTCTGCTGCTATGCATTTACTTTGTAGCTGTAAATATTTGTCATATTAATGAAATATGCTGATACTCAGGCTGGATTTTTCCGGATTTGTAATTTCTCATTTTTAATGCAAATGCTAATAGCAGTAAGTGCTGTTTTTCATCTGTTTTGATTTTGAATGTCATTGGCATTTTTCTGTTGATTTTGACTAAACAAAAGTCCTCTTGGGCTGATTTGAGTTTGAGGTCCCCTGAATAGTACTTTTTCCCCCCAAACACGAAGCCTTATCTTTCCAAAGAAAACACCACTTTGCCTTGAACTGTAACTATAAAGAATATGCCCTGTTTCTCTAAAAGGACTTCTCAACTTGTTCTTCCCTCTTTCACCTGACTGTTGAGAGTGGTGCCTTTCAATCTGTCTATTAAAATGTATGTGTATATAATTCTTGCTTTTTCTTGTTGTCCTTTTAGTGTTACTATGTTTTTGGGGGTTTTTTTTCTTTCAAAAGAAGGCAGAAATTAAACATTTTATTAGGACAAAAGGTTTATATTTGGTTCTAAATTAGAATGAAGTTTTGTTTTGATGAAGGAAAAGACTAGAGAGACACCATACTGTTTCCTGCTCACCATCTCATATCCTTCTTTGTGTTCTGTATCTCACCCAGTGGAAGACATCGAGAGGAATGACGGCAGTGCAGAGAGGCCTTACCTAATGCCAGAGTCCCTCCTTCAAGTCCTGAAAAAGAAGAACCGTGCCCAGGAAAAGTGAGAGAGAGCAGACATCTGCCCTCCAGATGCAACAGTGTGCTCCAAGGCCAAAGAGTTTGTACATACTGTAGTTAAGTGCCTTAAATGCATTCATGGTCACGTTGCACGATGCAAGTGTGGATGAACATATGTTTTGTATTACATTGTGATGGAGTTTTTGGAGTTTTGTTACAATGCCTGATTTAAAAGCATAATGTGTAATGAGAATTTTTTTGTTAAATTTTACCTTTAATGTCACTATACTGGGACGTATCTTTTTAACATGATTTTTTCAAAACTTGCATTATGTTTAATGTGTATTTAAGGACAATCAGCACTAAAGCTTTTAACATGGTAAAACAGCTTGCATGATAGTAAAGGGTTAGTTTTCTTGGGTTAACTTTATATTGCTCTTGTTGGTCATGATTGTTAACTGCTGTTTTTTTTTTGTTTTGTTTTGTTTTTGTCCGTTTTTAAACTTTTCATTTGTATAATAAAGTTAAGATTCAACTGTATATGTGTCTCGTTTCTTTCGTGCCGCATGAGCACTTTTAGTCTCTCGCTGTGAGAATGTGTGGTGTGGATTTCATCCATTCTGTTTGTCAAGGCTGGGTCAGTTCTCAAGGTTTTTCCTGTGCTACAGACGTGCAGCTGTGTACCACTTACACATGCGTGTAGATGAGTTCCTGTGTCTATACAGTATGTACGTAAATCATATGTGCACAGATTTACTTTCTGTTTATATAAGTATTAAAGATTAGCATTAATGAACTCTCTTCAGATTCCCTTTATTTATTTAGTTTTTTTTTTTTTTTTTTTTTTTAAGCTCTTTACTGATTTTGAGGTATATAGTAAATCAAGGTAACTTTAGAGGTTGGTGTCAGAATACAGGGTCAGCCACCTCACGGTCTGATGTATGGACTGACTGGCTCAAAGCAGTCTGGTTATTCTCCTCTGATCTCTCTCATCATGAGGAAGAAGCAGAAGACTTTATTCATCACAGCACAGTGAAATTCTTTCTTTGTATATCCTGACTTTGGAGGCTGCAGTCAGAACACTGTATCAGCAATGATGCAGCACCCCTGGAGCAGTGGCGGCTTGGCAGTGCTGAAGCTTGAACCCCCACTTTCCAAGCAACAACTCCGAGCCTTAACCACATGAGCCACCTGGCGCCCTAGGCTTAACTCTTGGTGTCGGCCTAGAGACCCTCTGTACAAAGGATGTTTCTTGTTTTGGGTTTTTTTTTTTTTTTTTACAGCAATCCGTGCCAGCTCTTGAGACTGTGATGTTTGATGTGAACAAAAACTGGACCTCTTTGTATCTGTATGATTTTATGTATGTATGTATGTATTTATTTATTTGTTTATGAATGCATTGTATAACTGCATAAAAAAGTAGGTTTTCTTACTAAAGTACCATAAGTGTACTTCCTTGATGCACCTTCTGTCCCATTTAATCTGTTCTAGTAAATATTTTAACCATTTACTTTTAACTGCATGCTTAGTGAATCATTCCCGACTCATTTAAGATTAAAAAGATTATTTTTTTGGGATAGCTCATTCTGCAAATATGTTATGCCACAGTTAGTACTGGGGCACCAAATGTTTTACATATTAATGAAATTTTCTGGTGTGTAAAGCAATGAGCTCTTTAGAAGATCTTAAAAAAGAGAGAGAACATGTCTTAGCCTTGACTAAATTAACTACGTTTATCTTCTCTTTTCTCTCGTTGTGTTGTAACCTGCTGAGTTTTTATTCATCAATGAAACTACTTCCTGAGAAAGTTCCTGAATTGACTGGTTTAGACACTTTACCTGTTTGCACTGGTGATACATTTATACAGGATGTCTCAATGTATTTGAGATATAACACATGCAATGAATTATGAGCTTAAACCTATGTGATGTATAGTTTTTTTTATTTTCGTGCATTTTAAATTAAAGAACATCTTGGCCTTAATTTTAACGGTGCCCCTTTATTTAATAGGGAAAGCACTAAGTTGACCTTATGTTGTTTTGAACTTTTATTAATCATTCAGTTTATGCATCCTCTGCAGGGAGGGTTATTTCCTCTTGTTCTGTCATAAGGCAAAAACCTCTTCCTGGCTTCTTTGCCTCCAGGCTGGTGACTAGACTGGAAATGGGAGGTTTCAGGAAACTTCAGGATACCTGAAATGATTAGATTACAAACGAGGAAAACTTACATAACGCACAAGGTGGAACCTGAAGTGTCATGCAAATGACTTGTGATTAATGAGCAACCTACACATTTATCACAAATTACAACAATTATATTGAATTGTAATTTCCAGGAGCTGTGCTCTTTGATTATTGTGTTGTAGTTTTTATATTATTTACAAAGTTGCACAGTGATTTTTATTCAAGTATGTTATTTTGTTTGTTTGTTGTCATTGTCATTTTCCATTATAGACTCTTTCATGAAATGTATATACACCAATCAAGCATAACATTATGAAGGTGAAGTGAATAACACTGATTATCTCCTCATCATGGCACCTGTTAGTGGGTGGGATATATTAGGGATTATATTAGACACTTATATTATATATAAGTGAACATTTTGTCCTCAAAGTTGATGTGTTAGAAGCAGGAAAAGTGGGCAAGCGTAAGGATTTGAGCAAGTTTGACAAGGGCCAAATTGTGATGGCTAGACGACTGGATCAGAGCATCTCCAAAACTGCAGCTCTTGTGGGGTGTTCCCGGTCTGCAGTGGTCAGTATCTATCAAAAGTGGTCCAAGGAAGGAACAGTGGTAAACCGGTGACAGGTTCATGGGCGGCCAAGGCTCATTGATGCACGTGGTCAATGAAGGCTGGACCGTGTGATCTGATCCAACAGACGAGCTACTGTTGCTCAGATTGCTGAAGAAGTTAATGCTGGTTCTGATAGAAAGGTGTCAGAATACACAGTGCATGACGGGTCAGGACTGTTTTGGCAGCAAAAGGGGGACCAACACAATATTGGTTGTAATAATGTTATGCCTGGTCGGTGTATATAGCATTGTGGTGTCTAAACACTTCAATACATCCACAGTACTTACTCATCTTATTTGTTTCATAATGTAAAAATCATCAGTATGTGATGATTGTGTGAAATGTGAAGACAAAACAAATAAAAACCTGTAGTCACTGCCTCATTGCTATGAGGTAAAAGAAACAAAAATTGCTACTGTCATTATATAAAAAAGTAACTTTTTCATATTTTATAAATGAAAAATAATAATAAAAAAGCTTTCAGAAATATATCTGTCTGAATATAATTTTATCCTATGCATTCTTTCTTTCTTTCTTTTTATTTCCTACTTGAGCTACCAAATGAAAACAGTTTTATATATGTAGTTATGAATACTACTACTACTACTACTACTACTACTACTAATAATAATAATAATAATTATTATTAGTATTATTTTTATTATTATTATTATTAAATTACTTACTTAACTACATATTTAAAATGCTATACCCACCTTTAAAAACTATATACCCTAAAAATACTTTAAAAACCCTTAGGCAGCACTCTTCACACTTCTGTAAACTGCCACTAGAAGGATCTCCGAAGTCGCATACTACAATACTAAGCAGTATGGTGAAAATGTCACACACCATGTGTACTTCGCATACTCTGTAGTACGGTAGTATGCTGCTTTGGACGTAGCCGGAACTTTGCCTTATAAAATATTAGCCTAAAGGTTACGCCCACATTAGCAGTGACCAATGAGAGATCAGGTTATTCTCCTGGCCCCGCCCTCTTGATGACAGGCGCCGCGCGCTCGCTGTGCCGAGTCTGATGAGAGCAGGGGGAATTGGCGTTGGCAAGAGCGCGAGCTCCGGGACAGACCGAGGCACAGAAGAAGCGGCTTTGACATTATAAACAACAAGAGACACCGTGCTTAGGGTTTTATATTGGACTTTGTAATATCAAGAGTTAAATTCGAGCAACTTTTACATATATATATAGAAAGAGAAGACACGATTATCTATCTTCACGAGTAGTTTGAGTTCTGTTTTAACGGGTCATATTTAATATTGTAATACTGACTAAGGGAGTATGGGTGATGTAGAGATATGATGTGGAGAATGCAGAGATAATAATTTCATGCGATTTTAGTTCGGCGGGATTTGAACATGAACACAGTTGCACCGTAGAGCTCTGGTCGGACTTTGCTGTGAGAGATGGGAAAATGGGAGTTAACCATGGTAAGGTTGCATTTGTTGTTGCGTTTGTTTTACTCATCATGAACTCTGTACATTGTGCTTCTTTGCCCGCAGTCTGATTAGGTCACATGTAATAGAGTGCAATCAAATGAATGCTCTTGAAATAGTCCTCTCTCTCCGCACACCTGCCCTTCATATATCACCGCTCTGTGTGTGTGTGTGTGTGTGTGTGTGTGAGAGAGAGAGAGAGAGAGAGAGCGCGAGCAACATGGAGGGAACACAGTGCCCTTTTTTAGTTTGGGTTAGGGCTTTAAGGGGCAGTTTGGGGATGAAGGGGCACTTTGGGTTGGGGGTATGAGGGGCAATTTGGGTTGGAGTATGAATGGCCAGTTTGGGCTAGGGAATACAGGGGCAGTTTAGGTTGGAGAATACAGGGGCAGTTTAGGTTGGAGAATACAGGGGCAGTTTGGGGTTGGAGAATAAACGGGCAGTTTGAGTTGGAGTTTGATGGGGCAGTTTGGGTTGGAGAAAAAAGGGGCATTTTGGGTTGAAGAATAAAGGAGCAGTTTGGGTTGGAGTATCAAGGGACAGTTTGGGTTGGAGTATGAAGTGGTAGTTTGGGGTTGGAGAATAAATGGGCAGTTTGGGTTGAAGAATAAAGGAGCAGTTTGGGTTGGAGTATGAAGGGGCAGTTGGGGTTGGAGAATATATGAGCAGTTTGGGGTTGGAGTATGAAGGGGAAGTTTGTGTTGGAGAATAAAGGGGCAGTTTGGGGTGGTGGATTGAGGGGAGTAAATCAGATGTACAGCTTCTGTACTTTCAGCTTGCTGTTTGCATGATGGCCATAGTGCAGAAAAACACCTGGTGGACACGAGCATGCATTACTTGCATCTGTGCTGAGTACAGAATTTGCATTCATTTGAATTTTTTCTCTGATGATATTCCTAAACAGACTCCTGGTTGGCCTTGTTGACCACAGCCTAGTCGTGTTGTATGTTTATTACTTGAGTTTATTTATCTGCATAACCTGCTCTCTCTCTTTCTCTGTCTCTGATCCGTATTGTTTTAATTTCTTCCTTCTGGTAAACACTGTGTTAAATAATGTAGCCTGTGCATTTTTGTATCAGGATATAAGGAAGAAATGATGTTTGTAGTTGACTTACCACATAGATTCCCTATGCTATCAGTTGGAAATTCACTAAGAAAAACCTGTTGTTTTTACTACTGATAATGTTTCTGCAGGTCTGACGCAGCACTGCTTTCTTTTCTCTGTGTCATTGTCAAATGGTGACGCGCAGGCAATGCAAAACTCACCCATGGTTGATTTGTCTTTAGGACATATGCATTATGCGCCTTTGCTTGACCACTGTGAGCCTTTGTCTGTCTGGGACAAATATGAGCCATTAGTGTGTATAAAAGCAGTTTGTTCTGCAGCTTGCAGAATTGTCATTGTGACTCAGTGCTTTGGCTTAAGGACCTAATTATCTGATTTGAAAATAAACACCAACAATTGGCATTTGAATTTCTTTAGAGTCACTGAAACAATATTATCCAATCCATCCTTCAAGCTTAGCAGTATTGTATACAGTACACGCAGATAAGGATCTGGCTCATTTAACCCACATTGCTTATTTGTCCTAACTGTCTTCTGCTCCTGAGCATTTCTTTGGTCGAGATGAACTTGTCTTCGACAGTAACGTAATAATGAGGACATGTGCCTGCATACCAGGCAATGTTATTGGAATGTGTCAGATCACCATATGATCCGTGTGAGAGAACATGAGAAAGAACAGAGATTTGTCAAGCGATACAGTAGATGGAGTTCAGTGTTATGCCATGCTTCTGGCTGTTCTTTCCATTCCTGCATGCTTGTGATGGAACTTGACACTACTGACCCTGATTTTATCCAGCAAGGAACCTAACTTGACCTTGCGCAGTATGGTTGTAGATTGAAATGCTGTAGTCTGAACCAGGTTTTGGAGGTTTGAATATACAACACTGTGCTTGTTGTATTTAATGCCTGTAAATTTCAGTTTATTTATTTGTTTTGAGAATAGATATTTTCCCAAAGCTCCTTTACAGAAGTATAGATGTAGATTTAGAGCGACAGTTGTGGAACGAAAAACTCCTTGAGATGACGCAAGGAAGACATCTTAAGAGGAACCAGTCTCAAAGGGTAGCACGTCCTCTTCTAGCTGGCACCAAATAGTGGGATTATAAAACATTCTATAAGTGTGTTCTATAAAGACTATTTAATTAATTACCATTCACCATTTCTATCTGATCAAGCTAATCAAGCTCTTCGTGGGAATTAAACATCAGATGTGTTAGAAGGGGATTTGATCTGATAGCTGCAGGAGTCTAGATATACAGTATAAACTGGATGAAAAATTCAGTTGGGGTTGGAAATAGTTCAAAATTTAGGGAAAAATGGCAGATTTGATGATTTGGTGTTAATGTATGCTTATTTTTTTTGCCTCTCATGCCAGCCACTTTGTCCTTGAGGAGATCTTGTGTTTTAATGTTCCAGGTGTTTCTTTGAACTGTGGCAGCATGTTCCCTAATGTGCTTCTTTGGACATTTGGCAGAGTTCATTCATTTACATTAAACAAAGAACACATCTAATGCATATTCATCAGCCCCTTTAAAGAGCTCTTGTCCTTTCTGGAGATGGAGATAAACAGGCTTCATCTGACATCTGGCAAAACATGTTCTGAATAGTCTAAATATCTACCAAAAATCTGCAAATATTCTGTTAGTAGTTTTTCTAAGATTAAGGTTGTAAGACTTGCCTTTATTTCTTTATGTGAAACTGTGTTCATTTTTACTTAGTCTTCAGTTGTTTTATGTAGCTCTGTGTTTTATGTAGCACCAGGGAGCTCCTGATAGAGCATTGTTTCATTTCACTTTGTACTGCACCAGCTATATATGATTGAAACGACAATAGAAGCTTCTTGAGAACAGCATAACAACTCTGCTTGTTTTTAATTTTTTTGTAGCCATGACCAAATGAGTTCTCATTTGCAGACACAGTAGTGTACCCAGAAAGAATTTCGGTAGGGATGAGGAAATACACTAAATAAAATCATGTATTTATGAGCTGTACAATTATAAGTGTGACATGCTCATACATGTTTGTTGGATGCCAGGCAGCAGGCAAAATTTCCCGTCAGCTAATCTTACCATATTAATAATGTCAATTTGTGTAAGGAACAAAATACCTTTCAAGCAGTGTCACTGAATATTACTCAAAAGGCATGTTAAAAAAACCCAGGAAAATGCATGATTTTGATTGCTTGTTTCTCACCGTAGTGGGTGCTAGCTAATATAATATGATTATATATGTAACACATATTTGGTTTATGTTTTATGAATTGTAGCAACACAATGATTAGCTATGCTGTAGCCCTGGGAACTGTGATAAAATATCTCACAGTGTTCAAACTACTCTTCTGTGTGGACCTGGCGTGTTTGTCCTGCTGTTGTCTCTGACACTAAAAGACCATAAACATAACAGTAGTCTAAAACAGCGCAAGTGCTCATTATGAGCTTTTCTGGTGGTGTGTAGTTTGGTTACTCAGCAGAGGCTCATGATTCATGTGTTTACTTGTACTGTACCATCTCTTTTGCTGACATCACTCGTCGAACCAGATCTTTGAGGGGGTTGGCGTGTGATGAGCATCTCTTTTTACCTGTTTGCTGTGGGTTCCATAGCTCTTCATTTAGCTGACTGCCCAGGCCTTTCTGTTGTTTCTGCAAACAAAAGAGCCTGGAGGCTGCAGGTAGCTACTGGTTCGGCTTAAACAAAATGGTTGAAGTTTCTATGAGAAAATGGTTCTGCATTAAAATTAATGTAAATCAGAGAAGGCTTCATAGAAGTGGCAGTCTACCATGAAAAACTATGCTCACTGTACATACTAAATCTGTGCAGGAGCAGTGGCTTGCAGTTTTAATGCTATTTATGATTTCAGTGTTTTGGAAAGGTTGTGGTTTTCTACATTTAGTCTTTTCTAGAAGAATAACATTTGGAACTATGGTTATAGATAGAATTACTGCATGTTCCTTTAATGGTTCCTCAGGCCACATTAGCATTTTTGTGAGTACATGAAGTACCAACAACTATGCTATTATCCTATTATTCATTTGTTCTCCTGTTTGATTTTAGTCATGAGTTATTTATTTCAAAATGCTGGCAAAAAAATCCTGCCACAGTCCATTTTAAGAACATATTAAAATGTCCTCACTCTCCAGCATTTTTTAAAGTCATCAGATAAAATCAGAGACAGTAAGTGTTATTACACACATATGCAGCAGATACACATCTAAATTTACCTTCTCTTTTTCACTCCATAAGCTACCCTGGGATACATGTCTAACATGAGCTGAGGCTTCCTGTTGCATTCGTTTTGCACTCCATAAAAATGCATTGAATGCCCACATGTCCACTATTCTGTGTGTGTCTCGCTCTTGGTTTAGATCAAACACTACAAAATACACAGTGCTTTATACTGCAGTGTATACCTATTATATAAACAGCACATGAGCTATATTTCAGCCTGCAGTCCTACTGTGTGGCTCTGTTTTCACTGACACGGCATGTAGCAGGGAGAACCTTGTGGGTAAATATCATAAAACAAGAATGGATATATGTATATGTGTGTCTGTGTGTGTGTGTATTGGAAATACACATCTTAATCTGTATATCTATAAATATAAAAAAAGATGATTGTATTTAAGATTTCACTGTTTCATTTATATTTATATATTATCAGTTACAGTATAGATGTACAAACTCAACAGTAAAAGCTATTGATTATCCATATTTGTGTTTTTATGTCTGTTATTGCAAGACTGTGTGTGTACAGTATGTGTGTGTGTGCTGTCAATAGGACACATTACAGTATCAGAAACAATGGTACAAATTATAATATCACATTCCACAGCCTCAGATCAATATGTTAAAAAAATGTATTCATTTGTTTCAAGATTCTTCTTCTTCTAAGCACTGTAGAAGGTCTGGGTTTTTTTGTCTAACTGGGAAGGTATAGCATGGAATTCAGGACACAGGTCAATATGAATGCAAACATTTGATTTAGCTCATATTACTATATTAAACAATGAATCAGTTCTTTCTTTTATATAATATGAATAATTATGACCATGATCTAAATTAGGTGAACTAGCCAAGACTTCACTTAGTGCATAAATGCAGTTACAACCTCAACTGAAATTTAAGTTTTGTTCTGTTTGTGTTTTTGTTTTTTATTTAAGGACCCAGTTCAGGAGTGGGGTGAGGAGTTTGAGGATGGTGCCGTGTTCGGCATCACACTACGTAGAGAGCCAGTGCAGCAGTCGGGCGAAGCTGCCGAGGCCTCTCCCTGCTCTGCGTATGTTCAATATCGTACATCTAAAGTCCGGAGGCTGAAAGCAGCCACACTGAAACGTGTAGTGGATCACCTGCTTGATCCCTGCTGCCAAGAACAGGACTATGGAAGGATACTACTTTCTACATACCGCACCTTCATCAACACCAACAAACTCATCGAGCTGCTTTTTCAGAGGTGTGTGTGTGTGTAAGGGTTTACATACCGAATGCATGTGATTATGTGATTTCACATTGTGTGTCAAAAGCTGCAGCATAATGTGTGTCTGTGTGTAAGACAATGGGATTGTGTGTGTGTGTGTGTATCATTCTGGAGTTCCAGAACATGATGTGTTAGGGGTTAATGTAAAAAGTCCTGATTTTATGTCAATTAATAGGACAGTATTTCTGTAAAGAAAGTAAAGTTTGAATTTAGACATGAATTGCCCATGTATAACATCTTTTCTCTCTTAAATAGAGACAGTCATGACTCTGAGCTGGACAACAGCAATTGTCATAAGAGGTAAGACACATAGTATGAGGGTGCAGCTTTCCAACACTGAAAGAAATAAACAAATCAATTTCAAGGTGTAATATTATAACTGAGAAGATCCAGAAAAGTGGCTCAAAGAACAGGGAAATGTGTGGAGGTGGATATGAAGGTGACGAGTAGACGGGTTATCAGAGACAACTGTTTTACCTCTATGAATAAAGATTTACCTCAGGGCTCTGAGGTAAATCTTTGATTTCTACTAAAAGGAAAGTCTTCCCGGCAGAGGAGTTTGCCCTTTGTGGTTTCTTAGTTATGTAACAAGCTGCAGTTTTTTTGCCTTGTTAATACCAAGAAAGAAAAAAAGAGAAGCTGGTGAAGGAACGACTGTTTATAGCTGTTATAACGAAAGTGATAACAGGAACTGACTTGTTTACTGGATGTTTCACTGCATTAGATGTAACTATAAATGAACAAAAATGTCTGAATAAAACAATAATCACTGGCAGATTGCTGCAGTATAAGAAGAATTCAGCCCATTGGAACAGGCTGCTATTAGAAAAATGATCAATTTCTGTGTGAATTTTTATTTACTCCAAGCCTCCATTTATGAGAAAGAAATGTCTCAGGAGAAGTGCAGTCAGATTTTCTGTAAGCAAAATGCTGAGTTTTTTTGTTGCTCTTTGCTGTTTTAGTGCACTGTGGACTCTACTCCAGACCTGGTTGGATGAGTTTGCTGAGGATTTCAGGGATCCACCAATGCACTCTTCGTTACGCTTAATGTGCCTCCAACTGAGACGACACAACTCTCTTTCAGCTCTGGCCAAGTGCTATGAGGATCTCCTCAAGAAATTTCAGGCAGAAGGTCAGACCTTTGCCGCAACACTGTTTGGAGTCCTTAAGACATATAAGTCAATTATATTTAATCTAGAGGTATTATATCCTGATACAACATAGCAGCGTCAAGTAACCAGGATAACTCTTTTTCTTCCTCTCAGATGTCGTGAATAAAGATCAAGCCAAAGTGGAACAAGAGCCAGAGTTGAGTCAGGGAGAGAAAGACTTAGATGATGTAAGCAATCAGACAGACTTCATGGAGTTCTCTGTCATAGAACTTGCAGAACAGCTCACCAAACAGGATGCTGTAAGTGTCAATAGTCACATTTCTTTGCTATGACTATTAATCCATTAATAACATATTAATACTTTTTTTTTTTTATTCTGAATGAACAGTGTTGAATAGGTGCATCCCAAATCACATACCTATGCACTATTCTATGCCACGTTGTGTAAATAGTATGAGTAGTGTATTCACATTGAAAATTCCAACAAGAAGATGTGCACTTCACGTACCTGGATGATGCACTTAATCAAGTGTGGAATGTTGGACGCTTCATGCACTCAACACTCGTAGCTTTGTTTATGTAGTGGAAGAGGGGCGGAGCTACCAGGTGCTGATGCTGGATGAGAAAAAAGATGGCCTACAACATTCCGGTGCACAAGCCATCTTTAAATTAGCCAACGTTGTGTGATTTATTTCACAACAAATTCAGTGTATTCTGCTAAAGCTAAAGCATTGTCACATTGCGTGTACTTGGTGTCATTTGCCATCAACTGGGAAATGGCTTATAGTCCCAGTAGGTAAAAAAGTGTTAGAGTTCCATTTGAGATGATACTACTCTTCTAACATTCATACACTAGACCCTAGAGAACATAATGAATAGTTTAAGTGCATTGTGCATGCTTGAATAAGTGCATCGTTTAGGTGTTGAAGTGTACTTGTTGGAATTTTCAGTGTGAACACACTACTCACACTATTTATATTAACAAAATGGTGTAAAACTGTGTGTAAGTACTCAATTTGGGATAGACCTTATATTCAGTTTCATTCTGAAACTCTCAGTCTGCATTCAGACTGCATTCATTTAAACTGATAAAAAAAAAAAACTGACACATAACCAGTATGAAATTTTCCACTTCTGTTGGGTTTTGCATTATTTGTAAATAACCAATAACCTTTACACCTCCACATGTCTCTGTACCGTCTTGTAGGAGCTGTTTGTGAAGGTGGTACCCTTCCAGTGTCTGGGCTGTGTCTGGTCTCAGAGAGATAAGAAGGAAAACCTCTCGCCCACCATTAGTGCAACCATCTCTCAGTTCAACGCTGTTACTAACCGTGTCATCACCTCCCTCCTTTGTCCTGCCACCTCTCCTTCTTCCACTCCATCATCCACTTTGAACCAGAGAGCCAGAATCATTGAGAGATGGATACGAGTTGCACAGGTTAGATCAGTAATGATTGATTATTCACAAAAAGCAGATTTGAGTTCATGCAGTGTTTCAAAGATCTTGTAGTGAACTGAATTGAAACTTGAATCTATCACCGACTAAAAAGCAGATTTCACATTTCATCTGTTTTCATGTTAGTGGTGTAACAGTCTGTGTTCATTTGTCCCCACAGGAGTGCAGGCAGCTAAAGAACTTCTCTTCCCTGAAGGCCATTTTGTCTGCACTGCAATCCAACCCGATTTACCGGCTGAGGAAGACCTGGGCTGCGGTGAGCAGGTACATATTAAACCAGCACACACTTACGGCGTTTATTTACCTGAGCGGTAAATGAATCATATTATTTGTGTAACTTAGACATAACCAAGTTCCTGGAAATGGGTTTTGATTTCTCAGCAATATTATGTAAATCTGGCATGAAGCCATGGAAAATGACTTAGAGCCATTCTTAGGTGCTGATAATTCATTTCAACTGTTTCAACCTGACTTTGGATGTACTCATTATATGTGCTTTTTTTCCCAGAGAAAACATGAGCACCTTTGAGAACCTGTGTGAAACTTTCCCAGATGAGAACTGTGTGTTAAGAAGCAGAGAAATCCTTGTGGAGGTTAGAGAATACACACACACACACACATTCACACACACACACACACACACACACACACACAACAAGCTGTGATTGTATGTTAACAGGTGTTTCAAATACACTGCTGACATTTAGCCATGACCTCGCATCCACTGTTAATATGTCTCAACGATGAACTGTTTTCACATTGATCAATGCAATTTAAAGCTCTTCTGGTACTTGCTTGCAAACTATTGTTATTGTAGATCCACTCTGCATTGTATTAGTTTCAGCCATTCAGTGCTTCACGAGGTTCAGGTTCTATTTCGTGGAAGTACGGAGTGTCAACCTGGAGATTATGATAAATGGATCAAGAGTTTGTTCTTTGTTAAGAAGAGAATGCTCTGAAGGTGCTTCTAGCCTTAGTCCATTGAACTGATACATGTCACACTGCGTCAGAAAAACAAAACATACGCTGAGGGACATGTTAACAAACCTGTCAGCTATTTCAGCAAACCCTTTCAACAACTGAGTAGTTCATATTTTATGAACTGCATTCGTTTGGCTCAGATATCTAGAATACATCATGCTTCTGCAGCACTCCAGGTCTGATTTTCATCTCGCATGACACTTAAGAAACTTAAATACAAAGCATGTTCACATAAATCAAGTTTGAACTGTGTTCTCACTGTAATTGTACCAAGTTAGGATTCACTGTCATGTGAGTATGTTGAGAGTGTAAGTGGTGGTTTTTATACAAAAAGATAAAGAAAAAAGCACGAAAAGGGGAAAAGCTCTGCATGAGATTGGATTAAAACACAGTATGGGAGAGTACCATTAAAATTTAAGGTACCTGCTGCTTACACAATGATTTGTGTCAACCTGTCTTGATCATTTTGTGAATAAATGATGTTTTGGAATACAGGCGTAACGGTTGATACACATACAGCATGTAATCAGATTAAGCTGATTTTCCCTTACTACATATTTTCTTCCCTAGTCAACTTGTGTGTGTGTATATGTGTGTGTGTATATGTGTGTGTGTTATCTGATAACTGTCTCTAATGTGTTTTAGGATGGAAGCCAGGCAGCCGTGGACAATATTATACCCAAGACATCCAAGCAGTGTCCCCTGTCCAAACAGATGGTAAAGTCTGCAAACACACATGCATGCTCAGTTTCTCTAATTATAAAAAATTCAAGGTCAGGGTAATTGAAATCCAAGCAGATGTGTGAATTGTTGGACTCCTCAATGCCAGTAAACTGGACATTAAACTGGAACAATTCTGTCTACTTAGGGTTTTTATGTCTAGTTTCTCTTTGTCTTCTTTTCTGAACCCTTCCCCCATCTCTCTCTTACACACAGACACACACACACACACACACACACTCATAAAACCACTTTGCTGATTCATTGCATTGGAACTTGAGAAAAAACAACTAATCAGAGATTTGCAGTTGTTCTATGTTCTCTGTTTTTGTAATACACTATATGGCCAAATGTTTGCGGACACTTGACTATCACAACCATTGCTTGGCTTTGTCCCCAAAACTTTTGCCACATGCTTGGAAGCACACAATTGTCTTTGTATGCTGTAGTGCTACAGTTTCCATTCACTTCCCTTTAAAGCGTGGTTTGTAAAGACGTGGTTTGCATCAGTGCCTAACCTCACCAATGCTCTGGTGGCTGGATGGGCAAATCCCCCCCCAGGCCAATTCTAAAATCTAGTGGACAAACTTCCCAGTAGAGTGGAGGTTATTATAACTGTAAAGGGGGAGTAACTGTGGAATGAGATGTTTAAAAAACACACGAGTGTGATGGTCACGTGTCAACAAACTTTTGTCCGTTGGTTTATAGATTACTTCCAAATTGATCATGTTGCTAATGGCATTTTCCACAGACCAACAGTGGAGTTGTGCCTTACCTGGGAACATACCTCACTGTCCTGACCATGCTGGATACAGCTCTACCTGATACTGTGGAGGTATGTCTGAAATGCTACATCAACTTCTCTGTGACGCATGAGTGAAAAACTGAAAGCATGCTTGTGTCATGTTTGTTTTTAGTGAATGAACAGTGTTTTTTTCTCTGAACAGTCTGTTTAAAAAGCATCTGATGAATAGGCTTTTTTTAGCTACATAATGAAGTTTCCTATTCATAAAATAACCATCTAATTACTATATGACTCTTTTTTTTTTAAACAGCGTGACTACATAAATTTTGAGAAGCGCAGGAGGGTGAGTCTCTGGCTTTCTTTCACGATTGACTTACGTTGCACGTGTTAAGATTACACACTGGTGTGCTTTTTGAGATAAGGCTGTTCTGAAGTCATGGAAAATCCTCCAGCAGGGGTGTGCTGTTTTATATTGCGATGTTTGACGTTATGAATATTTTGAATAGCATCAGCATGTGAGGGGATATGCAATTTGCTATCTACAAATAGCAACCAAAAGACATATCAACCAAATTATCAGACATATATCAAGGTATAGTTTAATTTTTTTTAATTTATAAAGTCCTTTAAATTGAAACAAACCAGAGAACCAAAAGAAAAAAAAATCCTGAAGTAAAAGTTTTTAATATTTTACTCAAAGGTCCATATATTTTATTTGTATTTTGTACACCAGTTTCCTTTGACGTTTTTCCCGAACCTCAGTAGAAATAGTATTTGAAAATCTTTGCTGACTGAAAATTCTGTAAACTGCTAAACATTAAGCTCTGCTATCCCTTGTTCAAACTGTAGGAAAATATTTCACAATATCTCCCAGCTTGGTGAAACATTTATTTAGTTCTTCTGTAACTCAGGGACTGCAGTCTAATCGGTTGTACCTTGTGGAAACAAGCTTGCCTTTGCTCCGACATGTCCCTCACCAATGCCTGGCTCAGTACACTTGTATTTTTTGCAGGAGTATGAGATCCTGTGGCAAATCCGGCAACTCCAAGCATCCTGCTCCCAGTACACTCTACCCCACCATCCTCAAATTGCAGCCTGGTTGCAAGATCACAAGCTGCTCACGGATCAGGAGAGGTGAGCCTCCGTGTCAACAACCACACCATGATCAAAGAGTCAGAGATGAATTTTTTTTGCACTCTGATATTTGATATGATCATTAACTGAATGCATTAGCATTAGCTGCAGGCTGTTATCACACAGTATCCCAACCTGCACGTTTGCTGCTTGTGTAGGTCTCTTGGTGTTACTAATAAAGTGGTCAGTGAGTGTATATTGTAATGGAAACTTCATAAACATCATTGTTTCAGTTATGAGTTGTCCAGACAGCTGGAGCCTCCACTTGACAGCTGCTCACCGTCCAGCAGTACAGCCTCGAATCCCCGCTCCCTCGCCAAAAAGCTTACTTCGTGAGTGTGAACATTCACAGAAAAACTTCTTATTCATGCAACAGCAAATACATGATACAGCATCTCACAGCGTTTAAGCATGCATGTGTGTGTAAACAGCCTCCTGAATGTGAGTGAAAGCTCCAAGAAGAATGCTGACCAGATTAGTGTCTCATCATCTGGATCCAGCAGTTCTGAAATGGAGGATCTCTCTACAAATCAGTCATCTCCTCTTGAAGCACAGGTAATAAATAAACAACTGTGACTCAAGGGTCACAGTTCCGGTTATGAAGACACAGAGTCAAGCACATTTTGACCATTTTTTTGCTGTACCACTTGGTTAAAAAGTTAAATCTTTGAAGGAAGTGCAAGACTTTGGCCTTTCAAGACTGGTGTTGTGAACTCTTTTCTCATCTACTAACCACTAAATAGATTATCGTCTTTAATATCATCATATTAAATGAATATTTCTTTAATTTGATTGTACCACATAACCTCAGATTTAGAAATTTACATTCTAATATCTCTTGTCTACTTGACAACTGACCACAAAATAACTGGGCTTGACTATGGAATGTACTTCATTTTTTATTAACCTGGATCTTGGCACTTGACTAGAGGGCTGTTTTCATAGTCGACAGCACTTGACCAAAGCACAAGCGCAATTGTCTCAGTACGTCAGCCGTCATATACCCTCTTTCATACTTCTTTCTAAAGCACACAGACACGATACTTGAGACCGACTCGGGGAAACACACCTATGATTGCTACACCTAAATTCTTTACGTTCTGAGCAGTGTGATATGCTTTTTACCACAGTGCCATATTCAGCAAGGTCAAAGGGAAAACAGATATAATATCAGTTCTAATGAAGGCATTTTAGTTATGTCACAGTTTTGGAATACTTGCTATCTACATATGGCTAGAAAGGTTGCTAAATTCTCTTCAACATTCACAAGGACAAGAGGGATTAGAAATTCAAAAAACTTTTTTGACCTTTAAGAATTTTTCATCAGACCTTTTTGGCAAGTAGTTATTAAGAGTATGTTATTTATTTACATGCCAGTGAAGGTTCATGAGAGGTTTTACATGAAAATCTTGCTTAAATGTAAAAAAAAAAAAAAAAAAAAACCCTTTATAAATCAATATTTTATAGTTAGAGGATTGTCAGACCCTTATTATTCCGAGGTCCTGAATTCTTAAACACTTCAGCACACTTGGTTTCTTTTGCTCACTTTTTGTCAGAAATGATGTGATAGTAAAAAAAACTCACATGGCAGCTTGCAGCCTTTTACATTAAACACTAATGAGAACAGTGTAGGGTCTGATAAAACCGTCAGATCTTTCAGGACCAAAACTGTAGAGTTCAGCTGACATGACATTTCCCATTCATTCTTCTTTTCTTCTTCTAGTCACTCTCAAGCTCTTGCCAGAATGTGGCTGACAGCATTTCTTCCTCGTCTCCTACGGGCTCTTCCAGCTCCTCCACCAGCTCCCAGGCTGACCTCATTCTCTCTGCACCTTCCACTTTGCTAGCTCCATCCAAGCCCGGCCATAAGCGCTCGGTCTCCATGACCGCACTGCCTCTGTACAACAGGCAGGTTGCTGACAACTGCATCATTAGGATCAGTGTGGAGAGCAGCAACAATGGCAACATGTACAAGAGCATCCTGGTGAGTACTGAGAAGCCAGAAAGTTTTTGATTACACTCAGCACATAGAGTTGTGCCATCTAGACATAATCAACATATTTTCAGCAAATACTGTACCAATCTGTACAAAGATAAATCAGTAATTTCAGGAAATGGCCATTTTGCTTCCAATACAATGCCAGTGCTGCTTTAACACACAACACCACACATCTGCAAGTCAGTGCTAATAGGAAAAGAGAAGAAGGGATTGTACCGGGACAAAGTGAACCAGGAAGCCAAACTATCATGGATGCAAATTTGATGTAAAAATTCTAGGGACAAATATGATGAGAGTAATGTATAATAATAACCTATAATAATAAGAACTTGAAGACAACCTTGCTTAAACAACTCACAATCAAAAGCAGTTCTGAATCTTCAGTCTTCCATTTTAACCACATCCAGATCAGCTTTCTAAACTATTCAACAATCGGAGGAGGTTGGAGTCTTTGGATGTCTTTTAAAAATGACTTCACATCATTAAAACCACATCATGCTGAAGGAAATTAATTTTTTTTGTCTAGATAGCTGACTACAACGGCAGGTTTTTATTTTTCATGTGCCACAATATCATGATTGCAGTTTTATGTAGTTCTACATATTTTTATCTTACAGTAACGATGGATGATGGATGTGTCACAAACATACAAGAGTTTTTATCATAAACCAGACCAACAGACTACCCAGCATGGTTAAACTGATATTTTAGAAAGTGTCTGGTTTATATATCATCTTTTACATAAAATAATTTTAACATACAACTCTTTCAAATAATGTTATGGGACAAAATATGTCCCCACTGTCCCCAGCACAAGTTACTCCCAATGCAAACTAGCAAACATCTTGTAATATTTGTATTATTTGGCCTCACATTCTGGTAGCTGTCAATACAATATCTGCTCAGAGGGTTAAATCCAGTTCATGTGCCACTGGCTCTGTAAACAGAAGAAAGAAATCAATGATATGGACCACAAACATCCACTCAGTCAGGACAGGGACACGTGTCTACTTTGCACAAGCATTTAGGTGTTTGAGCATAGAGGAAACACTGAAAGAAGGGACTGAACTTGTTTGGATTGTAGATTTTTTCGAAAGCTGCAGCCAACTCCCACCAGAACTATATCCTTAACTTGTTTAGACATACATTGTGTCCAGTTTGTAGTTTTGTCCTGGTGTTTGGCTTGTTGGAACATATATTTGTGCCCTAAATGCGGCTGTGAGTAACTGGCGCAGGTTCTCCTCAACAAACAGTTTGCTTCCTCCATCCATGTTGCCTGTGATGGCAACAAGCTTTCCATTTCCTCCTGCTGAAGAATCCTGAGCTCTTGATGCTACCACAACCTTTGTTACCCTGGTGTTGGGTTGTATTTAGTTTGTGTCAAACATTCTGCTTAAGTTTAGTCTCATCAGACTCTGAAATCTATTTTTGGAAAGCGCTCAGATTTTCTAACATGGCCTTTCTAAGAACTGACTTCCTTCTGGCCAATCTCCCATAGGTCATAACTGTAAAAAGATAACATTTTCATGTTTCAGTCAGTAAGCTCTGTAAGTCCTTCAGAGTTATAGCTGGACTCGGGAACACTTCTCTGACAATTGCCCTTCTTCTCTGCGCACTCAGTTTAGCCTGATCTTGGTAGTGTCTGGGTTGTGCCATATTTTATTTAGATTTATATTATATTTATATTCATTTAAATAACCTTCTACTTATTTTTCCTGTTTAATCCCATTCTGTTGTCCCTAGATTTGATCTTGCAATACAGCAAAGAGAAATAATAACTGGTATTGGGGGGGTGGGAATACTTTCTGGAAACCCTATAGTTTGGCACCAGGTTACTTTTCTTTGTTTCTTACATCGTTCACTGCAAACAAAAATAACATCCAATCTTTTTGTTTGGTGCAAGTTTTTGGGTTGATGGATCTCCACATGTTCCTCAAAGTCCCTGTAATGTCTATGTCTAATATACGTGTTTCTGTGATTGACACAGTCATTGTCAATAAAATAGCCTAAAATACAGAAGTAGAACTCTATATTGAAACAATAATTAAAAAAAATACATTAGAACAGAATCTACATTTCTGATGGTGTCATTGACCATGGCCATGATGTTTTGTAGCTGACCAGTCAGGAAAAAACAGCCCAGGTGATTGAGAGGGCCCTGCAGAAGCACAACCTGGAGAACGCCAGCGTACAGGACTTCAGTCTCGTCCAAATGTTGGCTCAAGGCAAAGGTAAGTGTTAAGACTCTCTAAAAACTAACTACCACAGTTACTGTCCTGGAGCCTTTATTAATAATGGATTCATTTTTTTCTTTTCAGAGCTTATCATTCCAGACAAAGCCAACGTCTTCTATGCCATGTCTACTTCAGCCAACTATGACTTTGTTTTACGTCGTTGTCCAAAAGGCCAGCGCAAACAACTGGCACGCTCAGCATCAATGTCAGCAGGCCGCTCTACCAAATAACATCGGTGATGAGAACAAACTGAATTTGCTTAGAAATCTGCATAATATTGAAATGACACAGGACTCGTTATGGTTTCAGTTTTTATATACGAAATGTACATAGAATATATGTATATAGTCAAACATATTTATGCTTATTTAATGGTAGCTATTTGCTACTTGACAGATATTTTTCTAAGAATGTTAGTAAGTTAATGTGTGCTCACCTTGACGGGAGAGTTAAGGTAGGATACATGGTTGTACAACTGCCAGAAGTGTAGAGGCTTTATATTTGTAAACTTCAAACAGTGGTATATTGTGTGCACTGGCTTGTAGCAGTAAGGTTCCTAATCCCAGAAGTCATCTCTGTCTTTGAGACAAAATCACAGCAGCTACAGAACCTGACTGTGTACAATAATCTCACACACACTCATCACATGGGCCATGTTTTGCTGTCAGTTTCTGTCAAACTGAGCAGGGCTATCACCTCATCGTTGCAGTCTTTGCATACCAGGTTACATATTCAAGAGTTTCAGCATTAGTATCGTAGAATTCATTACCTTCACCATTTCCCTGTAGCACGTACTGAAATTCCTTCAAGATCATTCTTTTAGTGTGGGCCTGAAATTGATTTCTATACTACTGAAGCTCTTTCCCACTTCATTTAGTTGGTAATTTGATCATTTTTATCCTTTCTGTGTATAAGGTAATGATTAAGAGGCTGATAAAAAGCGGTACTGCAAATATAGTTGTGTGTATCAGCTGTAGACATTATATTAACATTTAATGTCAAAGGCCATTAAGTTTTTTTTTAAACACATATCTATATCGTTGAGCTTTTCAGTGTATTTGTAAAACAGCCTGCCTTTCTATGTCATTTCAGCGAGTTCCCACGTCATAGCTTAAGAAATGATGATAAAAGTACAGCCTGCCTGTAACATAGATATATGTGACAGAGACACTCATTAGGATCACAGTTTTCCCGTCCCACAGCTTAGCACCATGGTGATATCGATTGGGTGTGTACTTTTGTGAGTGTGTGTGTGTGTGTGTAAGATAAAGGTACTGCACTGACAGGCCCTGGGACATTCCACTGTCACACTGTGTAGTGATAGAGGTCTAATCTGCTCTTGCTACAATGTTTAACAACTCCACTGAAATGTCTCACACTATCCACTTGTTCCTGACCTGAGGCTTTAGAGAAAATCCAATACTGCCTAAAAAAAAAAAGTCTATTTATTCTTTAGTGCTTTAGAAACACCACGTTGAATTTCTGTGCAATTATTAGAGGAGAGATGTATCTTCTTGTTCCTAACCACAGATGTATTCTTTGGCTCTGCTGTTTCAAGTAGATTTGTTCTTCTCACAAATGATAAATATTGTATAGTATCTGATTCATTCTTAAGAGAATCAGAACCAAGTTTAATAAGTTTAATATCAGATTTTGGAGAAAACATGAATACACTGATCATTACTGTATTGTAGTGTACTGTATTTTGGACTTCACTCTGCACTCCATAGCATTTCATTGGCTTCCTGTACATACTGTTTATGCATGTACATGTAGCGCTGCTCTAAAGATTAAAATAACTAAAATAACTGTTTTGGTGAGCTTCTTTTTTGTGTGTAATAAAAAAAATGATTATAAAATAACTACCTTTCAGTACATATCAGGGTAACAGTGGATCCGGAGTCTATGCTGGGAGCACTGAGCGTGAGGCAGGAATACACATGCATACATACACTTATTCATAGCTAGGGGAATTTATCTTAGCCAGATCAGTCCATCTACTGGCAGGTTTTGGTAGGTAGGAGGAAGCCCATGTGGAAACTGGAGATCATGCACAGACATTCCACAGTCACCTGAGCTCAGGCTCAATCTCCAGATCGCTTCACCAAGGTGACATCATATATATATATATATAACAATTTCACAATATTTATGTTTGGTTTCTGAATTCACAACGCAAATCATGATATACTTTTCACCAAAGGGTTTCTCATGGGTGCTTTGGATGATTAGTATTATTTAAATGGCTTCAAACCTCTCTGAACATGAAACATTGTTAAAAACTATCTACCTAATATTGTGTAGGTCCTCCTTATGCTCCCAAAACATCTGTCATTGTTTTCTGTCACCAAGATATTAGCAGCAGATCTTTCAAGGCCTGTAAGTTGTGAGGTGGAGCTTCCTTATGCATCAGACTTGTTTGTCCAGTACATCTCACAGATGCTTGATCATCAATCTGAAATCTTTGTCATGTTCCTCAAACCATTTTTGCCCGTCTTGCCACTGACTGTTCACTTGTCGGTGGGTTTAATGTTATGTTTGATCTCTGAATGCAGACTGTTCCTTTTCAGGATGACTTGCCTTTGTAATCCTTCATGTTATCCTTCAGAAAGATTTTTTTGATCATGTGATTTGTACTAATCACAGTTTCATTATGAAATGTTAATGTTATATAAACACACTTATAGTATCCATGCTATTGATAAGACATATCATATATATAACGCAACAACAGTAACAAAAATGGCTTAGGGTGGTAAACAGGAACATGCAAGTAATAACAGGCTAGTAGTCAGTCAGGTTTTTTAGGATATTGCATTATACCCCTGGAAGAACAAGTCGAAAAGCCTTCTCATTAAATAATTCCCGCTAGTAAAACCAGGACACATTATCCATTATTCTAGCAAATGTCTAACACATATTAGTTTTCTAGAAGTAATGATACCCCATATTGGAAAGATGGGGATGAATTCCCAGTACAGAAAGTCTGATTTTCATATTCTTCAAGAATCATTCCATCCTTATTGTTTCTCTGCTTTTGCTATAGCCTCTTCAACATGTTTAATATTTTGATCCATCCTGAAGCTTCATTAATCAGTTGTTTTGCTAAATGAAAAGACAATGCATTTGAGATCCGTTACCATGAGCTACTGGTCAGTCTCTGTAGTTCAAAGCCCAAGCTCAGACATCTGGCTGTAAAGCTTTACAAACTCTTCAGTATGTATCAATGAACTGAATCAGGTGTTGTGGATTGGAGTTGGAGCTAAGGCTAGAGATCTCATAGACTAATAACTCAAATATCACATTGTTTTTTTTTATTATTAATTATTTAATAAGTATTTGTGGACTGCAGCTCTGATGCTTGAGTAGTTTTTGGGACATTGACAGTGCAGACACTGGTGTGTGTAATGGTCCATGTCAGCAGTTCTGAGGAAGAAAGAAGAGAATCCCTCTGACATGCTCTCATCTATTATGTATGCACATCTGTGTTTGTTTGTGTGTGGAGGGTGGGCTTTTTGTTGAGAATAATGTATCCATCATTAAGGAAATCCATGACACTTTTGACCTTCCAACTATGCAGAATGATACCTACATCCAAACACACATTTATACACACTTGTGATCTGTCGAGAATGAGAAATCAGCACTAAATTGATCCAGAGATAATGATTATTCCTGTGCTCTGCACTTTGAGGTGAATTAAAAGTGAACTGCTGAATGAACTAAAGTGAACACGTGTAGCTGATGATTGCTTTGAATGAACACAAGGGGGCAGCATGAACATTGACTCTTACACCTGACTGAATTCTAACATGTTCCCTGTGTGGTCTTTGCACTCTTGATGAAAATCTCAAGGTGTCCCTCGTGTTGCTGTTGCGCAGTTCCTAGCATGTGCCTTTCAAACTATAATTTCCTTCGGATACTTTATCGTGTTATCTTCTGCATAGATTGAAGACACAAGGCATATAATTGAATATAGATGAGTGTACAATACAACAAAACAGCAAGTGTTTGCCTCACATGTCATATTCTTGGACAGTTAAAGGTGCATTAGTTAGAACAAGTATACAGTAGCAGTGTCCATAAATGCATGAAAAGAACTGGCTGTAGTTCAGAGTGCCTAGTTTTCTAAGCATGCCCCGGCTTGGCTTTTATAGCAGATCCTTTGTTGCACCCAGTCACATGAATTTATGTAAATGATCTAGCTTAGGCAGCTCATCAGGGCAGAGAATAGGGTTAGAGACATGAAGTCAGAATGTGAAAATTTTCTAATGTAGATTTTTCTAGCTCATTCTCACTGGCTGTTTATAACAAATTTACACACACTGACACTCTGAGTATGGTTTAATATAGTTTTAAGTCTGGATCATCATTTGCTAGCATAACTGACTAACCAATATACTAGCACTGCTTGTCTCATTTGATTAGTTATTTATAAATCCATGCAAAATAAGAACGTATAAGTTTTATAACTAATTGAGCTATTGATCTAAACAGTTTGGCATGTTATAACATCAATTTAATTACCTTAATTACATTCATTACCTTAATTATCTAGCACCACCTCTTACTTCCTATTATTATTATTTTCTTACAACAACAACAACAACTTGAAGGTGCTGATACAGAAGCCATGTTTACCTTACTGAGAAGTAGAATGGGGTCATGTCTATAACATGACTGACAGGATGCTTGCTTTTTTTCAAGGGCTTGTTTTTGACAGGCGTACAACAGTTACGTTGCTAATGTTCTCTACAAACATTGCATTACTTTATTAATTCTACATAGAACAATACAAAAAAATGTTTGCTTTTGAGAGCACAAATGAGGGAGCATAACAGTGCTGGGAAAGAGAAAAGGAGATATAAAGAGACGCTGACATTCCACTGTGATCGGTGTGTCTGGGTGGAAAGGTCTGACTCATTTTCTGGCAGGTCAGTGGGATTTTCAGCCTCGGCTAAAAGCCAGCTGCGACCTTCCAGCACTGAGAGGCCCTGAATGGGCAACCACTTAACAGCCAACGCCCGAAGTCAGGCTAACAAGTTTATTCACATACCCTCTAGTCTGGAGAAACTATAAATCATTCCAGAGTTTGCATATTCTAAAAGTGGATTTGGAGCATAGTTAAATATAGTTACACCTGAAGCCATTCATTAGGACTGAGTTCAGAAGTTGAGGGTTTAGAAGTCAAAGCTGTTCAACAGTACTGCCTTTGTTCTTTCACAGACAAACTATCATCCACTGATTAAGAGGCCCTCCTTTACTGTTGAATGTGTCTTTACTGGGACTTTTCAGAGGCAGCATTACATTTAGGTTCCTTGATCATTACTCACCACAAGGCAGAGCACCCACGTGGAGTTTACAAGGCATGGTAGCATTTTAGCATGATTTCCACTTTATTGCTGTATTGCTGCTGTAGGAAGCTGTTATATTTGTATTGGTTCCAGATACATTTGATCCTCCCCTGTAATCAGTGGAAAGTTTTGTTCAGATACCCAGCCCTTTTACAGAAATGTGAATGTGTATGAAAACGTATAATTGTAATATATAATTGTCTGTCATTAAACCACACAGTTGCAGTTGAGTACATAGCTTTGCGTTAATACCTGTAACACTCCTCTATTACATTTGCATGTTATCACACACAGGCACACACACATCATGCACCACACACACTGCTGTCACATATTTCGCACTAAATTGCGAAATACTGCACACACTCTCACTTACATACTAAATTTGACACTCCCTCTGAATAAGAGCTGCTTCCTCTTTTGTGAATATGTGAATGTGCCTGTACAACCTGTGCTAACATTTTTCATAGTACATATCAGATCAGATCAAGATCAGATGAGATCAGATCAGATTTAATGTTATTGTCATTGTCCGCTGTACACATACAAAAACAATGAAATTCAGTTCGCGTCTCACCAGAGGTGTAAATAGCGATAATATAAATATGACTGTAGAAGTGCGAGATTATGGATAACAATAGCAGTAAACAGTTAAGCTGTGCAAAAAGTGCAATATAAGTGTGGAAGAGGGTGTGTGAGGTGAGGAGTTTCACACATTAAGCTCACATATCAAATAGGAACTGAGATAGACAAGGTTTCTCCTTACAAACTATTACACAAAGAGAGACTTTCACAAGCTTGTGTGTGTACACGGGGCAAAAAAGACTCACATAGAGTACAGATAATAAGCAAAGGCATACAAATAAGCAATTCTGATTCATGTATATAGCTAATTTAACTCACATGTGCCCGTGAAGGTCTAATGATTTACATTATGAGTAGGTGAGGTTCATTCCGAGTGGCATAGATCATTACTCTCAGCTCATTTGTATAATAGAGGGTATTGTTATATGGCATGCAATCAGTGTCCAGATCAATCAGGTAAATAAGCAGTACATCCAGATATCTTTAGGCTTCAAAGCCTTGCTGGCATTCCTTCCCTGTTAGTCAAAATTGGCAGAAAGCAGAAATTCCCCAACAGACCTGTAGTGTTAAAAGTGGCTTGGTCTGGAAATGAATTCTATCTCTTGTGTGTAACTGTACTGCAAAGCACAGCAAGCACTATCACAGCTAACAGGGAATCAGAACACATTTGACCGAAGAAGTATTACATTTGACCGAAGAAGTATTACATTTGACCGAAGAACTTTAGACTTTAGGTTACTAATGCAATATCCTTAGAATATGGTGTAATGGTGTTTGCTTCACAATGTTCTTACAACATTATTCACACAACATTTCTAGTTAAACAGAAACAGTTCTACTCTAGAAAAAGTTTCTTCAACAATTCCAGTCCAGAAAGCAATTTGTTTTTGACATTCTGACATTTGTAGTGATTTCACATTTGAAGTTTGAAAACTTTTCAACATGGCTGCCATCTCAGCCTCCATAGTTCTTGGCAGCAAGGGAGGTAAATGATTGTATCTATGTAGATTTTTTGTAATATGAATGTTAGCTACCATTTAAAAAAAGGTTTTAGCAATATAGAGTGTAAACACTTCTAGTCAGTGTCCTGTGTAGTGGAAAACAAGACAAGGCCTCTGTTTTTCAGCTTATTTTTGCTCCTCAGGAAATAGGGCAATGAATTCGACAGAAAAGTATTTTGCTCAGAATGGTTGAGAGGGACTCAGACATGAAGCTGTTAGGAGATGAGGGTGAAGATGATCAACTAGCAGTACAAGAAGAGAAAAAGTCGTAGGATTAGAAGTTGGAGCTTGGAGAAAAGGATGATACCCATCATGGGTCATTTTGGGTCAGACATAAACAGTAATCTCTAGTGTTCTGAGGTAAATTCATAATTCACTCAAGGAAATAATATTTTATTTAGCTGTACAATTTAAAATATTCTAAGTCTGTTTTAAGGTGCAAAGTATATAGTCTATGAATCCATCCTTCCATCCATCCATCCATCTATTTTCTGTATCGTTTATCCTACACAAGGTCACAGGGAACCTGAAGTCTGTACTAGAAGACTCAGGGCACAAGGGGCACAATCTCACACTCACACACCAATTCAGACACTACGGGCAATCATGGATGCCAATTAGCCTACAGTACATACACTATATTGCCAAAAGTATTTGCTCACCCATCCAAATAATCAGAATCAGGTGTTCCAATCACTTCCATGGCCACAGGTGTATAAAATCAAGCACCTAGGCATGCAGACTGTTTTTACAAACATTTGTGAAAGAATGGGTCGCTCTCAGGAGCTCAGTGAATTCCAGCGTGGAACTGTGATAGGATGCCACCTGTGCAACAAATCCAGTCGTGAAATTTCCTCGCTCCTAAATATTCCACAGTCAACTGTCAGCTGTATTATAAGAACATGGAAGTGTTTGGGAACGACAGCAACTCAGCCACGAAGTGGTAGGCCACGTAAACTGACGGAGCAGGGTCAGCGGATGCTGAGGCGCATAGTGCGAAGAGGTCACCAACTTTCTGCAGAGTCAATCGCTACAGACCTCCAAACTTCATGTGGCCTTCAGATTAGCTCAAGAACAGTGTGCAGAGAGCTTCATGGAATGGGTTTCCATGGCCGAGCAGCTGCATCCAAGCCATACATCACCAAGTGCAATGCAAAGCGTCGGATGCAGTGGTGTAAAGCACGCCGCCACTGGACTCTAGAGCAGTGGAGACGCGTTCTCTGGAGTGACGAATCGCGCTTCTCCATCTTCTCCATCTGATGGACGAGTCTGGGTTTGGCGGTTGCCAGGAGAACGGTACTTGTCTGACTGCATTGTGCCAAATGTAAAGTTTGGTGGAGGGGGGATTATGGTGTGGGGTTGTTTTTCAGGAGCTGGGCTTGGCCCCTTAGTTCCAGTGAAAGGAACTCTGAATGCTTCAGCATACCAAGACATTTTGGACAATTCCATGCTCCCAACTTTGTGGGAACAGTTTGGAGCTGGCCCCTTCCTCTTCCAACATGACTGTGCACCAGTGCACAAAGCAAGGTCCATAAAGACATGGATGACAGAGTCTGGTGTGGAGGAACTTGACTGGCCTGCACAGAGTCCTGACCTCAACCCGATAGAACACCTTTGGGATGAATTAGAGCGGAGACTGAGAGCCAGGCCTTCTCGTCCAACATCAGTGTGTGACCTCACAAATGCGCTTCTGGAAGAATGGTCAAAAATTCCCATAAACACACTCCTAAACCTTGTGGACAGCCTTCCCAGAAGAGTTGAAGCTGTTATAGCTGCAAAGGATGGACCGACGTCATATTGAACCCTATGGATTAGGAATGGGATGTCACTTAAGTTCATATGCGAGTCAAGGCAGGTGAGCGAATACTTTTGGCAATATAGTGTATCTTTGGACTAGAAGAAAAAACAGAGTACCCTGAGGAAACCCTCAAAGAACAGTGAGAACATACAACCTCCATGCACAAGGGCGAAGCCCCAGCCCCAGAGGTGACAGGAAAACTTACTAAGCCAACATGCCCCCCATGTATTCATATTAATATTAGCTATTATCTAAGTATTTTCAACTAAGTATTTTTTTCTCTACAGAGACTAAACAAGGCATCATTAGATGAACAGATGAGCTCTTTTGTCCTGTACAGCAGGAAGCCATGTCCAACATAACTGCACATCTTTGTTTTTCACAGTACAGATGGTTTGGTGTTGGATTTTGAAGCCTACAGATGCAAGAACACATTCAGGGATGTCAAGCTGTACAAGAAAATAGACACTCTGTACACTGATAGGTTTTTCTTTTTGGACTTGATTACCACTAACAGCTGGATTTAAGTAAGATCATCATGCCTTTGGGAAATGTATAAAGATGATGCAGTATTGTGAATTCGAGATGAAGAAATGATTGATCAAACACATTGTGTTGGAGGTCAATGAGACAAGGAAGGAAGAGAAGTCCTGTTGAGCCATAGACCAAAAAGAGTCTCTGAAAATATAAAGCACTGCCTTTGCCAAAGATGGTGGAGGCAAACAAAGCAACAATGTGCAGAAAGGAACATGCACGAAAAATATCATTGTGTAACAAATGATAAATATATTTCCAGTCAGAAGAACATCCTTCAGTATCATTCATGATTGTTATACTCTTCAATCCTGCGTGCCAAAGTGAAACTTTACACAAATATGCAAATTACTTAGACACAGCAAACATTAGTTGAATGAACTTCAACATCAAATCCTTTAAGTATAAACTCTTTTTTTTGTGCCAGGTCTCAGAAGGATATTAGAACAGCATCAGCTTGGGCCTAAATGCCAGTAACACAAAAGACCTCATTGTTGGTTTAAAGAAGAACAAATGTGTCACAGTGACGGGAGATGATACAAATTGAATTCCTCCTTCATGACAGATCTCAGAACTTAAAATGCTGTTGGGAAAACCCCTGCAACAATAAATGCATACAGTGTTATATGTAGATTTATATCCTAAGTGACCCGGATGTGTGATACTGGTCTAGTGATTCTTGATTGAGATTTAATTTTACATCCATTCATTTGCTGACACAAAACTTCAATAAAAGTATGATATGAAAAAGGACAATATGACAATCTGCAAAGAAACATTCTAAAAACATAACAAATTTGCACTTTTTCTTTACTTTTTACTGTCTATCTACTATCTTCTGTATGTAAACTTGGAGTAGAAAAGAAGAAAAAAAATTGATCAATGTTAGGTCCCAAAGAGAGAGATAGAGAGAGAGAGAGAGAAAACATATTATGTGGACCACCAACATTTGCCCAATCAGGACATGCGTTAAGTGTTAGTGATGGGAATCATTTCTTCAGTGAGTCAGATCATCTGGTTTGACTCACCAGTAACTTTTTTGGCTCCCATAAATAGCATTTTGCCATTTTTTCTGAACCAGTGATTGTTCGTCTTTCTTTGTTTTAAATTAAATGCAGAAGTATGTAACAAAAAATAACAGAAAGACAGAAAAAATAAAAAACATATGTCTCATGTAGCCAACTCTCAGCGTTCACCTGAAAGAGCCGAAAGAGTCAATTGACCCTCGTTATTAGATGTTTTCTAGCAGTGCAGGAGTCAATTACTATTTGCTGCGTCTGCTAATAAAGTCATGACTGTCCAGTTTCATTGAGTCTGCGCTTACTATAGCATTGAACCTGATGTGGTTTTCTGCTTTGGTCCAAAATGTGTGTTATGAGATGCTTTTCTGCACGCCTTGGTTGTAACAAGTGGTTATTTGAGTTACCACAGACTTCTTGACAGCTCAAACAAGTCTGGTCATTCTGCACTTGCTTCTCTCATCAACAAGGTGTTTCTGGATGTAGGACTTATACTCAGTAGATAGTTTTTGTTTTTCAAACTATTTTGTCTAAAAATTATGTTCCCAGGGGATCAGACCCAGCCAATCTGGCACCAACAATCATGCCATGAGCAAAATTTCCGGGATCTTTTTTTCCCTGTTTGTTGTCATTAACTGTGTTTCTGGCAGATGACTGGCTGATTGGATAATTGCCTAAATGTTCAGGTGTCAGGTGTACACGTGTACCCATTTCTATCTATCTATCTATCTATCTATCTATCTATCTATCTATCTATCTATCTATCTATCTATCTATCTATCTATCTATCTGTCTGTCTGTCTGTCTGTCTGTCTGTCTGTCTGTCTGTCTGTCTGTCTGTCTATCTATCTATCTATCTATCTATCTATCTATCTATCTATCTATCTATCTATCTATCTATCTATCTATCTATCTATCTATCTGCCTGCCTGCCTGCCTATCTATCTATCTATCTATCTATCTATCTATCTATCTATCTATCTATCTATCTATCTATCTATCTATCTATCTATCTATCTATCTATCTATCTATCTATCTATCTACCTGTCTGTCTGTCTATCTATCTATCTATCTATCTATCTATCTATCTATCTATCTATCTATCTATCTATCTATCTATCTATCTATCTATCTATCTATCTATCTGCCTGCCTGCCTGCCTGCCTATCTATCTATCTATCTATCTATCTATCTATCTATCTATCTATCTATCTATCTATCTATCTATCTATCTATCTATCTATCTATCTATCTATCTATCTGCCTGCCTGCCTATCTATCTATCTATCTATCTATCTATCTATCTATCTATCTATCTATCTATCTATCTATCTATCTATCTGTCTGTCTGTCTGTCTGTCTGTCTGTCTGTCTGTCTGTCTGTCTGTCTGTCTGTCTGTCTATCTATCTATCTATCTATCTATCTATCTATCTATCTATCTGCCTGCCTGCCTGCCTGCCTGCCTGCCTGCCTGTCTGTCTGTCTGTCTGTCTGTCTATCTATCTATCTATCTATCTATCTATCTATCTATCTATCTATCTATCTATCTATCTATCTATCTATCTATCTATCTGTCTATCTATCTACCTGTCTGTCTGTCTGTCTGTCTATCTATCTATCTATCTATCTATCTATCTATCTATCTATCTATCTATCTATCTATCTATCTATCTGCCTGCCTGCCTGCCTGCCTGCCTATCTATCTATCTATCTATCTATCTATCTATCTATCTATCTATCTATCTATCTATCTATCTATCTATCTATCTATCTATCTATCTATCTATCTATCTATCTGCCTGCCTGCCTATCTATCTATCTATCTATCTATCTATCTATCTATCTATCTATCTATCTATCTATCTATCTATCTATCTATCTATCTATCTATCTATCTATCTATCTATCTATCTATCTATCTTTCTAAAACTGCTATATATATATATATACCAGTTTTAGCCAACTCACAAATGGAGACTATGAAGGACTGTGTCTAAATCTGTGTTTAAAAAATAATTCCTATTTTATAATATATTTGAAATATTTTTTCATATTTTATCTGTGTTTAATATGTTGGAAATTGTGAAAGCTATAACATTACGGTTTAAAAAAAATCTCTTCAAATGTACTGATGTACTGATCTATCAATCTGTGTAGCTAACTTGTCTATGCAACAAAAAAAGCAGGCTTTGTGGCTAAATAAATATCTAGCAGGTTAGGTGATGAATCATTAACACTGGCTACTTATGAGATAACAAAATGTTTTATCTCATACATTTGCCTAATTTGACTCTGTATAGTGACACTAAATGGTAAGTGACTAATTCCTGTTATTCCTGCTATAAACAGGAAAGTATTGTCTTCAGTGGCAGATTGTGCATGTGATGTGATTAGAGGAGAGTGTGCATGTGAGACAGAGAGCGCATGGCTACAAACAGAAGCTTCTTGACCCTTTACGTGTCCTTGTGCATGCATGACTCACAAATTGTAGCTGATTGCCTTACTCTCACATGCTTGCTGCTAGCACATGTCTTGAGGAATACACAGAGTCCGTCTTCACGTGGTGTTCTCGTTCTCTATTTCCTTCCAACCACATGATCTTTAAGAATTAACATACTTTCCTTTTTATTAACAGGTGCTGTTCTTCCAGGCCAGAGATTTCTCAGCCTCTATTTCTGTATTCCTGACAGACACTGATGAATGAGATAAATCATGAATTCTGGTAATATACTTAATTGAAATAACAACAACAAAAGCAGCGGCAACAACAAAAACCCAGCATCAAGGCTGCACAATTGAATATCTTTCTAAAAATATGTTTTATTTATATATTTCATTATATTATTTAAGTCATGAAGGGCTTTCTAAAGTGCTTCAATATTCTAAAGTGCTTCAATGTGTTTTTCTTTCTTTCTTTTTTCAGGAAAATTATCACTCATCCATTGCAATTATTTCTGTAGTCAATATTTTCATCTGCGTGCAAGCCCTTAAGCAAAATAGAAAGATGAAAGGTTCTCTAATGTTTTCGGATTGTGTCATCTCTGATTACCAGGGTCCCAGTGTTTCATGGAAAGCTGTGTGCTTTGGCTGGATGACAGGTTGAGGTCATGGCTTCTCTTTGCTTGTTGTGGTGTGGAAGCCCACTGTATGTTTAGGAGGTTCCCTTCTGTTAATTCGTCAATCCTAGATTAACCCCATTCTCAAGGTAAATCCAGACGTATGTGGATCATCTTCATCTTCTTTGCCTAAATTCTCATTTCTTAACATTCTGAAAAAAATCTCTAGAATACAAAGGCATATATAACCCAGATATGAGCAAAATGTGAGCAAGGTGAGGAGTATTTCTGAAGATACTTTTGAGAAAGCAAAGACTTGTAGGCAACACCCAACAGACAAACAAACAAATAAAAATATACTATATCGAAACCAGTTATGACAACATTAATTTAGATGTCGGCTGAAAAACAGGTTTGTCACATTAAATATTTTGCATTGTTGAACAGAATTAAAGCAGAATTATGTATAAACCAGGACCATGCTCATTGAAAAAAGAAATGAATAAAGACACGTCTGGCATTATATAAGCTTAAAGCTGGAAGCTTTTAACTGATAAGCTAAAAAACATTACTCATGGTAAATGGTAACACATAAAATTTTACATGCTGTGATACTCAGGTTGTGACATTACAGGTTATTACCTAGATAATCCCTGCTATTCAGGATTTAAAACACATTAAAAAAGAATGCACATGTAATTGAATTACAGATAAATGAAATGATGCAGTCACAAAGCAATTTGAAAACAAAAACTGGCCAATCCAGCAAATCAGCCCTCTGACATTCTTGTTGTGTTTCTTTCCTCCATAGCTCTGCCCTTGGCACAGTTTCTAGGTTTTACGTAACTGCACTGGCCTCAGACACTGTGTTACACTGACACGTTTACCTCCTGCTGCATGTGAACTCGCTGTCACATGGCCACGTTCTCGCCTCCCTCCTCTCCTCCCTCCTCCCTCCTCCCCTCCCTTCTTCCCTCCCTTCTTCCGTCTCTGCTTCCCTCCCACCCTCAGGTGCTTAGGTTAAAGCGAAAGAAAGCATGTGAAGCATTACAGAAGGTAAAGCATCAGCTAGCTGTTGCTGTGCCTATCAAAAACTGTGTTTGTACAAGGATGTCTGCATCTCTCACCAATCTCACATTACAGTACCTGCTTGTGTTTATAGTAATTGCTTTGTAGTGTGTACAGATGTGATTTCCAGATGTTCTCATAAGTACTTTTATTTATTTTTTAATTACAACGTCTGTTGTGCAGCTGTAGTCTACAGCTACCTCTTCAATAACAAAAACATAAAGTGAAGAATTTATAGACTCCCTCTAGCCAAAAAGATACAAGCTGGTTTGCTAGTCTGAAAAGGAAAATATCCAATCCTGGTCAGTGGATCTTTATATACTAGTATAGCAGACTTAATAAATAATTAATTAATTAAGTAAATTAATTAATTAAATAATTCATTCATTTCCTTGTTTCCCAAATGAGGTCAACCAGTCAAAAGACATTTTCTGTTGAAACTTTCCACTTCACAGAAGTTATGAGGCTGAAATGTAAAATGGAATTCCAAATTAGAGCTGCGGTATTTTTATTTTAATCTGAATCATGCCCACTTCCAAAGGAGCACAACACATGTGCCCTGCAGCACAAATCAAGCAACACTTCACATTCAATACACACCTATGTAAATGACTTTGGCCTTTCTTTGTTTAATATCTGAATGTAAAAACTGACACTGTAACCGATTTTTTTTGTTGAAGCACAGCAGCATCCCAGTCCTCATACATACCTGTGGTCCAACTTTTTTGCATAAATACCCAGCAATTCATATACATGCTTCAAACAACACTGTTAAGCTGCCAACAATTTTTATAAACAATTTTGTAAGAAAAAGTTTTTATAGTCAGTGGATATTCAGGATTTGTGGTATAATATATTTGGTATCTTAGGCAAAGTTTTCCATTGAAATGTTCCATTTCCATTGACACTTCCAACTCAGCAGCGTTAAACCAACTCAAAACACCTTTAATGTAATGATTGTTTTGAAGAAACATGAGCTTATGAGGCTCTTAATGGGACATATGAGGCCCTAGAACATTTCTCAAATCAGTCACATGGATTTTTTATTCATTTTTAAAAAGTAATGTTGGGGATTGGGTGTAGAGGCTTGTGTGGCATAAGGTTATGGAAATATTTTGAGTGAAATAACCTTCCATTATTTGGATTTCAACTATATAGACTAGGTTTCATGTTTGTGCTGTTGTCTTGAAACTGGCATTTATTATGATTAAAATCCAGTATGATTAAATGCAAGCAGGTTTAACTCTACAGCTCTGTAAACACTGCCTAACTGTTACTGCTGTTGCTGCTTTAATAACATGTCATGTCAAAGTGCAAGCAAATAAATATTCTAGGTTTATTCATCGGTTACAATTACCTGAAAATAATCGTGAAGCTTGACAGTACACCTGTGACCAATAAACACCACTGAATTTCTCATTTTATTCATAACATGCCTACAAGATGATTCATTAATAACTATGAAATAGATACTTTGTTATATTACTAGTGTCTACAACATGACAAGAAAAATAAATATGTAAAATAATAATAAATATGTTTGTCAGATAACACTGCCTGTTACATGTTTAGCCTTTATTTAAATTCACTCATTAGCATGAGCTGGATTACAGCAACACTAGCTGTTAGGTGGGAATACACCCTGAACAAGAAATTGACACCTACCAAATGACGTACAGGCGTTTTTATATTTTTTGGATGTGGGAAGAAACCTTAAAAACCCCAGAGGAAACCCAGAGACAATAAGTCATGAACCGGGGGCATTACCTGCTCACTGTGTCACCTCATATATGTATATTTAAATGAAAAATATCTTTAAAGTATCTTTAATATTTTGACATACGATAGTATTCTCTAAAACCCAGAACCAGTCATATGCCTTTGCCAAGAGCCTTAAAGTGATTGTATGTTTTGTACCTCTTTAAGGCAGAAGGAGGAAGTAGGGAGGGTGGAGGGTTGAAGGCTGCTCCTGAAACCTGACTCTCTCAGTACTGCTGCACAGCGGCTATTAATATAACCTCATTGGCCTCAGTGTTCCAGGGTTCGTGGTCTCTATCTATCTTTCCTCTCTTTCTGAGAAAGCAAGAGGTTTCATGGTTACAATGATGAAATAATGATGGATTTTAGGGTTTTTCAGCTCCCTTTTTTTTTTTTTTTTTTTTTTTTTTTTTTTTTTTTTACATGCCCTTACTGAACCCTTAATAGAGACTCAGTGGCCTCAGGGTTCAAGGTTTCTCTCTCTCTCTCTCTCTCTCTCTCTCTCTCTCTGTGTGTGTGTGTGTATGTACCTGCCCTCATTTTTTCTATTATTTCTTAGTGCACAATGATGAGTGATCAGTTTTCATTTCATTTATCTGTCAATAAACAAGGGTTATAGATTGGCAAACAAGGTATGATTGATTTTAAGGTTTCTAAACAAGTATTATCAGCTTACATTTTTCAAACATGCCCCAATATCAATAGCCTCAGAGTTCAAGGTCTGTCTCTGTTTGCAAAGCCATTTATGATTGGGCATGGTTAAGGCCCAGAACTGCACAATGCTTTTGAAATTCTTTAAGATAGAATGAACAGAATGAACAGAATTTCCTGGACATGGAGGTTAAAAATATCTTGACAGTAATTTCAAGAAGAATTTAAAAGCGAGAGCGAAAGCTTGAGAGCTTTCTATAGCTCTCTTACTATAGCTGCATAGTTATTTAGATTAGTGTTGGATAAGCTCTTGTCACATATTTGTTGCAAATCTATTATATTAGCAATGTCTAAGGCTAGGTCATGTTTGCATTTTTGATATCTGCATGAAATTCGGAACACCTATATAAAGGTTGACTCTGTCCTAATACCAGGAAGTTGACATTTAGGCAGTATATATGGTTTCTGTGCATTTCCTTTTCTAAAATGCCAAAAATACTTCCAAATCAACACCGAAATATTTGACTAAACACAAAGTCGGTTCATTGCAATAGCCGCTTCACTTCACAACTTATTTTGAAAATTGTTTGTGTGTGTGTTTGAAAGAACATGGTTAAACAAAAATCTACAATGTGTAGGTCATTTTCATGATCTAAATGAATGCGTTGATGGTCCAAATTAGTAATATTGCTACTTCCAAAAGCAAATGGATAAGATGATTATAAGAGTAAATGTTTGCTGTGTGATGTTGCCCTTCCACCCACTCTGTATTGTCACATGTCCTTTTCAGATCAAACAACACATTCTAACTATTTCCTCATAGCTCCCTTTGCTCGAAAGGGCTTTATTGTTTGGAGTGGTTACATGACCATGGTGTTGTGTAAAACCCTCACACACACACACACACAGTTGTTGCCAAACACAGATAAGAGTGGTCGAATCATTAACGAGCCTAAGCCTGGGGGGATGGTTGAGTTGGCTCTGTGTGTGTGTTTGTGTGTGTGTGTGTGTGTGGTGTGTGTGTGCGTGTGTGGTGTGTGTACGTGCATGAAATGGAGCCAAAGGATGAATAGTGAGAGACAGACAGAGAACCAGGTCAGCAGTTGCATGTGAAAGTAAATTTATGCCACCTGCTAAGAAAACTGAACGTATGTCAGGCATCCACTGAGACACATACACACACACACACAAAACCTTCCTCTGGCTATGGCAGGTTAATCATTCAATCCACTCTTCCCTCTTATCTGTGTTTGACAACAAACCTGTCGATGTGGAGGAAGGGGACTGTAGAAACCTTTTGAATTTCTTGGAAATTTCACACACACACAAAAAAAAGAAATGGTAATGCAGTATGTAGTGTTGCTGCCTCTCAGCACCGGGGTCCATGGTTCAACCCTGAGCTTGTGTTACTGTCTGTGTGGAGTTTTACATGTTCCCTTTCCAGGTTCTCTGGTTTCCTTCCACGTTCTCTACATGACTTTAGATTGGCATTGTGTGAGTGAGTGTGTGACTGTGTGTAAGCATGATGCTTTATAAAAGACTGGCATGAATGCTTCTGGAAAAGACTCCAGATCTACGGCAACACTGATTAAGATAAAGCAATTACTGAATGAATTAGTAAGGGAATTAGTAATTCCAATAGCAGATCCACCGCCGAAGATCACAATTCAAATTAACATTAGGTGATTACAAAAAAAAGGATATTTGTATTGTGTTGTATTGTAATATAATGCGCAAGGGTTTGATAAAGGAAAGGTATGAAAATGAACTTTTCATGCAAATTCAGTCATGTGATTGATGATGATTTATTTTCAGTTAGTTTAGGTTTCAGTATGGCATACAGCTAGTATGACACTTACCTAGTTATTCTTGCATGCTGAAATGGATTATGTCTCTGTCACTATGATTTAAGTAGGTGATGATAAACATCAGTATGTGATAAAGCATTATTGCTTTTTTTTTTTTTTTTTTGCATTCATGCCCTGAGGTAAGAATAATTTCTGTCTTAAGGTGGTAAATTTATCTTTGAGGATCTTTAAGCTTTCTTTCTTTCTTTCTTTTTTTTTTTTTAGAATATTAATAACTTTCAAGCAAGTGTTTACCAAAAACCTTGGTGGTGGTGGTGGTGGTGGTGGTGGGGGGGTCCATTAATTAAAGCGGTGGAGGAGAGCTCGTAGTTAATTAGTGAGATAGGATGCGGTTTACTGAATAGGAACAATACAGTTACTGAACAGGAATACATTCACCATTTTCCTTTCTTCTTCTGTTATTTCCATTCTCTATAATAAGCGGTGACTAAAGCTAATAGACAAGAATGACTAGTACACGAGCAGGGGATGTAGGTCAGAGAGATGGAGAGAGAGAGAGAGAGAGAGAGAGAGAAAGCAGTCTTTGTTTGGCAGTGATGATGCACAAAGCCAGGCTCATGTCTAAGGTCACTGCCCTCCTCTGAAATGCATTCAATATATAATTATATATATACAGTGTATGAGAATGACAGATATGCACATTCAATTCGTGATATCCTGGATCAGTATTCATCACATATCTTCCTCTTCTTGGTCATCCTTTTTATTGTTATTTTTCCTTCTGCTCATAATTTATAAATGAACAGATGGTAACACTTCTGTACTGGGATCATAGTTTAGTGTGCATATAATTAGTGAATATAGCAGTTATTTGGCAACATGAAGAGCACTGTAAAAGTAACATTTGCAGTAATTTTGCAGTGTTGTCAGGATACAACTGAGCAGTTCAGGCTTAAGGCTCTCCCAAAACATGGGAGCTTGGTAGTGCTGAGATTTAAGCTCACAACCTTCTGATCTGGATCCACCGAGCCATCACTCCCCATAACAAGCTTGCACTGTTCCAGCCACCTCTGGCGTTGCATTAAGTCTTACTGAAAGCTGAATTTTAGTGCTGTACTAAACTGAACTAACGTGTAAATTGTAAATGTAGACACAAGAGACACAAACAGAATCTTTTCCATTCTCATTCCTGCTTAAAACATATAAATCAACCAACTATGGTACACTTTTCTAGCCCTTTACTATACACTGCACTGCTCTAATTACCAAATTATTTACAGCACAATACTGTAAAACACTATTCTGCTATAAAATAAATACTTTAAATGTAATTTTGTACAGAATGTTTATTACTTCTTTATTTAGTGTTCTCATATTCTTTCCCTTTATTACACCAGCTTCTCCTTAATAATTTTCCATTTTCTGGAAATTCATGTGACTCCTTAACCTTTCTCTTTTTTAACATGCTCAATATAATACATTATAGTTTCTTTTGCAACAACAAATTTATTTGTATAATGCACAAAGGCTGTGTTGGGTATGGTTGTTTATATCTGCTAAAATGTCAATGATAACAGGAACTGACTTGGACATTCCACTGCATTAAATGCAACTGTAAATGGATAAAAAAAAGTATGATGTGTTGTATATTAATGGAGTTTTGCCTTTGGACTGCATCAAACCATTGATTATTCTCTCTTTAAAGCATGCCCTGTTGTGTTTCTTTTTTTCCATCATGTGGGATTGAAAGCATGGGCTGATTGAGCCAATTATTACACTCGAGAAACCATGTATGACTAATTGCTCATTTACACCGACCCTTTTAAAACATTTCCAAGTTCGATTATTTTCTAGCATTTCTTTTCATGCATTTCTCTTCACTGTATTTGAGGCTTCCAAGTAAAACGCCACATCTCAGAAGTAAAATACTTTGAACAATACCGAATCTAATGAATCCACTGTGTCTTATGTGGAATTTGTAATTACTTTACTAATGGGCTCAAGCATATAGGCAGAAGAAAGCATTAGTGCAGATTGCTATTTCAATTCAGAAGATCAACTTTTTTTTTTTATCTGTCACTAGGCTAACTTAGATTTGTGTTCAACAAAGAAATAGAAAAGAACATAAGTCCAGAGCTGTGCAATGCCATTAGGTCTGATAAGACAAAATGCCTCTGTGGAATCTGAACATGAAAGTGGGCTACCTGCCATGACCACAATTCATTCCTGGGCCACTGTGAGCAATTATCCTCTTGGGTTCTTCTCAGTATCTACAGTAAATCCAGATTAAGTGTCTTTGATTTGGCTGCAAACAAAAACATTTCAATTTTCCTGCCACATGCTTTGCCTCTTTTCGATTAAAATAAAGACGGAGGTGAAGATACAGTGCAAAATGTCATGGAATTCCTTTCTTTCAATAAACTTAATGTCTGGGGTAACGTCCCAGTCCTCCATTTACTCTGTGATATTTTATATACTATTAGTTTTTCAAATGCTGATACACTTGAATTCTCACAAACAGCCATGAATTACAACAAATAGGTTTAATTAAAGTCAACAGTTTAAATGCTTAATCACCCAATAGATATTTAATTTCTGGTTAATCTTGCTAAACAAGTGTGCTCTCCTCACACATTCAGTGTCACGCTTTTATCAAATTGTTGGCTATGTGCCATATCAAAATAAAATAAGCCTAGAGTTTGTGAGTTGTCTAAATTCCAGCTGTTAACAGTGATCAAGAACTCCAATTTATCCAATTTACAATGTCAGTCTAATGATTTCTAATAATTTGTCAATCTATGAAGCCTTTACTCAATCAGTGTCATGGGGTACATTCATTGAAAAGGAAATCTTTAAATACTTGGAATGTAACCAGGACCCAGGTTTTAAAATCGGACAGATTGGTGATTTGTGCAGAGAGAGAAGTGTGTCATTGTGTGCAAAATGTGTAATTTTCAGATTCTCATATACCATTGAGCTGACACCTAAATAAAAAAAAGCTAAGTCTGTAACTCTGGGGTCGTGTTTAAAACCATTATGTCTGAATTCACTTCATGGACTGCCTAATTTTCATTCATGCACAAAGGCCAGCACAATAGTTGAAAATTCGGTGACACACACAGACAAAAGATCCTTTTTTTATGTTTTATTCAGTTTCTGCAGCTAATCGAGTCCATGAATGACTAAACCAAACTGTAGCTCCTCTAATTCATTAATATACACTTATAATATGCGCAAGGATTATGTTGTATAATACTTGTTTCTGCTAGCCAGAAGAAGAGCTTAGGAAGTGTAAAGTGTTTCATTTGGTATTATATTTGGTCACATTTCAGATATATATCAACCAAGATGTTTGAAGACAAATGATCTGTTAAAGCTGTGAATTTAGCTAATGTAGGCTAGTATAAGAATGCTAGCTTTTCTCTCAAAACAGCACCATAATTAGCTAATTCATTTGTTTTATTGTTGTTTCATGCTGTTTCACTATTTGTAAAGTGATGTAGTTGTTATTAGTATGGTTCCTGGAATAAACAATTCCAAACATTTACCATAAAGTGTTTTCTCAGATACATTTGGCAATCGTATGTGATTAGGTAGATTCTAGCTTATAACTGAGCAAAAGAATGTTCCATCCTAATCATCTGATTTATGACCTGGTTCTCTCATCTTAGAGAATCTATTAGATCAATACATTGTTCTTTATCTCATTATAGCAAACATATTTATAATGAATAATTTAACACATATTATTAACCAGCTGGTACCATTCATTTTATATTTGAAATGCTGTACGATGTGTTGTGTCAAAGTGCATGCCAACACTTGGATAGGTTTTCCCCTCTGAGAAGACGACCCACTCTTTCTGTTATTGGAATAAAGTTTCTGCTAGTAGATTATTTCATATCTAGAGTGGGATACATGTCCCCTGCTCTGCTTTATTAATAGAAACTCTAGTCAGTATTTCGGAGAGTATAGACTAAGATCCATTTACTTGTGGCATGAACTTAGTCAGGGTTTGTGTGTCCCCAGGAGTATAGTTGAGAACCCCTGACCTAAATGTTTTTATGTGTCCTGTGTGTTCCAAATCTTTTTTTAGTTCAAACACATATACCAATCACCATTAAGGGACACACCAAGCTGACGTTGAAGAACTAACAACAACCAAGACTGACGGATGGCTGGCAACTAAACTTACACCCCATTTCCAGGTATAAATATATAATTCTACTTTTTATATGTCTTATAAAGTTACTTTGTACAATGTCCATTGATCCAATGAGCTATACAAATAAAATGTAACTGACCTAAATTGAGCAGCTGACTATTTTCACAAGCCAAACTTCTAGATTTTGTCAAGAACTGCTTACTTTTATAAATAAAAAAAAAGAAAAGTAAACAACAACAACAAAACCCCTTGCTAAACTAAATGCAAACTTGTATTATCTTGTTTACTGGCCACTAACTGTTGTACCATGAGATTTTTTTTTACTTCCAGTGACTCAAATATCATTGACATAATCAAAATTGTGTTAACTCTGTCAACACACACGCATGCATGCATATACATGGGTGTGTGGTATTGTATAATTGTATAATTGTGAAGTTTTGTTCAGAAAAGTGTAAAAAAAAAAAAAGCCATCACATAATCCATATCTGAGACTAAGGGCAAATTAGTGTTAAACGTCTGGTCTCAGCACAAAAGATACAGCCGCCAACATGTCTCAGGGCCTTTAAAGAGCTCAGACTAATCTAACGTAATACTTGGACCTCATTTGGTTCAGTCACACAGAAAGTAAGTTTCATGGTAAGCCTTCGCTGCAGACCACTTTAAAGTGCAAACAATGTTGTAGTTGTGGTGAAAGAGCAAAACTTCCTTGTTGTCACAGTGGTGTGATCTTATGATGTCTTGGTGGTGACTTGTCAGTGGTAATTAGCGAGTAATAACTTCATGTCCTTTCTCATGATGTTCATCATACGAAGTAGGAAAAAAAAAAACACTGTTGCATTCACAAAAGTGTCGAAAGTCTTTCGTTTGCACCATCAGAGCACAAAGCGCTGTTTTAACTGCACGTTTACAGTTACAGGCCTGTGTGGCTATCATGCACCATTTTGAACTGACTTTGCAGCCTAGCAACAGCTGCAGATACTTAGCAACAAGCTAGCAAGTAGACATTAGTGAGTAGCTTAGTAACAAGGCTAATGTTAGCTATAACGTTAACGTTGCTGGTTACCTTCTCCAAACAGTGATTAGTATGGGCAATGGTATAGATTTATTTTAAACTTAAAGCGAGAACTGTTATAAGCTCATTTCAAAGAAAAGAAAGGGGACTTTACACTTTGCACAGCCACATTTTCTATGGCTTTTAATGGATGTAGGCAGGGAATTACAAGTTGAATGCAGCACTAGACCCCCTTTTAGCAGCTCTTTTAAAAATGATTCACCATGGAGAATCTTAGCAGATTAAGAGATGCGGGGTATTTCTGTTATTGCCCACCTTTGATCTTGGCTGTTGCATAACTCATTGATTAATAGAGATCGAGTACTTTATCTAATCTAGCTCTGAATGCCCCTCGCCTCTCACCCATTAGTTTAGTTGCTTTCATCTTAAAATTACTGTGGCGATACCAGGGCTTTGTATATGACTTCCTGCTGTACTGAAAGGGGAATCTTGCCAATGGGTTTTCAGTGTGATTGGATTCTGGTTTCAAGCTGAAATCAAACACCATACTTTGTTCAAGTATGCATGAGAAAATGCCACACTAGATAGTTGAACTCTTTAGACTTTATTATATGAACTATTGGCTAAGCTGTTTCATTGGATGGTTGTAATAGCTTGAATTTATAGTAATAGCTTGACTTTCAGCCGCTCACCTTTATCTTCAGTGATTACCAACCAAAAAAAGGAGAGTAGGGTCAAAATAGATCACACTTTGCAATGGGAGTAACTGAATAATCCTGCATTAATACCTAATTGTGAACTGAATTAATATATATGTGAACTAATGATGAATTAAGGCATGTACTAATCACAGTCTGATTCAAGATTCAAGAGTTTATTGTCATATGTACAGTGTACAGTGTGTTACACCATACAATGATATTCTTACACTGTGAATCCTCCAGTAGCCTAACACATAAATTAAAGATATAAAGAAAGAAAGAATAGAATAAACAAGGTGTGAATTACAAATGTACAATTCAAAATGACTCATAGTGCATAGTGATGAACCCTAACTACAACAGTCTTATGATTTCATGCCTGAATAATGAGCACCTTAATTACACGTTAGTAAACGTTTATTAGTTAATTAATGTATTAATTAACAGGTAAATCAAACATAATCTTTAAGAAAAAAAACTATTTATATTATTTGCCATATGCAGCTGCATACACAAACATCACCGGATGTCACTGGATTACTTTACATATATAATTTATGATTTACACTGATCCTTCTTAAGGAATGTAGAAAGACGCACTAATAATAAACACCAGTAATTTCATCTCAACCCATTTTGCATCATTCTCCATCCATTTCTCGTCAAAACCCAGTGTAGTGCTACGAAGCCTGGCTCTGCTTCTGCACCTAAAAAGGTGAAAATTTTGAAATTATGTACAGTTTATTTGTATTCTTTCATCTATAGCATGATTGAGTTAGTTTCTTTGTAAACGTTAACTAATACATTAACTAGCGTGTATTTGAGGTGGTTGTAATTCACATATGAATTCATAAGACTCTTCATAGCTCTTCACTGGTTTGTGATTAGTATATGCCTTTACTCATCACGAGGTCATAGTTAAATCAGTATTAATTCAGGCATTAGTGCATGATTATTATTCTACTGTTTTGTTTTTTAATGTAAGGTGGGCAGATAATACCAAGACCAAGACCATGGTATTATAATTGCTCATTTCACTCCCGCATACTCCTGAACCCAGATCTATGCCCTTAAATGGGATTTGGGGATACTAATGTAGCAGACTACAGTCAATGTTTTTTCCCCTCTTCACAGTATGTTCTCATGCCTCTGCACTGATTATTGATTTTAATCACTTCTTCACTGTCTTCATGAAGCAAAGAGCATTTCTGCCATGTTACTGTTAGGTTCTGTGTTTTGTGGCATTTTTGGATTTAACACATAACAATGCTTTCTGCTTGCCACCGAGTGTGTGTGTGTGTGTGTGTGTGTGAGTGAGTGAGTGAGTGAGTGAGTGAGTAAAACCAGACCACCAGACTCATAAAAAGAAGCCTGTCTTTATCCCAGGCACTGACATGGCCAGCTGATGGGGCCCCCCAAAACACAAGTGCTAGCATTCCATCTCATGCACCGGAAAACATCCGCCCATTTCTCCCTCCCTTGCCTTCCTTCTCTTTCTGTCCTTTTACCCACTCTCTTTCTGACCACATGTGCAGCCTTTGTGTCCATGTCCTTATAAGGAGCTTTTGTTTTTGACATGCAAACACTGTCTTGCACCCAAAGCCCCAGGTTAGCGTCAACGTAGTGACGAAGAACGTGTCGAAAACTCAGATAAAGGCTCAGCGTGGGTCCCTTGTTAAGGCAGACTAAGATAAAAAAAGCAAGACACGTGGCTTTGATCGAAGCTGCGCACAGATTCATGGAAAACACAGCTGAGTTCCTCAGAAGCGAGGAGCAGGAGAGGGAAGGGAGGAGGAAAGGGACTGAATGTGAGTGGGTGAAGAGAGCGGAAGTAGGAGGGCCTTAGAGTGGCTAGAATGGCCTGGTTTGTCTGGTTCTTACTCAACTCTGCCTTTTCCAACTTGGGCTGCGCTATGATTGGCTTGAACTCTTGTCGCCATGGTGAACGGGTTCGCTCTAGGCTCTTTGGATAAAGACGTGTTTGCTGGAGGGAGGGTAGGAGAAAGAGGAGGTTGGGGTGGAGGTGACCTACATTTTGATTTAGTTGCAGGCTTGACTGGTCAGCCCTCCAGCAACACGTTTTACATACTGCACACACAAGCCATTTACTGACTGCAGGGGAATTTTCCTTTGTGAATGATTTGGCAAAGTTTTCAGCAGTTGGTACTTACCACATGATGTGTAATAAGGTTTAATTAGACCTATCTCTCACTATGACTATGTGCCAATTATCTAAACCTTGGTTGGGTTTGTTCCAGGATTGCTTTTTACTTTAGCTTTTTATGATGTGTAATACAAATCTGTAACACTAAATATTTCGACTGTGTTCAAAAAGAGAACTCTCCAGAGCTTTTAACTACGTTAGCCATAACTCTAGTCTCTTAAAGCTTTTGTTCTTCTCCCGGTCTCACTCTCTCGACAGCACCTGTTGCTATGCTGATGTGTCTAAACTGTGCTAACTGCCATTTGGCGTTTATGGGGTGTGTCTGTGAGTGCATATTTTAGTGTACACAAAATGTGGTCAGGGAGTCTATTAGTCAAATACATCCTCAGGAGGATTCATGTCATATAAGGGAATGGTACAGGTTTAGACAGTAGCAAGTCTTTATGAAGTCATGTGATTTATTAGTATGAATTATCCTCTTTCTCTGCTTCCCTCATGTAAGTCAACTGACCTTAATTCAAGCCACAAATGGGGAAATGGGGGAAGAAAAACAAAGGTAGAGTCACACACACACACACACACACACACATACACACACTTGGCAAACTAGCTTTGCAGGAAGGGTCTTTGTTCATATTGGCACACATGCAGTCTAAGGGTTACACAACACACACTAAAACTTTCTGTCTTTTCTTTTTCGCTCTCGGGGATAACACTCTCATATGGACATATATATGGAATCTGGTAAAATGAATATGCACAGCTAGTGTTTCTAGCTCTCTAGTGAACATGGTGTTAATGGTGTCAAATTGGGACACAACATTTAGCTTGAAATGGGATCATGATGAGATCAAAATGTCAATGCACCAACCTTAGGTAGAATTGCATGAATGTTTAAAATAATTATATATATACTGTATATACAAGTGAACAGTCAGTTCTCAAAGTTGATGTGTTGGAGGCAGGAAAAATGGGCAAGTGTATTGAGCTGTATGACTTTGACAAGGGCCATATTGTGATGGCTAATCAACCATCGGATACCACAGAACACTTTGAAAGGTCTTGCAGACCATGCTGATAGACACAAGCTGGTCCTACACAATATTTGGCAGGTGGTTTTAATGTAAATCCAAGTAAAACAAAAAAGTAGTGGTATTCAATAAAGTAGGTCACTTTTTATTGCTCTCTCCTATTGTCTTACCAGTTTTATGAGCTGTTAAAACCAGCCTTCTGTTTGCATGAGATCTATGAGATCTTGCATGGAACCTCAGTGATAGCTTTATCATTTCCTCATTTTAGATTTGTAGTTTTTTCTAGGGGGGTTGTTTAACATGTAAGACTTGACCTTGAAATTAATCTCAATACTGCTGTGTCTTTGACCTTGGTCTCCTCTCAGTTTTGAGCCAATTGTATCTCAATCTTGCCTTGAAGCATGATGTCTCAAACTAATTTCAATTCTAAGTGCAATTATAAAAAAAATCCTGCTGAAGTCATGTTCTTGACCTCATTGTTTGTTGAAGTGTGGTTGTATTTAAAGCACATGATAAAATCTAGGTAGAAGTAATAGCTTAGATTTATAAAATAGTCGACTATAGACATTCTAAGCGATTGTTTCCAGTTAATTACTAAAGAAGGTAAAGGTGAAGTTAAAACAGCTGAAATTTATAAAAGGTTAATGGTCATAAATGAAGATTATACTTACTTTGTGTACAAAGTATATAACAATTCAAAACAATTATTAATGAAATTAATCTTATTAATTTGCCTATTGCTTGTGTACTTCTACCGACTGACGGATTACAGTTAAAGGGTGCAGTTGATCTGATTTATGTTGCTGTCACACATCATACTCCTAGGATGAACTCATACACCTTTCTCTAAATAGCTCTGAGAAATTTTATAACACGTGTTTATGAGCAGCTTTATGTCTTACAAATATTAAGTATCCTTTTAAGACTATTTTTAGGAATAATTCTCAGAAGCTACAGGCTAAACCTGTACATACTGGCCCAGGTCAATAAAAGTCTTGGCTGTTTCTTGGTACTGAGTGAGGGGGCAACCCACTCAAGTTTTAAGAAATCTACTGCATTAAATCCACTCTGAAGCTCTGAATCTTAGATAAAATTGTATTGTCTCAGAGAGGATTTCCTTGCCACCATCGCAAATTGATAAATTAATCATTTATGTTCTGAAATTATGTGTGTAAAGCTGCTTTGTGGCAAAGTCTATTGTTAAAAGCACAATACAAATAAAATGGAACTGAATTGAATAAGATTATGGGTATGTTGAAGGGGTCAGTTTGCCACCTGTGATCAGTTGAAAGACAAAAGGATGGAAGCAACAGGAAGAGAAGGCCTACTTCTTTGTTTTTTCTTTGATATATAAATGACTCCCATATTTTCACCTTGCTCAGTCCCCCCTCCATTCTTTCTCTCTCCCTTTAGTTCTAGTTCTTATTGTGTCCTCACATTGGCCGTGTCATTTTCTTGTATTTTCTGGCCTAGAAAATGTAGTTCTTTCTCTGGCCTATTTGATGCCAGAGAAAGAACCAGCTTTTAAATAAAATGTTTATTTAAGCAAAAAGAGAGATAAAAGTTTCACTTGCAGTTCAGAGCCTAAAATGAGGATATAGCTGAAGCAAGGCAAACCTTTTCCATAAATACTACAATTATATGAGTTGAAAGTGTTCACCAAACACTTAATTCTTTGGAATAAAGTTGATACATGTCTAAATTTCTGATTAAAATTTGACATACGGAAGAGGTTATCAGCGATAGTTTAGGGCATTTTGTATGTGCCATTTAATACCTCTATCAAATTCAAGGAAGAAACATTCATCATAGTAACATAATGTTCTAGTGACACCTGGGAAAAATTCCCGCATGTCAATTTCCATTCATCAGCAGAGCCTAGGAAAGTACAATTGTTGCAAAACAACATTCATTTATTCATTTGTTCATTCCTTGTGTCATGGTGAATCTATACAGAGTACACTGGACACAAAAAGATTCAATGTGCCTTTTTTTCCCCAATTGTTCCAACTTTGACCTAGACAGCTAGTTATAAAAAACTGAACCAGGCTGAAGTTCACAGAATTAGCATTCGATGTGAGAAGGAACAGAAGCCTTAAGTGACATATTTGTGAAGCTCATCTACATTTTTTCAGCAACACTGTTTCAAAACAGTGTAACCAAACCCTCTCAAATGGGTTTGTAATGGAATCAGATAGTGTCTTTGAGCTCTGACATAAGTACCAAGGCATTTTCAAACAGAAATGTTTACAGTAAAGAAAAACATATTAAATGGATTGCTGACAGATATATGCACTACAACCTTTTCAAAAGACATTGTAATTTAGTGATCCAATGAACTTCAGTGGTATTGATTTGTAGGTCAGTGTTAACTTCACTGTGAGTGATGTTTAGTTGACAGCTCCAAGTGGGAGTCAGTGCCAGTTGGGTTCACAGTGAGCTTGGAACAGACATGACAGCAGTTCTGGCTAGCTCTGAAGAGTTTCAAAATACTGCAGTCTCTCTAGGGGAGGTTCGCCCCTGGCAAACACATGCAACGCACACACACACACACACACACAGTATTGTACAAAATGAAGAAGAAACACAAAGAGTGAGAGCTGTTAGCCACTACTAAGGTGCTCAATGTGTAACTAATGTGTGACTGATGCCTTAAAAAACACACACTTTTGTCTTTCTTCAAAGATACAGTAACAAACATTTATATAGACCCTTCTATCTCTTCTGTAACTGTTAAACAGAATGCATGTAAGTATATGATGAAATCAGTGAGTTTGAAAAACAGATTAATAACAGCTGCAATGTGATCACATTTACATAAGCTTGTTCACAGGCTGAGGGCAGATAATCGTACAATTATTAGTAGGATTACAGCCTGCTATCTTGGAAAGCAGTGACAGGCCTTGTGTTTAGTTCTCCAATCTCAAATTGTTTGTCTCTCTGACTTTTGTCAATTGCCATTTTATTAGAAATGACAGCAATGCTGCAGCTTATTCTAGAGGCCGTCAAAAAGAATATGGAATGTCAGAGCATTACAGATGGAGCTCACACTGTAGGCTCTTTATGCACATTTCACTCAAATTCTTTCTGTCTCTGACTGCCTCTGTCCTCCAGCGCTGGCCTGCTCCACTGACCTACAACCACAGGCTAAGCAGAACAAGCCAGGTAATGTGAGAGCTCTGTGTCCACTTGTTGTGCTCGAATTGTTCTTTCACAGAAGCCTCTTTTACAATGCACAACCTCTCTCTAGCTTCCACTCACCCTTCATCCGTCCCGTCCCATCCCTCAGTCCCTCCCTTCTGTGTTGACCTACTTTTCTACTGACCTGTTTATGCAGACGCCTGTCCACACCAATTAAACCCGAGCAGGACAAAGAAATGCTGTTGTTGCTGTCTTCTTCATTAGGAAATGTCACCTTGTCAGTGTTGGACGGATACTGTGTCATTGCCAAAACTTATAATACTTTAAGTACTGTATAAGGGAACAAAGAGGGCACTTTGTGGTTCTCTGTGTTTTATTATGTGGAAGAAAGACACTGACACATCCAGTTAAATCCTTTACTTTTTTGAGGACACACGTACATGTTTCCTTTTTAAACTTTAGTACCTTCTAAATGCAGTCAATAAACGATTAGAGCATAGCTGTATGTCACAGTGGGAGATCTCTTTCTCCATCTTTGTCCCTCACTCCCAGACTTATTTCAGTCCCAGACTTGTCCTGTCTGCTTTTAGGCATGTCTGTCCTTCTTTTTAGCCCAGTTTGCATAATATTCCCAGTGGTTATACATATCCTGGACATTTGCTCCTATTTTATTTTTTCGTTGTTGTTTTTATGCACCTGTTGGTAAGACTTTTGCAAAATATGACATCTAAGGCCAGGAAACTGAATCTTAGGCTTTTTATTTTCCAGATCATCATAGCTAGGGAACTTGGGGTTCCTAGATTCTAAACTTGAACATGGTCTGATGTCCTTCACCTGTTTTTCCTGCTTTGCTGAATAGACTGTAAACCATTTCTGTAATTTCTACAATAAGATTCTGTGTAAATTAGTATAAAAACTGTGCAAATATTTGTACTGTGTACTGTGTACAGTACTATGTAAATATTTATACTGTGTCAAATGACCTTACTGTAAATCTACTGTACAAGTGCCCTGACTACAGTAAAATATACTGTATAATTACCTTTGCTGTAAAACTAGACAACAAAGGCACTGAGGTACATAATCTTTTTAAAAAAAATAACTCCTTACATCTGATTAGCCAGAAGGTATGAGTTAATTTTCTATATCAGCATGTCTCTGACAATAACACTAGCTGCACAAGTCACAAATGACAAGTTTATATAAATGTGGTCATTCTAATATGTTACTGATTCTACACCGCTGGTTTCTACAGAGCCACACTGCTGTAAAAAATTACAGAAATGTGACTGAAAAGAAAAGGAGAGGCAGTGATTCATGCTGTTAGATTTTATCCCTGTGCTTTATTTTCTTCCTCTTTGAAGCAAATTGTTATGCTGTGTTATGTTTGATTAGTTCTGACTTTTGGGTGTTCTGGTACAAGCTTTTGAAACTTATGTTTTTCTTGTGCATGGATAATCACAAACTGAATATGCATTTATTTTTAAGTGTGTGTGTGTTTGTGTGTGTGTTTTCCATTCTGTTGCCCAGCTGGTTTTAGCAGTAGGCTGAGTAACTAGGCTGAATAACTAGGGCAGTGTTACATCAGGGAAGTGAACATGCATAAGTAGGTCTGAGACAAAGTGTGTCAGTGTGTCAGGTCTCGCTGAGCTAACCTGACTCAGGGCTTTAGCATCTGCTCAAAGCTCTATCTGCCATAACACTTTATTTGATGAGGAATGCTGCCCTGTTGGAGTTTATAAACCTTCCCCACATTCAATAATAGCTTTGCTGTTCGCGGAAATCGAGGGCACATTCCATCTAATTAATAGCAGGTCTAAAATGTTGGAATTGAAGCTATTTTGTTTGTATCAGTAGATGTGTTCCAAAGTATCCCATTATTTTTTACATAAATGAAGCATAGTTATATATCATAGGAAGAATACTACAATAATAAAAAGAAACTGAAGAGCTGAACTGTCATAAAAGCAACATCCTTTTTATTTATTTATTTTTTTCTTTCATTTTTTTTTTTTCCAAATGCACCCATTGTCTTCGATGGATATTAGTGTTGTAACATCATGAATCCATTTCAAAACAGAGAGTGTGACAACAGTGCCACTCCATAACACAAGTCTTGTCGAATCTTTGTTTCTTTTTCATGAAATTATGAACAGAAAACACAAAGATCACTGAATTTAATACACATAGATAGAATGAGGGAAGAGGCTTTGAAAAGGGGAAGGGGGGGGATGACAGAGGGAGCTTTAAATACATGAAAACAGGACAACACTTTTCTCAAAAATCACACATAATTAAAAAAAAAAAAGAGCACAGAATACAGTGTCATCCAGGGTAGAAGAAACTTTACATTTATACATTAATAAGTGCTGTATGCCAGACATGACATGTAGACTTGACTTAAAAATCAAAAACAAATAACAGTGAGTCTAAATGAGGCACATTAAAAAACAAACAAACACACAACATATTTTATCATTAAAATAAGTTAGATTGTTCCTGTCCTTAGTACTCTGACATGTACAGGGAAATATGTAGGGCTGTGTCTGTAAGAGACTTATAGATTCCGTGAACATCTGTGAGCTGAATGGCTTAAGTAAGGTGTCAAGGGCAGGACATCACAATCATGGCTACAAACAGCTGCTTGTTAATGCCGATCTAATTCACTTTCCAATTTATAAGAGGTTGGACCTTTTCAAACATATTATTTGGTAACATTTTATACTTTCCAGTCTGTAATTGCACTAAAACTGTTTAATTATGACATGCCACATACCTTGGCTTTTTTGTTTAAACAATTTGGGGCATTTTGATTTGCTTTTAAAAAGGTTAAGTTGCTGAAAATGATAACTTTTCAAATGACAATTAAAAAACTTAAATGACACCTGAACAGTAAACACAATGATACTATACAGTATTTTTTGACAAATTAGTGAGTCATCAAAATCCTTTTTGCCCTTGTATTTTTTTTTCTTTTTTCTCCAAAAAAAACCTGGATTTTATTCTTAAAATATATATTTATATATAATAATTATATCACAGTAATATACAAACCAAGTGCTTGGACAAGAGAAAGTGGTGTGTGGGATTGTGAATATGTTGTTAGGAATAGGGATTGGGAAAATGAAAAAAAAAAAAAAAGATATATGGCAGAGGTATGAAATGTAAAGCTATTGTCTTTCTTTGGTCAAGGGAATATTCCCAGAATGCTCAGATGTTTTGATATGTTTCGTGGTGAACAGCAAGCCTCTGATTTGGTATAGAAACGGACCACAAACCAGTAGGTATTTACAGTTAGTGAGTAGGTTAGAATGCCTCACAAATGGTTGCTATTGCCATGTTTGCTGTTACCTTGACATCATGTTATAACAAATTGTGATTGGGGAAAAATGTGAACAGTTTGTTCACTCCTCTCATTTGCTGCACAAGTGCTTTCGTAATTGTGGGATGAGTTACAGAAACAAAGCAGTCTTTACAGTATAATACAGTTTACCCAGAAGCTCTGTCTGCTTTTGGGGCCGACATTTCTATGTCTATGTCTCCGCTCCCAAAGCACACCAATACCAGGTGGGAAGAGGCTAAAAGGATATGTCTGTTAGCATACTACCACAGTAGGTCCCATAGTGTCCTTCACTTATAGTCTTGCCTCTTATTCCTGCTATTGCATACACCAGGATTTTCTTTCCATAATCCATCCATCTTTCCCCTGTTGAAGTGGCCTGCTTGCAGAACTCTGGGGTCGGCTGGCCCTTAACCCCTGACTCTCCCTTTTATCAACCAACTTGAAGTTGCTGGTTGGACTGAGGCAAAGCCAGGTAAGGGTGCTGAGGTAATGGATGCACATGTGCTGGTGGTGTAGTTGGTGATTCTTGAGTTGCTGACCCAGCATTACTCAGGGATCTGTGCTTAAGGCGTAGTTTGTGCGGTAGTGCTGTACCTTTGACCTCTGCTTGACTGTCTCTGCTTTGGCTTTGTGGGGAGCAATTTGGCCCTCCAGCCAAAGGGGACTGCTGGTGATAACTGCCAGTTTCAGAACAAAATGAAGATGGGCACTCATCATCAGTGGATGCTTCTTTGTCAGAATTGCGGGGATCACCTTCACTTAAGCAGGTGTCCTTTCCTGAGTGACCCTGATAGTATCCGTCTTTCCTGGGACCTCCTTCGTAACTCAGTACTGGAGGCTCCTCATCTGGTGGGCTGTCATAGTGGTACAGCTCTTCACCTCCTTGTCTGCAAAGGTCTGGTGCCATAGTCTCAGGCTTCTGACAACTAGCCACAATCTGCTGATGTTGGGCCCTGTATGCTTGTTTCATTGCTGCTTCTCCATCTGAGTATTCATAAGGCAGAGTGTCTAAAGTCTTACTTTCATGCTGACTGGTTGCCTCTGATAGGCTTTCAGTGCTTTTGGTAGATCCCTCTGTAGGTTGGATTAGGATCTGTGGCAGTGTCTGTTGAGTGATTTCCTGAGGTCTTGAACTTTCTACAGGATATGAGACACTGCTCGAGCGATACAGAATGACGCTTCTTTGAGCAGTCTGCACTGGTGGTGCAGCAGCACTGACTACAGTCTCTTGGTGTTGACGCTGTTGTTGGTGGCTGTGATATCCTGATTGAAAGGTGTGTTGGTGATGTGGAGTGGACAAATCACGACGGATGTTAAACATAATTGGTGTGGTCGTGCTGTTTGCAATGTCCAAATCTAACCCTGGCCCTTCCTGCTTGATGTCATAGTTCAGTGGCTCTGGACTGTCACGTGAAGAACCATCAGACATATCTGACAGAGAACCTCGAGGAGAGTATTTAACTAGCTGGGCAAGTCCCTCACCCCGAACAGACTGCTCGGCCTCTGAAGAATCAGAGTTCATCACTTGGGAGCCACTGGAGTAGCCATTAGGGTAGAAATGACTGGAAGAAGAGGAAGAACATGCAGAAGATCCATTCATTGTTCCTCCAATTTGCTGGCTCTTCTCCATATAGGAGGCTGCACTGATGAGTCCAAATCTGAGTTTCAGCTGCAGGAGTTCAGTTTTTAGACGTACATTCTCATCATTCAGTGCAATAACTCTATTCTCCAAAACCATGTCATTGAGTCTCCGTTTTTCCCGGGAGCGTTTAGCTGCTTCGTTGTTCTTGCGCCGTTTCTCCCAGTAGGAAGCATCTTTCTTCTCATCAGAGATAAACTCACGCTTGCGCCGGCAGGTCATGTTTGGCTTGGATTTTAAAAGGCGGACAGATCGGGGGTTGCCCTTGGGTGAAGGAAGAGAGTTGTTATAGCCTGAGAAAGTTTCTTTATTCTCTGTGGTTTTGCCTACACTGGACTTTGCTGGGCTAGGCGAGTTTAAGTTTTCCATTATTCTTTAAAGAAATCCAGTTTGGAATCTTCTTGCTACCACAGAAATGGTACTGAAATTTAAGGGATGGGGTGGAGGGGAAAGGTGGTTATCAAAATGCCTGTAAGGTCTCCCTCCTATTAGTAGTCTTGAAGGTTGGACTAAGTAGCTGGATCAGCAAAAATCTTATGAGGTATTTTAGCTGCAGTTGGGGTCAAACTCATTGATTTTGCTGAAGTTTCAATAATAATAATAATAATAATAATAATAATAAAAATAATAATAATAATATTTGTTAAGTGCCCAGATTGGCTAAAAAGATCAAAAATAGGTGAGCCTCTGTGACACTTTCCTTCATTTAACTAGTGTTGATCATCTAATGTACTCCCAAACCAGCCACACCAACAGCCAACAGGGTAAACAGGGCAGAAAAAGGAGGAAATTCTTGAAGTCTCAAGAATGTGTAACTATTAGCTTAGGGCCACTGTGACCTGTTCTTTTTGTGTGATTTCAGGGTTTTTTTCCTCGCTTTTCAAAAAGGCTATGTTAATAAGCTGGCAGAGACAGAATCCAGTGCTCGAGGCGTATTGCAGGATGTAGGTCACTCAGTCTGTCTCAGCTTGTCAGACAGTGGGGAGGGGTGCAACCTCTATCTGAGCCTCCAGATGGCTATGTGCTAGAAGGCTGTGGACACAAAAGCAAAAACATATATCTGTTAATCCCTTGAGAAGAACACAAGCACTCATTCTTCAACATGTTTTTTTACTCCTTTTTCAGTGAAAAAAAAACCCAACTCTCCATTCCTCCCAGTACATCTAGAGAATCAAGGGATTTAGGTAGATATTTGTTATTGGGAGACCCGCACCTAATCCTGTGCTTAGCATGTCTGGCTTTAGTTGGACGGTCACCTATGGCAACACTCAATAGTCTGTTCTGCAGTCTAACCACCGTCTGACCTTTTAGCCTTGCTATTGATCTCCTCTGTCTGTGACCCATGACCTCTGTTCTCGGCCTAAATGTTGCCTATTATGAGGTAGTGGCAACAGACTAGGGCATTTGCAAAAAAATGTTAAACAATGAAAAATAGACAATGCTGTTTTACTAACTCTGTTTTAATTCCCACAAGTCGACTTCCCTTAATTCCATTAGTTTGACTCACCAACTGTAAATGCTTACAGCATTAAACAGCAAAATTCCCCTACAGGATTGAGAGCTGTGACCATAACTGCATGTCTGGCAAGCATTAGCAATGAGCACATGATTTGTTTTTACATTCTGAAACACTAGCCTGTATTACATCACTGAGTGTGGGGAAATCAAAGCAAGGCTGAAGTAAATGCTTTTTGAAACATTACCATGTTACTGCTTCACTTCTTTGGACGCATAGCCGGAATAATCCGGTCAACAGATCTGGTAATGTGTTTCCTACGTATGTATGGGTCAAGGAATAGATTCCAAAACAGCCAGGCAGGAAAAACAAAAGCCAGGCAGGCTGATTGTGGTTATTTTCTGGGGATAAATCACTAAATTGCTATCAGATGGCAGCTGATGAAGGGCAAGATATATTTGTTTAACAATGAAGAACAGGCAAGAATCTGATGAATTAGGTCAGTTGAAAAGCCTAGACAAGCCCCACTGCCTATATTTGGAAAAGTGTGACAAGGGAATGTTTTGTCAACTTAACTAATGCACTGGGGAGGTAAAGTCCCACCTGGCCAGAGGAAACTCTCTGGAAAACTTAATGACAGCAAGTGATTTTGGCTTTACTTCTGCTATTTTTCTATTTCTGAAGTCCTATAATGGCAGAAACAGTTACTGCTTTTGTCCATTTTTATATCATAGAATAATTGATTCAAATCTTTTTACTCAGTGGCTCATGTGACAGATCCTAGAGAGCTTGGAGATTAATTCAATACGTGTATCTCTGTTTAATATCGTGCTCAAGGTGGGCTTTGTTTAATAACTTCTAATAGACTAAGGGGCACAAATAACACTAAATAATCTGCTGCATTTATTTTAATCTATCTATCTATCTATCTATCTATCTATCTATCTATCTATCTATCTATCTTACATTGTCTTCTCAGAATATATTAGAACATTATTTATCTTTAAATTCTCTCAAGAGAAATCTTAGGAATCTTGTCTCATCTGCTAAGACATTTTCAACTGTGAAAGGCTTTTTACAGTAGCAATAATTCTAGAACAAAATCTTTCAGGTTTGAGACTAATCTGGGAATTTTCTGTTCAACTTTTCGAAATATGTTAAAGCTCACAAGATTGTAATGAGGTTAAATAGACAGATGCCACACAAGGATTATACACTGGCTAATCTAATATTCAGAGTTTAGAGCCCTGAAGCCACATAACTAAGGGTTAAAGAAACAGAGACTTTCTCCCTTGCTGGCCCACTAACCCAGAAACTGGGCAGCATGTGAGACAAGCCTGTGCTCAAATATAGGTCAGGAATGCTTCAGCAAGAGCTGGAGCTAGGAAACGGGTGGGAGGGGTCAGATATTTAGCTAAAAATAGAGGGAGGTGAGCAAAAGATTGAGGGAGACTGAGACGAAGAACGAGACAGACAAAGAGGAAAGAAGGGAGGGGAAAAATAACGGTTCATAGATGATTGCAGTCAGAGAAGAGACTTGAATACTGGCAGTGCTAACAAAGGGCCACCTCACTATCTCCAAAGCAGAGATAAATGAGTGATTATAAAAAGAGAGCTTTATGTATTAAACATGGCCTGACTGTGCATGTGGTATTTCCATTTGATTTAACAAATTTGACTGAATGATAATCCATTACATTCAGAAACATTAAGATAAATAAATGCTCATAAATACTGCAAGTAAATAAATATTGCTATGTAATCCCATTTTTAATATCAAATACAAATGGTTATTGTAAGCAGCTACTTAAAAATATACCACTGTGCACATAATAAACCACTTTAAGACCAGGTTAGATGCAGATTAACGATCACACATCATTAATGATGAGACAAAGGATCTTGCGCTTCCTGATAATTTGGGGGGTGAATAATCATATTAATAATGTGGTGATCACCTCTGACAACAACCTTATGTTCACTTTCTTTTTAATGTGGAAAAGCAAAGAGATACTGCTGTAGTCAAAGGTTGGGGCGAGGCATGGAAACTAATTCGGTGCAGTCGCTGCACGTGTTGCTTTGGGGTTTCTTTTAAGTAATGGAAATAGCAACGGCCAAGCTGCTGACCCCATGGGTCAAATTATAATTGTCATACGGGGTGGGGGCTTAAATCCTGTGGTTGATCTCATCTTCTCTTAAAAAAATGTCTGCTGTTTTCAGATAAAATGATTTGAGATTTGTAGATCTCTAAAACATGCACTGTCATTTAGTTGACATTTTCCAATCTTAAATCTAACAATATTATATTATGGCTTCCAAAATGATGACGCAGAAGGTGGCAATCAAACGTAAATAGATTAAGTTGATAGTTTAAAAAATGGCAGTCCTTTTTTTTCTGTTGGTTAGTGTTTGATTAGATCAGAAAGTGAATTCGAAGCCTTTCTAAGATAATTTCCTATGCAAATATACTTCCATCAAAATCCATGCAAATACGTTTGAGGTAGGTACACTTAGTCAGTCCGATTTGTAAAATTTTCAAAAACAAATTTTTAACGTAGACCTATTTAATTCTCTTTACAGGTCTGTCTAATGGAATGACAGAGCAGAAGCTGTTCACAAACTTACAGGTCCAATACTGAACCTAGGTCATTCTAGGCTACACATCAGTTCAAGATCAGTTCAAGGACAGCTAATACCTTCATTACTTTTAATTATTTATTAATAAAAGGATGACAACAAAGTGATGCACAATAATGCTAATGATGGTACACAAGGACGCGCCCTTTTCCCGTTGTATGTGCGTGTGTCTCCTTTGTTATGACGGTGAGCATTTCGGCACATGGTGGAGTGCTTATTCTGGTTTCATCTGTTGTAGGACATGTTCCCTCCCTTTGACAAACATGACCTACATTCACAATTAGCGCGCGCGCGCTCACACACGCACACAAACACTCACACAACCCGTGCATCACAGTATACGGGTGTTTCCGCCGATTGCATCATCTTTTGTCCGACTCAGGCCATTTATTTCATTCAAAACTGAAGAATCTGTCCCATATGTTTAGTCTGATACTGCTAAGGCATCAAGCAAGCGATCCGAGGGTGTAGTGTGTAGAGTAATTGCATCGCAGGTACAGTATAAGTACAGTAGTATAGTGATGAAAATGGGCTTGACTGTCTATCACGAGCCCCTGCAACATTTTCACTTTTTTTTGTTTGTTTTTGTGTCCATTTATCCTAGCCACGTTCAAAACCACTGACACTGGGAATACCCTATTACGATTCTAAGTATCGCAAAATATTAAAGCACCATATGGTTATTACAGTGTATTAGACGCACAGCTGTCTAACGCGCTCTACTAATTGCTGCGACCTTCGTACTGCGTAAACCTAACCGATTACATTTTTTTTGCAATAGTGTTTCAGTTTTATTCCATATCTGAGGAATGGGATATTCTTGAGGCAACTCTTGAACTTTGCGAAAGTAGGTAATCAGGCTAGTTGTGGACACAAAGCACACACTCCGTAGCCGTAAGCTACAGCGTCAGCTAACCGCAGGACGCAATTACTGATTTAAAATATCCAGGTGTGTCCAGTGGTGTGCTATAAAAAGTATTTAAAAAAAGCTGGCGGAAGATTGCTGTTAGTGGTACACAGCCAGTTCAGTTAGTTATGGCTTCAAAGTCTGGTTCCTGTCTGTTTAGTTCAAAAGTTCCGGGCGGTCACTTCTCCTTCAGCCAAAGTCAACAGTCGCGCCATAAACAAGGGACGCGCTGGGGTGTAGGCTAATTCTCCCCGGGGCTGTAGGCTAATTCTGGGATGAAAGGGTTAACGGGCTGGCTCGGCAACCACCTAACACCCGCGTTAACCTTTATCGGGACTGCAGGTCACACGTGACGGCCAGAAGCGTGTCATCATCCCTAAGCTTTGTAAACCAGAAACTGCTTTATATTGTATCTGACACTTCAGACCCGGGGACAATTTCATGTCAGAAGTCAATTGCAACTATGTTCTATTAACTAAATGTCAGTCATAAATGGTGTAGCCTAAGCAATAGCCATATGCACTGAATGCGCAGTCTAAGTGTCTCGTGCGTCCGTTTCTAGGCTCGTGTTGTTAGCAGCAATCCCGCACTGGAATATGGAGACGGGGCTACAAGCCTCGCCTTGACATTGAGAAAATGCACCCACACCATGAGCTGGATGTTCACTGACCGCACGTTAAGGACACAGCATGAAACAAAAGCCTGTAGTGTTCCACTCTGAACATGTGCGCACGCTTGCCTGTGTGCATGAAAATGTACGACAGAGCTACATTTTAAACAGTAGTATTTGGCATATTACGTCATATTACGAATATTCCGAGCCGCGTGTTTATTGTGTTGCCGCCGCTGACTGGCACAGCAGCTATTGACTTCCAGCTGACCCTTCAAGCGGCATGCATTTACACAATGAAACTAAAATTAGAGCCACATGATTGAAAAAAAAATCCCTAAACAAAACAAAAAGCTTACCTTTGGTGATTTACGCACGTATCCAAATTAGTCGCCAAAAAAAACCCAGACGTTGGTCGTTGTATAGCCGGGATCGGATAGGCAGAAATTGCTAAGACATGCAAAGTGTCACGATTCTCGTTCAGCGCTCTGCTCGTATGCGGGCACGCGTTCAGTGTGACTCGTATTTTGGTTCCTCGTGTTGTGTTGTTGAGGCGCACTCATGTCCTCCCTCCCTCGCTGTGCTGGAAATATATGTTAGTAGGTCACAGTTGCATAACTAGTTGCATAACATTCTCTCTCTCTCTCTCTCTCTCTCTCTCAGTCCATCCTCGAACCATGTTGCAGCAGAGAGAGAGAGAGAGAGAGAGAGAGAGAGCAGGGAGGGACTAGGCACGTAGCCAGACGTGCTCCATGCATATAATAAGGTTACCAGAGGGAGAGGGAGAGAGATCCTGAAACCTAGAGAACAGAAGACATTTTTAGAAACAAGCCCTCACTGAGACGATATAAAAAGAAACAGTTGGGAGAGGCTTGCAGGAGGGGAGCTATAATCCCTCTGACACTATACTAATTCTAAACTTCATGATATGGAAATAGTGAACGCATATGCAATTGTTTTGGTTACTGCTGTTACTACAGGCTGTAAAATTGTAAAATGACTGTCCACTAAACCACAAAGATTAAAGCTGAGAGCTCGTATGCTTTGTCAGTCATGAAATGGCCAAGGAATAATGTAGAGAAGAACTTCCTGACCACAAATGACAACCTCTGCTCTTAATACGTGCCGTGGAGCAAGTCTCCTGTGAGTGCTTTCTGTACACGCATGAGCTTGACTCACTGCACTGTTGCCCCCACAGTGTTAGGCAATATGTGCAAGGTAAAATAGGTGGTTTGGTCCGGGAAACCATATTTTTTTCATAGGTAAGTATTATTTGCAAATTAACAAGCACTCAACAACGTTATGTACGCGAATACAACGCATCAACAGATGTATTTAACTGTCTGGAGTCTGTCTGGTGAAACTAGTTTAATCACTAGTGGGATTTTTTAATAACAAATTAAATAACAAGCACCAACAAGACCTCCATTACTTTTGTAAGCAAGCCATGGAACAATTAAATCTCCTCTAAAGACTCTAAAGAAAAAAACCCACAGTAGTGACTCACGAATGCCTGTGAGGACAAATAAAAGATAAATAACGACCCAGCTCAAATTACGGTCTTATGACACCTCTACACGAAGATGATGGATTTATTTTAATCTGCATGGGTCTGATAATTATAGTATTTGACCATCTTTTATATTTCCCTGTCCATCACAGCTCAGTAGAATGCTGAAAGCGCTACACTGTTATATAGATAGAAAAAGAAATGCATCTATAATTTTTTTTTAACCCTCAACTCCTGGGCTTTTATTTTTCTTTTGTCTGTCAGTGGTGGCATTCATGACGACATTGCGATGGCCTTGAACTTGCCAATTCTCTTGCTACCCCCTTCTTTTCATTGGTCCCGCCCACTCCCCCATGTACCCCACCCTACCCCACCCAGCTTCATGGGTAGGCGGTTCCCATGGTAACTGTCACCAAGCCTGCCTAGTAACAGCCATCGTCTCATGCTGCATAAAGGGTGAAGGGGGTCGGAGGAGCGAAGAGGCGCAGTATAGTGTTTGTTTTAGTGTGTGTGTGTGTGTGTGTATAGATGATGGATCTTCAATAAAAGAAGCTTTTACTTAAGCTCAACTGTCACTCACCGCAAGATGACCCAATTTTCCATGAAGCTGGGGTATCCCTTAAATGGAAGTAGTTAATAAAAAATTGCTGGACAGTATTGGCCACGTGTCTGTTTGCATGTGCTGTGATAGAAAGACACGAGTGTTTAATATCTCACCTATTCTTGTAAAGCTGTATTAAGATTTGCTCATCTACTGCTGTGAATGTGAGCAATGTTTTATATTTAAACAACATATTTAAACAAGCATCCTGCCCTTAGTTTCACATTGACCTTTCTGCATTTTTCATACATTCATAATCAGTAAATCGAATAAACAAAATGTGCAAACGGTATTTGACCAAAATGATGAATTTACTATTTAATTTTTTTGAAAGATTATATACAGAAGCTGATCATTGTTAGCCCAAGATAACATGGGATTAGACTTCAAATGCTTTCTTCACATTGTAGCTGGGCTTTATGTACAATCAGTCATTTCATATAATAATAAAATGGCTTTAAAATCGCACATAATAAGCACTGTATCACATGAACTGTCTCCAGACCCAGGAATAATGAAAGAATTACGTAATTGCTGCCCTCTTGTGGATGAAGAATATAGCTGTAGGAATTAACCCTGATTATGAATATCAGTTCCCTGCTATACACAAGTCTATACACAAGTCTATACACAAGTCTATACACAAGTCTATACACAAGTCTATACCATCAGTTTGGCTGACTTTTCAGCCTTTATTGTGTATGAAGGATTTTGTCAAGTGCTGTTATAGACTTCATAGTTAGATTTTTTTATTTACTGACAATCATAATTATTAGGATGTACTGTAATGATAGATAATGGAGTTACTGGATCTAGTTGCTACTAGAAAAGCATTGCTGCATGCTATTTTTTAAATAGTCAAATTAAATTTAGCTCTGAATATTTGATATTGTTTTATTTATAACTCTATTCTGTTATCTATATGGTCATTTGTCTGGGACATTAAATAACCTCTGAACTCCTGATAAGTAATGTTTGCTATACTTTATACAGCAATTGTAAATCTAATACGAATACATTGTTTTTCTTACAAGTTATTATTGAGGCAACAAACTGTATTGTCCTTTATCATTTGTGACTCATTTTCCAGTCTAGTTCCTACCACCTGTACTTTAGAAATTCCCAAGAACAATTGTAATTACTCAGCTGCAGTGGCTTCCAGTAAAAGATTGTGTAAATGCAGGAATGTCTGGGTTCTGTCGAGTCCTGTAAGGGCTGTGTGAATGCCAAACTCTGGTAGGGAGCTCCGCCAGTCAGTTATAGGCATGTTTCTACCACTAACTACAAACCAACTAGTGGGCTAGAGAACTTGTGCTAGAATAAATAGATCAGCTATCGATACACCATGAAAGATAAGGACTTTTTACAACTTTTAAAGACCGCGCGCGCGAGAGAGAGAGATAGAGAGAGAGAGAGAGATTTTATTATTCAATTTAAATTGTACTAGTAATCTAACACTATGAGCACATTTTCAATGAAGTATGGCATTTTGGCTGTTGTTTGTTCATTTTCATTTGTAATTCAGTGACCTTATATTATATGCCATTAAGGTTCCTAACTGTATATCCACCTAATGCGAGGCATCATTCCTTGGAGTAATCAGCAGAATTAAGTTATTAATCATATCAGATTTATACACTAACAAATTTATACTGTATGTTTGATTACAAAGAAGGAAAACTATATATGTTGTCAAATATTTATTCACATATAAAAACACTGAAAACACACACATAAATACACAAGGCAACACAGGTTTTTACCACCATTATACACATTTTACAGTGTTTTAGTTACTACTTACACACAATCCTGACCTCAAATGGCAGTAACAAGCAGTATAAAGGGGGGATAGGCAGGAAAAGGCATTTATGTGATGTGTTGGGCTACGATAATATGATATTGTGCATTCAACATTTTATCATAATATATAACATTTTATTTATTTACTGATTTTTTTTTACTGATGGTCTATGAAGTGACAATGAGTTTAAGGTGTTATACCCATTATTATTATTATTATTATTATTATTATTATTATTATTATTATTACCCACAAATAATATTATCAAAAATACACCAGAACAATTTTTTTCTAATTATATTCTCCATTTAGTTATAGCTTGGAGTGGTCATTAGTATTTGCACACTGAGCAAAAACATTTGTCTTCCCTTTCAAATCTGCATGACATACATGTAATGGAGGCCAACTATGAGACAAACTATAATGGAATATTTTACCTGTAATCACAGTCAGCACCAATTTCATTTCCTATGCATTTTCAAATCCATTAATCTGACATATAACAGCAGAGTTGACAATGAATATGGGAATGTTGTGTTAAATATGAATGATACACTTTGGTTTGGTGACCCACTGGAGTCTAGCAGTAATGTCTGTTTATGTAGAGTGACTGAAGTAAGAACCTGCTGGTAGAGAAAAAACAACTCTTTCTCCCTGGTGTATGGGGCTGCAGCACATACAGTGACTTCCATACTGTATCTTTGTAGCACACAACCCATACCTAATTTTATTCTCTCTTCCTGTTATGAAACTAGTTAAAGGAACTGAAGGACAGTCTAGGAGTCTACTGGCTACTACTAGAGTCATGACAGTGACTTAAAATTTAGTTTCAACACTGTTCTGAATAAAAACCTTATGATTTATTGTTTATGGCTGAGTCTGGCTTAGAAAGATCAAGCTCCCTGTATTCAATTAGTTGTAAAAACTTGAGATCTTTAGTTCATTTTGGAGAGTTGCTCAGAGAAGAGCTTCTTGAGCTGTGCCACTTCCTCGCCAAGGGAACTAAGCTGAGATTTGAGCATGCTGTTCTCAGCATGGTAATATGCCTCGCTGTGGTTCCCATGTGGCTGACCACTGCTGCAACTGCCAATCGGGCCACCGTGATGATGAGGGAGAATTTTTCGAGATTCATCTCCTTCATGCTGTGACCAAAGCCGAGCCCCTTCATTCATGCCAAATGGGAAATGATTTCTGGGGTTTTCCCGTCCTCCTGTATGCTGCAGAGGACTGCGCCTTTCACTGGGATTCTCGCTATCGCTGCTGCCTGGACACTTAAAGCGTAATTTGTGTGGGAGACTCTTCATACCGTCAACCGAGTCCGCACCTCCAGATACTGTGGGTGTGTGCCCTGTTGAGACTTGTGCCACAAGAGTATCAGGGGCAGGAGAGTGGTGATATTCGCAGCCCAACTCATCAGATCTGTTTGGAGACAGTTTGCCATGATCACTCAGCCGGTCCTCAAAAAACACAGGACTTCCAACGCTGGAGCCTCCAGGAGTTGAGAAGCCTGAGTCCTCTGACATGCTGCCATTCTCCCTGATACCACGTCCCACGTGGAATACAGCCTGAGTGGAATTTGGATGGGGTACCATACCAGTACTGGGGTGAAGCCCGTCTTCGCGGAGTAGGTAATAATGTGAGTTAGCAGGCTGAGGAACGCATGGGGCTGTGGTGGTTAGCGGAAGGATGGTTGCATTCGAGGGTTCTTTGACCAAGCCAAAGCGATATTTGAGTGCTAGTAGTTCTGCTCTGAGCCTGGCGTTCTCCTCAAGCAGCCCAAGTACACGGTTCTCTAGCACCATGTCATTGACACGACGCTTCTCTCGCGAGCGCTTGGCTGCTTCATTGTTCTTCTTGCGCTTGTCCCAGTACCCTTCGTCCTTCTTCTCTTGGGGGATGAACTCACGTTTGCGCCTCAGTGTGCCTACACTTGGGGTCACCTCTTTGCGTTTCATTGCTGATGTGCGGCCTAACAATGAGCGCGCCAGCAGACTGCTTGATGTTAGGATGGAGACAGCTTCTTCTGTGAAAGACATCGTGTTGCTGTTGGTTGCCACATCTAATCCTAACATTCCTGAACTCACAGCCTCCACAGCTGGCAGTACCCCCGCACTCTGCTCTCTCATTTCTTGAGATCCCTCTTCAAACATTCTCGGAATAAAATTGTCGTCACACAAAGTTTCCTTTTTAATTTAGGTCAGCTTCAGCTTTGTTTGTTTAACAGCTCCACCTAGAGGCCAAACAGAGAAACAACAACAAAAAAACCGTTTAATCGTTACGTAAGATCCATTACAACACAATGTTATGTAACTCAGAAGCTGTTTCCAGTAAGGCAGAGTACATTTGTGCAACATGCCGTAATCGAGCCAAAAGACCTTCGGCTATATTTACTGTTTGCCTGCTACCTCTTAAAGGCAAAGACAGACTTTATCGCAGCATGTTAGGAATCTGAAGCTTATAATCTCTCGTACTGCTTGGAAAGAGTGATATGTTACTTTAGCAGCACATTTTTTTGTTTCTACACGTAATGGGATAGATTTTTATGCTACAGCTGTTAAACTGAATTTCAGAGACACGGAAGCTGAAGATCACTCAGCCGGGACGTGGAGCTGAGAGCATGACGTCACGCGATAATGCAGAAAAGTGACTTCTAGGAATTCTGCTGACCTTAACACTGAACACACACACAGTGTCCCGGTGACTGGGTTAACTGCAACTATGTCCTCCGACAAATAATAGTGCTTTTAGGCTATACAGAGACATAATCACTATAATAACCACTGATAATCTAGTCCTAAACGGTATTAAAATATACACATACTGAAGATATGCAAAGTTTTCAGATCTCGGCTATTTTATTTTGTTATTCTTTAAAACCAAAGCAAGAAAATAATTTATTGTCCATATCCAGACATCTGTGAGGATTCTTTTGCTAGGATCCTATCTCAGTGTCACATGACATTTCTGCACTAAATGATATGGTTTTTTTTGGCACAATGTCATCAGCATGTTCTTGGAAATTAGTGGAACTGCCTCAACACTGCGGACACTGCGCTTCACACATAATAAACTTGTATCAGTTACACGATTACATTGTTTAATCAATTTTTTTCGTAAAACACCTGTATTATTCCTCGATTGTGAGAAAAACAACAACAACAACAGTAAGTTAATAAGCGCTTTACGCGCGAGCTTTTCCTGGCAATGCATCAAAACTTGCATTCTATATGAATGGTCAAATCCTGCCTGTTAAAGTTCCCTAATAAAAACACAACAAATCAGTGTCCAGTCTGTTAATATGTGTCCTTACCTTTAAAATGATCTCATGAGTCCTATCCAAAAGAAAAAAGAATCGCAGCGGATTTTGCGGCAGTGTTTGGGTTTTCTTTTTCAGTGGATTTAAGAATTTTAGATGTTAAGTGTGTCATCAGGTGTAAACAGCTACAGAATGTCATCTGCGTGCTGCTACCTTTCCTGGCTCGTTTGTGCTCCGTTTGAACGCCGCAGCTCCTATTTGTAGCTTTGCATGTGGAGTTCAGCCGAGGACGCTCTCTATCCTTGCCTGAACTAGCGGCTCTCCAATGAGTCGGTTCCTTTTTGAACGATTCGTTTAAGTAAGCCCGGAGATTCGATTCGCAAGAACAAACGAATCGAACATTTTGCTAGTGCGCGTGCGCGTTTCTTTAAGCGACATATTTTCGCACGAGTTTTTCTTCTTGGCTAAACATGTGGTTGTATTATTCATGATCGATGAAATGTAGCTTTGAGGTGCAGTAGATCTCAGACCTAGGAGTTCTCAAGTTTAGAAGTAATGTTTTTAACAGACAATAATAATAATAATAATAATAATAATAAAAAAGAATCAATTTCAGCCATTTTAGAATGGGAGTGTTTTGTTAATGCCTAATGTATTACACCGGATTGGATTGTGACAAGCAAAATGTATATTCAACACCTAATAACTTACCATGCTAGTGAAATAATTTCACAGTGTCCATTCTAGCACATTAGCCTTTTTCTAGGACTTTACATTTGGTTTACATCAGGTAGCTTATTTGATTTGAATGACAGTCAAAGTGAAAAACAAAACAACCAACCACATGCTTTTCCAACCATCGAATTCATTCAAATCATTCTTTATTCCTAACTATTTCACATACAGAACCCAAATAGTTTTAAAACATGTATTAAACAGCTCGTTTCTTCATTTTAATAATAATAATAGTAATAATAATAATAATAATAATAATAATAATAATAATAATAATAATAACAACCATAATAATAATAACAATAAAAAAAAAAAATCAACATCATCATCATCATCATAGTAATAATAATAATTAAGTCCATTATATAACAAGAAATAACACTAGAGTTAGCAAGTTAAAGGGTCTACACTCCCTGAATGGTTCCTAATTATATGGATTTTGCAATTAATCTTAATTATTGCATGTGAAGGGGGCATGAGTTCAGAAAAAGGTTAAAACCATTTCAGAACAATTCAAACCCAGGTTTGAACTGTTCTGAAATGGTTTTAACCAATGGTTTTAATCTTTTTTAAGTGTGTCACCTTATCTGAACTCATCTCCCTTCATATGCAATAATTAAGATTAATTGCAAAATCCATATAATTAGTGATTCACTGAAGTGTGGTGAGAAATGCAGCTAGTAACAAATCTATTCAGAAGTTTACATACTTTAACTTGACTGTATTTTTAAACAGTTGGAAAATTCCACAATGCATTTAGTGACTTTTGGAAGCATCAGATTGGCCTGCCGTCATAGTTTGGAGTTAATTGAGAATGTACCACTGGCTGTAAAAGGACCTATCTTTAGACATGATGACATTTTGACCTTGATAACATGGGAAAATTTAAGCAACTCAGTAGAGAGAGATATGGAGGGCATGTTTCATTAAACAAAATTTTGACAGGTCTGACAGCCAATCAGAATCGTCTACGTCACAATGTCCCGCCCCTTTTCAACCAATCAGATTTAATCGACGTCTCAATGTCCCGCCCCTTTGATCCAGTCAGAACTCGTCTACGTCACAATGTCCCGCCCCTTATCATCCAATGAGGATGATCAATGTTTATCTCCTAAAAGTTACATAATAACCCTTGAAGGGGTCGTAAACCCCACAATCACCCCCCACACACATACCCATATACTTAACCACTTGTATATGGTTAATGTTTCTACTGATTAAACATAGAAGTTGTACATTTATCTCTTGAAGGTTACATAATGCAGTGTTCCCAGACCCCTACAATTACCCCCCTAACCCTTACCTTGAGACACACACGCACACACACACACACACACACACACACACACGCACATACCTGACACGCCCCCACATACACCTGACCCCCCAAAACACCCCACAACCGCGTTCACACCTGATACATATATAAGCTCATTTAAAAGTCTACCAAGTGACTTCACAACTTTGGAAATCCATCAGGGTGCCAGAACTTCTATGCTCTCCATTCAGACTTTTAGAGACCATGGACTTTTCCACAGGTGAGAACTTAACACATTTACACAAACTTGAATTAATTCCTTTATGTGTATTAGATTGATTGTCATTAATATTAAGCTATATGGATGTTAAATATGAAATATTTTTACTTTTTACTTATAGATGGAAACAGACATAATGTTTCATTTTGAAAACATTTTAATTACAGAACAAGGCCAGACTATACTTATCTGACACTAGTGTCTAGGAAATCGAAACAATCAGCATTAGGTAATTTCATTACATCTCTTATAGAACAATGATCTAAGATGAAATGTATAACTCGGAATACTAAGAGAATCAGTTTAATACTAAGAGAATCAGGAGGACATAGATGACGTTGGAGGAGAAGAAAATAACGACGATTAAGCGGCTGATGATCCAGAGGAGTTCCTCAACGCATTGACTGGTTTCTTTCTACTAAGGGACAGAATATTGGAAAACTTTGATCATCTGTATAATACACTTGAAAACACTTCAGGTACAGAATATCTATTATCTTTGTACGATACTCTCGATTGTTTGAATAGGTGTGTAAAAGTGTGGACCCCCCCTTAGTCGTTCTTAGTTAACACATTTTCTATCAGATTCAGAGCTTTCTGACCAAAGTTTATCAATGCCTGAGAGTTAGTTTGAGTCTAATTTAATATTTGCAATACAATTGTTTGTACAGATTCTCGTGGTACCTTCAATTATTCAGAAAGGAGGAACTGACCTTGCAGAGGTCCACATATTTATTATATTTCAATCTTTTGGCTGTTTAAAAAGACAGTCAGTTTGAAGTATGTTAACATCTGAATAGATTTCAATAATTTTTATAAGATATAGATTATTAACTTTACTTCAGTGAATCGCTGGGGTTTGAACTGTTCTGAAAGATGTTTAGTAATAAGTGTGTCATCTTATTAAAAGGTGCTTTTACATACAACTCATGCACCCTTTACACTCAATAACTGAGAATAATTGGGAAATCAGTATAATTAGGTTACATTTTTACACTCATATAAAGAAAAGAGTTTAGACTCTTGACCCTGAATGCTTCAGTGTTTTTAACCCTAAAATGTAAAATTGGCTCAGCATTTTTTAAAAAGTTTATTATCATTTTTAATAATAATTAAAAAAAAAAGCTAAGAAATGAAATGCGAAATGTTTATATGATCTTTTCTAAAACAGTGTAACAGGGTTGGTGAAATATTTAGAAATAAAGAATATTGCATGAATATGATGATAGGAAAACATGTGATTGGTTTCTTGTTTCAAATACCCTTTGTTCACCAAAAGTCCCCCCCCCCCAAAAAAAAGCCCATAATGTTCCAATAATTGTGTAATTATTTCACTACAATGATGAGCTATTAGGTTTTGAATATGCATGTTGGTTGTTACAATACAATCTGGTGTAATATATTACACATCAAGTGAACAGTCAGTACTTGATTTGCTGGAAGCAGGACAAATGGCCAAGCATAAGGATCTGAGCGACTGTGACAAAGTGAGATTGTGATGGCTAGACATTTGGGTCAGAGATTTCTGGTATGCAGTGATTAGTACCAAAAGTATAGACCAGTCAGAGTGCCCATGCTGACACCGGTCCACTAGTGAAAACACATACAATCAGAACTGAACCAGCAGTGGAGCAATGGAGGAAAGACCTGATCTGGTGTATCATGTTTTCTTTTGCATAATGAGTACAGTTTGGTGCATATGTGCCACTTACCTGGGGACAAGATGGCACCAGGATGCCCTAGCCAGAGGAGGCAGTCTGGTGCTCTGGGCAAATGTGATAGAAAGCCCTGAATCTTAGTATTCATGTGGATGTTACTTTGACACGTACCACCTACCTAAACCAAGTCATTCTTTCATGGCAACAGTATTCTCTAATGGCGTGGCCTCATTTAGGAGGATAATACTCTCTGCCACACTGCAAAATTTGTTCAGGAATGGGTTGAGAAACATGACAAAGCACTGAAGATGTTGACGAGTTGTGACAATCTGATCAAGCATTTGTGGGATGTGCTGAAATCTAACTGAGTTACATCAGTTCTATCAAGAGGAATTAACAAAAAGTCCAACAAAGTTTTATGAGAAGTGTGTGGAAGGCTACGCCAAGAGTTTGATTCAAGTTAGGCAACGCCACCAAATGCTAACAAAGTGCATATAAACCTTTGACCCACTGAAAGTCTATAGTAAATAAAAGCTCAAATTACAATGTCTATTTTGAAATGACCTCTTATAGAAATACGACAGATAATCTAACTTATCTTAGAGTTAACACAGTAAATGCATGAATTTGAGTTTGAATGTCTTCAGCCTAGATGTAGCTATATATGACAAATTAAACATTATACCATAAAGCCAGCAAATGCATCCTAACTACATGGCAGTAATGTTTACATATAGAGTCTTGTGGAATTATTGTGACACATAATAATAATAATAAAATAATAATAATAATAATATATATATATATATATATATATATATATATATATATATATATATATATATATATATATATATATATATATATATATATATGTATATATATATAATATAATACATAGTAATGAAAATTATAGCATAATAGTGGATTTTTTTCCAGCCCTAAAAATGGTTGTTTCAGCCAGGAAAATCAGAAAACACACACACACACACACACACACATAACAATATATTGCAATAACTATTGCAGTCTCTGGATTTGAAAGCAAAAATGTGTGGTGGATCTTTATAAAGGTGATTTTAGACATTTCAGGAAGAGACTCTAGAGGAGTGCTGATATCTCTAGGGCAGATGGGCCAAAATCTGAATTTTAATTTGAAAGCATTTTATGAGAAACAAAAAAACAAAAACAAAGCAAAACCCACACACTATTAAAAATGGTTCTGTGTGTTTAAATAAAACTATTCATATGTTTGAGCTCAGATGAATATGAATGTAAATATGAGTTTGATCTCATCTTCAGTAAGGGCACCAGTAATTCAGGAGAGCGCTGTATAACTAGTCACTCAGTATGTTTACAACAGTTAATAATGCTCTGCTGAAAATGGCACAAGACCTCCGAAATAGTATTATAGGCCAGAATTTCTGCATCTTTAACCTTGTATCAGGATAACTCAGCCCTCAGTATATTTACCATGCTGGAATAACAGCGCTCTAATTACTCTGTGACTGATGATTGTGATGTGACGTGTGGATTACTTTATTTATTGAGGCCATTGGGTGTGCTTGTACACGGACTGGATATATGAGGGCATGGTATTAGCTAACGTTCGACTTAGTAATGGATATGCCTACGTTCATTTCACAACTTATTAAATGTCTCTCTCGAGTTTCCCAATCATACCAGCACAAGCTGTTCCACATATGAAAATAGCTTCTCTTACGTAACAATTGATAAGACTCACAACTTCATGATATTGTGTTATGTAGTGTGGGTAATACATGCATATAACAATTACATGTGGTATTAAAGGTGAAATGTGGAGACTGAAATTCTGAGAGTACTAATTCATGTCATTGTTGAGATGTTTTATGATGTGGGCCATGTTTCATTTATTGGTCATGTCTCAGCTGTCTATTAGTGGCCAAGTCTGTACTGATGTCAGAGCAAGTTATTTGTGTGTGTGTGTGTATGTGTGTGTGTGTATTAACTGTGATAATCCTTACTTACCTCACTCTGAGCCACATTAACATGCTTAGACACTTAACCTCATTGGACGAGTGATATAACAGTGTACTATCTCAGTAAAGCTGCCTTGTGCCAATATATTGTTAAAGTGCAACACAAATAAAAATGAATAAATAACATCGCAACATTAAACTGAATAAGTGATCTCAATTATGTATGTTAATGGTTTTATGTTAATGTTAGTAACTCATCAGTACATTAAGACAGAAGATTGGATGCTAAGAAGGTTAAGTTTTCATTTATGTGTAATAAATCTACGGATGCTTTGGTTATGAAATTGTTTTTGAATAACATCTGACCCCCCATCTGATCCAAAACACAAACCTACTGAACAGGCTCTAAAAGACTTCTCCTTTAAAACGCTGTTTTCTAACCAAGCGTCACACATTCTGCTGTCATTTGTGAATGTTTTTCCCAGCCTTCTGCTCTGGTAAAGCAGTTTGAATAGAGTTTGTCCCCATCTGCCCTCTAGCATGGGTTTACCAGTTCATGTGGGAAAACAGATAATCCCTATAAGCCTTCCCACTCTCTTTCACCATCCCTAAGCTTCCACAACCCCTTTACAGTATTACTTTATTCATTATGTTTTTCCTTTTCACACCCATCAATATATACATGCTTTTAATAAGCCTATATGCTTACCCACTCAGTACAGCTTTTTTTATTATACATGTCTTTCTCATCTGGCTGTCTTTCTGTCTCTCTGTTCACCTTCTGTGCCTGCATAATAAGCATATGAGCAGAACCCAGGCTATTTTATTCTGAAGAGGAAATCTTGTGTCTTGTGCATACTAAGGAAATGTGTCCGTTAATGTGATCCACAGTTAACGGCATCTCGCAAAAAGTCTTCTTTTCTTTTTCTTTCAGATTTGAAGCACTTGATGTGCATTGAGTAGACATTTCAGATTCATGTTAACCCATCTTCATAATTTCTTTAATAGATATATGCATTTATGGTGAGTAAAGGTCTTGGTTTTTCGGTTCAAAGTATTATAAATGAACTCCCAGACTTCATTATCCACGTTATAAAAGTGTGTGACATGCTGGAGGATATGCGCGGAAGTGTTGCGTGTATTTATAAGGTCATTAAATATGTTTACATTTGTGAACTTTCTCTACAGAGTTTGAAGAGATATTATAACCAGATATAAATAGGGTATGACTCACTTAGAGGAACCTAGTGTCCAGCCTGCAGGATCCTCAGATGTTTTAAGCACACACACACACACACACACACACACACACACCAGAAGCATGGTTCTGTAAATAATCATTTCTTTAAGCGCCAGAGCAATCATATAGGTTAGTGTGGACTCACACAGGCAATTAAGAAAGAAAAAAAAGTGTGTGCAGCTGTTAGGAACATAAGACCTAGGACACCTCTTCCTTCCTCATCTTTCTATTCCTGGATCTGAAAGTACGTCAACATGTTGCTACGGCAACCGCTGCCAGTTGCTAGGAACTGGTTGCATGGAGCATTATGAAATAATCATAAAGCACTCAAAAGGGACATCAACAATAATCATTTCTGATTTTGAGCAGAGAAGTTCCAAAAAAAGATTAGAGCTACTCTGCATACTTTAATAAAAAAAGAAAGACAGAAGTAAAGGTTAAACATATATATATATATATATATATATATATATATATATATATATATATATATATATATATATATATATATATATATATATGTAAAAGTTCTTGTTAAGGCTTTGACAAATCAAGACTTTGACTCATAGATACCTGAGAGTGTTCTGTAGTTAGGCAGAGGTAAATGATATTATTGTGTGAGCTGGAGATGATGTGGAACAGTGTGTTCAGATATGATCATATGCTCATGTTAAGGCTTTAATGTAATAAACACTGCACACTCAACACTGCACATGTCATGCTGATCATTGTTTTGCTCACAGACAATCACTTTAGATTCTTAACTGGTATCTGAATAGAATAGAGATGGAAGACTGATTTACTATTTTTTAATAGAGTTTTAATATCCATGCATAGCAAGTGAGATCCATTAAGTCTTTGAATTATGTAAAATTGATCAGAAATGATTCTCTGACTGCAGTCTTCGCTCTTGATTTGTCCTCACATGGCAAGCTTCCTTAATCGGTGGCTTATGGCAGGAGAGGGTATTATTTGCATTGTTCATGCATGAGGAGAACACTCATCCTTCAGCAATGTGTGTGTGTGGACATGTTTTTATATCATGACAGAGACCAAAAGGATTGGAGTATCTGACAATTATGACCTTGTGGGGATATGTGACTTATCCTCAAGAGGAAAACTGCTTTTTCTTTTAGTCTTTGCACAAAATGTAAACACATGGCAGTTTTCTTTTGGTTACTGAGGTGATGGTTAGTGTAAGCAGGGTATTAATTAGCTATGTTAATAACTATGTCAGTGGAAGTTCCTTACAATGGCAGTAAAACAAATGTGTGTCTGTGTGCACGAAAAAGGGGGGAAAGTAAAACAATGTGCATGCCAAGGGTTACATAACCCCAGCTGTGTTGCTTGTGTAATGTGTTCATAATCTTTGGGACAGGACTGATATAGATGACCTACTTCTCCAGTTCATGCGTGTTTGGAGTTAAGTGTCAGAACATGTCAGCTTTCAGCGATGCCTGGAAGTGTACTGAGTGTTTCACTGGAAAATTTCATTCCAGCACTTGGCATTCAAAAATATGCCTCTAGATTTGTAACTAGAGTCCAAACAATGGAATGGAAAAGGACTGATTTTCTAATTGAGAAGAGATTTGTGGGGCTTTAGAGCTTTATAACACAATACAAAACAACACAACATAATACGAACCAACACAATACACATGCACCTGTTCACACAGCTCACAATCCAGGGTCATTCTGATTAAAATGGTACGTTTTCATACACACTGCAGTCGTACAATCTATACCATTTTTGTATGTAGCATGTTGAAAAGCAGAACACAAAATTTTCACTCAGGAAAATGTCAAATGAACATTGATACCTAACCTTGAGACACAACCAAGGCCAAATACTTTAAAATCGGCTGGACCTTCTGCCAGATAGACTCTGTTTATATTGAATTACCTAAATGGGGAAGTCAATTTGATTATAGGATTGCATCAGTGTACCTCACACAGTGTAGTATTTTATATCCTCTAAGCCAGGCTGTTTGGAACTGACCATAAAAAGTGAGGAAGGTTAATAAAGCAGCATGACTTTAATAAAAATACAAGATCAATGTAATGGGAATAATGTAATTAAACAGAGAGTCTAGTGTAAAATAAATGCACCTAATTTAATTTAAATTTAGATTACATTTATGTTTTAAATATATTAAAAAAATGTCATTAAATAAAATGTTGAATAGAAAATATTAAAATATTAATACCCTTAAATGACTGTGGCTTTGTTAATAGTATACTATTCAGAGTATAACAATATATATTATATTATATTATATTATATTATATTATATTATATTATATTATATTATATTATATTAAATTATATTATATTATATTATATTATATTATATTATATTATATTATATTATATTATATTATATTATTATATTATATTATATTATATTATATTATATTATATTATTATATTATATTATATTGAAATCTAATATAACATTATATTTTATAAATATATTACTTTAAAATATATATTTTAAATTTAATTCCATTTCATATGAAACTAAAAGTTATGTTATAATGTAATATATGTATATGTATAATGCATTTATATTTAAGTATATGTGGAAATTGCTTCTACATTTATGTTAGTGATCTTACAGAACATTCTTAATATGTTTAAATGCAACTATATTACATCTGAAATATATTCATTTTGTTTTATATCAGCACAGTTTCCTTAGTTGTATTTAATGTAGTTCCCTGTTGCCATGCCAAGTGTTTATATAAGTATTCATATTAATACATATACATATTTATATCTGTATTTATATAAGTATCTAGTAATTATGTATTAATAACGTAATCATTAGCGTGGTTGCACGTTCTGTATGTGTTGATTATTGCACTAGTCATTGTTTTCACTAGAGTCGACAAACAGACATGCAGGATGTAGGGCTGTTATACGTATGTAATTCTATTTAGCAGATTAAACATACTTAGCCTGACACAAACATGAGTTTGTGTCCCTCCCCGTTCGGATGATGTTCCCAGAGTTCTCAGAAACAGCATAGAGCAGTCTGTTCTTTCCCCAGAGTGCTTTAATTTGCTGATTTTTATCTAAATCCATCATTCCCTTTCAGCAATGTAGAGAAACAGGGAGAGGGAGGGAGAGAGATGTTTTAGATTTTTTTTCCCTGAAATGTTCACTCACTTCTAATCTAATAGTGCCAAGTAAAAAGAGGTTACACATTTAAAAGGGTGACGATACTAGGGATTTTAGAACGAGGCCATTTATGTCATGATACTAAAAGAATAATAATGCTACTGCATTTTAAGCTCCAAACTGAGTGCAGAATATTTCTGAGCATGTATTTCTGTTATAGCTGTTATTTCAGTTATACTCTAGCTGCTGTTCTTATTGTGGCTTGCACTAGAGAGCTATTTCATGTGGTTGTATGACAGCAGCTTAGTGAAGTGATGGTGTCTTTGCATCCATTGTCTGGCAAAATTCTGGGCCAGAGGAAATCCAGGACTAACTGGCATGTCTCTCACTGAGAACAAATCCCGCCATTCACAAACGCCGGAACATGCTGTACCCGTCTCTTACTGTCTAGATAAGAGCTGATAGAGTGTCATATGTTGGCATGTGAAAGTGATTGTTGGTATAGGAAAAATCTTAATAGCACAGCTAAACAGCTTCATCTGTCTGTATGCCATTATGTATTTGGATGACCATGAGCTTCACATTTCAGGCACTAATGTAGTTTCCATTAAGAAAATGCACATTATCGTGTAAGTTTTGTGACCTTGAGCACACACATGTGTAATGACAGGAGAGAGAAGCTGTCCCTGAACTAGAGCTTAAAGAATTTAATCCAAAGGGACTCCTCAGCCAGTCAAGATGCTGAAGCTTTCAGCCAAGTCACGCTCTGATTAGCCAGTAGTAGTCTTTGTCCCAGAATACTCCCCGCTCTGAGAGGCTGACCTTACCTCACATTACCCAGCCTGCTTTGCTCTGCTCTCTCGGCTAACAGTATCTCTGCATGACAAAAAATTCAGTAGAATGCAGCAGACATATATATTTGAATTACATCTGCTGTGATCTGCTACACCTCCAACATGAAAAATAGTGAACAAAAGTTAAATTAAAAGTAAATTAAAAAATAACTCCTATTTGAGATCATTTTAGAGAGACTGGAATACATTTGTCTTAAAGTGCGGATAACAAGGTAATTTAGCTCCGAACAAAGACTTTTGAAAGATGGAATGATTTCTCCAAGAGTTAACTGGACATTTTTTTTGTCACTCATTATGTGTAGGAGGTGAGTGTGTAATGAGGACAGTACCCTGAGGTTATGTGAGGACTGTTTACATGGTTATTTGACTTGATGTTTGTTAACACGCTGAGCTGTGCCATGCATTCACATTCTCTATGTGGAAAGATTCATTAGACAGGTGTTTTTGAATAACCTTAATGCACAGGGTCATGCACAGTATCCAGGGAGAAAGGATAATATTTCTATTTCTATATAACTATTGATCGTATGCAAAGTTTCAGTAATCACATGTTGCTGAGCAGGGATAATATACATGCAATGTTCCTGCTTGACCAAATATTTTAGTGTTTACACAAGCTGCTCCTGAGCTGATAGTACAGTACATATGTCAAATAAGTTGAACAGTTGGTTCTGTGTTTACCTTTCACCCAGTGGCCCCAGGGGAACCCACTGTATGGGAGCCAAGCAGGATAATGCTGTTCATCTCATTAATCATTCCTACATTCCCATATATGGGAGATTCTGGTAGCTTAGGAACACTTTACAAGCTAAAAACATACACTGGTTGTCTTCTGTAGCAGGCTCATGATGCTAGTTATTAACCCCCAAATTATTGTAACTTCTCTGTAAGTTTAGTATTATAATTAATTCTAATATAATTTAATCATACTAACTCTCACTATTATGCGATGAAAATATGGCTATATGATGATTCTGTGATAAATATTCCAGTCATATATTTTTTTCTTTCTTTCTTCAAAGAGATTATTTTGGCTTATTGAGATGTGCAGGTAATATAACACAATAAAAAGGTAATAAAAACACAAAATAGTTCAAGACATTTTGTGCCACCCAGGAGCAACCACAAGAATATAATGATTAATAACCTAATTTGTACATTCCCACTTGTAGGAAATGGCTAGTCTAAAAAAGAAAGCTGTAGTAAATGCTGTACTTCTCACATGGACGGGAATATATCTGCAATAAGATTTCACACGTTCAATAACATCTTTATCCTACTCAATAAATCTCTCATCATTTGATCTCCAGTGGGATGAACTGGATGGATCATTGAAAAAAGCACATCCTAAGAAAAGTATTTGTTATACGATGCCGAAAAATATCTTCAGAAATCTTCAGCAGACACGAGCTGGCCATTACAACCAAATGAGCATTTTTTAAATTAAGATTTTTAGCTCAAATTTAGAGTAGTCACTGAGCATTGACATAATTAATGCTCTCTTTTGCATTTTGAAGTGATTGCTTCATGAGAATATCAAACATGGCTGCAGTACATCTCCATCAATCTACTGTCAGAATAGGCTGGCAGTGTTTGGGCTGTTAAAAAAATCTCCCGGGCTTCTAGATGTCCTCAAGAGGGTCATCACATCATTACTCCATCATGTGGGATGGAGGGAATGGCAGCAACATGAATCATCTCTAGGGCCTGATGAAGGAGGACTGCTAATTTTAAAACTGTTCTGATCTGCGTAAGTAAAAAGGCTGAGCAAACATGAACATGTTGTCTCTCTCCAGATGTGACATCTATGACTCAGACTTATTGTTCTGTTGACAAAGTCAAATTTTCTCACTGCTTTTCTAAGAAGATCAGCATGTTCAGAGAAAAAAAAATACCTTCCTTGAATATGATAAGGAACTCTTTTTCTGGGAAAATTGCAAACAATGCCAACATTGAAGGATTTGTGAAGAATCTCTCTTGGCAGCCTTATGATGAATTAGAAAGATTTATTTAGTAAGGTTAATAATACAATACTAAAACAGCTGTATGTTAACTATCACATTGCTTATACATTTTCTAAATGAATAAATTAGGCTTTCTGTTACAAAAAACCTTTTAATATTTTTCTGTCAAACACTACAGCTATGTTGAATTTCTACATGATGTACGGTTATATAGTGACTTATAGCACAATTATCAAAATGAAAATGTTTTCTAAAACAATGTGGCTCAGTAATTCTGGCTGTAATATACAGGTCAATTTATATTAATTTTTAAATAAATAATGAACTCATTTAATCTAATACTCTTTCCTTTCTATTGTAGCACCATATACAAAGGGACTATGGCATATACTCCAAATAAATGCATTAAATTAAAAAAGTGTGTAATCACAACTAATTGATCATTTTGTTACATTTTTTAAATTTATTTTAATTTTTTTTTATTTAATTTATATTTATTATTATTGTTATTCTTCCTCTTATTAATTAACTATTATTATTATTTTTTAACAATCAGTATGTTTCCTTACACAGAAAATTCTTCAGGTAAAAAGATCTTGTGCACTTTCCAATTTCTCAGTCACTTGACATGCTGAATTTTTGTTTTCAATCTTACATTTAAAAGAGAGAATACCTCCATCTGAAAAAGATTTCTACTGAAACTACTTCCCTTGAAGGACTTTCATTGTAATGTTTGTTTACTTATTTACCTATTTACATATATGTATGTATGTATGTATGAATGAATGAACCCAAATTTTCCTGACCTTAATTTTTCCATTTAGGAAGTGGAGCTTCCAAAGCAGTATTAAATTGTTATGACCTGTTAAACACTTCAATTAAACACTTATTACAAACAGATATTAAACAGTTTAATAGAGACACCTTTGACAGGATTGTACTGCTGTAATCACTAAAATAGAAGCTTGCCATTTCAGAGGTAAAGCAGGCTAACATAAAATGCCATTACAACCTTTTCCTGAATTCACATTTCAACTTCTTTTTTCACACAAACTTAGTAAGTCCGATGGATATAAACATGTTTAGTTTAAGGATCCTCAGAACTGGATTTGCGTGCTTTCAGGTGGTCCGAATGTTGAATTATTTTCACATCTTGATGTCAACCATAATGTTTAATGCTGTTCTGCTGTGTGCTTCAACAGACCTCAAGTTTTTTTCTGCAGAGCTTCAGTCAGTGAAAAGTCCTGGAGGTTATAGTAATGCTGCTGCTGTTGCTGCTGTTGATGGGATTGAACCTTGCCCACCATGACAGGTTATTATCATACCCACCCCAAAAGGATTTCCTATTCATTCATCCATGACATATGTCAGAAACATAATGGTCCTCAGAGCTCTAACTGATGTGTCTCCAAGGCAGTGAGTTATTAAATCTGATTGCACTGTGTCTTGAGGAGTGCATATCATTTTCACTAACAAAGCCAGGAATGCATTGCCTGAGGATTGATGCTCTTAGCGTATGATGTGAGAAGTTCATGGAGTCCACATTGGCAGTAGTTAGCAGACATAGACTGTCACTATGTGTTTTATAATACTTGTTCAGAATTTCAATGCCTTCTGTGGTTTCCCTGTTGGGAGTCAACCTTCTTTCCTTTACCCTAAAGCTTCCTCCCCTGCTTCTGTAAATGGCACAATGGTATAATCTGTAGTCATATCATTAATCACCATGACTTCACTATTTTGATACAGAAGGACCATCTCACACCTGTAGAGGGGTCAGAGTCTCTTGTATTAGATGCAGTGCATAAAGCAACAGCTCACCCTAATGGAGGACATGTGCAATTGCACTCTTTTGGCATTCAAAGAATACATCCGTCTCACCTGGATATTTTATTACACAGACGCTTTATTTTTGGTATTTATTTTCTTCAATTGACACTGTGTCCCTAAAAGGCTCCAGGACCTGTATTTTAGGTTTACAGCTTTTTTAATGTGAGGCATTTGAGTCTTGGGTTTGTATACACTATATTGCCAAAAGTTTTGGGACACCCCTCCAAATCATTGAATTTAGGTGTTGGGCTTGTCCCCTTAGTTCCAGTGAAAGCAACTCTTAATGCTTCAGCATACCAAGATATTTTGGACACTTTCATGCTCCCAACTTTGTGGGAACAGTTTGGGGATGACCCCTTCCTGTTCCAACATGACTGCGCACCAGTGCACAAAGCAAGGTCATGGATGAGCGAGTTTGGTGTGGGGAACTTGACTTGCCTGCGCAGAGTCCTGACCTCAACCTGATAGAACACCTTTGGGATGAATTAGAGCGAAGACTGCAATCCAGGCCTTCTCGTCCTACATCACACCTCACAAATGCACTTCTAGAGGAATGGCCAAAACTTCCCATAAACACATTCCTAAACCTTTTGGAAAGCCTTCCCAAATGAGTTGAAGCTGTTATAGCTGCAAAGGGCGGCCCAACTCCATATTAAATTCATGTGCATGTAAAAGCAGATGTCCCCGTTTTGGTCCGGCTCGCAGTCTCTGCTTTAATTCATTCCAAAGGTGTTCTATTGGGTTGAAGTCAGGACTCCACACCAAACTCGCTCATCCATGTCTTTATAGACCTTGCTTTGTGCACTGGTGTGCAGTCATGTTGGAACAGGAAGAGGCCATCCCTAAACTGTTCCCAAAAATGCTTTAAATTGTCCAAAATGTTTTGGTATACTGAAGCATTAAAAGTTCCTTTCACTGAAATTAAGGGGCCAAGTCCAACCCCTGAAAAACAACACCTGAATTCAATGATTTGTAAGGGGTGTCCCAAAACGTTTGGCAATATAATGTATCTACCTCATAAACATGCCTCATCTCTTTTGACCAGAGGCCAAAAAAATTATATTTGCACTTGGCTTAGTGATCATAAGTGTCAACTATTTTTTGTGTTGGTGTACAACAGTGTGGTGCTGCAAACTTTTTAAGTTCTCATCCTAATTTATTCAGTAATTATTATTGATGCTGCATGAGTGCTGTGGGGTGAGCCAAGAGGAAAAGGAAGGCAAGCTTTAACTGTGGTGTAATCACCAAAAAAAAAAAACCCAGCAGCTGAAATAGGGTTTGGCTGCTGATATAGAACAGAGAACTTACTGCATTGGTACGCAGAGATGCTGGTTAATTGGACATCGGCCAAGTGCAAGAGCTGTTAGAGGAAATGCAACAGCATAATGAAATGCTGAGTTCTGTGGATCTTATAATAGCTGCTTCTCATGGAGAGGAACCATGATGTTCTCACAGTAGTTGCAGCTCTTTTTCCACAAGAGAGTGCTGATAGTCCATCAACTGATCATTCTGAGGGTCAAGGCCTGACCAATTTCTGACACTCTAAAAAGTGGAAAAGTTCAGGCTCTTCAGACAAGGTGCTCAACTCAATGTATTTACTTCTTTGTTAAATAAGGACAGCAGCATCCATTCTATTCTAGATTTAAAAGGACAGTAAGAGTCATCTACTGTAGATTGCACAAGGGATGGCACATTTACCTTTAGTACATTTAGATTAATACTAGTTTGCTACTACTGTAAAAACCAGGCAGTGCACTGTATCCAATCATTGGTGCAAACAACATTTACAGAACAGTTTTCACCTAGAAGCATACTAGGTACTCTTGCAATCAAGAGTCTTACTTGAACTATATAACAACAGTATTAATGAAAAACAGATGTCACACATCACTTAATTTTTTGGAGGGTCATGTTATGTGTTAGCACATGCACCAGAAGGCATCCAAGTGATTTTCATTCTCCTCGCTGGTTAGAAGTAATTTTTCATCCACAACCATTAGCCACAATTCCTGTGTGCTTAGCTTCTGCCAAATCAGAAACAGGACAGATGTCTCCGGTTTGTGTTAAGCATGCTAAAAATCAAGGGTTTCTCCTTATGGTCATGGCATATTTCCCACTTGGATCAATTATTAAGTGTTCAGAAGAGATTCTTCATGCTATGTGGTCCAATATTTTGAGTCCACTACCTAATTCTTGTTTGTATATCCTCATTTATTACAAATAAATCCAAAAATAACCAGCTGTTAATGTCCTAAAATACATTAAACTGAGTCCGGCGGAACTACAGACCCAGTGTTTACAAAGCGAACGTGCAAAACCCAAGAAAATGCAAATAAGTCAAATGCTTTTTACTAACAAAAAGGTACATATAATTTTGTGTCACTGTGTAAAGTTTTGTTCTGGAAGTGAACTTCTCCTTCAAGTGCCCAGCAGTGGCAGCTTGCCACTAACATGCCCATCAGTAGTCCAAGGTCTGTGCCAATGACCTACAACTGCTACCATTTTTTTGGCCTGCTATATGCATTGTATTCATTTAGCATTGATTTTTATCAATAAAAATAACTGCTTATAAATAAAACAAGAAATTTATATTCTCCATTGTTGTGACAATAAAAACAGCTTTTTCATACAGAGATAAAGAGGACAGAGAAAATTATAAACTGTAACAATCAAGATGATTTTGGTTTAAGTGATAATGTGTCATAATTAACCATACAGACCCTTTATGGGGCGACGTCACGATTACATCAAAGCGCTAGCTGGAGGCAAAACAAAGGGAAAACTGAAGGAGGCCAAAACAAACCAGTACGGAGTCGGTTACAAAAGGAATGCAAATGTCATCTTGTTGTGTGCCAGAATTGATGGTGCTGCCACTGCCAGACAAAAAAAACGACGAGATTAACCGCAATAAAATGAATGCTCACATTTGCAGCACATACTTCATATCAGATTAGGTTAAAGAAACTATTGCTTTTGGTATGGTTTATGGTTTGGCTAAGTAAAAATATTTCTTTTGCATGGCACCTAATCAAAAATTGGGGAACAAGTTAAATGATTTCTCATGTCATGCTAACGTTTTAAGTTAGCTACAGTTGTGCTCATAAGTTTTACATACCCTGGCAGAATTTATGATTTCTTGGCCATTTTTCAGAGAATATAAATGATAACACAAAAACTTTTCTTTCACTCATGGTTAGTGTTTGGCTGAAGCCATTTATTATCAATCAACTGTGTTTACTCTTTTTAAATCATAATGACAACAGAAACGACCCAAATGACCCTGATCAAAAGTTTACATACCCCAGTGCTTAATACCGTGTATTGCCCCCTTTAACATCAATGACAGCTTGAAGTCTTTTGTGGTAGTTGTGGATGAGGCTCTTTATCTTCTCAGATGGTAAAGCTGCCCATTCTTCTTGGCAAAAAGCCTCCAGTTCCTATAAATTCTTGGGCTGTCTTGCATGAACTGCACGTTTGAGAAATCCCCAGAGTGGCTCAATGATATTAAGGTCAGAAGACTGAGATGGCCACTCCAGAACCTTCACTTTATTCTGCTGTAGCCAATGAGAGGTCGACTTGGCCTTGTGTTCTGGATCATTGTCATGTTGGAATGTCCAAGTACGTCCCATGCACAGCTTCCGGGCTGATGAGTGCAAATTTTCCTCCAGTGTTTTTCGATAACATACTGCATTCATCTTGCCATCAATTTTGACCAAATTTCCTGTGCCTTTGTAGCTCACACATCCCCAAAACATCAGCGATCCACCTCCGTGTTTCACAGTAGGAATGGTGTACCTTTCATCATAGGCCTTGTTGACTCCTCTCCAAATGCAACGTTTATGGTTGTGGCCAAAAAGTTCAGTCTCATCACTCCAAATGACTTTGTGCCAGAAGGTTTGAGGCTTGTCTCTGTGCTGTTTGGCGTATTGTAAGCGGGATACTTTGTGGCATTTGCGCTGGCAACTCGACCACGCAGCCCATCTTTCTTCAAGTGCCTCCTTATTGTGCATCTTGAAACAGCCACACCACATGTTTTCAGAGAGTCCTGTATTTCACCTGAAGTTATTTGTGGGTTTTTCTTTGCATCCCGAACAATGTTCCTGGCAGTCGTGGCTGAAATTTTAGTTGGTCTACCTGACCGTGGTTTGGTTTCAACAGAACCCCTCATTTTCCACTTCTTTATTAGAGTTTGAACACTGCTGATTGGCATTCTCAATTCCTTGGATATCTTTTTATATCCCTTTCCTGTTTTATACAGTTCAACTGCCTTTTCCCGCAGATCCTTTGACAATTCTTTTGCTTTCCCCATGACTCAGAATCCAGAAACATCAGTGCAGCACTGGATGAAAGATGCAAGGGTCTGTCAGGAGTCCAGAAACTCACTGACCTTTTATACACACACACTAATTACAAGCAAACAAATCACAAGTGAGGATGGTTACGTTTAATAGCCATTCAAACCCGTTTGTGTCAACTTGTGTGCATGTTATCAGGCCAAAATCACCAGGGTATGTAAACTTTTGACCAGGGTCATTTCGGTCGTTTCTGTTGTCATTATGATTTAAAAAGAGTAAACACAGTTGTTTGACAATAAATAGCTTCAGCCAACCACCAACCATGAGTGAAAGAAAAGTTTTTGTGTTATTGTTCATATTCTCTGAAAAATAGCCAAGAAATCATAAATTCTGCCAGGGTATGTAAATTTATGAGCACAACTGTAACTGGTAGCTAACGATTGGAGGCTAAACAAAGGAAACTGTTTGTGTCATCTCCCATTCTACAGTTACCAGAAGCGCTCAGTTTTTCTATCAGATAGGTGTAGATGTCAGGTCACTGAACCAGAGGTCACCCGGTCACATCGTCCATCCATTGAGTGAGCGTGTATATGTCGGCCAATCTGGTTCCGCCCGTTAAAGTTAGCAAATAACATTCTCGGGTCCTGGACAGTGAGTGGCCTAACGTAGTCAGATAAATTCTGATTTGACCAGTCATTGTTTAAAAACAAACTAACAAAACTTGATAACTACCACTTGTCAGGAAAATCTTTCTCCCTCCTAAGCTCCGCCCACAAAAAACATCACAATGTGTAATAACAGAAAAAGGGTCAATTAACACCAAAATTATTTAGTTTTCAGAGTTTAACACTCAAGCAATAACATAATCAAGGCAATTCTGCACATATTCTCTATATCTCATGTGACATTACATAATGCCTTTTACATAATACTAATATTTGTTTGGTAACACACATTATTAGGCACAGATGTGCTTTGGAATACTTCACATCCTAATCAATTAGATATATTTTTAAATCACAGATATGCCAAATCATATACATATGACATTTATATGTGTTTATACCTATATCAATAACTTCATTTAAAATAGAAATGATGGGATTTGACATAAAAAAATAATGCGGCAATATAAGTCTATTTGTAATTCATTCATCTTCAGTAAGTGTTTTAACATGGTCAGGGTTACGGTGGATCCCCAGGACGATGATGATAAAGGATAAACCTATTTGCCACCTTTAGAACTCATATTTCAATACAAATGTATGTCCAGCAGGGGGCAACAACGCTAACTGTAAAGCCACACATCTCAGATATTTCTCAGATATTTCTGTGATACTTTAAATTTATTATTGAAGATGGAAGAAAACTGTATTCACATGCTATAATTCAGAATACACACTGAATCCGGGAAATCTAATAAAACCGGGAAATCTAATAAAAAAAGAGAACAAAAGAGAAAAAGCTATTTGCTTGAATGCTTGCTTACATGACAGTGCAACACTGGCAAGTCTTTCTTTTTGTCGATGTGACTGTTTCTGCACTAGCTGGAGCTCCACTGGGAGGCACCAGTGTTTGTATTTCTGACTCTTGCTCAGTGGTGTGTGCAACCATTTCCCTCTGCTTCAAGGATGGTGATTTCTCTCTTTGTCTATCTGTTGGAATATATTGGTGCACTTCATCTTCATCACCTGATGCCTCTTTCCATTCCCCTTTTACTATCCTGCTTTCTTCTACAGCATGTGTTTTATGTGCTGGAAAGTGTGGCATATTCTGTTGACGTTCTACTGAAAATACTGAAGACTCTTCAGAAATGACACCTGACACATTACTCAGCTCCTTCAAAGGGGCAGATGTGCCTGCATGTGCCGCCTTTACCAAAAAAAGATTCCGTAATGCACACTCAGGAGGTTTTTCACAGGATGTGTCTTCAAGATCGGACTTCTTCTCAGCCACAACAAGGCTCAGCACCTCAGATGCACTGACCTCTAGGTCCTCTTCTTCGTCCATGATGAAGACCTGCTCTACCTTCAGAACTTCTTCATCACTTGTTTGATCCAAACCAGAGTCAGACTGAGCTTGTATCAAGTCAGATGTTAGCACCAGATCTAGATCTTCATCTGGACAAGAATTCACCATCTCCCATTCTTCCTCCTCATCATTGTTTTCTGCCATATTTAGCTCAGTTTTTATATCAGCTAAAGAAAAATGGGTCTCATCTGGTGTCTTAATTTGCTCTAATGATTGGCAGGGTAGATCAACAGGTTCTACTGTATCCATTGCTGACTGATCGGTCTCATGCTCTTCGGTTTTTGCTTTTCTCTTTTCCTCTGTATCCTCCCGTGCTGCTTCTGAAACTGGGTTTCCCTCCGCTTCAACCGCCAACACCTCAAGCACTGCAATGATATAGTGAAATCCTTATTAATCAAGTAGTGATGATATAAAACTGAACATTTAGCCACAGAAGGATTTTGAGTATTCAAACAATTTTCTGTGATAATAAATTCATCTAATTAAATGCTACCAAACATTACATATGAAGTTCTAAAGCGACAAAGAAGCTGATTCAGATTATACAAATTAGCTTTAATAACAACTTTGAACACTCTTGGCATTCTAACGGATGTTTTCTCTCATAAAGAACATTTACACTTACAGAAAACTGTACTTCATTATTTTACTACCAAATACAGTATAATACCAAATGTCCTCTGATGTTTCGTTAGTTTTGTAGCCATTCACACAAATCTATTTTATTTAGTATTTTCCAAAAATGTTTATTATTTGAAAAAATAACATTATTATTTGTTATTATTATATTATTATTAATATTAATTTTATTGTCATTATTATCAATAATAATATTGTGAATGAAAACAACAACAACTCTTTAACATTCGTTCATTCATTCATTGTCTTCCACTTATCTGGAGCCAGGTCACAGGGGCAGCAGTCTAAGCAGGGATGCCCAGACTCCCCTCTCCCTAGACACTTCCTCCAGCTCTTCCGGGGTAATTCCGAGGCATTCCCAGCTGCCTCCAGGGTCCCACGAGCCAACCAGGCTCGATGGGACTCCTTCTCCAACTTGACTGCATCCCTTACTTCCAGTGTCCACCACTAGGTTTGGGGATTTCCGCCATGACCACAGTTCCGGATGGCTGCGTCAACAATGGAGGAGGAGAACATGGACCACTCAGCCACTCAGCGGCTGAAGGTCAGATGACATGACCACAAGGTCAATCATCGACCTCCGGCCTAACCATGACTAGCACAGAAGTCCAACAACAGAACACCACTTGAGTTCACATCGGGAAGCTGTTCCTCCCAATCACTCCCCTCCAGGTATCACTGTCATTGCTGTCAAAGTCCCCCAGTACAACTACGGAGTCTCCAGTCGGAGCACGTTCCAGCACCCCTCGCAGAGTCTTCAAGAAGGTTGGGTACTCCACACTGCTGTCCAGCCCATAAGCTGAAACAGCAGTGAGTCACCTATCTCCGACCCGAAGGTGCAGGGAAACAACCCTCTCGTTTACCGGGGAAAACTCTAACACATGGCGGCTGAGCTGGGGGGCTATAAGCAAGCCCACCCCAGCCTGCCGCCTCTCACCATGGGGCACTCCAGAGTAGTAGAGGGTCCAACCTCTCTCAAGGAGTTGGGTTCCAGAGCCCAGGCTGTGCCTGGAGCCGAGCCCAGCTATCTCTAACCGGTACCGCTCAACCTCCCCCACCAGCTCAGGCTCCTCCCCCCCAGTGAGGTGACATTCCTTGTCCCAAGAGCCTGCGTGCCCTAACCCCGGGCCTGGCTCCAGGGTGGGGCCCCGGTAATGCCAATCCGGGCGATGTAACGGTTCTTGATTTTCTTCTATTCATGAGGGGATTTGAACCACTCTTAGTCCCCTCCTTGAACTGGCACCTTATTGTGGTAGAGGGGTTTGAGTACCCGAATGATCCTAGGAGCCATGTTGTCGGGGGCCTAGTGCTCCTGGTAGGGTCTCCCAAGGCAAACAGGTCCTAGGTGACGGGTCAGACTAAGAGAATTCTTTTTGACAATTTTGACAATTCCACTGCAAGCTGATGAACACTAAACTAGTCCGGGCATGCATCAGTCAGCATGCAGTCTCTTCCAAAAACTATTTTAATTCATCTTTATTCAAAATCATCAATGCCCCCATTAAGCAGAAAAATGTAACTGCACACCATCTGTGCTTTAATTAATCATTTTGCATAAACACATTACACTTGGTGAATTCAGAATAAGGGTATCGTGTTTGTAATCCTGTCCTCAAATTTTAGTGCGAGCAGCCACACACACACACACACACACACACACAAACGAAGAGTCCATGTAGCTGAAAATATGTTGTGTTTATTAAAAAAATGCAAATTGTTGTGGCGAGTGCCTTCTTTGCGGTAGTGTGCTGGGGAGGCAGCATCAAGAAGAAGGACGCCTCATGTCTGGACAAGCTGGTGAGGAAGGCGGACTCGATTGTGGGCTAAGAACTGGGCATCCTGACATCAGTGGCAGAGAGACGGGTGCTGAGCAGGCTCCTGTCAATCATGGACCATCCACTGCATCTACTGCACAGCATCATCTCCAGACAGAGGAGCAGCTTCAGTGAGGGGTTTGCTGTCACTGCCCTGCTCCACTCACAGACTGAGGAGGTTGTTCCTCCCCCATGCCATGTGACTCTTTAATTCCACTCAGGGGGAAAAAGTCTGCTGACATAACTCACTGTCCTGAACTGTATTACAAACTGTACACTATGCACCTTACACTCTGGTTTGCACAGAACTCTTTAAAACACTGATTTGCACAGGACTTGTTGAAAACACTGTTTTTGCACAGACCCTTAAACCTTATTATCTTTTTTACCTTTAAATTTTTTTAGTATTTATTGCATGCCTTATTACCTTTGTTTGTGGATCAACGGACTAACAAAACAAATGGATGTACAAAAACAGATGAGAAGAATAAAAAATCGAAATGGTATAGTACTAACCATTTCTTTCGTCCTCTTCCAGGTAGGCCTACAAAGAGAGAGAGAAAGCACATTGATTAATATAATTAATATGCCTGTACTACTCCTATCAATCACCTGAGCACTATGCACTGTGCACTATTATTTTTCATACACACACACACACACACACACCATGAGGATCAGTGAGAAATTGTCATAATTCAGAAAATGCTTATGAGTGGATGCTGCTGAATTATTAGTGGATCTTCCTGAAATAATATGTTATAATGATGCTGAACTATGTGTTTCTATGCACTATAACAGCATAGTAATAAAGATGGTAGGTTGCAGTTCCTTTTATGTGCTGAAGAAGTGCTAGTGAACTATTGCACACAGCTTCATACTGCAGCCATTTAACACCAAGATGACTGGTGCAACGGTGTGTAACACTGCAAGGCTCATAGTTCTAAACGTAATTGTTAAGCCGATATTTAAGGATTTTCCTCCTACCTGCGTAGGCTTCTCTGTGTTGTCTGCAGAAAGGATTGAAGGCTCATTCTCCCCAATCTGTGAAGATTCGTCATTTATGACCTCAGTCTTTTCCTCTTCTTTCTTCCTCTGTCTCTCTGCGCTTTGTGTTCTGGCACAACAATTTTACAACAATGCCCTTATGTTGAATAACTGTGTAATATATTTATTATATACATAAAGCTGTATTTATACTTTTCTTTTTCCAATTAATTGTAGTTTCTCTCAAAACATTACAAGCATATTACACACCCCTTAAGGATATCTAAAATCAATTTTCAGGTAATAAAAAACACACAAAGAATTAAAAACCACCGTGATGTACAAATTGGGTTTTCAAATGTCAGAAAAGTGTCGAATGTCTGAAAGAGGCGCATGAACATTCAATAAGAAAGATGGTGGTGGCAATGGAGAGTAGGTTAGTTGAAATTTTTTGTCAAATTTATCACACAGTTTGTCTAAAAAAAAAACATTCCTGTGCAAGTGTCATTCTGTCAAATACAGAGCTCACTGAAACATACATGAGTTGTAAAGGCAAACAGACCCAAGTCAGGTAAGCCGGATGATCAGCAAACAAAGTAGTCTGGATATGGACAGAATCAATAACCAAACGGATTCAAAGCCGGAACAACAAAACAGAGCAAACAGGATCAGCGAAACTAATGTACTTGTGGCAAGATGATCGTGTGAAAGTCTTTGTTATTTATAGCTGTATTTGCAATTCATTGAGGCAAGCCTTCTCAGATGTCCAGTCAATGGTGGTATGGATCATATAACGAGTCATGTGATGTGGTTTGTAGTTTGCTATCGTGCTGAGAGTCTTGGGGATGATGTTTTGTTTTCACGAATTTCAACTGAAACCCACACCTCCAACGACAATTCTATTTGTGGACCAAAATTAAATATTAATGGTTATGGACATCATTGGTTTGTTTGATACTAAAGGGGCCTGCATGCATGGTAAAGCACCTGATACCCACATTTTGATACCCAAAATATGTGCTACACATCCTGGTACACTTTACAGTTGGTATCTGGTGCTTTATCTTTTATGCAAATCCATAATTATGCAACATATACACACAGATATGCACCAGATAACTCAAAACTTGACTGCCTGTGCCAGATGATTAAGTCTTGGCCATTAAGTGAGCTTTCCAAATGATAATAATCCCATAAAAAATTCCAATTTTGCAATGGTCATCTTAATATCCAGATTTGAACCCTATTAAAAACCTTTGGTCTAAAGAGTGCAGTCCATGTGTGCCTTCCTATATTTTATATGAAAAAAAAAAAACTTTGTTAAAATATACTAATTTAGCGCTTGATCAAGTTTGAATTATTATTGCATTTCACTTTTGTTTTCTGCTCATTTTCATGCAGGGTGCCAGTAATTCTGGTGTTAACTGTAGGCTTTGACTGTCTTACTAATCTTAGTCTTACTCTTCTGCACTCTGCTCTGTTGTCTGCGAAGCGGGAATCACGGACTGCAGTTTAGGATCCTCAGGAGTGCTGGGGGCATCTGCTTCCATCAGCCACTGCTCTCTCAGATACTTCCTCTATCAGAGAGACAGAACACATGTCCACTGAACGCCATAATGCTGATTTCATTAATCACTCTACAAACTCTGCATATAACACTGTTTATGGGCCATTCTGGTATCTGGGAGTCTTTAGCCAAACACCATCTGGCTGTAATTGTGCAAACAGAATGGGCACATAACAAAGCAAAACAGTCTAGCTCTAGTTTCGATGTTTCAAATCAATCAGAAATGTAACCTAAAGTATACATACATAAGTTTATAATGTATTTTTTTATCACTTCTCTTTGTTTTAAATTCAATTTGTTGTTTGTGCAAAAGAGGCAAAACATTTTAGATAAATGAAGACCTTTGTAACAATTGTTTAACAGCTATTTAAAGTACATTTTCTGTTGTGTTGTAAAAGTCTATATACATCTATATTTCTAATCTTTGTTTTTTTTCCCTACCGAAATGTTACAGGGCACAGCAGTAAAATGCGTCTGGTATAGCACCTTGCATAAGTATTCACTGGAAAACTTCACTAGAATATGATTTCCGCTAGGTTTGCTCTGTATTTTCAGTCCCTACTGAAGAAAAGCATCCCCATAACACAATGCTTCACTATGCTGTGGCACAAACACCAACACTATGCTACACTGTGGGCCTGGTGTACTCAGGATGATGGACAGTGTAGGGTTTCTGCCAAATAATTTTGACAAGACCAAAAAAAGTTCAGTCTAGGTCTCATCAGATATTTCTCCATGTTCATACACACCCATGTCTCCAACATAGCCTTTGGCATACTCCCAGTAATCTAATGGATTTAATTGTGCTTTTTGGGAAGTTCAACACTTGGGATTTTTCTTTATCTCCAATACCTGTTTGATACCTGACTGATCCAGAGCTTTGTCCTAGAATTATTTCAATAGCTCCTGTGTTTTCATGGTCCTGTTTCTGTAAGTATATTCTCTAGTCTTTGAGAAACAGCTACATATCTAATTATATAGAGTTTGACTCCATTCATATATATTTATGTGACTTCTGATGGCAGTTCTGCACCAGAACTAATTGAATACATATGAAGTTACGCTAAAATGAATCTGTAAATTCATTTCATGAAATTCATGAATTTGTAAATCATTTCGCAAGCCTTAAAATATGGATAGAATATGTGATTTGAGTAAGCAAAAAAAGCAGTCACTGCAAGGCGCTTAACTCAGTGGTCTCTCTAACCTGTCTATTTCCCTCTCATCATTTCACAAAAAGCAGACACAGTCAGAACAGAGAGAAGCAGAAGTATCTACACATGCTTGACAGAAGGCACGGTGCAGGAGGCCACCCATTTAGTCAATGTGAGACTGCCATAACTCAGAGGGCTCCTTCACTTTTTCAGTTTTTCCAATTTATCACCGCTTCCTCAGTGTGATAGCATGCTTAGCATGCTGATGCTATAAATGGACAACATGTTGTTAAAGAGAGAGAGCTGCTGCATTGCCTTGGGGATCTGAAAATTAAGTTAGAGAGTAGCAAATGATGTGCAGTGGTTTCTCTTTCTTTATGGATAAGTTCGTTGTAACTTTTGATTAAATCTAAGTACAGAATTTTGGGGGCTTCAAAAAAAAGTTGCTTTCATAAAATGATTTCAAAATTTCCTTCACTACTGCTAAGATCCTGTCCTTTAAATGTCAGAATTACAGTGGAAAACACATCCAGTCAAATTCAGCAGATCATGAGAGTTTGTTAGACCTTGTCTTGAGCATTTTTCAGCAACTCTTCTTCCATCTCCCGCTTGACTTTCTCCTCGTCTTCCTTCATTCGCCTCTTCTCCTGACAGTGGCAAAAAGACAGGTGTTAATATTAGTGGCAGACCGTCAGGGCCAGCAAGGCCTTCTCTGCTGGCCTAAACAGCAGTGATCTGAATCACCGACTTGCATTTTAATATATTTTATTATATGTGTATTAAATTATTCCCAATAGTCTATTCTCTACATTTCATAGCTTTTCTCTTGGTTACACTGCTTCCAGAAGTGTATATTTATGATAAGAGTATTTATCCAATCATATTTCAGCCAGTGGCTGACATCATGTGTTGCCAGGGTGAAAGAAATCTGGCTTAAGGCCTTCAGAATCAATAGTGCAGGTGTAATTATTTTAGCTTAAAATAAGTGGCAATGAAATTGTTACATTAACCAATCAGATTTCGAGTTGGCGTCACTGGGGTCATCTAGCAGGCATATGATTATGTCAGCAATTTCCCGTCCTTTGATTGGATAATTGGAGTAGTCAGAGGCAGCGAACCGCACAAACTAAATAAAATATATATATTTTAACTCACAATGGCTGACAGAGGAGAAGAAATCGATTTGGTCACAGACATCCTTACAAATGCATTTTCAAGGCGGACTGTAATAAAATTGACTATTCCTTGTGAGGTGTGAAATACTGTAGCCTAATTTCTTTTTTACTTTGCTATTCAACGGTTGATTAGTATCATGGCATCTTAATGATGGGAGGAAGGACAGGAAGGACACCAGTGAAGGCCTCGGTGTGAAATGCACGGCCCGCCACTGGTTAATATGGATGTTGTGTCAGTAAACAGGCAAGTTACAGCAAATAGATATCTTTGCTTTTCCATCATTATATTTGGATTTTTTAATTCCTTTTTTTGCTGTTTTACACAAATTTTCTTGATTAAATAAGTGAGCTATCAATTTTACTCACATATATGACCTTTTATTACGACACTAAATTGATTTGGAATCGTTTGATAAAAACCCGTGTTAAATAGAGCAACAGTAAAATATATAAAGAAATTATTATTTTTAATTTAAATTATTATTATTATTTTGTAAGTGTAGCTTATTTTGATTTACATTCAGGATATTTTATATTATAAATGAATCAGGATCATGTATATCGAGGGCTATAAAACAGCACCTGCTCTGAGGGTGCATTTGAAGATACTCAAGTGTTTGATTTTGTTACTTACTGCAATGGCCTGCAGCCTCTGCTGGTACTTTTCTGCCTCATCCATTCCTGCAATGAAAAACAAATAGAGCATTTCATTCAGTGTGGTGTAAAAAGCTGTTACACAGTGTAGAAATTGTAGCATTGATGAATGAAGACTTTGATGCGTTCCGGAGAAGAGACCTGCTCCTACGCACACACTCGCTCACATACTCTTAAACGGACAAACGCTGATTGAATTGATAAGAGCACTTGTTTTATACTCTAGGTTTACTGACACAGCTGTTGCCATGGCGATTCTCAATTTTCACTAACACACTGAAATGATAGGAGCATTTTCGTCTCAGATTTCCTAAAAAAAAAACAAAAAAAAACAACCCCACAGTCTGGCAAATGGGTCTCTGACAAAAGACACTCAACAGGAGGGCTATGGTCATAAAAGCACAGAGAAAAGAGAAAAGAATATGACTAGGAGAGAATGAGAGTAAAAGAGAATAAGTGCAGGGAGAAAAGCCCCTATATGGAAGCAGCCAGAATGGTGTAACACACTTTCATGAATAATTTAGTGTTTTCACAGCAAAAATTTCTTCATCTTTCTTTTTTTCTCTGGGAACTAGGCAAAATATGAAGTGTTATGTTGTACAAAACATGAAGTACAAACTCATGTTTTAGTCACATAAAACTGTAAAATGACTGGTGATGGTATGTTCTGCTCAATATTGATAAGAAAAAAAAAAGATCACTGAAAGGACTATCAACAGAAATGCACATGCACATATTGTTTGCATTCAATAGCTAATCGTCATGGCAAAGCATCCATCAAAATCTGTTGGAACAAGGACACAGTGTATACTAGGGGTACTGCCTGTCACTGTAATGGACCCCGTGCTGCTGTTTGCTCCATTGCTTTTACCCTCTTACAAACATCTTGCCTCACTACACAAGGCACTTCAGTATGGCGCACACCTTTGTGGCACTATACAGAACACAAAAAGGTTGCTCTTCGGACAGTTAAATGTCTTTAGCTCCATACATCATCAGCAATATCATCAACAACCTTCTTGAAGTTCAGTGGTTTGTTTGACCAGGCAAGCAAACATGCAGTGGTCCCTGATGACTGGAGGCAGTGCTAAGTGACAGCATGGTGACTCAGACAGAGTCTTCTCACAACTATGTTAGTCAGAGTATTACAAATCACTGCAATAATGGAGTGACAATGCCTAATGTTTTGAAACAAAGGTGTGGATTATGTAATTTATCTGTTTATTCATAACAACTTACAGCTTAGTTGAGGGTTAAGGGTCTTGCTCAGGGTCCCTATGGCTATCTGGAGTAGTCCAGGGATTTGAAGTGAAACCTTTCACATCGCTCAAAATCTTAACCACTGAGTCAACACTGCCATAATATCTGGGTGACATAATTATGGTATCCTGAACAGCAGGTCACAGCTCAGGATGACTGAGGGATGCAAATCTACTAGTTGTTGCGAAAATGTAATCAATATTTCACTAAATGTTTTCAGGATCTACAAAGCTAAGGGGTCTGTGTGAAGTCTCTGCAATGCTAATGCTGGTTCTATTACATAAGTATGGTCACTGGGAATCATAAACCAACCATCACCGTCAGCTAAAAGATAAAACAGTTACACTGCCAATCATTCACATTGCCCTCTATAAGTGCCAATACAGTACATACGGTATAGTCACATTTATTTTAGTTAAAACTACTACACTAATTTATGTAGATAATAGCAGAAGCTATATAAACTGTGTGTAATAATTTAGAGAAAATGGATTAGAGTACAATTTTCTTTTAACAAACACTGTTGTGGATATAGGAATTATCTCCTATTAAGCCAATTTTGTCTGTCTACAATGCTTAACCATCAAGCTTCAAAATGCTGCTATTTTGACCACCACTGAACAGCAAATTTCTTTACTGAAATAATAGACTATATATTGATATAGTATATTATATTAGCTTTTATGATAGCTGAAGTGGCTCAAGCGGTTAAGACTCTGGGTCATTGACTGGAAGATCAGGGGTTCAAGCCCCTGCCTAGGTGCTAATGTTGGGCCCTTGAGCAAGGCCCTTAACCCTCTCTGCTCCAGGGGTGCTGTATCATGGCTGACCCTGTGCTCTGACCCCAACCTCCAAGGATGGTATATGCGAAGAAAGAATTTTACTGTGCTGTAATGTATATGTGACAAATAATTCTATTTCTTTCTATTATGATAGCTTTTTAACAAGAGTAAAACCACCATGACACTGACATATATAGACATCTATTCATGGCCTCATCTCTAGCATGAATCTGATTTATCATATAGCAACTCCTGGATCTTCATTCGATTCGACCATAATGGGTGAACCTGTTAAAAAAAGCCGTAATACCAAATAGAGGCTAATTTTAGTAAGAAATGCAGAAGCAGACTGAAAGAAGTGGAGAGAAAATGAGAATACTGCCTCAGTTTGAGTGATAAGTGAATGGACCACACTGCAGCATGTAGGATATACAGCATCTTTGTTGAAAGGCAATAGGGAGAATCACACATACCCTAGGGAGAGGGAGCTGACGCTTAAGTAAATTAATCATAGCGTTCTAAACACTACTGCATTACAAAATTGTGATTTTACTCAGCACAACAAATAATGTACTAAGAGAGGCTTTTTTCACATGTGGAATAGTTTTCACACTATTCTCTCTCTCATCTCTCTCTCTCTCTCTCTCTCTCTCTCTCTCTCTCTCTCTCTCTCTCATCTCTCTCATCTCTCTCTCTCTCCTCAGTTTCTGAGCATCACTGACTTGATTTTCCTTTTCACACATGCACAAACAGCTCGCACGAAATTCACAGAACAGAGTTCTCAGTCATGTAGACTTGATGGGTCCCAACTATGAGTACAATGAAGTTATGTACAGCAAAGGTTAAAACAATGGTTTACTCAGCCACGTGTGAAGGGGGGGGCTATCAAAAGCATGTTTACTTGAGTACATAGATGCACTGTGCAATTGTAACATACATATAATAAATGGAATTTTAGAATATGCTTGTTTTGGAAAAATAAATGTTATACCTGGGTATTATACGTGTGGTCAGTGAAAAAGCTGGTCAGATGCTGCTGTGATGGAATTCTGCAAAAAAAAAAAAGAGAGACAAAAATAACAAAACTGGATTGGGAATATATAGTACAACATTTCACAATCTGACCATGTGAATTTTTCCAGGCCAGCACACATATAATACATAATTCAGCTGTAAGAGATTTGAGGCACTCCAGTTTGACCTCAGGCCATCCGGTTTTAAACATCGCTCTCCTTCCCCCACTGAGCTTGCTCTTATCCTGAAACTCAGCGGAGATTATTTTAGAGCATGCTTAATTATAAAAAGTGCGAATTTAGTGTAAGACTGCTAGTAAAATATTATGCACTGCATTAAAATTTACACTCTTAATGTTTTGTCTTATGTGAATCTAGTCAATTATGTACTGTATAACTTATGTCTAGTGTCAAATTTTGAAAGTGGGCATAGTACATAATTCAAGCAAATCATAGTTCCGGTTAAATTCCTTATATTACAGCTTCATCTCTTACCGGTGAGCTGTTCATAAAGGTACTGCGAGTCACATTAAACACAACTAACTTGAAAACTAACGTGATGCAAATAACGTAAATAATGGAACAATTCCTGGACAAATAGACAGGTGTGCATGTGTAAACATAGTAGTGAGTTTCTCAAATGGTAACAGAACAGTTGTTTTAGTGAGCTGACTTAGATTCAGCAATATGTGGGCCCTCAGCTGGCATTATACACACATAGACACATATATAGACATACACGTACACACATACATGCTCCATCCAGCAAAATATATCAGACGTGTGTGTGTGTGTGAGAGAGAGAGCAATACAGAGTGAAAGAGAAATGCCCAGGAGGAGATGCAAATCACTGAGCAAACATCTCTTCACCTCTTCCACTCCATCATGTCAGCTGTACAGATGCTGCCATTCTGCACAAATATGCAGGCCACACTTGGGTAATTTTTCTTTATCCCCTAACTCATATTTCAGAGAAAACTCCTTCTCTCAGAATAGACTCAAAATAGTGGATAGGTGTTCACTCTCTCTATCTTCAGTGATTGTCAGCATGCATGTGATTGTCGCAATGTATGTATTTGTGTGTGTGTGTGTGTGTGTGTTTGTAGTATTTGTGATTCTGTATGCCCAACTCTGTGTAATTACCTTAACAGAAAAAGCCCTTATGGGAACACATATTACCGTAATTCAACCTCTCACTGTTGCACTGTTCCAAACATGTCCTCCCTTTTGTCCACCCTCATTTTCATCTAGTATCTGAATGAGGGCAGGATCTACTATCTACTACATTTGCCTTACTAAGAAACAGTCTTAGCAATTAAAGCATTTCATCTCCACTGCTGATTCTCCCACTTTTCCAAAAATAACTGCTGGCAGGGCTCTGAAAGCTGAATTGGCATAATCAGTTGTCAGTGAATCATGATACGATTTTTTGGTTAGATTTTACAATTAGGAATAGAGCTTAAGATGTTAAGCCTCAGCACCACACACAAACCGACCCTCAACCTCACAAAAGGGGACTGACCCTAGGCTCTGATGCAAAACTTGACTGCAGCTTTAGTGGTCAATGGCAGTAATGGGATCTCTGGTTTAGGTTACATGGAGCTCTTGCAATTTTCCAGCGGCTCATGGATGTCATCCTACAACCACACTGCAATTTTGCAGCAGCCTACTGACAAGATGCTGCCATCCATTTACACACAACACTGAATAACTGTGAGGTGACAATGCTACCCAAAACATAATATACATTTTTATCCATTATCTGTGCCATGTGTAGCCACAAATAACCATGCTATGTCCAACTTAGTGGTACAATGTCTGATCCCAAAATCCCCTGCACTATACGTGAGGCAATGCTGATATGGCATGTTTGGCTGGTAATTTTTTATGCTGGCTCAGATTTGAATCTTGCCAAAGCCCTTGAGTCTAAACAGCTTGGTAGTCACACACACACACACACACCCAGGCTCAGCAAGCAGAACGAGAAGCCCAAATAAACATTCTGAATTACACTTTAGATAAAATCAGTGATTTAGCAACAGACAAGGTTCATCTGAAAATTTACAACCTGAAAGCCTGTATTTCTTAGATAGGTGCCAACTTTACTAACAAGAAAATCCATAAAAACTAGAAAAAGGTAATGTGAAACAAAAAAAAAACAACACTCCCAGGAGCAAGTAAATCAAGTCTTATGTCCTATTCCCAAATAATGAATTGGCTTTTCTGCCAAGCAAACTGTATTTGCAATTTGTCTGACCTTTGCTTTAGTTGAGAAAGCAGCAAAGTAAAAAAACTGCAAATGCTATAGATAAAATGTTGGATTTTGATTTGTGTGCTGCGATTTCTCTTTGGACCTGCAGGTTTCAGAATCACAAAATACCCTTTAGGATAACCACTCTACAGTTCTGTGTTCCAATGTGTTCCAAGATCACAGAGAGGTTTGGTGAGGCACAGGCAGACCAGTTTGCCTGACAGTCCACTGGGACAGAATGTCCTGGTGCATGCACTGACTACCCCAATTTTATATGCCTTTAGTCCACTACAGAATTTCACAAGTAGGCCAGGCTTGTTGCCCAAAATGTCCAAAGAAAACCCCATAATTTCCACTGATGTATCCACTAGTTCCTGGAACACTTTTGTGGCTTCTTCGCCAAGTAGATCTGGTCTACTTTTGGAGGATCTTCCTTAGCAATCAAGGAAACACTACTGAACATAAGGGCCCCCTATGAGCGTGTATACCCTTAAATGGAAGTTCTTCTGCTGGTGGTGATCACCTGGAAGCAGCGCACTGCCTGATTCCAAGGATTCTGAACTCCAGGAACTGATAAACAGTGATAAGTCCCCATCTGCCATAAAGTTGTATGTGGTAGCCATTGCAGCACACCATTGCACAGTACATGTCTTCTATTGCTTTTCTAAAGCAAATCCACCCTTTACAATTCGTTAGGAGACTGGCTTGACCTTCAGTAGGGTACTGGAGTTCATATTTGTTAACAGACACAGGATGACGTTTGACTTTGTTCTATTTAATCATTGACCACGTTTTCCGTTGCCTTGCAGTAACACACACACAGACACACAGAAAACTAAGCAAGGTTACAGAGAAATACAAAAAGGTTAGAAAAAAATGTTATACAAAAAAAATATGCAGGGAAAGTAATGCACCTTGCAACACACGCCTGATTTGTTAACAACTGCTATATAAAATTTGAATTCTAATAATTATTGGCACAAACGTAAAATATTTTAACATTTTGACATTGTGTTGTTCCTTAAAATGTCTTTGTTGCAGATAATCTAACCTCAAAGACTTCATCTTTATATTTCTGTAAAGCTGCTTTGTGACAATATCCGAATAAACACATTTAATACAAATTCAGTGTATTAAACCTTCACTGAGAAAGGTTACTGGATTACTCTTCTGTGAAGCGGGTCTTATGTATTTTTAGATCAAGTCATTTGAATGCATCAGGCGTTAATGTGCATTGTTGCCACCTTTTCTGCTGTAGGTGGACACAGCTCAGCGTGACAGCACCAAATGGCAACCAAAAAGACAACACTATTGTTTCAGTACAAGCCCATTCCATATAGCCCTGCCACACTACTTACAACAAAGCTGTAAAATAAATGCAGTTCCACGGCATCAAATTCAATTCTACTACATTCAAGCTTTAGTACTAATGTGCAGTGTCAGTCTTACCTTGTGAGTCTTAAAATTAGTCTCGTTCCCCTTCCCCAGTCTTTCTCATTACTGTTCTCATTAAGCTGTGTTCAGTTTAAACATATTGCATTCCCGTGTGATGTTTTTGTTATGTAAGTGTGTTTACAGTGAACATGTGCCATTTCCACTGTGTCATTGCTCTACAGAGGGTCAAAGTTTCTAGAGCAGAACCATAACCTGGCTTTTCCATTACATTTTTTGTTTAGCTCAATTAAACAAGCATCATGTACAAGAGATTCGATGAGATGTCAATACTATTCTCATTCTTATACAAAGGGTTTGGAAAGTATTCAGTACTTTATTTGGCATTAATTCTTTCTGAATAAACCTGACCCCACTATATATCCTGTGAGCTGATGAGAATGCTATGTGCCTAATTTTCAGTCTATTTTAATGTCAGTCACCTTTTTGTAGCATTAAATACTATACGATGAGGATACAACAGAGATCATAAGTTATAAAGTCAAAGGGTTTATAAGTTATTTAACGTCTTTATTTGACCCAAGGATATATAAACTTTTGTACTTGACACTATAATACGTCAAATTGCAATCTGTGGTGACATTATGGAAGCAGTTTGTGTGGAAAACATAGTACACCTGAGACTTACATGTAAGTAAGAAACAAGCTAGAAGCAGAGTTCTGACAGCACAATGATTTAACTATGACACAACTTTCAGCTAATCTTTCAACGGACTCAGCCTAGTCATCTATGTGCTGTCAAAGACAGTTATGAGTCACATATTAATGACACATCGTGAGCCAAACATTCTCAGTGTTGTGGTGGATTTGAGATCCATCCTGGGAACACTGGGAGTGAGGTGAGATGAGACACCAGTGGATTTCAGGGCACTGTGCGTACACACTCACTCCTAGGGGTAAGTTGCAGCAGTCAAGCCACCTAATGGCATATGGTCAGAACAAAAGCCCCACAAAACCTCACACAGATAGCAACTCAACATTTGAGCAGAGACATGGCAATGCTACGTAATATTGACACTATATACAAGAGATCTGTCATTTATGAAAATCTTGGAAATTTGGAAAAATATTCATGTCCTAATCCTGCTATTTAGTATGTGTGAATTTAAACAGAAAAGACTAATTCATGTAAATCTCAACCTGACTGACTTCAAATCATATAATTTGCAAGCATTATTACAATTATGTTGAGTATAAGATGCTTCCTTTTATTAATTTGACAGTATTTAGCAGACTCCCTCACACAGAATGACTTCCAGAAGCACTTTTAGGAGGCTCTATCAAAAACATGCTCATATAGCCAGGAGCCGCAAAAGAACTGTCTCAACCTAACCTGACCAAAGATTTAGAGCATGTTTATTATTATTATTACTTATCTATTATACACCGATCAGTCATAACATTATGAGCACTGGGAGGTGAAGAGAATAACACTGATTATCTCCTCATCATGGCACCTGTTAGTGGGTGGGATATATTAGGCAGCAAGTAAAAGTCCTCAAGGTTGATGTGTTAGAAGCAGGAAAAATGGGAAAGCACCAAATTGTGATGGCTAGACGACTGGATCAGAGCATCTCCAAAACTGCAGCTCTTGTGGGGTGTTCCTGGTCTGCAGTTGTCAGTATCTATCAAAAGTGGTCCAAGGAAGGAACAGTGGTGAACCGGCGACAGGGTCATGGGCGGCCAAGGCTCACTGATGTACGTGGTCAGTGAAGGCTGGACCGTGTGATCCGATCCAGCAGACGAGCTACTGTTGCTCAAATTGCTGAAGAAGTTAATGCTGGTTCTGATAGAAAGGTGTCAGAATACACAGTGCATGATGGGTCAGGGCTGTTTTGGCAGCAAAAGAGGGACCAATACATTATTCTGCAGGTGGTCATAATGTTATGCCTGGTCAGTGTATATAATGGGGCTTTTCCCTCATCACTCTTTTCTGTTCATTATTCACTTTGTGGGTGATCAACATATATATGCAAGAGCAAAAAAAAAAACAGCACTTCTGAAACTTTTAAATGCAGTGGAAAGTTTTTAACATTTACACACACACACACACAATTATGGGGAATTCTTCCCGTTTGCTGGGTTGATTCTTGGATAAGCAAGGAAACCGAATGCAATAATAAACTTCATTACTAAGAAAACCTAGCAATAAAGAAGGCTGGTCTTGAGAGCGAACACTGAAGAGCTGCCCAACATGAATGATCTTCAAAACCCAAAGAGAGGGACATACTAAAATATTTATAAAATGTATTTTTCCACAAATAATGTTTTTATGATCAGCCTTACAAATCCACAATGTAGTTAATGCAATTTCCATTAATATAGCTTAGAACTGAGACTGCCTCTGGCTTTTAAATGTACCATCTCTTCACACAGTATTACATCCCATTGCATTCCCTGATAGCAGCAAATGATGCTGTGCTCCAAAGTGATCTGAGTTTCATTTATTATTGACAAGTAAAATAAGTCTAAATACGACTGGGGAATTAATCACTCTTGATACGCTATTCTTACATTGTACAATCATCCTTACTGTTCGTTCTATTTAAAAAAAATCTCTGAACAGTAATATCAAATTTTACAGTTTAAACAGCACTTCACTTGCACAGTTATGATTTAATGGCACAGCACCATTTCTTTTCCATTTGACAGTCAAATGGAGACATTCTGTGAAAAGGAGGTTATAAGGCTAAATAATTTTAGAGTTCAACCAGGAGAATTTGGCCTGATCATCCTGAACGCTCACGTATTTATTCTGCATTTCCACACTTTATTCAGACATGTAAGGCCTTAATGAGAAAGTGCACAACATAGCAGGAACCATTTGTCATTCAATTTACATGCCATATATACAACGATCAGGCATAACATTATGACCACTGACAGGTGACGTGAATAACACTGATTATCTCCTCATCATGGGACCTGTTAGTGGGTGGGATATATTAGACAAGTGAACATTTTGTCCTCAAAGTCGATGTGCTAGAAGCAGGAAAAATGGGCAAGCGTAAGGATTTGAGTGAGTTTGAGAAGGGCCAAATTGTGATGGCTAGACATCTGGATCAGAGCATCTCCAAAACTGCAGCTCTTGTGGGGTGTTCCCGGTCTGCAGTGGTCAGTATCTATCAAAAGTGGTCCAAGGAAGGAACAGTGATGAACCGACAACAGGGAGGGTCATGGGCAGCCAAGGCTCATTGATGCACGTGGTCAGTGAAGGCTGGCCTGTTTGATCCGGATCCAACAGACAAGCTACTGTTGCTCAAATTGCTGAAGAAATTAATGCTGGTTCTGATAGAAAGGTGTCAGAATACACAGTGCATGACGGGCTGTTTTGGCAGCAGAAGGAGGACCAACACAATGTTAGGCAGGTGGTCATAATGTTATGCCTGGTCGGTGTATATTTTGTTAACTTGGGCTAAATCATTATAACCATTCCCTTTAATTGTTTCATTATACTTACGCAAAATCTGCAGTGCATAAAAACCTATTTCTTAGCTATTTTGTTGGGATTCAGTGCATTCAGTCTGTTGAGTTGCTTATAGGCCAGCCCTGGAAAATGGCAGCATTTAATCCAGTCTGGGTGAGCACAGTGGCATTATAACATGAGATTAAGCATTTAGGGACATAGCTGTGTGTTCATAAATGAATCTAATATGGAGTCTTGTGTTTGTAAAATGCAGTAAGTTGTCCCTGGGTGACAGAGGGGGCATTTCACCTGAACAGCTCTGTTATTCATTAGCACTGAGTCGGTTATATTTAACGTCTGTTTTATGCAAAGCAGGAGTGTGTTATCTTCTGTAACAGAAATATACTCAACCTCCAGCTTTCTGAGAGGTGAACACCTGATATCTGACTCCTCTTAAACATGAGCTTGCAATGCAAATATTAGAATATCTGTTTAGTATTTTAGAAACTTTTTCAATTAGAATAGCTTTTAATAAGGTGGAACTACACAACAAAACCTAACTACAACGAACTATAACACAGATGACAGCATTTTACTGAGTAATCCAGTATTAAGACGCTCATACAGTTAAGGAAACGTTAAGGCAGTACAGATATTCTTACCTGCAGTGTGCGATTTATAACTCCAGGTTTTGAGATGGTAGTGTGAACAAGTCAGTAGCAAGTATGCCGAAAAGCTAAAATAAACTCGAGTCTTATAGCGAAATGAATTTTAAAAACACTTTAACTGAATGAGGGGAGGTAGAGGCGTGCTTAGGTTTTAAGAGGAGCGACGGTGTAAAGGCCACGCCCACTTATACTTTCAGAATAGGCGCGTGCATTGTTTTCCCTTTTCTCACATGATCTTTTGTCAAAATCTGCTGTTTTTAAGAATGACATTTTCTGCAATGCCTGTTTCATCATTACTCTCCTATCGACATAGGTCTACACTGTAGAATGGCACTTAAAAACAAAAGTTTGTGGACATCACATCCAGATGTGGGCCTTCCCCAAGCAGCTGCCACATAACTGTCTTTAAATAAGGTAGCATTACAATTTCCTTTCATTGGAACTAGCATGTTCCAGTATGACAATGCACACAAGACAAGATCCATTAGGACATGGTTTGTGAACTATGGAGTGGAAGAATATAAGTGGCCTTCACAAAGCAGTGACCTCATCCCCACTAAACACTTGTGGGATATGCTGAGTGAGTGCCAGGCCTCCTCACCTAACAACAGGGACTGACCTCACTAATGCTCTTGTGGCTGAATGGGCAAATCCTCCCAGCCACATTATAGAAATTATTATAGCATTAAGGTGGACTAAATCTGAAATGGAACGTTCAATAAACACATAATGGGTGTGATGGACAGGTGTCTACATACTTCTGGCCCTATAACGTATGTGAAAAATGTTACTCATTTGTTTTGATAGAAATGTTAAGATATTGAAACTAAAAAAAAAACAAACACTATTTACATTTCAGAGAATAAATGCAGTATTATTTTAAGTAACTGTGGATGCAGAGCAAGTGCTTCCCACTTAAAATGACTCACTGCTACAGTCAAAAAATTGCCCCCAAATCATTTTAAAGACTACAACCATCACATTTAAACTATTAGATCCATTTAAACTGTTACACCTATTCAGAACTCCTAAGAACACAGCTAGTGTACATACACCCTCAGGTGGCAAAATATTCTCTTGGAAAAAATACCTGGAAATTTGATACAAGCAAATGTCTCAGTGTGAGCGTGCAACCTGTTCCTGGTAACTTGCGTCTGCTCTGACCGTCACAACCTTGCTGCCTTGCTGTGCCATGAATTTTAATGAGTCATAGACAGAATAGATTTGCATGTTATTAATATAATAGCTCACGCTGTGCATTATACTTCAGCTCTCCATCTGTCTTTTTGTATAAAATAGCACGCATCATTTGTCGTGGGCAGAAGAACACTAAAAATATTCATAGCATTCTTTGGTGGAACAAAAAAATCTTCAAGATGGTATTGGAAAACAAGCAGGCTAAAATCAAGTGAGCCAGAATGTCAAAACCAATCCTTGTCCACTGTCTCTGCAAGACAACTTGCACATAATGTGAACTGCTGTAGCTATGATCAGAGTGGTGTTTGAGAGATGTACTGTAAGAGGGAAATGGTCACATGATTCCTGGCTGAATTCACTGAGGTGCAAATGATTCGAAGGTGAGTGAATAATTTAGAATCTGTTGAAATATACTCAGCCTTTCCATTTCTTTTGCATTAAGCATGACCAGGCATGGTTTCCTTCTTGGTTCTTGGTCTGTATTTCCTTCTTGTTAGATGTTATTGTATATGTTTTAAAGATTTTGCATTATGCTATATTTCACAATATAGCACCATAATTCTGAATTTTAATGTAAAAAAATAAGACTTTTTGGATCACAATATTTTGATTAACTGTACTTTGTTATTCCTACTCAATTGAAAAGGGAGTTAAAACAATTCTTCTTAAAGATGCACAAAAATGAAAAGGAGCTCCAGTGCTGAAGAAGCATAGCTTAAACTGTATTATGAGAGTGAAAAGCAAAAGAATACACACTTGAAAACCCATCCATCTTGTCCACTTTTCTGTTCAGTCTACTAAAGCTGTCTGTCTAGACTGAAGAATATTTATAACTGAACTGAATATGCTTTGATAGGCTTTACAATCTGGGCATGGCTAGACCTTGGAAATCTGTGTGCATTCAGATATTACTAGCCTTATGATTCTGTTACTGAATGGCATAAATATCCCACAGGCGTTAAGACAAAACAAGAAAAAAATAGTAGTGTATATATTGACACACATAGGATAAGAGTGGCTGTGAAGGTGTCCATCATTCCGATTTTAATGATTATATGTAAGTTTTGTCACTGTATTTCATTTGTATTTGTGTACCTAAAGCTTGCATCAGCCTCAAAGGACACAAGGTTGCCGTAGTAACAGAAAATCACATACTACGCCCCTTTCTCAAAACCCCCCTCTATAATAGCATTTCAGTAGTGCTCAAGCTGTCTGAAAGCAGAGAGGTGCTCTGGGGACAGTAGATGTACACACACACACACACACACACACACACATCTGCTTTATAGAGCCCTAAGGTCACAAGGGTTATTACACAGTAATTTAAAGCTCCATACTGGACTATTACCAGGTCTCCAGAGTTAGCTGTGTATTTTAAAATAATATTTCCTTTTTAAAAAATGTGCCTGCTATTTTCACAATAGTACTTTTTCCTCATTAGATATTCAATCAATTTTCTGGTTTTCAAAACTAAAATGAGAGAGACCTCTGTAGGGTTTTTGAACAATCGTGAAACAAATATCTCTTAATTGGGTCAAGTAGCCAGGTTCTGGTGCTGATGGCCATTTAGCCTCCCACTGGTTTCGGTAAATGATAATGCACAGACACAACACATTTGAAAACCAGTAGGAGCATTACTCATAGCTGAATCACTGATAAAGGCTTTTCTGGAGCGCTCTTTAATATTCTCATTTGAACTTTACTGCTCTGTGACTTGCAATCTGCTGTCACACATGACTCGAATGGAAAAATGTATGCAGCAGAAAAAATGTACCAGATCTACAAAGCATTGTGGTCCTACTGGTTTTTCAAGTCAACCTTTAAAAGTCAGAAATGATGCTGATGTTGATGATGATGTTGATGCTGCTGGTCGTAATAATAATAATAATAATAATAATAATAATAATAATAATAATAATAATAATAATAATAATAATAATAATACTTTTGTATACAAATGTAGGCTACCTGTATGCAGGTTTGTGCAATATACTGATTTAAAATATGACTTCTCTCAGCACAGTATATTATTTTTATATATATTTTTGGATATTACTGAAACTTCTGTTTTGATTCTGTCAAAATTCTGTGGTGAATCAGCTTTTTAGCTGTAAAAATCTGGCTTGAATTAGAATTAATTATATTATTAGCTCTGTTTTCACAAATCAGTTTAGGAAAATATATAACGTAATAAAATCTCATGCCTGCACACTGCCAAAATAAACACTTCCTCCATTTCTTTTGTCTTCTGTGCAGCTATAAATTAAGGCCAATCCTTTAGAGGTCACAGCCAAAGTAGTTGTATATACCAACAAGTAGTAACTATTGGTCAATTATGCAAATTATTGTGCTAAAAATCAACAAAACTTCACAAAACTATCAAGCATTGCATTTTCATTCAGGAGGTTTCTCTGACTAATAGGTAGTATTACTGGCCCTTTACCTTTTTTCTTTTTTATACCTTTTATCTTTTTCTTCCTAAAAACAATTCAACCTCTTTTTTTCTGATTATTTATCTCCACTTTCCAGAATCTGGCTTTTCATTTGTCCAATTGTCAGGCTGTTTGTAAGCACTACTAGCACAGGAGGTGGGAATTATCATAGCACAAAAGGTGTGAATTTGTCAGAATATGAGTGATGATGGAATTCTTGCTATACTCTTCTTCTCCCAGTTTATCAATTTGTATTATACATATATTTATATATATATTTGTATATACATATATATATATATATATATATATTATATATATATTTGTATTATATATATATTTGTATATATATATATATATATATATATATATATATATATATATATATATATATATATATATACATTTATATTCCTGTGTTAATAAATCGGAAATATTAACACATATACTTGTCTTTAGACATTATTAAAATGTACCAAGTTCCATTATATTTCCGTGTATACTTATAGAAATGAAAATATTTTTTTACCGTATTATGTGTATACATTTTAGTGGGCAAAAGAGGAGACCTACATACCTACATATACATTTTTCTTCAATGGGGCAAATGGGGCATTGAGAAAAAATATGTGTCCTAAATTTCATGACGTCCAGTAAAATGTAAAGAAAAGTAAAATGTGCTCTTGTATGCTTTTAAGTTTCTCACATACAGACCTGAATGATTTTTTTCTTTCTCTCACACAAAAACACAGGCATAGTGAAAGCTGACCAGCTTCAGATCAATACTGATAAACCCACTTTCACTACAGTGTAAATGGTCGTACCTGTATCCCCAGAGAATGTAGATGGAGGGAGGGGTGGAGGGTAGAATGGGGCGTGCTTGCTTCAAACACAAATGAGATCCTCCCATGCCCTGCCCTTAGCTTCGCTCGCCCGCTCTCACTTTCACACACACACATGCACTAACACACACACACATTCCCCACCTCTCTGCAGCTGTGCTGGAGAGCTGCAGCAGACCCTGTGGGTTTCCAGTTCATCTGTCGCTGTCTGGATAGCCTCATTAAAGAAGGACAAGCGTGCATGTCACATACGAGTGTGCATGCTGCTGCTGAGCAAGAGAAGAGTGGTTGTGCATGTCTTTTTGCCACAGGAGCACCCATTATTCAGAGCCAGCCTGAGTGGGCAGAGCAGAGAAAGAGAACGGCGAGGGAAAGAAAGAAGAGGAAAAAAGAGCAAGAGGAGAGCAAGGAAAGCTGGTGTACGGTGCTGGATTCAGTCGTGAGACCCTCCTCCACCATGGCTGCTGCATAGGAATCCATCACCACGGCAGCCGTGTGTATGAGGTGAGGGGGGCTGTCTGAGTGAGCATGTGTGTGTTTGTCTGTATGTGCATCTGTGCACAACGCATTGTCTTTATCCAGCAGCAGCTTGCTTTACTGTTTTTCTGTGTATGAGACTAATGTGTGCATAACCTACATGTGAAATTTCAGTGAAGTAGACATGGAAAGACAAGGAGGCAGAAAGATGGAGAGACAGGGTACAGTATTCCCTATATGCCAGATCTAATTACCCTGATTGGCAAAATCTTATTAGGTACTTTTTCCTCTCTCTCTCTCTCTCTCTCTCTCTCTCTCTCTCTCTCTCACACACACACTTTCACTCTCTCTCATCCTTTTTCTCTCTCTGTGTCTTTCTTTATGGATAACTATTAATAGATAGCAATTTAGGGAGTATGCTTCAACTCTGTGTGTGTGTGTGTGTGTGTATGTGAGTGTGTGTGTGTTGCTAGGGATTGCCTGATTAATGTGAATTTAAAACACTATGACAGACACAGAATTCTCCAATCAAATGCTAAAGCAATAGTACAACAGACAACACTTCATCCAATCCAGAGACTGCAGCCAAGGAAATTACAAGCTCCATCTGGCACCTTGCACATTATGTTTAAAAGAGAGAGGGAGATAGAAAAATGGCTTGACCAGAAGACTCGAAGGTACTGAAAGTCATTCTCTTGTCCATGTCTGTCTGTATGAGCTAAAACAAAAATCCAGCTATAATCATAACAATAACATGGAAGAGAGTTTTTTCAAATATATTTTTCACTTCAGTGAGCTCATAACCAGATACGCAGCATTTATAAAAGTGTCTTCTATTTTCCTGTGTCTTTTTCTTCTTTTTCAGTCAGTAATGCCAGTGAGGTTAATGTGATGCTGATGTGATTTGTTAATGTGGCTGCATGCTCTCTGTCTGTGTTGTAGGTCCTGATGGATGGCATGATCAATTAGATTAGTGGCACCTCTACTCAGAAGCACACATACACATGCAGGGAGAGAGAGAGAGAGAGAGAGAGAAAGAGAGAGAGAGAGAGAGAGAGATCAATGATTGACAACCATTTAGTTGTTTCCTTACCCTGACATTTCCTTCTTCTCAATGTTACAGTCATATCTTTAGCTATAAAAGTGTCAATCCAGCTCTGAGAAAAATGATTTAGATGGAAAATTGTTTGAAGATGAATTGCTCTTCCTTTTAGTCTATTGCCAACCCTCCAGCTGCTCTGAGAAACTCGAGCTCTCTGTCAGAGATTTCACACAATTATTTGTCCACATTAACTGTACTTTTCCCCTTAATTTATTTTCTCTTTATCCCATAGGCAATTGCTCTTAGAAGTATTATTTGTAAACACACACACACACACACACAGACATACACACACTTTTAGGAAATTCCTTGGTCTTATCTTTTTCAGAGAAGATATTTTCAAGCAGTTAAAAATGTCCTTTTGTGCAATACATGTCTTACAGTTCTTCTTGTATTTTGTTACCTGAGGACTACGATTATAGTACTTATTATATATGTTTAGTTTCAGTTCAGTTCAGTTCATTTAGTAATGTATGTGCAGGCAAATGCACAAATGTCTTTTTTTTATAACCAGGTCATCTGTTTAATATTCTTTTACAACTTGAAACATAGAGTATATGAATAAATAAATCATACTGGCTGAAGTCTTTGAACTGATCTGATTTTCTGTCTATAAATGAAGGCAAAATTCTCTGCTGAAAATCCTGATACTTGAAATAGCTATTCAGCAGATTAGTTTAGTTTAGTTTAGTTTAGTTTAGTTTAGTTTAGTTTAGTTTAGTTTAGTTTAGTTTAGTTTAGTTTAGTTTAGTTTAGTTTAGTAGCTGCTTTTGACCATAAATTTGAGTGAGACAGGATAACATGAATAACATAATAATAACAACAACATACAAGTTGAACAATACTAGGACAAGAGGCTATGACACTTGACTTATGCTGTACGCTACTCTCCGTGAAGTAACATTGTCATAGTCATTGAGATTCATCGTCCAGAAAACAGTTTAAAAGCTTGTTTTAAGCAGTTTTAGATGTAGCTATATTTGATTCAGCAGGTCTGTTTGCCAAAGAGCTAATATCATTAACCACTGTTGCCAGGTTTCAGCAAAATATCCAGTCCAAAAACCACACAAAATCTATTGGATAATGGGATTGGAAAAGGAAGATACACTTTTTACAGGTCACTATGGGGCAGACACATTTCTGATTTAAGGATATGGTCCACACCATAATCACAACCTTCGCAATATCTTACATTAAAAATGGTTTGTTATTAAGAATGGTTTGTTTGCATTCATTTATTATTAGATTTTATTGCAATTATTTGCTATAAAACATGATCTTGGCAGCTGCTGAGTAAGTTTAGCAAACCTGATCATGCTTCCCTACAATTCCACAAGACAAAATATAGAAAGGCATGGAAATAAATGGAAAATTGGCTCATAGCAATATATGTCCGATAGCAACATTCATGACAAATCGTTTAATGTTATTATTTCTATCACTATCACAATTCTTACTTATTTATTTTTTAATAAACTGTATAATCCAACTCAAGTTAGAGGTAATATTTTGGTTGTTGTTAAATTTAGATGTTTAACATTTCTTTTTTTTTAATTAAAATATTTTTTAATCCCTAAATAAAATAATTTGACTTGGTCCTAGATCAAGGCCTATAAATATGAAGCAGATATCAGTGATTTCATTCAGCAGTACAGCCAGGCACTTAATTCAAATCAATAAACATCTCACTAGAGATTTTTTATGTAATGAATTTTGCATGAGATATTCCAGGACTTTTGACACATGAGTGGCAATGGCATATTTAACAATGATGCTTCCTAGGTCATGTATTGTTTATGTTGTAGATTTTTATTATGTGTTGTGTTGGTCTTAGGCTAACACTGCTTTCCTCTCCCTTAGGTGTGAGACGTAGGAGAGAAAGCATCATCTGTACAGAGAAAGAGGAGAAGCGATACAATATGGCAGCTGAGGAAAAGCCTGGTGTTAAGAGCAGTACCTCCATTGTGCCATGCTTCCTTTTTGTGGAGGTGAGTCAGCAATCATGGATCCTCTGATGTTGCAAATGTGCTTAGTGTTTGTTGTGGAACAAAAACGGCACCATGGTCAGAAACACATTTAATAGGAACTGTTAACTGGTGACTGGTTCTAGGAATCACAACGGAAATATGTTTTGGTTGTGGGAAAAATATCAACAAATGGCCATAAATGGACTTCCTTAGTCCATCATTCTGAGCCTTATTTAACTAATTTGGTCATCATTACTTTTATTATTATCAGACCTTAAGCCACATCACCCCCACTGTTTAGCTTTCTTTAAGCATGCACAAAACACTCCACATTTTTTCACATTCCACAACATCTTAAAACCTGACTGAATATTTAATTAATAAGCGACTAATGTCGTGTTACTCCAATGGTTAATTCTGAGAAAGTGATCAGGAGGTTGTGAGGAAGTCTAAAGAATCTGAGGGAGTCTACAGTATCAATGCTGGGACCTTGAGCAAGGCCTTTGTGCTTTGATTGTATTAGTTTTCAATTATAAGTTGCTTTGAAAAATTTGTCTGCAGAAGAATGAATAAAGCTTTAGTGAAAAGAATGAAACAAAATCTTAGTTATGCTAAGGAGATGTAAGATGGACTCATCAGTCATCCACGTTAAATGAGAAAGCAACAAAAGTTTCCAGAAACCTATGGCCAAGAGTATTTAAATTATCGCTGCATTGCTTAGTAATCCACTAATGATATAATGTTTGCATGTGGCTACTGTGGAAACCCAGTACCACAAAGCACTGTGGAAAAAAAAATAATTAAAAGGCTACTCTATTATTACCCAGTAAACAAAGTGTTCATTTAACACAGGTTGTTTTTCAGCCTTATTGAATGCTCCTATCTTTACCCTATTTACTCTCTAGAGCTATTTGTGTGGTGTAATTACCAGTTATTTGTATAAAACACTGTGTCCTGTCTTGATTGGAATATTGAACTGCTGACTAGTTATGCACTCCCCAAAGTACAGAAGGCAGCTCTGGTATATATTTCAGGGCAGTAAGTATGTAGTGTGATTGTGGGAAGTGAGCTGTGCTGGTGTGTTATATCTCCCCTCGCCTCCTTGTTCAGTCTTTGGAGTGTTTGGAGGATCAAGTTGGTGTGCAGTTGTTAAACCTTTAAGGGGTTTCACAATATATAAAGCCAAATGTACACAGTGAGACATGGAACTTGAAATTTAAGTACTTGGGAAAGATTTCAACATCTACTTCTGCTGTTTTCAGTATTTATTGTTTGTCAGCTTTTCTACATTTATGAACTCTCCCCAAGATAATCCCTGCAGCAATAAAGACCCATTTCATTTGACATAGAAAACAAAGTGCTAGAATAGACATTGTTAAACAGATTTACAGAAATTCAGCACAGAAGAATCTAAGGGCAAGCTGAGATAAATAGGCCTTTTTAGCATTTAATTAGATATTACCCCCAAATACATGCACAAGTGTTTAAGTAATGTGTTAAATAAAATATGGCAGGAATTTTCAAACTTTCAACAACCATACAAGTTCATTTGGCTGATAGTTTTAATTAGGATGATGTACTTGAGGCAGGATTTAATCAGCAGTGTAAAATAAAATTGTGAAGTGGCACTTCTGGGTTATAAAGTATAACCTTCTGGTCATCAGCAAAGATCCTCAACCACAAGGCAACCCTGACAGATCAAGATCCAAAAAAATAAAGCCAGTGATTAATGTCTATCTATAATGTATCTAATATATAATATATAATCTATAATGTATCTAAAATATAATGTATCTAATATAATATATCTAATGTATATCTATACAGATATCATACTAGTGATTCTAATACTGCATTATCAGTACATAATTAACCGAATTAACCTAAATGTCATGTACTGATATGTTTCTGACAAGATATTACTAAAAAGCGAGAAAGAGGAGACAAGAAACAGCTGGTGAAATGCTTTGAGCCAAACTGATTTGACAGTTAACGTTGCAGTGGCAGTCACTGACAGATTGCTTTCTGCCAAACTAATGTGACCCTTGTTTTCAAAAGCCTTTTGAAAATTTAATTATTTAGCCCTTTTATCTAGTTCCTACTTTACTCATGCAACATTTGGTTATATGATCAGGAGAGTGTCATTTCTAAACCTATCCAGATGTTACATTGTTCTGATGTTGATGGTCAGTACACAACTAAGGTAATCAAAGTGCCTGTATCAACCATGATGTTTTTATTCGGTGAGCTGCTGCAGGGAATTTAACAGCGTCTTGATCAACCAACCTCTCATCAATGTAAACAGCATTTCATGATGACACCTTCAGAAATAGCTTTACAAACTTATTGAAAATGTCATGACATTTAAAAGTTTTGCAAGACAGCCTAGGAAATTATTTTACTGAAATATTTGCTATTGAAATTCTTCACTGTTTCTTTGCTTGTTTTAGAGGTGGAATTGTTTGTTTACATCTTGGAGAAATATTTTATGTGCTGTATGTACCTTCATCAGGTTCTGTATCTTAGGAAAGTTTTCCTATGGTTTACCATGGTTTTACTAGTAATTCATTTTAAGTATGATGCCGTTAATGTTTACCTATAGTACATAATTGTACCATGATGCTACCATGGTTATTCTATGGTACTTCATGGACATTATGTTTATTACACAATTTAACTACTCTATATGGTCAGACGTATGTCTATATGGTCAAAGATCAGACACCTGACCATCACACACCCATAGGAGTTAGCTGAACCTCTGCTATAAATGCCTCCGTTCTTCTGGGAAGACTTTCCACTGGATTTTGGAATATGTCTGTGGGGATTTGTGCTCATTCAGGTGTACATGTATTAGTGAGGCTGCGCATTGATTTTGGGTGAGGAGGCCTGGTGTGCAGTCTATGTTCCAGTTCATCTCACATGTGTTCAGTGGGGTTAAGGTGCAGGCTACTCAAGTTCTTCCACTCCAACCTTGGCAAACCATGTCTCTACAGACCTCTCTTTGTGCACAGTGGCGCAGTCATGTTGGAGTATTTTACTATTGTGCTTTATTATACCATACTATAAGGATTTTACATAATTATACATTGGTTGACATTTGATATTGATTTAGCAACTACATTATTTTTTATATTATTTTTCCCTTTTTGTCATAAGCACAATTTCTCCATATATTCAAAATATGAAATTAAATATTATGTATGATGGCATGCTAAATAAATAAACGTTCTAAGCATTGGATGTTGAGCAGGTATTATAGCAAAGGTTAGCTGTTATAGTACAATGTAATTATTATTAGAAAGAGTTGTGTGCTGGTCGAATTGTGGTTATGGTTAATGGACAATGTAATGAATTGGTAGGTAAAAACTGTACAGGATAAGTTTGTAGCATGCAGGAACATGTCTGAGTTAACCAACTATTTTCCCTTGCACCATCATGTTTTGAAGAAGATTCACTCACTGTTGAGTGCAGTTAGATGGTAAAGTGTATGTGGGATAAAATGCAGGAAACAATACAAAAAAAAGGATTGTCAGGTGCCATCTACCAAGTAAACTGGAAATATCAGGTAAGATAACATTTTCCCTAGCATTTTCTAGTAGTTTTCTAGCTAGCTAATGGTTAGCATAAACAGTGCACTTATCATGTCAATAATGGTAAGTTGGACAAAAACATTTTAGATTGGATATCTTGTCATGTTGTCTGAGCCTCACATGGTACAGGTTTGCTAACTCTATCATATTAACTAGGGAGCAAAAGCTCTTTTAGCATAAAGGGTGTTTAGGCATCCTATAAAGCTTTCTTAAGCTTGAGAAGAAGAGAGGACTGTAAAAAGAGGAATAAAATTGTAGTTTACAATTGCGGTTTTATTAAAGCTAAATATCAATATTCTAGAATGCTAGATTTTTAATATTCAATATTGGCTTGTGAAATATATAATATTCTCTTGTGCATGCATGCACCATGCCAAGACCTTCAACAGTGATGCAGTATAAAACTATAAATACTTTCTCCACTGGCATTTCTTTTTCTGAACCTACTCACTGAGTGTCAATTGGATTAGTGGTGGTTCCAACTGAGAGGGAACCTGGTATCTGGAGTTCATAGACCAAGATCCAAGATCCAAGATTCTGTTTCACCCCTTTGGAGGCTTTAAGGAACTGGGATGATTACCACACTCACACCATCCAGAGAGGGCATTGTACACATATGTACCTAGAGAAAGGCACACAGTGATGCCCAATAGCTGCAGTGCAGCATACTGGAGTAATGCACCTCACCATTTTGCCTATGAGGATAAAACACAACACCCCTCATGGAATGGCAGGACATGGTAGGGACTACACAAGTGGTGATGACTTCTGTCACCTATTGGGCCAGTATCTGCTTAGATTGAGAACAACCTTTGTCATCACACTGTCATAGGTGAATATCTAATCCAACAAATAAAAATAAATAGCTACTATGCTGATCAAATATTACCTGTCTCCAATTGCCTTGTTTACAACCACATGGTTACTCTGAGGTGTCTGGCCAATAGTGCAGAGGGAGAGACTATGTAGGGAGAGACTATTGACAAGCTCTGAATTTTTCCTCCCCATTTTAATGCGGTGACTGCCAGCTTAAGGCTCATTTTCAACTATACCCACATATTGACATATTGGGCTCTTGGGGGAACATGGTGGAGTTGCCTATCTCAGTTCAGAAATGCTGATGCGATCTTATAAGAAGATAGTGAGGTGCCACCCACTGTGGTATGATGGGATGAAATGGCTACCACCATCAGCATAGACAGGGATTTGTCATTATCCACTAGTCCATGCAAACAGTCTGTCACTTTAGGCACTGGGCAGCAAGCCGACTCTAACAAGGCAAGGCATACAGCATTTCCAGAACAGTTCTCACCTGATAACATATAAGGCCCATGCACTAGGGGCTCTAGTATTGCAGTGAGTGAGTTGTTCACAAGAGGTGACAAAACTGACAGTTTTGTCTGCTGGGGGTAACCTGCTGGGGTACTACACATCTCTGCTGATATATTATATGAGGTAATGCATCTGTTCAGGAAGGAAATTCACCAGGATGTGTTCACCAGTCACTAGCAACAGTAAAGTAGGAACTAGGGTCTTGCTGGCCATTTTGAGGACATGAGCAGAACAAAGAGCTGCAAAGAGCTGGATTCTGTGCAATGTGGGTAGAATGAATGAAAGAAGTGGAAATGCATTCAGAGGTATACAAGGCCAGCTAGTACATCTCATCCTAGAAGGCTGGACAGCTTTGCGTCAGAGAACCACCCTTGACATTGGGTTGTCTGGATCTGCAAAGATGTTTTGTATCTGGCTGAATTTTCCCAGATCTGGTTCCAATATCAAGTGTCATTCTCCTGGACACTTGCCTGTTTAGTGAAGTTAGTCATCACTGAGCCCACTAGTAGACATTTTAATTCTGTATGAATTGGAGGCCGTTCTTAGACCTATCGATGGTGGAGCCTCAAAGGTGCCAGTCTGTCAAGTAAGGAAGGATTCTCTGGGCAACAGGTGAGACAATACAGTCTGAATGCATTTTTAAAAACCTCATGGGGCTACAGACAGCCTGAAGGGTACAACCTCCAACTGGTACACCTGTCCCAGGGAGAGAAAGCTCAAGAAGCAGGCTTTGAGCCTTGAGAAAGTTAGAGGCTGATGGTATAATTGGAGTACAATAATGCACTTTCTTGTTACACCGTATGTTCAGACAAGTCTAACTTGTTTGTGTCAGGTTACCTAATGTGAGTTTGCGTATGCATAGTAATCTGATATGTTTGTTGTTTTTGTCAAAGACAAGTTAATAGAAATGAAGACTTATAGTCAACATTCTGGTTGAGGTAGGTATATTTATTTTGTGTAGCACATGAATAGGCCTTGTATATACAGATCACATTTTTTACTCTTGCTTTGAGTGTAACAGCATATTGTGTATCATTCTGGAATTTGACTGACACACTGCCCTACAACACACACTTAAAGCAGCTGAAGGAATTTGTCTGAAGGTTGAACTATAACAGCAAGCTGGGCAACAAAACAGTGCAAGTTCAAGAAACTAGACAGTTTTTGTCTACAATGAATCACAAACTTTTAATCATCACACAACTCCTTTCAATCTATTTTAGATACCTTAATTCTTTTCTATATCTACACTACCGCTCAAAAGTCTGGGATCACTTGCATATTTCAGCTTGATTTCAGCTACGGAGGAAGACTCCATCAACCAATCCATCTTGTGGGAGATGCTCCAGGAAGCATGGGGTGAAATCTCATCAGATTATCTTGAAAAATTGACAGCTAGAATGCCCAGGCTGTAATTGATGAAGGCAAAGTATGACAAAAACATTTATCGTTTCCATCAAAATCATTATTTCTAACTCTGAAATGTCAGCATGTCCTGTTCTTTTGCTATATTTTCTATTCAGACTAAATTCGTGTGTGTTTTCTTGGGAAAACAGTACAATTTTTGAGTGATCCCAAACTTTTGAGTGGTAGTGTATATGCTGTAGGCAAGCATCCTGTTTCATTTTTGTTTCCAGGACTAAAATGTTCTCTTATTTATTTTTATTTGAACTCTAACAATTCACATGAATGAAGATTGCATTTTACAGTATACTGATTTGGCATATTCTTTTCTTTTCTTTTTTTTTTTATAAGGATTTGAAACCATGGATGTACAGTAGTAAGCATTTTTTGATGTTTTTCAGACACATGGTTACTATGGACCAAGCATAAATTTTAAAACATCGTTATACTATAGTATATCATGGTAAATCATGGAGTGATTGGATAATGGTTAATTTTACTAAGGATATTCTGTTTGGTTTGTGTTTGACCTGCTTCTTATGTGCAGTGCTTAGCAATTGCTACATCAGATACTGCCTGTGTAAATAATACCCTTATTATTATCAAATAACTGAAAAAATCAGGAAATTGTGCATGAGAAAAAATAGGAAATTAGATAAATGAGAAAAAAGTGAGAAGTTAAAAAACAAAAGAGAAATATAATGCTTTTTTTTATTTTATTGAGCAGGACTTGAGGGAAATGAACAAAAAATACTTTTAAAACGTACTCCTAGGAGTATCCTATATTTATTATTTATAAATATTATTATTTATTTGTTATATATAAATAAGTATATGTTATTTGTTAAATATAAATACCGGTGTAAATAATTTATGTTTATTATTAGTTAGTAATTAGCAGAAATGGTGACATCAGTCATGGGTGTAGCTTTAATGTAGCTCAGCTAATTTCACCGTGCAGCTTAGTGTAGCATGCTATATTTCTCTTACCTATAATTTTATCTGATATAACTTGTAGCTCTGCTGACTGAATTTTTAAATCATCTTCTACATCTATCCTTTACAGGTAGTAGATGATTTGAATTCAATTTTAAAGGATTAAACACAAGGAACTGCTCAATTTGGCCAGTTTAGGATGTGAAACATTCAAACCCACACACTTGTATTTTTATGTCTGTAGGTTAATTTCACTGAGTCATTTATTGGAGGTAAATATAACCTAACTGTAACCCTAACCCAGTACATCTTACGGCACTTTTCATTTAGGAGAACTGCCAAATATCTCATCATTTGGATATCCTGCGCCCACAAGGAAGAGCTACATATAGCTGCTGACACACACACACACACACACACACACACACAAAATCTCTGCTAAAATGCTGCTGTTACTATGGAAACCATTATATAGTTATATTATTCACAGTTTATCGATTTGTACACCTTTCTTTGTCTATTGTTTCCATCTTTCTCACTTTTGCTTTATTTTTCCTCAGTCTCTAATGATCTCCATTCAAAATGCTTATACATTATTCTGTGCTTGGTGATTTCACAAGCCAAAGAATGGATTTGTCATGTCATTTATCATGTGTGTGTGTATGTGTGTGTGTGTGTTGTGTGTGTGACTTTGTTCATTATCATATACTGATAATCTTATATTGAAGTCTTAAGTGGAGTGTTGCAATATATGTAGCTCCCCATGGGTTTTGCAAGAAATCAGAGTGTTTGTAATATTTAAACTGATGACATGAACTTCACTCTCTGTGCATATTATTCACCTGAAAAGTAATAGCATCCATTTCTCATAAACGTTAAATCTCCATAACCTCAGACCAATCTCTCATGTGTCTTATTTGTGATAGGGCTCAATACACTAGAGGAAACCTACTTGTTAATACCAATGGAGGGCACTGTTGGTATAATGTGTGTTTTCTTATTTTCTTGGTGCAATACTGCTGATGTCCACTGTGGTGTGTAAACCCTGTCTTGATTACAGAGAAAGAAATTCAGATAAAGTTGGAATTTTAATCACTAAAAATGTAAAAACTGATTCTCATCATTTGGGTATTCTGTGCCCGCAAGGTTGAGCTCCAAATAGCTGCACACACACACACACACACACATACTAGCTTATTAGCACCATACTGTGGGATCAAACACCTTGCACCGCGTGTGTCTGGCTACCATCCTCGTCTCTAAAAATATATTAATACTGCGTGCAAGAGAACACGTGTTCACTTACACATGTCTTTCAAATGAATACACAAACAAAACCACCCTGCCATTTAATCAGTCAGGCAATGCTGAATTAATTTTAATGCCTTTTTATGTGCTGAGTGCAAGAGAAGAGAGATTAGACAGAGAAAATAAACTCCTACTAGAGATAATAATAATAATAATAATAATAATAATAATAATAATAATAATAATAATAATAATAATAATAATAATAATAAAAAGAAAAGAAAAGAAAATAAAGAACACACCCCACAGATCCTGCATGGGAAAATAAACGTAGTGATACACTGGAGGATCAGTGGAGGATCAAATCGGTTTCAGTCAGTCCTTACGTTTCCTCTTCTTTATGTCCACACACACACACACACAAAGCCTCCAAACAAATTCATCACACTCCAATACAACAAAATGAAGGCCTTCATATGCCAGCATCCCACTCTTCTTCCTCTCCTCTATCTTTCTGCACTGGCCTCCAATTCTGTGCTTTTCACTCATTCTACTAGAGCTGCATTCCTCCTCCGCCTCCCTCATGCTCTCCCTTTCTTCCTCCTACTGAAGCGTCCTGTCCACCACACAGCCAAACACAGCACTCCGAGCTCCAGCATCCCACTTCCCAAAATCGATATCAAGTTTTTTAAATCATTTCATCCAGAAGCAATTTCAGTGAGAACCAAGGGAAAAAAACCTTCGTCTTTTTATCTTAAAGTTCAATTCTATATTAGAAATCTCCACAGCAATAACAGGTATATTTAAAATAATTCTTATACAAGTACTCTTTTGGTGCACATGTGATGTAGTTCATAGTGACAGTATTTTATCTCTAGTCTAAGCCATTCTAGGAAACCAATTTTGCAGAAAAAATCAAATAAAATGTACAGTAAGGTCTGAAACCACAAGTTAACTAATCACCTGCTTACAAAACACGATTTGTCATATACTGTAGAATAGGGTGATTGCCTCTCGTTACATCACACATAGGATGGAAAACAGAACCCTTGCTTACATTTTAATATCCTGCTTAATACTGTATACTGTACACAGCCAAGCTAACACAAATCTGGCAACTGCTAGTAAATGACAAATGCTCCAAACTGAGCACCAATTGCTGAAGCATCTTGCTTGCCAAAAATGAAAGGGAGCTAATTTTACGTTCATTTTCTGGCATACAGTTTCTTCCTGAATTCATTATCTCTCATTGCCTTAATCATACAATACAACAAATACACAGAACCTTGTAGATTGTGACAAAGTACAGTACAGAGTAGCAGCTACATATCATCACCTTAATATTTTAAGCTTGCTGTTTAATAGTCTGAGGTGAATAGTGTTTTCATTTTGCATAAAGTGTCCAGGGCTCTGTGTAATCCTCGAATTCTTGGCCATGCACTATTTTGCCAGAAGTTTTGGGACACCCCTCCAAATCATCGAATTCACGTGTTGTTTTTCAATTTCAATAAGGCCCCTTATTCTTTATTCAATGATTTGAAGTCGTGTCCCAAGACTTTTGTCAATACAGTGTATGTCTTTATGGTGCTTCCTTCGTGTACAGAGGTGTTATCATGCTTAAAAAAGTTTGGGCATCTTAGTTGCAGTGAGAGGAATCTTAACACTGCAGCACTCAATGACATCCTATACTATGACAAGTGTGCTTCTAACTTTGTGGCAACAGATTGGAAAACCACACATATAGGTGTGATGGTCAGGTGTCCACATACCATTGGCTATGTAGTGTATATACTGTGCATATATTCTCACTGAGCATAGAGTGTATTTTGGACCGGCGCAGTACATAAGCAGTGTAATCTGTAAGCTGGTTTTTCAATGTATAGATGTGCTGGCATATTAGAAAGTCTTCATTGCAGAAAAAATCTAATATTATGACATCAGATCATATTTGCATGATATATTTTTGACATTGCCTATCTACATGAAATCTGCTTAAACTTAATTAGGGACTCAAGATTATCTGCAAGAACTATGGGACGTGTGTTTGCACCAAATAATGTACAATTATATTCAGAAAAATACATCTCTATTGAGTTTAACACCATTTATTACTTATTTAGTATAATTCATTTGAATTAAGATTGTGAATAAAAATCAGTCTGACACAAATGATAGAATAAAGATTGGTCACTGATCAAAACAATGGATTTTCTAATCATGTAAGAATTGTATTAAATTCAGTTTAAAGTGAAAATACTCAAAATTTTTATATGTGGCAGCAAAGACTTATGATAGACTAAAGATATTTAGAGTGACCTTTAGGTATAGCTCAGTGAATACTGGAATATGAGGCCAGTCATTTTTAAGAAAAATGTGAATTTAATCAGTATAGTCCTTTCACACTGCAGTGGAAAGTGATCACAGGTCTTCTTATAGTCAACAGTTAATCACCCTTACACTCCAAAGTGATTTTATAAAACAAGCTCCAAACTGATGCTCATTGTCCATTGCTTCACCTCTTTTGTTGTAAATATTACTAAGATTGCTGAGATGACAGAATACACTGAACAGAAGAAGAAAGTAGACTGTATCACATATGAAAGAATGACCTGTACCCGCTCTTCTCCAGAGTGTTGTGGCATCCCAGAGTTGGCTTGACCCTAAAAAACACATCTTTATTTCTACACTAGTCACCTGGTTCCAGAATGGTCACCATTGAGATCTACTACTCTTGTGTAAATAGTGAATTTGATGTTTTGAATTGAGATGAAGCTCGTTCATGCAGTCATAAGTCTACAGTAGTTGGCTAAGCCCTGAAGGGCATCATAGTATTGGAGATAGTGTTCAGAATCCAGACTGATAAGAGATCATTTGTCTCGATTTGCAGTTACAAATTTGGCCAGGCCTACCCTGGTATGGTTGTGTTAAATGGAGTCAATGATTTTCACACATATGCCTTTTTGGTCCAGATAAGTCAGAAACATGTGAAGGGCACTGAGAGAATTAGTAAGACCTTCAGAAACATGTGAAAGGCATGGAATATGACAAGAAGACCTTCTGTAGAAATGACCTCTGAAGTCACATCATTAAGATAAACTTTATTTATTCTGAAGGGAAACTCTATTAATCGTACATCAGACAACTAAACATGTGGAGAACATAAAAGAGCCATGAGATCTGTGAACTATGAGTAAAGGATGTACATTTCGAGTGCAAGCGTGTCAGGTACCAAAAATGTTTTTAGTTGTTTTTTTTATTTATTTTTTTATGTAAGTAAAAGAGCCAAAATACTTCCTTTTCAGTTGATTCGCTGCATTAATAAATATGTCAGAGGAAAAAGGATAGTGTGTGTGTGTGTCTTTGAGAGGGTGTCTCAAAGCTTTTACTGGACATGCTTTTGTGTGTCCTGGTGTTGTGCTCTCCACCTCCAGTTTCAAACAGAGAATTGCTGAATATTAGTGTAGCTTTTAAGGGAAATATAAATATATTGGTGATATTCATGGCATAGTGACAAATTATATATAAAAAAAATTACATTATATTATAAAGTGCCATTGCCACAGAGCTGCTTTACAAAAATCCAGCTGTAGATTTAAATTTATAATGAGCAGGTCAGAGGTGACAGTGGATAAGATAAACATGAGATGAAAATACCACAAAAGAACCAGACTCAAAAACCTCTAGTCTTAGGTGAAAGCTTGTGAGCTAATAAATCATTACAGTGTAAAGATGAAAGTCTATCAGTGCATTCTGTTGTAAGGATGTTCGGTGTGAGCACATTAAGAATAAGAGTCATGGGATTAGCACAGGACAGGCTTAACGATTACAGTAGCAGTGCATAGGAACAAATCTACAGTAAAAAAAAAAAAAGATTATTTATCAAGGGTGACACTTGTGCATGTACATGTGAATTAATGTATTATATGGACACTCTGGTAAGTCAAGTCACAAAGCTTTTATTGTCATTTCAACCATATAAAGCTGATGCAGTACACAGTTAATGAAACAACGTTTCTCCGGGACTGAAATTAATGAGAAGACTACTTTTTAAGCTTTATGTTTGTAACTGTTAAGGTTATTACTCACTGTTTTGTGTTGTTTTTTTTGTCTTTTTGGTCATAAAACTAGTATTCACTATTACTCAGTTAATCCAGTAGAATGAATAGGAAAGCAGTATTTGGTTAAGGGAGAAGTCTGGAGTCAGTGTCCTGAGAGTTTGAGGTGTAAGTAAATTTGAGCACCATTAGCTATGCAGATAAAATTTTCAGCAAGATCATACCGAGGATTAGGAATAATGAGTCAAGTTTAATCATTTAATCCCATATAAATGGCGCATATAAATGATAGATACCTCCAGTGTTGCTAGATTTTTTTTTTTTTGCCAGATTAGTTTAAGATTATCAGGTTTACTATACATGTAATATGCTCACAATGCTTGCCTAACAAAACTGAATACACTCCAATAAGTATAAGATGCATTTAATTGATCAGTGGTATGATAAAAAGTGTTATCAGGTTACACTGGCAATAAATAATAGTGCTTCAATTTATTACTAATTTTTCTTAGCATGAGCACTTCAGCTTAATATTGAACTAAACTTAAGGCATAAGAAATGTAATCTTCGTGGTACAGAATGCTTTTGTGTTTTCTGTCAAAAAGATTTGTCGGATTAACCTGCTCCACCATACAACCATGTGTGATCCAGTCATGCGGCAAAATCGACTGTGGCAGTTCCATGAAACATTCAGCAAAGCTAAAACCTACAAGTTTGAGAATAGACCAAGAGAGGAGGGCCAGCACTACAGGGACGGAAAGCATATACAGACAAAGAAAAGATAAAGGTGATAAAATGTGGTAACACGGGAGGCTGAGGAGGCTCGGATCAAAAAGTGCTGCTCAATTTCCAAGCGGACGTCAAATGATTTCTGACAGCGTGAGAGAAGATTTAATGAGTTTTTTTTATGTGCCCTTTGATTCAGCTTTCTTCTAGGTATAAACAGTGGGTTAGTTATTAATTAGCAGGAATCTCCTTTTTTAAGAGGAACCTTATATTTGTCCAAAATAGCATACACTTTCAATCCCGCATATCTACATACACATATAGAAGAAATTTATAGCCGCAATAATTTATTCTGTAACACCCTATAACACCAAGCTACAGCAGTTTTTCCTTTGCTGCAGCCTGCAGACACTGCAATCCATGCTAAGTATTCCCTGCTTTCATATAAACAACAGCACTCAAATAAGCAATAAAAAAAATGATAAAAAAAAAATATTCAGCTCATTTTGTATACCTCCATAATTTCTTTAAATTGGCATGCTCTTGATTCATCTGTAAGCGGTCTTTCTGCTGCTAAATTATTTTAATGCAGAGCTCAGAATTTGATTTCATCAGGTAGCATTTGTGCTTGCATTTCAGAAAGCACCCAAAGTGTCTAGATTCTCAATATCTGGTATACACAGTCTGATTATAATATGTAAGTGAAACCATGGAGGCATATAGGCAGGTTAGCTGAACAGACTTTGGTTATGGAGGAGACCTGCATATTAGGCAGGTTAGCTAATGTTAATAATAAGTATCAAAGGACAATTATTGCAGTACTAAGTCCGTCCCCCCCAACCCCCTCCCCCCAGAATCTTTCTGTCTTTCAATGTTAGCATCAGGCCAGATACCATGCATTTTTATTGAAAGCTCTATTTAAAATGCCCCACATGCAGCTGTATGACACTTCTTGCAGTTTCCAGCAGGCTGCTCTGTTAATGCCACAGCATGTTGTTAATGTTAATAAGTAACTGAACATTCCTCTGTCCAACTGCAACAGACTGATAAGGCTAGTCATTCTTCATTAGTTTGCATTACATAGAGAGTTAGGACTGTGTGCTGACAGCATGGAGCACATATTGAACTTAAAAACAAATATGATAATAATGGCCACCCTTTTAAGGTGAACTGTCATTACTATTTCATTATTATTTTTTAAAGCTCTGCTTGTCATTCACAATGAGCTGTATGTAAATAGAAAAGTCTGTCAGTCAAATTATTACATAAGCTATCATGTCCACTGGCTGTGGTTTGTTCGAAAGGGCAACTAAATAGACATCAAGATACATGCAGGGGTAGAGTTTTCACATTTTACTGTACTACCTGAGATACTGTCAGCATATCATGTTGTGTTTTTAAGTTTTCCTAGTGTTTGTGAACCTCCTGCTACGTGCCTTAGGTCTTACTTTTAATAATTATTTTAATAAAACATTGTTATATTTAGCAAGGAAGGATGTGGGAGGCTAGGATATTATAATAAACTCTGTCTAGATTAAATATTTAGGTAGGAATGAATAAATAATAATTTTTTTGGTATTATTTCTGGAATCATACCATGATAAGCAAAGCTCTGATATATTTATTCAACTGATTTCCAACCTTTAAATAATTCATTGTTTTAGTTTTCCATTGTCCTTTTTGTATTTGAATTATTAATTTAATTTGTTAGAATATTTTTGCACAGTATGGTCTCATTTGAGAAAATTAGAGTGCACTAATAATCCGTATTAGTCAGTGCTCTATTAAAGCTGTAATGATGACGCAGTTGACAATTTTTAATAAATACGACTCCATTAAAAATTGGCCAGAAATAACTTATAATTCAGAAACTAAATACAGCATGTGGGTCATGAAGACCATTACATTCTTCAATTTGTAGAGTAATTAAATTTAGTCAAAGCGTGAATTTAGAAAGTGATCCATTTCTTAGTCCAAAAAAAAAAAAAGACTAAGTGAGTCTTAAATTCTTATATTCTTTTTGGAACTCTTTATTAAAAATGAAAAGACTTTCTTTATTTAGTCATCAAAAAAATACCCCAATCACTTTAGAAGGCATGAAATATTCATTCAAATTCAGGGCTGCCATGTCAAATTTGGTGCACAGTGTTCAGACTCTTACATCATCATGGATTTACTCCAAAGCCTTAAGCATGAACAAAGGCCCAGCTACCATCAGGGGCAGTGTTTAGAGCCAAAGATGAATCAGACATATTATATGAAGAAGTTGAACATGGAGGATACCCCAACACTGCATCATTAATCTGGAAAGCATCAGAAAAAAAGCCCAGGCTTCTGGCATAAAAGGACACTTTCCAGAGACTGAGCTAAAATAAGGATATAATGGGCCCACAAACAGCAAAACACCTAGAGCTCTTATTTTTCTGGACTTGTCTGCACAACACCCAGTACTTAAATGGATTTTTTTTTTTGACATTTTGCATTTTATGCACAAAAAACTGCACACATTTGCACTTTATTCATAAACAATCATTTTATATACATATAACCAAATATCATAAGTCACTATATTGTTTTTATGTTATATATTTTTTATATTATGTATATTTATTTTACCTCTGTACAGCTCATTTTATTTTATTTTATTTTATTTTATTTTATTTTATTTTATTTTATTTTATTTAACTTTTAAATCCCCCCCTTTTTTTGGCTCTATCCTTATTTTGAATCTTTTTATTGAACACTGTATTTTTAGAATAAAGCATTTTAACTGCACTACTTTCACTACTTTTTCTGAACATTAGCACAAATTTACCAGATCACTAACAAAACACAAGCTATGAATATGTTCACTGCATCTTTTATAGCTGACTGCTCAGATGGCTAATAAGACTGTGAGCAAATCTGTCTTCCTAACACGTATCGCTAATGTTAGACTTTTTCTCCTAGAATTAGTAAGCTATGCATTTTACTTGAAAAAACTTATTATGAAAACTGAAATAATAAAGTTTCCAACTGAATATTTTTTACCATACCATTACTACAGCTTAAGTTGGACATCCCTTCTGTAATTACACTAAAGATAAATTAAAGAAAACCAAAATTCTTCACAGATTCTAACTAAAAAAATTGAACTCACATACATCTGATGTGACCAAAATGAAGAACAATAAACCCTCCAGACTAATATAGCCTTTTGATGTAAAAAAAGGTGCAGAAAATAGACATTGTGCCATATGGAATCACTGCCCCTCCTTACTGAATGAGCAGAGACCCACATCGTGATTCTAGCCCCATGGGACACGGGACCATTTGGGCCTTGCACGCCTGCCAAATTTATATAGCATGCTTGAGTGCCTCCTCCATAACTGAAGACTGTTCATGCAGTACCTGACACAATATCTGAACAATGTCGATATTGTTCATGTGAAACCAGGAAACGGGATACAATTTGATTATGCTGTTATATAACTCAACTGGTAATAGTATATGGATATTTTACATTTGATTTTTTTGTTAATAGGATAATTTGGCTTAAATAAGCCCAAATGTTTCATTCTTTAGCTCATTGTAGGGAGCTGACTAATTGAAAAATCAAGTCTAAACCTTCAAGGCTGAGAGAATCGGCACTGTCACATGTAGCGTTAGTCTGAGTCATCGTGTCTTGCTTTTGTATGGTTATTATCATCAAGGCCTGCGCCTTCAGGCTCAGCATATGCCCTGATCCTCCTGATGATTCATGTTGTGATTAAGAAAGAGAGAATTTTTATCCCAGACTGAATGAATATGTGCATTCCGAGTTGCCTCTTTACCCGGATAATCCAGAGAATGTTATTAGACGGTTTAGTGAAGTGTCTGGAAGGTCTGTGTAAGGTTTAACTGTAAGATTACACAAATAACATTACTGCAGTATTTTTTAAAAAATTTTTTAAGCATGGTAGTATGACTTGGCTTTGTAATGACCTTTGAATGCAACCTACATAAATGAACAATATGGAAATGTCTGTGTTGCTGCTGCGTTGTATGTTGAGACACAGGAAACTAAAACGTCCCCAAAAATGTGCTAGAACCATTCCAATAATAAATAAATAAAGTCTGCAGAAACTAACTAATGTGCTGGTGCACTAGTATATACAGCATTTACAGCTTTAATACAGTTTAAATAATGAAATTATGAAATTGCTTTAGTCTTTGTTTTATGGATGTGGCAGCTCTGTGGATAAGGCGTTGGACTACTGATCAGAAGGTTGTGAGATCGAATCCCAGGTCCACCAAGCTGCCACTGCTGGGACCCTGAGCAAGGCCATTAACCCTCAATTGCATCTGCCAGAAATGTAAACGTTATGGTGTAAATATCTGAACATGTTGAGAGTTCATATAAAGTTATACGATGCAATGCAGTTGTGGAGAAAAACTGTTCAAATATTAATCCTAGATTTGTTTTTGGCTCAAGTGTGTGTTTTTAAACTTGGATTAAGATAAAGAAAGCCAGATATATTACATTCCTTCCTCCCCATTTTTTCTGCACACATTGCTGCACAAAATAGATCCACGCTCATCCCAGGCCCAATCTTCTACACAACAACATGTCAATAAACTGTCATCCATCACTAGAGATGGATACAGAAGACATTTCAGTCAAATTGATTGTCACAGAGTGTTTCTGTGAGAGTGAGTGTGTGCGTGTGTGTGAACATAAGCTCTTCGGGGTTTCCCTCATCTGCAACACACACATATACAAGCACGCGCACACACACACACACACACACAGTTAGAAATGGGCTGTACATGGCAGATCTTGCTTCACATTTTTCCGGCAGTCAGAACTCAGTGATTGTGTTGTTCTAATCAGAAGCTGAACTCAGGGAAAGCAGCATCAATTTAAAATGTGTTAATGATCACATTCGCACATGGCTTCTACTCACGCTGCACTTTACACACAGCCAAAAATACACACACACACACACACACACACATCCACAAGGTTCACACTGCCAGAGTAATGTGTGCCAGCTCACACACGTTCCCTCTCTCGCAGCCTCCCTCCCTCCCTCAATCCCACCTCTTTTTGGCTCAACCTCCTTCTCTCTCTCTTTTCCCTGGCAGATATTCCCACCTTGTCTGTTTCTCATCACATGCTTTTCTCTTTTCTCGCATTATTTTTTTTACACTGTGCGCTTTAGATATACTAAAAACCATCCATCTTCTGTAAAACCTTCTCTTTCATTCCGTCTCTCTCTGTTCTCTCTCTCTCTCTTTATATTTCTTTCTCTCTCTCTCTCCCTCCTATGCCGGTTTGTGTGGTTGTAAGAGTGCAGGGTTGGAGTATTCCTCCTCCTTCTTGGTTCTAAGGACGATGTTCTATTTTCAGCTGGTGATCATGGCAGGAACGGTTCTCCTGGCGTACTACTTTGAGTACACGGACACCTTCCCTGTGCATATCCAAGGTTTCTTCTGCTACGACAAGACGTTTTCCAAGCCTTACCCAGGTCCGGAGGAGAGCAGCAAAGTGCCGCCTGTGCTCGTGTACTCGCTGGTTACTGCTATCCCTACCATAACGGTGAGTGCTGGGTTTCTATTTCTTTCTCTCTTTTCTCTCACTGCGTGTATGTGTGTGTGAGAATGAATTTGTGCATGGGTGTAAGTTGTTGAGCATAGACCAGTGTGGGTGCGTGGGAGGGATGTTTCAGAAAGGGAGGGCAGGTTTTCACTCGGTGCTTGATTTATCACTTACACATGCACTGGGATGATGGAAATGTTCGGATCTGATGTAGACGTTTTAAGTTAAACGGATATGAATGAGATTGATAATTGGTGGTTTTGTTGGTGTTCTCTGGTTAGATAGTAAATGAAAGGCAACAGATTGCAGAACCACATGGATTTACCCCCCTCCCACTGTAGAGAGATTGCTGGACTTATGTGTGAAATAAATTGCCAAAGAAAAGCAGCTAAAATTTCTACACTTACTGTTCAAAACACCGTTTGTTGCCTTTTTTTCCCAAATGCAATTCTTCCAAATACATGAAACAGAGTACAGGCATGGTCTGATCAGTTCTAATGAAACACCTAAAAAACTGACCAACATTACACAATAGATCCTGTCCAGATTCAGACTCAATCAAGGTCAGCACACAAACCCAACCTGAATCACTCTCAAGTATTCAGGCATAGCACACTCAAAACCTGACTCATACTGAATTGAAGACAGAACAGCAGAACAACCTGCCCCAGACTTAGCTAACACCACACTAAGCTCAAACACAAAACACAGCTGCAACTTGACAACCCCAGAGCAGGCTCCAGAAACTACTGACAAAAACGTCTGTTGAAAAGCCAAGTTCTGGGCAAAATGCTCTCGGATCTGTCCAGTACCGATGCGCTGGGGGGTCAGTGAGCACCACTGATGCTCGGTTTTACTCCTGAGCTCAGGCTGTGTGACAGCTCAACCTCAAAGACAAAGCTTCCATGATAATTAATTTCATCTACAGCTTTTATTTTTTAAAGACTGAGATCTCTGGTCCTGCCCTTAATAGAACCCTAGGTCTAGCACTCATCCTCTAAATCTGCACTGTAGTTACATTTGTTCACGTGTATACGAAGCTAGCATTTATGATATTCATGATCAGCACACACACTAACATTTCTCAACATCATTAACTATCAATAACACGCTATCATTACTCATTAAAACACTTGATGATATGAGAATGGAAACTAAAGGCTAACATGGTGGGATAGTATGTAATATTGCTGCCTCACAGCTCCAAAGTCCACTGGTTCAGTCCTGAACTCAAGCTCATGAGGGTTTCCTCAGGGTTCTCCAGTTTCTTCCTTCCTCCCAAATGCATGCTGGTTGGTGGATTAAATACACTAAATTATCCTAGATGTGAATAAGTGTGTAAATGTATGTGCATGAGTCTATAATGTCCTGTGATTGACTTATAAATGAGTCATTACACCAAAATAGATCACGTGACAAAAATCAAAAGATGGACCATGGCTGATTCAGCTAATTGTACACAATAGCTCCATAGGTATGCTACAGAGAGTTTGTGGGTTGTATCTGCCATGTTATTCTCTGCTTGCATCCCCATCCACTGTGATTTCTAGCTAAATTCATTCTGTGTAAGAGGAATCTGTTGAGCTGTATCCAGGCATGATTTGCATTAAATGTTCACAGTTGGCATTCCTGTACAATGTCTTGAGCATAAATAAAATCCTGGCTTTCTAAATATAACAAATCTTTTCCACATAAAAAATGAGAGGTAAACCGTGACTAACAGTGAAATCAAACTGTATTAGATCAGACATTTAAATATAGGCGTGATCATACTTCACCTATAAAACTGCATCACTTCCTTTAGACACAATGCCATGCAGATTTATTTGAATGAATTTGTCTAGTAGGTTGGTTTCGGTCTCCACACACACTTTGCTGAGCACAGTGATCATTTACTTACAAAGTTCATTCTTGTGTGATTTATTTGTAACTGTTTTGTGGAGAATACATGTTTGGAGATGTAATAGCTGCTCCTTTATACCAACAAACTAATCCAAATGACATAAAACAAGAAAACAAATTGCACAGTATTATATCTCACTGAAGATTAAGATTTGCTTATTTTTTTAAACTGACTTCTGAGGAAGCTTAACAACCACGATTAACAACCATTCTTATTAACTGACTCAAAGAATAACAACAAAGTTAGCCGAATGCATTAGCTTATACAGAAGTCTTTTATTATACCTGGAATGTAGTATATATTTAGCAGTAGTAAGGATCTGCTAGCAGTCATGTCTTTATGATAGCACTGACATGCTTAAAGGGTGGATCAGTAAACAGGCAGCTTCAGCATTAGCCTGATCAGGACAGCTAGTGAAAGAGATGCCAGCACCTTTAAAATTAGCAACACTGCTTGATGAAAACACAACTAAACCTGAAAGAAACTTGTTATTAGTTAATTATCCACCATTGTATTGAGGTAATACCTAAAATCGCAACTTTCTAAATGTGTATTCAAGATTTTAATCTAAATTAACTTATTTCACAGTGTGCATTATAATTTGTAACTTGGATTTTTTGTCAGTTCATTGTTCCAGATACCAAGCTTTGTGATGAAGGTCTAACATTACACCTTTTTAATCTCCGGTTAACTTCCTAATTCTGTATCTGTAATTAAGATACTTTAACTGTACACAAATTTGTTTGTAATAAATAAAAACAATATTTTTATTTGCCAAATAAGCCTACATACATATATGTCAGTATGTATAATATGGCGTATATTATCACTTGGATGATTCTGTTAAATGTTTGTGGTCTTAATGAGAGAATGAATATTTGATCTCTAGTCATTTGTATGTGATTTCTCTCAGTGTACTGTAGCTGCAAATTCTTGCAAATCTTGCCCTCTCTTTAATTGATGGCCATTGTTTTGTTTCCAATCCATGGTGTAAGACTAGAGAAACAAAATTTTGCTAATAACACACATCTGATTTGTCTACATGTGTTAATTTCTCCATACACGATCAGTCAATTATAGTACTTACTGTCCTGTGCCTATACTGAATGTGTAGTAAATACGTTTGACACAATCACACACGACTATAAAAAGGAGATGTAGAAGGTTTATGTGATCTTAATATATTTGACTTCCATTTGAACTCCAGTATATAAACCAGATGCTTCCTAAATTAATTCTAGAGACATTGATCCTAGGCTCTGTAGAAAATCTTTTTGTCCTCTAAGAGAATTTCTGACACATTATATTGAACAACGTTTCTATAAAATATATGCAAACTAAATAATATTTTACTATAACTATTAAACTTTTAGCTAGCTGGTAAAGTGCTATAAAGTTAATAAAGGGGGACACTGTATGGTATAATGCATTATTTGTTTTCAAACGTAAAAGGTTTTCTTAATGAGAACAGTTATAGATGGAATCTCCTCCATGCAGAACATCCCAAGCTCTTAGGTTTGTGCATGCAGACGGGCTTAATAGGATTGAAATCCAGAGGCTGAGATCAATCTGCAAGCTTCTTTTAAGTCTTCTGAAAGACTTAAAAGAAAAAAAAAACTGGCTAAAATATCCTGATATGCACTAGTAGGTTTACTATTCAATCCCCACTTTTCACTAATTAGTCAGATTTTGGTCTTACATGACCACAACACAGTTTTAGTTGCTTGAATATTTTTATATCCGTTACCTGAATGGTGCAGTTCACGTGTCTCTGTGGTGTTAAAAGCTTTTTGTTGTTCCCCAGTGTGATTGATGTGAAAGAGGTCTTTATGTGTGTGCAACCTCATGTTCATCTCCTAAAAACAGAATATGGTGAAATGGTCATTATTTTTCTGCTGTTTTTCTGAAATAAAAAAAAATTAAAACAGGATTGCTTTTGTAAAACAAAAAAGGAAAGTAAGTTTTTTCAAACCATTTTATTAAAAAAAAGTGTTCATTTTTATGCCAATTCTGTTATATTAATATTGTTATATAAATATGTACAAGAATAGTTAGTAGTATAAAGTACAAAAATATATAGTAGAAGAATAATGTGAACATTTCTTAATGAACATCAAGATAGAGACACAGAGATAATGGCACTTATTCATTTAATCCCCCTAATTTAATTTCCCTCTCACACTGCCTTCACATCTACAGAACAGAATATCCACTGAGGGATGTGTGTGTATGTGCTCTTGACTGACTCACTAGCTGTTGCTCTGCGATGACAGCAAAGCAGCTTTATTCTTGACACAGATCTGACACAGAGGAATTGGATTTGGGAAGAAAAGAAAGAGTAAAGAAAAGGCATGTACAATCAGCCTGAAAATTACCCCTTCTCTCATCAACTTTCATAATACAGCTGTATGACTGTGCCAGTATGAGGCTTATAGATTTTAATAGGCAAAATGGAGTGGAAGACAAACAGAGCACGAAGAATTGCAATAGAAAAAATTATGACACAAAAGGGATAGTGAGCGAGAGAGAGAGAGAGAGAGAGAGAGTAGGAGGAAGACAAGGGAGAGACATTACCTATATTACTATTCTGGGATTTATTAGAAAAAATACAAGACAGTGGAAAAAGGGTAAATATTAGATAGATAGATAGATAGATAGATAGATAGATAGATAGATAGATAGATAGATAGATAGATAGATAGATAGATAGATAGATAGATAGATAGATGGGTGGGTGGGTGGGTGGGTTGAGTGGGTGGGATGGATAGATGGATGGATGGATGGATGGATGGATAGATAGATAGATAGATAGATAGATAGATAGATAGATAGATAGATAGATAGATAGATAGATAGATAGATAGATAGATCATTTTAAATAACTAGTATAAACCACTGGTCAAGATTACAGTAGATCCAGAGTATATCATAGGAATACCAGGCCCTTGAATACACCTTGCACAGGATTCCAGTTGAACCATGCCCACACACTCTCATACACTCATTCACACCTGGAGGTAAGTTAGAGTCTGCCTTTTGGGAAGTCAGAGGAAACCACAGAACTCAGAGGAAACAAAAAGGACCTGTGGGGAATGTGAAACTCGTTACATATCCAGTAACCAAAGCTCAGAATTAAACTGGGATTGATCATGCTATGTGGCAGCAGCGATAGCAACTTTACTTAATCATACAGAACATACAGCTTGTGGATGCATCAATTCCCTTTTAGTTGGACTGACTAGGTATTTACTTACACACACAAACACACACGTTTGGTATGACACCAGAAAGTGACATTCATATTACTCACAAAAACTGAATCTAGTCCCAAAATAAATAAGTGTCAGGCTGATATGGAGGAGATGTTCCAATTCATTTTGTTATTGAATTCTGCACGCTTACACACATACAAACGTTCCAGATGCAATAACATTACTAAATGTAGTTATTTTATTTGCAAGACATGAATTAATTTCCTCCGTTTGCTTTCCTTTTTTACCCCCAGGCTCGTCTTTTGTTTATCATCAAGCTTTTGAAAAGCAGAATGTCCAGCAACCAAAATTACTTTCAAAGAAAAAGCACATTCAGGAGCAGATATATTCAATTTTTGAGACAAAAGGTGAGGGTTTGAGCTCATATCCTGATTGTGTTCTTGCCAGAGCAGGCAGCTGAAGAGTGTCTTTCTTTGGAGCTCTGTAATGGAGACATGACCTTGATCATCCATTAGCCTTCTCAAAATGATGGATCTGATCATCTTTCACATTATTCATACTCGTGTTAACATTAACCCACATACACATGTGTGCACAGCACTCCTGACACGTCCATTAAGCGCACATACATTACAGAAAGCCTTTCACGCTGACATGCGGAAACACACACACACATTAATGTGTATGTCAAAACCATTCCCAGACCTGTATATATTACAAATCCAGATCTGAAATATTGTGAAGGTATTATTGGGCTGTGAATAGCAGAGAATTTTGAATGCATTGATTACACTGTAATCATTTCAGGAACTGAAAGAATGATGAGACACACTACAGGAAATCTAACAAAGGTTAGTCGCATCAGGGTGGCTCGATTAAGGCATTTGGCCACTGATTGGAAGGTCACGAGTTCAACAAGATTCCTCTGTTAAGCTCTTGAGTTGGGCTGGTTGTTAAAATTAAATTACTATTCCAAGCAAATTCCTTAGAGATCTGTAACTTGCATCCCCTTGGATCAATATATGTATATATATATATATATATATATATATATATATATATATATATATATATATATATATATATATATATATATATATATATATATATATATATATATATACATATATATATTAAATAAATAAATTAAAGTAATAAATAAAACTATAAAATAAAATAGTCTGAGACCACACTAAAATCATTCTTTCTTTCATTTAAAAATTGGAAATAAACTGCTTTTAGATCTTTTCATATTTAAAACAGAAATGTTTTCTATTCATTGTTCTGTATTTAAATGTAAGCAAATTTATGATATTGACCATGTTATCTGCTTAGTAAAAAAGATCAGATTTTCCTCATGCCTAATCACTCCTATTGAAGCATGTGTTAAGATGACATGTTGATGGATTCGATCCAAAATGGTTCATACGAGTCTGTGGCTTTGTGGGTTTGTGACTCAATGATATTCATACTGATATAATACGTTTATATACTGATATTTTTCATGCTTTACACTAATTGCATTTCTTATAGAGCTGAGCAGATGGATACTGAAAATTGCAAATATTGATTTACTGTCATGACTCCTCTGCTGAAACATGAAAAACAGCGGCATGGTATCTTATATTTCTCTAGTTCAACTGGTTGGATGTCATGCACAAGCTGCTTTTGCACATAAAAAAAAGACCTTAAAATTTTGCACACAACTGAAACAGTTGATGAACAAAGCCTGTGAGAGATAAACTGCCCTCTTCAACAAGGCGGAAACAACATGTCAAAATAGTAGGGTTTGAAGGCTGACATTTAAATAATAATTATTGAAGTATTGCGGCCACATTCTTTGGTAAAAGACGCTAAACAGGCTACAGCATCCATTACACAGGTCTGTTGAACAGTAATGAATGAACAGTAAACAATGATCACCTGGCATAATAATAATACTATGAAGCTATAAAATGATTGAACTGGAACATTCAGAAATGCACTGCCTTATAATTTCTTATTCAGCTTTGATTCAGCAGCCAACATCTAACAGCTGAATCAGGGGAAGCTGCTACGCATTGGCATACCGTGGAAGGTTGTCCTATTGTGTACCCAACATTTGTGTTAAGTGTCAGATGAACATTAACTATAAAAAGGTGCAAATTATACTCATTTATCATACATTTGGCTTACTTATAATATTCACAGACACACGAAATATGTATGTGCTTTTACAAAAGGAGCACTTAGAACAGAATATGTCAGTTAGGGGTACCTAACTGACGAATTGTCTCTTGTTTAAGAGTCTGTATGTAAACCTTCGAATTTGTACAGATGTACAGGTATATTTCAGATGTGTTTGATATTCATATTTGCCATTTGAATGAAAACTGAGACATGTAGACACACAGAAACACAGTTACTGAGTTGGAGAGGCTCTTTAAAGTACAGACTCTGTACATTCACTCTCATGCACACTGAAGCCAGTTCATCAGGATTGCTTAGTCTCTGACTAACTGGATCTGATTGATGAAGCGCTAGAGCATGAGTAAGATTACAAGCCATGCTCTGTCTCTGTATAACCCTCTCTCTGACCTTCTCAACTCATCTCTCTCACTACCTTTGGTTCTATGTGACAGTAATTCCATTGCCTGTCAGTCTATGTCATTGGTCAGCCTCTATTTTTGATGTGTGTGTGTGTGTGTGTAAACACAGTGCCCCTGTCTCTGTCTCTTGCTGTCTCATCTCTGACGCCAGACTACTTCTTTCGTTGCTGCAACTCGAGCATTCTTAGTCAGTGTAGTTCATGTGCAATGATGATGATGCTGGATTGATATTCTGGTACTGAATAATGACCTTTAGATGGATTACTGATGCAGCATCTGATGTTATTGCGACATTTACAGCTGGGACAATAACATACAGGTAGATGATTATGTGTGACAGAAATTCAAATCTCTATGATGCCATCAGTGGCCAAATTGTAAATAACCTAATTAATGTGGCCAAGTACTTACATAATGACAAACTCCTGTTGTTACAAACTCAAGTGAACTCTGGACAGCTTTAAGCGAGGCTTTAAATAAGTGTTGTCACATCAAGCTGGTGATGCTAACACGTTCTATTAATGTTATGAAAAGAAGAGGATGTAGTAGCTTAGTGGTTACAGCATTAGATTTCTAATTGGAAATTTCAAATCCCAGGTCCACCAAGTTTCCACCTCTGGGCCCCTGAGCAAGGCCCTTAACCCTCAATTGCTCAGTTGTATAAAATGAGATACATAGTAAATGCTCTGGATAAGGGCATCTGCCACTGGAATTATGGAAAATCGCAAAATTACTGCAACATACACATGTGACGTGTATCCAGTTATCTCCTCCATTCACTTGGGGTAGAGTTTTGCCATGGCAAGCACCACTTACATTTTCTTCAGGAAATGTACATGTCTAGTTTTCTGCGTTCTTGTTAATCTGTATGATAATCTCTCTGATATAAAAAAAAAAAAAAATTAGACAGAACTCATAATTAAAAGGTGTGGCTAGGTTTTCTGTTTTACTTTATGGCCAAAATTATATAGGCAACTGACCAATAAATCCCATTACAAAATGATGGGCATTAATATGGAGTCGGTGCCCCCCTTGCTACAATAAATTTCTCTGTTCTTCCAAGAAAGGAAGAAGAGTTTGGGCACTGATATCCAGGAAGATGTACTGATAAATTGTGTCTGTATAAATCCCAGTTTATGCACAGGAGCAATGTTATGCTGGAACAAGTTTGGGTTAGGGTTAGTGAAAGGAAATCTTAATGCTAATTTAAGTCTTCATTTTTCACATTTACATTACAGCACAGTGAGGATCAGCCAAGATACAGCACCTCTGGAGCAGAGAGAGTTAAAGTTTTAGCTCAAGGACCCAACAGTATTAGCTTAGTAGTATTGGCGCTTGAACCCCAAATCTTCTGCTTAATAACCCAAACATAGCTAATTTCCGCTTGCACCATACAGAAGCAGACAAAGTTTCCACTGAGATTAGAACTCAAATATCTGGAATCAGGGTCCAGAGTGCTGACCATTACACCATGGAACCACAGAGCATGCCCTGACATTTTAGACATTTTAGTGTTTCAATCTTTCTGGTAGAAAACCTATATATGGATATTATGGTCAGGTGTCCACATACTTTTGACCACATTTTGTAGCTACAGATATCATGTAATGCGTGTGTTGTAAATACGCCTTCATAGAAAGTGTTATCTGGTGATTTTGTGATTTTTTTTTAGAAGTTCGTACATGATTATATAACGTTTATACCTCTTTATAGTAATGAATTTCAGCCTACATTCACATTATAATGATCAAAACACATCACATTTATGTCTAGAAATGAAATGTAAATAGCATAGTGAAAACCTGCTAACTGTCCTTTATTCTACAGAGCTGTGTGAGACAGATTAGAGTAACACAGTGAGATGTTCCAGCTATCTCCATGGTGTGAACCATCTACTATGACAACACTCCTGCTAGCCAAGCTATACTGAAGAGACAGACACATTCTCTACGTTATGTCACCTATTTTTAGTCTCATTAATGAACTGTCATTTGCCAATGAGAGGTCTGACCGTTCCCTGAGTGATATGGGATAATGGGGAACTGACCAGATCTTATTAGCATGTAAGAAGTGTGTACTTGTGTGGACGACTCTCAAAAATCACTTTCTTGATTAAATTGCCTAGCACATTCTGGTGGGTGTGTGTGTGTCTGTGTGTGTGTGTGTGTGTGTGCGCGCATTGAGACTTGGTACTGATACAAAGCTACACTATTTGCAATTGGCAGCAGAATTTTTTTAATTAAGGTTTTCAAGAACATCCTATATCTGATAATGCTGTGGTTGTTTGTTTCTGGGTTTGTTTCTTCTTTATTTTTTTATTTATTTTTTCATGCTTATTTGTAGATTCTGGCTGGAGAGTTGATGGCATTCTTCATGAAATCAGAGGGAACACAAGAGAAGACTATTGTTACGGCAGACTGCTGCTACTTCAGTCCTTTGCTGAGACGCATCATACGCTTCCTAGGTAATGGACCATAATGAAAAGGGGACAATAATCTCAGATCAGGAATGAGGAAAGTTTTTCAGCCAACTGTTTATGTATATATTAGCTTTTCTGTAAATTATAAGAAATTTGAGTCATTTTGGGGGGATTTATAATTACATGTAGTGTGCACAGTGTTTGATTCAAAGTGCTCTTCCGTCACTGTCTTCGAGAATTATACACAAAAGCATTCGAAATAAAGAAGCAGAGTAATATAGATTGTGGGTTCTGTTGTATTAGACAGTGGTACTATGTTTGATTTGTGATACTTGTGATTTTGAAAACCCAGAACAGTGCATGTCCATTTGATTGTGAGTAAATTGTAACTACTAAAATTTGTCTGAAATATTGTTTAGTACGACACTACCCACTCTTCTGGGAAGTCTTTACACTAGATTTTGGAGTGTGGGTGTGCAGATTTGCTCATTCAGCCACAAGAACATTAGCGAGGCACTGATGTCGGGTGAGGAGGTCTGGGGTGTTCCAGTCCATTATGAAGATGTTCAGTGGGGTTGAGGTCAGGGTTTTGTGACGACGACTCCACTTGAAACTTGGCAAACCCTGTCTTCATGGACCTCACTTTATAAACAGGGCTTTGTTATGCTAGAACAAGTTTGGGCCACTTAGGTCCAGTGAAGGCAAATTATAATGCTACAGCATACGAAGATGTGCTGTATAATTGTGTGCTCCAAGTTTGGGGAATGCTCACATATTGGGGTGATGGTCAGGTGTCCACAAACCTTTGGCCATGTAATGTAGGTGTCACTATTTAATGATCAAAGACAACGACTGGCAGCAATAAACAGCAATAACCCGAAAATAGCTCTTTATAGTCATCTTTAAATACATTTAGCGTACTCAAATATAATATTTAAATTATTAGGTTTTAAAATAAATTGGTTTTAATCCCACAGCCCTATATGTACTCTTTCTTAGGTGTCTACTCCTTTGGCCTCTTCACAACCACTATCTTTGCCAATGCTGGACAGGTGGTCACAGGAAACCAGACACCTCACTTTTTGTCAGCATGTAAGCCTAACTACACAGCTCTGGGCTGCCACTCCAATCTCCAGTACATCACAGAGCGTCGAGCTTGCACAGGCAACCCACTCATAGTGGCATCTGCCCGTAAATCCTTCCCTTCAAAGGATGCAGCTCTGAGCGTCTACTCTGCTGTCTACACCGTTGTGAGTACTGTGTGTGTGATTCATTACTGGTTTTACCAACATGGAACAAATGTTATAAAATGTGAAATTAATAGAAACTTTGAGGTACTTCCAAGGCACCAAAAGGATATTTTGACCATTTGCCTTGATTTAGTAATGTTTTTTACTCATAATCTGCATGGAGGCCAATGGGGACACACCTTGAAGCACATGTCCAAATCTGTGTGCCTGTTGTCTTAGATGTACGTGACACTGGTGTTCAGGACAAAGGGAACACGTCTGACAAAGCCGACAGTCAGTCTGACCCTGCTGTGTCTGGCCATGCTGGTAGGAGTAGTGAGAGTGGCTGAGTACCGCAATCACTGGGCAGACGTACTTGCTGGCTACTTCACTGGAGGAGCCATCGCTGTGTTTTTGGTGAGAGCAGGTGTAAACATGACAGTACGATGAGAAGGGAAAGGGGGATTGGAATTAAGCTGCACATAAAAGTGTAGGCCTCTCATTATTTTTTTTAATTTTGCCATTGTTACAACTCACTCACTCAAACTACTTCCAATCCTCAGGTGACCTGCGTGATCAACAACTTCCAGCATGCGAAGCCCTCTCCTCCACCTATGCGAACCCAACGTCCAGAATCCATGCTGGGCATGCCCATGGTGGCTCTGCCTTGTGTGGAGAGTCCACTCGAAAAGTTAAGTGGCACTCAGGTAAGGGGTGGGGGCAGGTGAGAGGCAGGGCTGCACACATAGGTGGCACACAACTGTCCCCTCTGTTCTTGACCCAGTGGACCTCCAATGTGACCCGCTAACCCTTCCTGCACACCAGTGCCCCTGCCTGAACACCAACATACCCCAGAACCCCAACTCCAACCTATTGTTCACCCTGGACTACCCCTTGTTGTTCTCTCACAGAGGGAGCATATTCTAAGCCTTAAGTGACTTTGCCCTTGAGTGAGTAATACACTGAATAGTTTGAGGCCCAGCTGGGCCACCACTGAGCCCTAACCATGACTACCATTGCATACATCCTCCATACTGCCCTCTGAGGCTTTAATGCTATACCTTAAATCCCCATATTGTAGGAACCTGAGAAATGAGTGGACTTTGAAGATGGAGTTTTGATTTCTTTTGTCACAAAAAAAAACCCTGTCAGTCATGGCTGTCTCATTCAGTCAGTGTCAGGCAGTACTGGGTGCCTGGAGGACATCTGCTTTAAATGAAAAAGATATAAGACGATTAGTGTCTGCTGCAGTCTGTCACCACCACAATATCTTCTGTTCATCTGTTCATCACCTGTTCTTCACCATTATCTTACCATATATTCATCACTGTCCCTCTACACCACACCTTTTCCATTGATCTGATCATATTGCCACACCATATTGCAACACCATCACACTCTTTCCTCACAGATCTTGTTTCTGTCTGCCCACAACCTCTATTATTTGTCATGCTTCTCTCTATCTGTCTGTCTTTCTCTCTTCCCACCTCGTCCTTTCTCTCACACTCTCTCTCTCCATCCTTACAGACTCCAAGGGGATCTCCATTCACTGAGATCACATGACCATCAGCCCTATCGGTTCCCCGCCACCCCCGATGTCCTCATACCGTCTCGCTCCATTTCCAGCGAAGTCTAGACCAGCCATCTGAGCAATGCACTGCAGCCCACACCACTGGACGTTACACCACCCTCTACCGCTCCTACTCGACGCAGGTCTAGACATTGTCCTCCTTGCTTCACTCTTCATCTCCATGCCCCCTCCATGCTGCCCTCAGGTCTCCAGCACACTTCTCAAACAAACGAGTGGTGACTTTTTTTGCTTCTGAAAGCTCAGCTATGGAGACTTGTCCAGGAGTCTGAAATGTTTTAGCATAATTTCCAATGTTCAGGCTTGACATCGACAAGATCTTTAAGTTTGTTACAGTTTGCTTGAGCAGTGCGTAGTAGCCTTTGGATCACCTAATGACATTTGGCCCTAAATCCATCCAACCTATTCCCAGGGGAACCGATATGGAGTCCATAAACTGGACTCCTGAGTACAAAACAAAAAAAAAAGACTAGAAGTCCTGTGTCTGATAGGCCTCTTTTTTGTTTCTTTATTGTGTGTTTTTAAAGAGGCATGTTCAAATAGTGTTTTATGTATAACATTCAATGTAAATAATGTATTTAAGGTTTGGATTTCAACAACCGTGCCAGCAAATCCAACTGAAATCTGAAAATGATTACCCAGTGTCTTTCTAGTTCACCAGTGTGTATATCGTGAAAAACTGAACCCTATTCAGGTGGACAGAACATTTTTTGTTTACCTATTTACATTTGGAAAATCAATATCTTGGTTCAGCTCTTGCAACAATTTTTGAATCAGTGCCCATGTTCTTTCCCTCATCAATAATAGGCAGCTTAAAAGGGTACATTCAACACTATCATAATTGACAAACCTCAGCATCTGCACAGCCATCTCCTCTGTCACAGTAAATATTCAATGCTTGGTTCTTTTCCGAGGATTTTCCCACCAGTCACCAGAGTGTGGCAGATTTAGCTTGTTAACAGCGATGACACCATTCTGACGCAATGGCATTTTCATCACCCTCGTTCCCGGGAAGAGCTTGTCTCAGACACAACAGTGCTCTGTCAGATTCAACACCCACCACAGTTTTCAGAGTTCAAAGCCAACACATGTCTGTTTCTCAAAAAAGCCCAAACCCAGGACCAACAAGGCATTTGTGTCAGTTCAATTTGCTGTGGTTAAAATGCCTTGAGCTGTCACTCACACATAAGAAGATGTGCAGGGTTTTTTTTATTTATTTATTTTTTTACATTTAATTCCAATTCTCCTTCTAGCTTGTTCACACTGGGATGCCCTGGTCTGAAAGAGGTTGATGTGGAATGAACATTACTGCAGCTGGCTAGCACAATTTCCCAGCATTCCTACTTTAAGCGGATGTTTATGACAGCTTCGGATAATTACTGAGTTGGTTTCTTTTGTTTTCTGTAAATTACGTGTTATGAACAGCACTAGTTTTCACTTAGAGTGACAGTTTTGCTGCTTTTAATTTGCACAATGCTTTATGCACCTGTATTTCTGTATTTCCCTGAAATACCTTTGTATCTGCTCTCTTTTTGGCTACGTACATTTTCTTCACTGTGCTGTGTAAGGTAACATATATGCTGGCCCAACACTATCTCCATGCTTACAGACACAACCACACACACTTTGCACACTTTGTCAAACCTTTATTCTAATACTTTATCCAACTGTCCTCCTTTCTTACATATAATGATTGTACAGTTTTGTAAATATGTCTTTTTGGTAAGAAAAAAAAAATGAGAGAAAGAAGAAATTTGTGTGTGTTTACACTGGCACCTATGTGCACCCATAGTTGTTACTGTAGTATTCTAGTTAGCGTTTGAGCCATGGAACTAATCATCATCTGTATTTTGGGAAATAAAAATGGAACTGATCAGTTTATAGGGTGTTTGGAAGGTGAAGCCATTTCCAAAGCCTATGTATATGGTAGCACCTGACCAATAACCTGTGAAGTACAATTAACTTAAATATTAATCTGGAAGAAAGGGGTAAGATGAGCCATTTTTACTCGTTTATTTTGAGAAATGAATCGCTAAAGATTAATGGATGTTTTTTTAGTTACCTAAAATACATTCTATGGATACACAGTTCACTTTTTTGTATGGTTTAACCCAGGTAAGAGGTAACATGAGCCAGTGAGTGGGTAAGATGTTAAATTTCTGTACTTAACAAGGAGTAATAGTGTTACTGGTGCTTTTCTGCTCTTGGTGCTGTTAGCTCCCCCTTGTGGAGAATGTTAGCCTACAATATTCAAACTACATCCTATACAGTATATTCTCTACAAATCCAGGATGCACAAAGCAAATTACACATATGTTAAAAGGGCATAATTTACATTGAATCCATAATTGTATGTGTAATAAAGCACCAATCTGTATCTTCATTTTTACCACATAGCACTTAACAACCAAACAGAGTCAAAGAAGAATTGTAAAATGTAAAGGTTTCATAGTGTGATATCATACTACTCCTTAACCCATCTTTTAATTTAAAACCTATTCATCATTCAAACAAATAAGTCGCGTAGAATACAAATAATGCATTGTGTAGAGTGTCAGTGAATCATTTGGCCCCAAGCTTGACAGATCATCTTATTATCAACATTCTGACTAAAACTGCTTTAAACAGCAGGATAGGGCTAACTTGCTTTTTCAACTTGCCAAGGTGTTTCTTTCACATCACAGGTTTTATATAGAAGCAACAATTATTTATTTGAAAAATAACACTCTTATGATTTTATTCCATTTCAGTGGCAAGGCAAAATCCCATTTTGGACATAAATCACCTGCTACATTCTCCATGTACTCCTTTGTATTTTGAGTGGCTCATCTTACCCATTGACTCAACTGCATTTCTAAGGCTTATTGGATGAACATACATAAATACCTGACATCTAACATTTAATCACAATAAGAATAAAAAAAAAATACTGTCACTATGATGAGAATCAAAGCTGATAACGTTTGTGATTTTTTTGACCAGAATTTGATATGCAGTCAAGAAGACACTTAATATTGGAAGTGATTTTGTGCCACAATTTTGTACTGGTTTTGAGAATCTGAAGAAGCTGTGCATGGGACTTTCTCTGAATAATGTGGATCAGGTGCGATTTCAAGGTTTGCTAAGGTGTTCTGGAAGGTTTCATGTTCACACTCTTACAATGTGTTCACCATTTTGTATATGTCTGTCTGAAGAGAACAATAAATGGATATTTCAATACACTGGATCGGACATTATTTTCCTCACACAACCAAGAGATCTCCCTCAAACTAATTGAATAACATGCTCTTGAGGTATTTCGAAAGGTTCTATTAATTCCTTCATGAATTAGTAATAATTAGTAATTTCTTTTTAGTAAGTTTTTCTAGAAAGCAATAATTCACTTAGTGCCTTTTCATGATTCATTAAATGTCTTTTCTTGAAAATTGAGTTTGTCAATTCTTTATATTTAAATTACAGCTCCACCGTGTGGTAATCAACAAACTGACACAAATAATCCATCAACATCCAAATTTCTGGCATTTTGTTTAGCAAGAATTAACATCAACACATTTTGTTTTATTCTAATGTGTAAACAGTCAAGTAAATACATATTTGATGAATTTATTGTTATTTTAACTTTTAACCACAGTATACAATACATTTACATCTAAATAACTTGCAGTTCATTCAAATGGCATGATAAAGTAATTTATAATATTTGGTTACAAATCCTTTGTGGTCGATGACTCCCTGAAGTCTGGATCCCAGAGACATCACCAGATGTTGGGTTAATTCCCTTGTGATGCTTTGCTAAGCCTGCTGACTTCACTTCCTGTTTGTTCTTGGGGCATTTTGAAATGCATGCTCAAGTCAATTCAGGTCCAGTAATTCACTTGGCCATTTCAAAAGTTTTGAGTGAGAACATTTTCACACTCTTCCTAGCAAAAAAAAAAAATTCTAGATCCATCAAATTGTTAGGGCATCTCCTGTGCACAGCCTGCTTCAGGTGACCCCTCAGATTTTTAGTTGGATTCAGGTCTGGGTTCTGGCTAGCTGATTCAAAAACATTGATCTTTAGGTTAAGCCATTCCTTTGCTGAATTGGATGTATGCTTTGGGTCACTGCTGTGCTGAAAAGTGAAATTCCTTTTAATCCTCAGCTTACTAGCAGACCCATGAAGGTTTGCACTAAAATTGATAGATATTTGTAGCTATTCATGATTCCCTCCACCTCCATAAAAAGCCCCATTTCTGTCTGAAATAAAGCAGCTGTAAAGCGTGATGCTGCCACCACCATGCTTCTCTGAGAGTTTGCTGTTCATTTGGTAATATCTTTTGGAATTATGGAATTATTCTACCTTCTGGAATTGGTTTCATCAGACCACAATACATTCATAAAATCCCCAATTATAAAAGGGTGTGTGTTTATGCAACCATGTTATTGCAGGTTTTTTCTTCTCCTAAAATGTTTCTGATCGTTTTTTCACTTTGTTTTGTTGTAACTTCACACTAAGGGTAAAAAAAGTTCTGACATGAATTAGCTTGGTTTCATGTTTTAAAAACCTGCCATTTTGACAAGGGTAAAACTTCCAAACATCAATTGTAAATACCTGACTGAAAATATATACTACCTGCCTAAGCACAGGTTGCAAAATTGCTAGTAATTACTACTTATTAGCAATTATTATGAGTTGCTACAACACACACACACACCTCTCCTCTGTTAACTGTTAAACCAAAATTGATCAGTCAACAGAATGAAACTGTGACAATTTGGAGCTGGAGTTAATTTAGCTTTAGCCAGAACTTTTTAGCTAATTGTTTATGCTAATCATCTAGCTAACATGAACCAATCTGGCAGGATTATAAAAACCATATTTGCAAAAGACATTTCACTGCTTATGCTAAATATTATTAAAAGCTAATATGAGCTAGTTTGACATCTGAGAAGATAATAATAATAATAATAATAATAATAATAATAATAATAATAATAATAATAATAATAAGCAATAATAATGAATGTTCACAATCTATCTTTTACAGTATCTTAGCTACTAGAACGAGATTCAGTTGTCAGTATAAATTCTGTGGGATAGCATGTCAAATTGTTGTTTGTTTCTGTCTGATTACCATAAGCTAACGCAAGGAAAACATTTTGTTGAACATGTTTAACATTTTATAGGTCTATTTAAAACACTAAAATGCCTAAAGTCCAAGTTTATTTATTTAAGAACACTTTCTTATGGTATTACGGTGTGTAACCCATCCAACTTATATAGCATTACCAAATTAGACCGATTAGAATGGTACGTACTAACCTATCTCATAAACTGCACACAGATTTTGTCTCACTGCTTTGTCAGCTAAATTTTTGTTGATTGCAGACACTCCTGTAGATTTGTGTTTGTGCGCATTATTCACAGAGTCATTCTTTGTCATTATGTCAGCAAACAATGAGTCTCACTAAGAAAAAGATATGTTTCTGTCTGTAGTATTTGTTAAGCCCAAGGGCACTAGCGCTGCAGGTGTAGTGAATGATATTAAACAGGAGTCCCTGACCTGCCTGAATTTGATTGACAGGTTTGATGTCTGCCACACACTGAGAGGACTGAGCTACACTGAGCATTCTCAATGAATCTAGCATCATGCACACTAATGGTGTGGTCTGTTACACTGTTACAGAGGTTGTTTCTGAGTTAACTGTGAGAAAAGGCAACATATTGTGTGCAAGAATTACGAACACCTGCATCTAATTCAGCTGGTTTAGATTATTATTCGTGCTCTTTGTATTTGTGCAATATCCCAGATGCTTTTGAATGTTATTTTTATTGCTATATACATATATTATATTATATACAGCTGCTTTTTTTAAATCCTGTATTTAATATTAAATACACACACACATGTTTTATATCTATCTATCTATCTATCTATCTATCTATCTATCTATCTATCTATCTATCTATCTATCTATATATATATATATATATATATATATATATAAGAGCAATAACTAGCTGCTATTTCTTTATATCTCACTTGAACCGCCCCATCTGATCAGGTAGTTCGATATTTATACTCCTTTTTATTTATTTTGATTATTTATTGATTATTATATATTATATAATTATTATATATTATAATACATTTGTATTTCACATACAGTGTAATTCGTATTTATTTGTCGTTAATGCTTCTATTTCAACAGCTGGATGTCCGGCTGATGTGTTGTCCATGGTTGCCAGGTCTGTCTGAATAAGCCTTCCTAATTGCTCAAACTTCAAAAATCCACTATGGTGTTTTTAAATTTCACCAGTGCCATAGATTGTGATATTTATGGTAATATTATATATTTTAAGAATGCAGTGACACTGTTTCTGTGAGTAGTTCAGAAATTAAAAGTCACACTGAGTTAACAACCCTACCTATACATGGTTTTTTTTTTCGCAGTTTGTGGTAATGGTGTTAATAGTCTTTAAATCCCTTACTATACATTTTAGGTTGGTGGACTGTTCTCAATACAGCAGTGACACTGAGGTGTTTAACTGTTAAATCTTCTTCGACTGAAAGCAGTAATACACAATGCCAGAAACTTGTCCATTGCAGTGACTAAGTATTACCAGGAGGGGTTTCAGTGACACACAAAGCTGTTTGGAAAGCTGCCACTGGAGGGAGCTAGTCCTTTAATCCATAACTGGCCGTATTTTAGGTCTTGGCTGTTAAATAATCAAAATTAATGTTTATTACTGTGAAGTTTCTCAAGTCGAGGGCTAGTGACAGCATTGCTCTCTAATATTAGTTCACTCATCTTGTTTATTTCTGATAAGATGGTTTGATTTTTATGATATAATTTATATAATATTATTATGATTGAAAATTCTTCTTATTACTATTATTATTATTGTTGCATATTTATATACTTTGTGTTTTTTATATAGATGGTTATCTTTTATGTTAAGTCTTTTTAAGTCTCTCTATAATATCTCTTCAAGACACCATGTCTATTTTATCTTTATCTTTAGCTGCTATGCCTTTGCCACTTTTAACTATGCAAATTTCCCTGCTGTGGGACGAATAAAGGATTATCTTATCTTATCTTATCTTATCTTATCTTATCTTATCTTATCTTATCTTATCTTATCTTATCTTATCTTATCTTATCTATCTCAATACTGGTGACAAAAAGGCAAAAAATTTTTATTTGATTATTATATAAAATCTGGTGAAAATAATTTGTCTTGACTTTAGTTAGCTGAACATTACTGAAATACTCTGATCTCAGAGCTAGGCAATTTAAATTCTGAGCCATGTGCTACGAGTGGAGCTGTTTTTAATAGTTAATGACTTATTATCTTTGGTTCACTTAAATGGCTAAACAACATCATGGCACCAGTGAAACACACATGCACACACTCGTTATTCTTCTACCTAAATGTGAAAGAAGAGTAATCTAATTATATTTTTCACCCATTTTTAGGAAGAACTGATGTAATCACTTTGTAGTCGATGAAATCACCTTTTAGTTTTTTTAGGCTCCTGTCATTTATAATAAAATACATGCTTCTCGTGGTTGAGTGAGAAAAAGAAGAGAAAGAGAAAAAGAAAGAAAGTGAGAAATGTCTAGAGAAATCTATCAGGTTGATATGGATAGGGATAGGGATATGTTTTCCTAAATTAAACTGCTTCATTTTTTATTTACTACGATTAAATGCGTCTCAGTCAGTCACACCAGGCGAGTGATTACTCTTTAGGTCTTCCTTTAACTCCTGTGATTACAAGATATTTGCAATATTCATACAGACCAGGTGCTTAATTTTACATTATGTGCAATACAGCATGTAATTCTCTCTTTTATATCACAGTCAATGTTGATCCACAGTACTCCATTAGTAATTTATACAAATATCATCTGCAGCCTTTAATACTGAGTAAATACATTTTCCACCTCCAGCGTAGAACTTAAGTGTGAGTACACCTGCAAGATAAATCAGCTTACATGGAAGTGAGTAGGGGGTGAGCCGGAGGGCTCAGTGTTTGGATCAGGGCAGAGCCAGAGTACTATATGATGCAGGAAGACAAGTGCTTTATTCAAACAGATGCAATGTGGATGACTCACATCCTTCTTCCCCTAAACCCGAGTGACGTTATATCAATTAGCCATGAGCTCACCACTTTCAGTCAGGGTTGACTTGTCATAGGTCATAATAACGAGAATACGAGAATAGATGGACAAAATATATTTTAATGTCACAAATCTCTAGTTAGTTATCATGTCAGTTATCAGGTTCTCTCCACCATCTCTCTCTCTCTCTCTCTCTCTCTCTCTCTCTTACTACTCAGGACCCACCTCTCACTCCAACATTATCTTTCCCGGAAATTGCATTTCCAGCACAGGCAGGGCCCCATTATGAGAGCAGAGAGACATGCTGTAACCTTTTTAAAAAGCCATTAGAGCTGCACCTGCCCCTCCCCCATTATCCAACAACTCTACGCTCCTTCCCCCATCAGTCCTCCCTCTTTCTTTAAAGCCTCTGTAATGTTATTAGCCCTCCTCAACATTGACCATTATCCTGATCTCCAGCAGGCCCCTGGCCTCCAACTGCCCTCCATATAATGGAGAAGAGAGGACAGAGAAAAACAGAAATTAGAGGGGAGAGAAGAGAAGAGGAGAGGAGAGGATGTGAAAGAAAATAAGAGAGAGAAAGAGCGAAGAGGAGAGGAGAGAACATGACTGAAAAGGTAGAGGAAAAAAGAGAGGATGTGAAAGGAAAGGGAGTGGAAAGGAGATGACATGACAGGAGCAGAAGAGAAGAGAAGAGAAGAGAAGAGAAGAGAAGAGAAGAGAAGAGAAGAGAAGAGAAGAGAAGAGAAGAGAAGAGAAGAGAAGAGAAGAGAAGATGTGAAAGAAAAGGGAGAGGAGAGGAGAGGATGTGAAACAAAATAGAGAGCAGTAAAGAAGAATTAAAAGGAGTGGAGAAAAGATGGGAGGAGCGGAGAGGTAAAGAGAGGAGAGGACGAGAGGAGAGGATGTAAAAGAAAAGGTCGAGAAGAGGAGAAGAGAGTAGATCAGAAGAGAAGAAAAGTAAGGAGAGTATGTGAAATTAAAGATAGAGGAGTGCAGAAGACCTGTCCTCTTTGGTCTTCTGCACTCATCTATCTGACATCTGTCTATCTGAAATGACGGAAGAGGACAGGACAGGACAGGAGAAAACAGTATGGGAAAGGACAGGTCACTGAAGAACAGAAAAGGGCAGGACAGGAGAAAAGAGAAGAGGACAAAACCAGACGAGAAGAAAAGAGGAGATGAGAGGAAAGGATAGATACATAACATAACTCCTCGACAATCAAAGAGACCAAACAGTCTTCACATATACACAGACAGATCAAGGGAAAAAAAGCATCAGTATCTTGGAGGAGATAACAGAGCAAACAGACAGCCATCCAGTCTTGTGTGTACAGTACAGTACACACACACACACACACACACCCGCACATACACACACATTTGTAGAGGGAGGGATTGAGTGAAACTGAATTGTTAGGGCCAAACTTCCAGATGGACATCCTACATCCCGGAGCTTGGACTGGTTACAAGAAGTAAGATGGGTGGACACAAAGGCCACAGAGAAGAAGGGAGAGGGAGAGAAGGTAATGCGCATACGGTGCATACATACACACACTTTCATTTTACTCGCCGTCACCTTTGCTTTTGACTTTCCCTTGTGTAGAATTCTGACTGATGCAAAATATCACCTTCTATTGCAATAACCTCACTTGATTTCTCTTTAACCACCTCTCCCTGTTTGTCTCTTTTCCCTTGTCCTTTACTCTTCTGTTCTGTAAATCAATCATCCTCCTTCATCAGTCTTCATCCTCCTCCTCCATCATCATCATCATCATCATCATCATGGTGTTTGAAAATGAGCAATCAACTATTGTCATCCTCTTATGTCATCCTTCTCGGACACAGGGACATGAAGACACACACACACACACACACACACACACACAAAGAAAAATGGAGGGGAAAAAAAAAAGCTTGTCCATTACTTAAGGTAACATAATGATAATCATCAAAAGCACCCATGATATTATATAACAAAGATAAAGTGTCACAGTTCAGGAAGGTTGACAAGTAGGAAATGAAGTCATCTGGGATTAAAGTTCTAAATTGCTAACTTTTTTTTTTTTATATCATTCTAAAATCATATCTCAAATATTCAGTTAATAATGGAAATATCAATTCTTTCCTTCTTTCTCTCGCTCTCTCTTTCCACTCTTTCTATTTCTCTCTCTGTTGCAGTGCTGATGCCTGACTTGCATCATGCTCTCACTGAGGGAGATGTTTGCAGCCAGTTTGTCAGGCACTGACGTGAAATGTCACAAATGTCATGTCATGTTTATAGAGGAATTATCCCCCTTCATGCAATGATAACTCAAAGGCTATTCTGTTGTATTGAGCAATTATGGAAAAATGTAGAAAAGGGAGATGTAAGAAACGGTTAAGCCATGCCTTGATTGGAGAAATTACAGACAAAAGAGCTATGAATTTGTCCGTATATTTCAGTCTTGCGGGGTTTTGACATTAGGGCTGAAAACCGAGCGCTTGGGTGTTGACAATCGCTCATCATTTGAGTGGTGCATTGCCATGATAACTGCATTAGCAATATATGGTCAACTATTTCACAATTTGAAGTCATGACAAGATTAGGGGGAATGTTCGGACTCGTACTATCAACACATCACCAGTGTGAAAAGAAAGTAGCTTTTCCCAATTGGGACTCCCATCCATACGACAGCCATCTGTGACTGGAAAATAATAGCACTACTGTCCAGTCCCCCTCTGGTTTGTTTTTCTTCTCATGTGAAAGAAGCTTGTTTTCGTCCTGGTTGAAGTGCGTGGTCTGTGTGGCCACATACATACAAATAAGCAGATTTACGCACATTTAAGAACAATAGGACAAGTCTCCAACAGTCTTCCCTTTTTTTTAGGCTCATAATAATTATTTACAGGCAACTTAATCAGTCTTTTCTGGATATAGATATAACAAGACACAATACTAGTAATACTGCTACGAAACGCAGCTAAAATCATTTTCTAATCATTTCCACATTCTCTGGAAGTATTAATACATGTTCTCAGCTGGATGTTAGCAGACTTATGTCTCCACTGAAGACTTGTAATTACGTTGTATCTAAACGCTTTGTTGTGTGAGAGAAACTGGTGACTTAAATGATGTCAAGCACCCACTGAAGCAATTTCACATTATTTTAAGTCATATCCAGTGGTGATAAGAGTACAAACATGCTGAGTTGAGTAATAGTGTGTGCATTCTTTTGAGCAATTATGTATTAAGTGAGCTATGCTGAACTAAACACCACCTCCACTATCAACAGAATGCAAAGAAAGGTATTGCAAGCTGGCTAGCCAGATTTAGGTAGCTTGCTAGGTGTTTATAGCTACAAAGTTAAAGCTATCTAGCAAAGATTATCCTGAGTGTTACCTGTAAGCTGTAGCAGAATTTACATCTACAGTATTTACCACAACAGACAATCTCTACTGGATATTAAGACATTGTCTTCAGTTTAACCCTAGAGCAGCTTTACTACTGTAAACATCCAAAAGCTAACCAGACTAGCTTCCTAATGATTCACATGTATGCATTTCTGTAAGTTGAGCCATGAAATGTCGATATATTCATGAGTTTAGACTTGCAGAATCTGCAGGTTATTATCATGCAGTTTCCTCTGTAGCACTAAAACTGAAGATGCCTGATAAGTCGGGCCAGTAACGTTCATCTGTGTCCTATTTCTCTCTCTCTCTCTCTCTCTCTCTCTCTCTCTCTCTCTCTCTTAGACATTTCTGCTGAATAAGCACTTGGCACCTGAAGTGTAGACTTCCGACTGAAACTACTTTACATTGATTGGGTCTCAAAATTGAATTATTTAAGATTTAGCCATATTGCTTTTTAATTATCTTTCAGTCTCACAGGGTTAAATTAATTATTTATTTATTTTTTTGCTCTATTGCATTTATACGAAATAAATGGAACAAAGTTGATTTTTTTTTATCCAGAAAAAGTTCTATTATTTAATTATACACAGAAACTGTTACAGTCAAGTATGAACTCGAGTACTTTAACAATAATACATACAGTCCTTTTGTTTTCACCCCCTGGCCATAGCACTGATGTAAATATATCAGTATTAGCTAAAAGCTCATTCTCTTGCAGCCAACATATATGAAATGTTCACATATGTGTATATAAATATATTTTAATTGCTATCAACATGAAAATTGTAATGTCCTGGTTGTGTGATGTTCTAATGCCAGTAATTACGACAATTGCACAGCTAACATTTCCACATTCACCACAAATGATTCCCAGGTTATTCATCAAAAGAACCATTTGACTCTTACTTACGTTTAAAGGCAGTTGTGACAGAATAATGCAAATTCATAACTACAACATTTACACCGTAACAATAAATATCTTATGAGAGCTTATGTGAAGAGACATACACAAATCAGCCATTACATTTGAACCACCTGCTTAATAATGTGCAGGTTCCCCTTGTGCTGATAAAACAGCTCTGACTCGTCAAGGCATGGACTCCAAAAGAACCTCTGAAGATGTGCTGTGGTATCTGGCACCAAGACGTTGCCAGCAGATCCTTTAAGTCCTGTAGGTTGTGAGGTAGAGCCTCCATGGATTGGACTTGTTTGTCCAGCACATCCTACAGATGTTTGATCAGATTGAGAGCTGAGGAATTTGGAGGCCAAGTCAACACCTTGTCACGTTCCTCAAACTATTCCTGAAAATTTCTTGCAGTGTAGCAGGGTGCATTATTCTGATGAAAGAGGACATGGTCATTAGGGAATGCTGTTCTTCACCGCCTTTAGGGAATACCTTTCTATCATAGCCAGTATTAACTTCTTCAGCAGTAGCTCTTCTGTGGGATCAGATCAGACAAGCCTTCAATCCCCATGCCCATCAGTGAGCCTTCTTCTACTGGACCACATTTGGTAGATAATTTGACCCTTGTCAAAGTCACAGATCTTTACGCTTGTCCATTTTTCTTGCTTCCAACACATCAACTTTGAGAACTAATTATTCACTTAATGCCTAATATACACCACAATGTGCCATTGTAACAAGATTATCAGTTTTATCCACATAAATGTTTAATGTTATCCTCCTAAGACCCGAGCTTTGGTTTGGCTTGCATTTTAGATTTATTCTAGCTATTTGGGGTTAGGAGGAACCAATAAATATAATAAGCAGACATTATCTTTGAACATGAAGCCAATTCTTTTGTGTACAACAGGTTCCAGTTACAAAGAATTAAGTATTATGGTGCACACAAACAAAAATGTGATGTCCACATATGTCTAGGTTGTAGGAGGCTGTGGCTGATCAGTGTATATGAGAAAGTGTGTTACTAAAGCTGTTCTGTGTCCATTTTTTTATTTTTATCATAGAATCAACACAGTGAAAAATAAATTGCATTCCTTAAGGTTTTGTTGTTGTCAGACATGACCAGATCCACACAAATACAACAACATCAGCAACAGCAACAACAATAATAATGATGATACTACTACTACTACTACTACTACTACTACTAAAAATAATAATAATAACAATAATCATCATCATCACCATCATCATTATCATAGTAATAGTAATAGTAGTTGTGGTAGAGTAGAACTAAGAGCACAAATGCTCCCCTCTTCAACTAGAATTCTACAAATAAAATTAAAAATACTAAAAACTACTACAACAAGTAACTTAAGCATTTTAAAGAAGTGTTTTTAACAATTCTCTTGCAATCCTAGAAAATGTGTTAAAATTTACTGTGCATGATTGTTGAAAATGCAGTAGAAAGTGCACAGGTTTTGCTTAAACTGCCCCAAAATTAACCTCCTTTTCGCAACAAGGGATATCCATTTAAATGGTAAGAATGTTTCACTTCACATTTTAGTTGATGATCTCTTACTTGCATTCAGTCACAAGGTAAATTACAGCCTAGGGCAAGACTGACACTGGAGACAGCTCTGAAAAGTCGCGGGGCAAAATAATCTCAGTGAGTGACACAGTGTTTTGTTATTTAACATTTAAAATTTTATTTTGGGTAGCTTAATTTATTTATTTATAAGCAGATAACCTGGAATACTTGTAATGTATGGTTATCTGTTATCCGTATTACATGGAATACATGGGGAAAAAATCAAGATCGGAACATACATTTATCAAATGAACATGATTCTCTATTCAACTCATTATCTGACACAGTTCCTGAAAATCATGTGCAATTCATCTGACATTCAACCAGATCTCTTACAAATCTTACAAAACCCTGCTTTAATCTGACTTACAAATGAGAAATTTGACGGTCTGAAAGCTTCATTAATCAAAGTTTACTCCGTTTCTTTGACTAACCCCTGCTGCGATATTAGTTGAGGATTTATTTGTAAGCACTATTTTCCAAGGTATTGTGTCCCAGTGATGTCTCTGCTGAAAATCTCCATGAGGGACATAACTCCCCCACAACCACCCACGGCCACCATCAACACCACCCACATCCCCCTGCCTGTCTCTCTCTCTTCCTCCATTAGCAGGTGGCAGTGGAGTGGGGGGGCTGGGGGTGGTCTGAACAGGATGGCGATTCTCTAGGCCTTCAGAATTGTTCATATTCAAACGGCTCCTTTTGTTCAGACCCACAGCACGCTCAGACACTGAACCATGCCAGGAATACAAATCAGACCTCTGACAGGGCAGTTAACCTGCCGCTAAATATAGCTACAGAGAGAGAAAGAGAGGGAGAGGGAAACTTGTGGTGTGCATGCCACAATAAGGGACAAAGAGAAGGAAGTGTTATTTGTGATGAACATGTGAATATAAATTCATCATAGCTATAAAAAAGCAACGGGTGTGGGCTGCTGCTTGCTGTACTATTTGCTTCAGTATCACGACTCAAAAAAAAAAAAAAGAGGCTGACACTCCTGCACTGTGGGCCAGAGGGTGTTTATGGTGCCAGAAGCTTTAAAATATTGCAGACTTTCCACAAATCAGTGGAAAAACTCAATATTACAGTGAAGAGGTGGAGTAGGTGCTGTTTTTTCTCAGAATCTTAAAGATTTTGCAAGGTTGTTACTGTAAAATATAGTAGATGAATAAATGGGCTTGTCTCATCATCTTGTGTGTGTGTGTGTGTGTGTAACAGAGATCTGAGAAACCACTATCATGAATAGAATAGAGTAGCAGAAGTAATGCAATACAAAAATAAAAGATAGCATCTGAAAGATGAAGTCTATTTAAGAAGGACTATTTAATATGAGAGAAGTTGGGATGGAGATTCGGAGATAGAGATAGAGAGAGGGAGAGAATGAGAAATGTGTTTAAGCCACCAGGGATATGTGAGTCCTTCCAAAGTGGGAGAGTGTGTGTGTGTGTGTGTGTGTGAGAGAGAGAGAAAGAGAGACAGAGAGAGAGAGAGAGAGAGAGAGAGAGAATTGACTCCTACAGTATATAATTCATCCTTCTTTAATACCAGGGATTCATTTAACGCTGTACAATAGAAATAAACCAGTGTGTAACCTACTATTCATTTAAGTGCAGTAGGGATCAACTCGGCTTTTATTGTTGTTTTATGTTTCTATTTTTGTTTTGCTTTGTTTGATTGTTTTTTAATCATAATGTTTATTTCAATCTAAATTGTCAATATATATTTGATTTTTTTTTAGAAAATCCTTAGATCAAGCCAATTTAAGCAGTGTTTGATTGAATTCTCCCTGAATTGGTCAGAACCCTAAACGAGCATCTTAATGAAGACATTATAATATATGTCTATGTATTCACAATCTAGCTATTGTTTCAAACAAGAAAAGAGCTAGGCTTGTCTTGGCTTTATTCTTATTCCCCCCCACACACACATACACACACACACACACACACACAAATATATATATATATATATATATATATATATATATATATATATATATATATATATATATATATATATATATATATATATATATATATATCCTTTAATAGCCCAGTAGGCAGCTCCGCTCTTCATCTATTTTAGGAAATGTAATGATGAGGAAATTAATTAATCATACCACTTTCTTGTCAAGGGCCATCTGCTTTAAAGGAGGGGGCATCCTGGCAATTTTACACCAGTTTAATTACTTTTCATTCCTCCGAAATTGACCTTTAATGCCCTGCATTGAATTCAATTATATCTATGCTTAGTTTTCGCAGTGTTTCGCAGTGGGATTTTATGGATTGTGGGATGCAATAGCTCATGATTAATAACAGATGCTACAGCTTGCTTTATTACTATCATTATTAGTATTAGTATAACTAATATTAAAGTGAAATTAATCCATTTCTCGTGTTTACGTTTCACCTATGGCTCATTGAATGGGATTTGTGCCAAACTCGATCGCCTCTTTTCTCTACCGCACCCCTTTCTGACCGCGTTTGGCTCAACAATGGGAGAGAGAGAGAGACAGAGAGAGAGAGAGAGAGAGAGAGAGAGAGAGGTATAGTTGTTGGAGGGGGCGTTTCCCCAGTATGGCTATTATGTGTTCTTTCTGTAGTCTTCCTCCAGATTTCTGCCGCCTCCTTCTTCTTCTCAGCTGTTTACCCCCGTTGGCAGGATTTAACACCGAGGGGTGAGTAACTGCTTATTCCTAAAATCTTGTATAGACAGTTAGAGAGGCTTTCAGCCGTGTGTGTGTGTGTAAGTGTGTGTGTGTGTTTAATTCGCAATAGCATTTCTAAACACTCAGTAGTAGGCTTTAAGGCGAAAACCGGTTATTTGAAACGCTAGCGATCTCGCGCGCCGTTATGGGCTCCAGCGTGTTAAAGAATACAGACTGGGTTGTGTTTCGTTTTTAGCTCACGGTACTTTGCTTAATCAGTGTATGACAGTTTGTTTTTGCCGGAATAAAAGCCGAAAAAAAGAGTAGTGTGTGTGTGTGTGCGTGTGTGTGTGTGTGTGTGAGTGTGTGTGGCTTTTCCCCCTTCCGCTCGTGCGCTGATCTGTATTCGGGCTGAGTGCTGTATTCACTACTCGTTTTCCATGAGAGTAGCCGAGCGCTCAGTGCTCAATACGCTTTCTGCTGCTCCTCAAACCTCTGCACTCTCACTGTGCACTATAGTGCGCACTACATTTGGAAATAAAGGTACTAAACTGCACCATACTTTTCCTGGTGGCTGCTCTGATGGTAATATCAAGGAACATCTTCGGCACCTTTACCTGGGTAGGTGTATGTGTTGCTTTAAAGGTACATCAATGGTCCTTATGCACCTTAAATGAGTACATTAAGGGTACATCTGATGTAACTTTAATGGTACGACTCCAGCGACAAGAAGAATTAGCTAACCTTTATTTCTGATGTGTAGAAAAACTCCAGCAGGTCAAATCAACTACATCTTTAACAAACGAACAAATGGACTAAATGAGCTGCACACTGAATAATCTGGTATAGTTGTAGTGATGAACATTATGAATGAAATGTGTAGGCCTGTCCATAGTGTATTTTAGTCTCTCAACATGTTCCTTCTGGACCAGGGGTGTCCGATCTAATCGGGGATGGATGGTGTGGGTGCAGGTTTTCATTCCAACCAAACAGAAGCCACACCTGTCTACTGAAAGCCAAGATCGACGGATTAAACAGGTGGAATCAGGTGTGGCTCCTGCTTGATTGGAATAAAAACCTGCACTCACACCAGCCCTTAGTGGGTAAGATTTGCTGTGCGACTCTATATACAGCTTCATATGAGCTTGTCATTCAGATGAGCCCTGACCACTTGAAACCAAGCAGTAAGTAGACAAGCGGCTCGTTCTGTGCAGAACACTTGAAATTGGCCAGAAGGGTGCACAGGATCATATTACTCTGCCCTATGACATGGATACGTGGCAGATGGTCAGATGTGTGTTTGGGTCACTGAGGATGAATATTATTGGATTAGAGCATTTTTCTCAGATAGCCTAGTTTTGCACTGTGTTTTTTCCCCCAGATTATTTAGTTCCTTGATAAATAGCTGTGAAACCAGGGGTGTAAAAAAGGAGAGGTGATGAGATAAGGTAGATATAGAAAAGGGAATGAACGAATGAGTTTGAAAAAAGAAAAAAGAGAGAGAGGGAGAGGTGGCATGGTGTGATCAGTGTGTGGTGGCGTGTGTGCCTGTAGGCATGGCAGGGTGAAGATGAACTCTCTGAACTCCCTCCTTGCTCAGTTAGATTCATATTGATCAAGGGAGGGGGAGAGAATAAGCACATACATTCTCTCTCTCTCTCTCTCTCTCTGTCTCTCTCCTAGCTTCTGGCAGTCTCCTGCCTTCCTGCGTACTCTCGGATTGTTCACTGTAATAGACCGAAAGAGAAAAGCAGATTTAGATATAGACAAAAGGCATACAAATACTCAATTTAGTTCAGTTCCCTGTTTTGACTCTGCTTTAATACAGCTTTCCTGTGAATGCAGAAAGGAAAAAGACAGCATACCAGAGCTTAAAGCGTACCAGTCATTGAGTACAGCTATACTGAGCTCTGCAAGAACATCTGGATATGGCATAATTTCTCAGTGGAGTGCATCTAATTCTTTAGGAATACAACAAATGAGCTGACTGACGGTAGGACAGTTTGCGCTTACTTGAATCGTTCATTGGAAATGAAATTGACCTTGTATAAAGTGTTTTTCTAATTCTCTATTGTGCATCATGTCCAAGTAATCACATCACCTTAAATCCTTGTGTCAGAAACATATTTTAATCAGCTTTAAAGGAAGCAAAAAGAGTGACTGATATTTTTTGAAAAGTGGAATTTCTAATCAGTGAGCCTAAGTAAGATCTAAGCCTAAAATTGGAGGACCAGAGCAGAAAATAGGATAATTAATAAACCCATAATGTCTAAATGAAGACAGGTCCAATTCAGAGCAGAAGAGATGAACATGGAGGGAGGAAGTGAGAGGAAAAGGAGGAAAGAAAGTAGTAGTGTGTGTGGCAGATGTGTGGGTGTGTGCGTGCTCCCACATTAATGGGCGCTTATGTATGTGTGCACACGTGTGTATCAAGGCGTAAGAGCCTCCTGTTAAGCAACCAGCAAACCAGTAGCGAGAGCCTTCCTCTGGGAGCTGTCCTTGGTTCTGATGTGTGTGTGTGTGTGTATGCCCCCACCCCTCCTAACAAATCTCTCTCTCTCTCTCTCTCACACACACACACACACACACACACACACAGCCTTGCTTGCATTTGAGTGTGGAGATTGACATCCTCACCCTTTCCATTTGGTATGAAGCAGGGGTGGGGGTGGGTGACACAGAGAGAAAGCGAGAGAGAGTAATAGGGTAATAGGTAATGTAGGAAGAGTAACAGGAGTAGCAGTAAAGAAAGCGAACTGAAGGGAGGGAGAGAAAGCGGGAGAGAGAGAGAGAGAGAGAGAGAGAGAGAGTGAGAGCGAGAGAGAAGGGGGAATATGGGAAGGCAGCGAGGGAGTGGGAGAGGAAAGGAAAAACAGAACAGCTGTGTGGTAATTGGACTCCCTTTAGTATTGTAGCGCATACATTGACATCTGTCTGGTAATTGGCTTCCCTGTATCCTCTCTCGGCTTGTGTTCCGCTAAATGCCAGCTTTGGCGTTCCCGAAAAAAGAAGAGTATTCTGCAGAGAGAGGTGTATGTGTGCACATGCATCTTTGTGTGTGCTCAACAAAAAGCATTTTTCCTATCCCTCGCATTCCACACGAGACCTCCTGGGTTGCTAGAGAATCTAGCATTCTGTTTTCACAGTTGAGCTTCCTCCGCTTCACCTGTTCAAGGTGTCTATTGGCTGCCCTCTTAATTAGCGCCTGTTTCATTTCAGCGCCTGCGATTAGAACAGTCCATGCGGGCTCAATTATGCCTGACGTTACTGAACACATAGGCTACAGCTGAAAGGGTTTGTTATTCTTCTGCTTTCCCTAATTCATGCTTTCATGATTCTTTGTGTACTGCAATGAGACATCAGAGATTAATGATTGGAAACGTGGTGGCTGGATACTTTCCACTACTTCACTAGAACATATGATGTAAAATAATAAATAACAAAATAATACAACATTTTTACTAAAAATAAGAATAAACTAGAACATATACATATATATATGCATATACTGTCTGCAGTAACATTTCACTAGAACAGTGGTTCTTAAAGACGATAAAAACAAACTGCGAAGTGCGAACTGCAAAGTGCGTCTTTCTGTAATTTTTTTTTTTTTTTTTTGAATTTAGCCTCAAGCTTCTGCTTCAACTGATTTGTGAACAGCTTTGCTTAGCAGCAGCCCTCAAATTGCATAGATAAACATGGTAAATAATTGATGCAGAGTGAGGGAACAGGGGAGCCTTTGGGCTGCAGACCTGACATCTGTGTTCCTGGTGCTATGTGTAGCCCTAAAATTCACCTTCGCATAACCCATCTAGCAGACACACGAAACTGAGAGGAGTGGAATTTGATGTGGTCTGCTCCTGCCCTAGCCCGTGCACCTCGGCATGTTGTTTTCTACACACCACATTTCTAAAGAGTATTTTATTTAAGTTACCGTTGTTTTTCTGTCAGTCTGGCCATTCTCCTCTAACCTCTCTCAGCAACAAGTGTTTTTTCAATCACAGAACTGAATGTTTTTTGTTTTCATTCTCATTGTAAAGTGTGTAGATATTGCGCATGAAAATCTCACGAGAACAACAGACATCAATTTCCACAACAGTGCACAGTCATAGTTCATAGTTCTTATGTTAGACATGAACATTAATTAAAGCTCTTTCCTTGTATCTGCATGAGTTTATACACTGCACTGCTGCAACATGATTGGGCAATTAAACAATGACATGAATGAGCAGAATTATTATTATTATTACTATTATTATTATTATTATTATACACATCTTCACCATACTCCATGAGGATTTCAGTGAAAGGTTTGAGATAATATAGTATCAGAAATGTAAATCATTTTGGTCATAGCAATGCCAGCCTGACTTTAACTCATCAAGGGCTTCTTTAATACAGCACGAGGCTAATTATAATTAAAATATATATTCTGTTTTGTCAATACTATGCGCCCCAGCAAATACTATGGTGTATGGTTTATCTTCTTACCTTTTGTTAGCTTAATTTTTTGCATTGTATTATATCCAAGTATTTCCATTTCTTCCCATTTTTTTAAAAATTATTTTTAAACTTTAAATAAGTATAAAAATGACATAGCCACGTTCTCCATGATCTCTTTTATATACTTATATGATTATATCATCTTTTCACCAATCATGTTCCATTACTTTAAACTGGTGAAAAAGATGTTTTTTTTTAATGGTGATGTTTAAGTTCTTTAATCTTTTTCTATTTCTTCAAAATTGCTTGCTAGTAACACTAGTATGAATACATCAGAAATATTAAACTTACGTTTGACTAGAAATTCAGAAGTCTATGTGTATATCGCTGTAGACATTCAGCAACCTATTCTTGTAAATGTATAAAGCTAGCAAGGTTGAAGTCTTTTGCTTAAATATGTAGTTTCTGCATCGTCGAAGTTGCCACATTTGCAGCTTTTAACCGACAAAGTCTTAGAGGCGCGCACACACAAGCACACACACACACACACAGAGGTTAAACACACATACACACAAACAAAGAGTCTAGAGTCTTTACTGAGAAAGATGAAGGGAGGTAAAAGGGGGATCTGTGGCTCAGCGTTACAAAGAAAGCTGACATATTTTTGGTTCTGTCTTTATTGAAGCGTTTTCATGAGAGTGAGTGTTTCTTGTAGAAATCTAAGCCTTTTAAAAGATGTGTTTTTCAGGATGCAGACAAGCTTTTCATGCTGTGTCAGTTTATGGTTTGATATTTTAGCGTTGCTCAATACAGGGAAATGAGTTTTCCTTGCATTGATTTATAGATAAATAAAGAAGACCTACATGAATTCTTCAGAAAATGAGTTCAGTTGGGGCATTCGAAATGGGCATATGTCGAACTTGATTCTGTCTTTCTTTCTCTCTCTCTGTCTGTTTATCTCTCTCTCTCTCTCTTTTAATATCTCTGTCTCAGTAGTGTGCTGTCAGTGTATCCAGCACTCCCAGTAAAGTGTGTGTTTCCATGTGTGTGTGATTGCGTGTGATTGTGTGATGTGTGAGTTTACGCGCGAGTCGCACTCACAGCTAAATGCCAGAACAGTTGTTGACAATGCCTGGGGTTAAAATACTTGCAAACACTAAATTCTGGATGTCACAACTTTATTTGCACACAGTGGTTAAATATGCGGCTGAATTTAGCTCCTGCCTGCAGCTTTATTCTCCCTTTTTTCCCCTCTCTCTCTCTCTCTCTCTCTCTCTCTCTCTCTGTCTGTCTCTCTCTCTCTCTCTCTCTCTGTCTCTCTCTCTCTGTGTCTCTCTCTCTCTCTCTCTCTCTCTCTCTCTCTCTGTCTCTCTGTCTCTCTTTGTCTGCCCACGAGAGGCGACTGTGGTACTCAACTGTGCCAAGCTGGCATCGTGATGAGTAGGGGAGGCAGTGTGTTGTCCTAGTCAGCCCTCCAGGTTGTAGGTGGGCACGTGTGACTTTCCATTCACTCGTTCCCCTGAAAGCATACGTGATTGCAGGATAAATCAACAAATATTTCTCACTTTTTGTTATTTAGCAAATAGTATATGTTCCTGTCTTCCCTCATAAACTTTTCTACAAAGCTAGTTCCCAGTAAAATTAATATTTATCTGCTGTTGCGAACTGTTTTCATTCCCCAGAGTTTTAAATTAAAGAAAAAATGGATATAGAGCCCAAATTCTACATCAGAACTAATTCTAATGAATTAAAAACAAAATGGAGAAACACATAAATTCAACACATAAAGCAAAAACAACATGATTTTTTTTGCCATGTCATTCTCAGTCATCTGACCAGCAGCGTCTGGCATCTGGCATTGGCAGTTATAATAAAAATACATTGAAAAACAAAAAAGTTCTAGCAAATATTACACAAACTACTTTATTTTTGTTGTTTATGTTTCACTTCACTCTATTTATTGCCTGTTGTATGTAATTGCCTTATTATTTATATTTTGCTGAGTATTTTACTCATACAACTCCAAAAATTGCTCTTTGTAGGCTATTCTGCTTTTCCTGTAGGACAAATCATTTCAAGTTAAAATGATAGATTGCCTTCTATAACCCTACAACCTCAGCAAATTTCACAGAACCTGTAAAAAAAAAACATATGCTGCTTCATTCCTTTGAAATGTTTAGGATATTTATTTTAAAAGAAATGTGTGCAGTCTGTTAATTCTGTTTATACACGTTTATTCATCTTTATTTATTAAATTGGATTAAGGTTTCCAGACTCAAAGCTGCTTCAAGGTATTAGTTCATTTAGAAATTGGATTGGCTCCATTTATTTAAAACAGGTTCTCCCCCCCCCTTCTTTTCAGACCTTGGATTTTGTTTCCAAATCTTTCATTCTTCCTGCCCTCCCACCATCCAGAGGAGCCTCGAGAGCACCGAGAGATGAAACAAAGAAAAACAGAGAGTGAAAGAGAGAAAAAGCGAAAAATAGGTGGAGGAGGGCGGTGGCCCCTGTTTGTGCTCCTGTCTCGATTACGGGTATTCTTGGGTTGATAATACAGATGTCGATGTTATTGCTTGAGAATACGCGTAGCTGAGTGGAAGCCATATTCATCTGATGCCTACGGTGGAATAAATCAAATAACACGGCCGAGGAAATTAAAGAGATAAGAAGCGTGATGGTGTTCTCCTGTGTATCATGGGTGAGTTTCTCTTTTTTTTCTCTTTCTTTCTTTCTTTCTTTCTTTCTTTCTTTCTTTCTTTCTTTCTTTCTTTCTTTCTTTCTTTCTTTCTTTCTTTCTTTCCCACACTCCATACTCTTTCTGGCGCCGTCTGCTAAGGAGTCTGGAATCATCCAGCGTGGCATCATGTGTTTTATTGTGTGCTGATGGAGCCTGGAGTGGACAGGTGCCCTTATCAAAGCTCATGGACCAGAGAGGAAATCCAATAAGTCTGTGTGTGTGTGTGTGTGTGTATGTGTGTGTGTGTGTGTGTGTGTGTGTGCGCATACATGCATATGTGTGTGTGTGTGTGTGCAAGGCGCCTAGAGATGGTCCTGCTCCAGCTCCTGGGGCTGAGGTAAATAAGGTCAGAGAGAAAGAGCAGCTCCATGAGGAGCTGCTGCATCAAAGCCCAGAGATCCATCACAATGGCAGCCTCCAATCCTCATACAGCCTGCAACAGAAAGCGCTCGAGCCAGAGGCAGGGAGACAAAAGAGGTGACATTCTGTCACTCCAGGAATTAGTCTACCAGGAGGATCCTATTGTGCATGTGTGAAGGATTCAATGTTCAACATGATGCAGCCTGTTTGAAATCGAACTAAAGGCTTGGCTAGGAGCATTGCAGCTCTTGTTTATGCTTCATAGCATCAGCATATTTACATGGTATTAACTCAGAGAATTGCAAAGTCATAGTGATCTAAAAGCTGAGACTTGTCTAAATAAAATCAGCGCAAATACAACCCAATTATAGATATGGACCAAACTAAAGACACACACAGTGTAATTTCATTCGGCCCACACACACTTGCGAAATTTAATACTGAAGCACATTCAATATTGATATATTGAAGCCTGCAGTGCACCATCCAGCATTTTCACATTAGAGGATTATCATATGACAGACTCCAAATCCCAAAATGCATCACCAGTTCTATCAGATGCATGTGCACAACGGCACCTGACACAGAGCATTTGTCTTTTCTTTTCCTCCAAAGCATCTGCTCTACAAAGAAGAAAAGTAGATACAGAGCGTTACTGGACAGTTTCAATAGAGATTTGGGACCAAGTACAGGTTTGCTTTTAGCAAAGATACAAAAATATGATTTTTTGCAGCCGTCATGAAACAATACAATTCATGTCATTATTATTTCGCTAAATATGTTTCTGACTTATGAGCTGAGCTAAAAGAACAATTATGGAGAATGATTTTATTTTTTTTTAAAAATTAAATTGTATATTGTCAGTAGTTGAAAAAACGTCATTAGCATATATGAATCTGTAATTAAAATAATCAATTATTTATTAATAATTAATTACATAATAGTAAGTAGATGTGAATGCTTGGTATACCTTTGTAACGTCCATCATTCTGCTTTAGGGCCCGGGATTACTGATTTTTGTAGAGTAGAATTTTAGATGTCAAAGACATAGTAAGTTAAATAGGATTTTAATTAGCTTCACAGTTTATGGACCAGTGAAGTATACAAAAGAGCCAGTGTCTGTGATTTGAATTCATTCATTCAGTCATTTCTGAGAACTTCTTTATACTGTTCTGGAGCCAAAGTTGTTTCAGCCTTCGACATAAAGGATCAGAATCTGATAACATGAAATGTGAGTGACAGCAGCTCAGAGACGGGTCTTATCCCTGTTTTGTGGTTTATTATGAGGGTGTTCATGACTGTATCATGAAGCCCATTTCATGAAGCCCATTTCACTTTCAGATAAAAACAGTCCGGTTCTGAATGTCATTTCTTGCATTTAACACTAACCTTTGCTCGGACATGATGAAAGCCGGATACGCAGTATCACTGAATTCAAAAACCTTCATTGGTCTTTTGTTAGTAATGCAGTGGTGAATCGAATATGATTTTCCAGGCTTAGAGTAGGTGAAACGCATTCCCCGTTTGCTTATGTTGTGCTTCTGATTGTGAGGCCAGTGTTATCTGTGGCATCGTATTTAATGGGGTGTAATGTGATTACCTAAATCCTCCATTACGCTCTGAGAGGAGGGAGAGGCTCAGGCGCAGACAGGCCCATGACAGCAGCCAGACCCCTGCTTATACTCTGGCAGAAGGAGAAGCGGAAGAGGATTCTCCACACTATCCTCCCCTGAGAGCCAAGCGTGCGTGGGTGTTATATATATATATATATACATAGACAAATTTATATAGACAAAAGTATTGGGACACACCTCCTCTTAATTATTAAATTCATGAGTTTTGATCAGACCCATTTCCACAGTTGTATAAAATTATCCGCCTGTCTATGCAGTCTGCATTTACAAACATTTGTGAAAAAATAGGTGATGGTTTATTCTGAATTCAAGCTTCATACTGTGAGAGGATGCCACCTTTTCCATAAGTCATTTTGTGGAATTTCATCCTTGCTAGATATCAGACAGTTAACTGTGGTATTATTGGAAAGTGGAAATATTTAACAGCAGCAACTCGAACTAGAAGACCACGTGAAGTCACAGATGGAGGAGTGTAAAGCACTCTGCCACTGGACTCTGGAGCAGTAGAAGCATGTTCTGTTGAGTGACGAATCATGCTTCTGTTTTTGGCTTCTGTGATGGACGAGTCTGGGTTTGGCAGATGTCAGGAGAACTGCATTGTGCCAACTGTAACGTTTAATGGAGGAAGGATAATGATATGGGGCTGTTTTTCAGGGGTTGGGTTCCAGTGAAGGAATATAAGGCTTCAGCATACCAAGACATTTTGGACAGCGCTGTGCTTCCAGCTTTATGGGAACACTTTGGGGAAAGCCTTTTTGTATTCCAGCATGACTGTGCCCCAGCGCACAAAGCACACACAACCAAGGTCCATAAAGACACGGTTCAATCAGTTTGTTATGGATGATTTTGACAGGGTCACACAGTGCCCTGACCTCAACATAGATAGATAGATGCAGCCTCTTTTCGCATGTTTTTTACATTATAAGCCAAATATTTCCTCAAATGTATTATTCTTTAATAAGAAAAAAGCTGCTTAGAAACATTACCTAAGTGCTAAACTGGTCTATACTAAATATAAACACAAGTAGACTATATTTTCACTACACCATCAAGCAGAATGTTAAAGCATGTGTCTGATTTAATGCATTAGAGTCATAAAATTATGCCCAGCATTTGTCGGTTCAGTACCAGGTCTCACTCATCATTTAGGTTTAGGTAATTGAGGATTCCAAAAATAGTGATCGTAATTTAAAAGCGATAATTGATCATTTAGAATCAAAAATAGATGAGACAAATATGCCAATGATTATGTTTGATTCATTTTTTCTAAAGGTTCTGAATGTGAGATTGTGTTCCATGAGAATATTAAAGGATATAAAAGTCATGGTTTAAAACTATAGGAGACTTAGCGATCCGAATGGATTCACTAATACACTCTTCTGCTCAAACTAAACGAGACCAACAGCCTTTTAAGATATCAGTCTTTATGTATGCATTATTAATTCACTTTAAATGCTGGAATGTTTATAATGTGATTGGAAGCGGTTGTTATCCGCACAGTGTAGGGTTGTTGTCTCAGCCTGTACTATAGAGCAGAGTTCTCAGATTTCCACCTGCTCTTCTCACATCTGTTCTGCCACTGACTGCCTCCAGGCACACACACACACACACACGCACAAACACAGCAGCAGCGTGTGTGAGAGCCCCTGCTATTCTGTTTGTTTGCAGTGCAGTAGTAGCTACTTCTCAATAGGTCAGGCCATTGTAATTATCTTGTAGTGTCTTGTGCCAGATAAGAGAGACCAACAGAAAGAGAGAGAGAGAGAGAGTGTCTTAGTGAGGCCCAAATGTCTCCACAAGGACAGGATTTTGGCAGGTCCCCCAGCTTTTGTTTATCTTTTTAAAAAATTTTTTTAAAGATTTAAAGAGACAGAATGTAAAGGTTAAGGTTTGGGTTAGTTGTAGGTGTAGCAATAGCATTTCTTAGCTAGAGTAAATATTATGTCAATGAGAGATCCCCTCCCAAAGATAGTAAGATACCTAAAGTGTGTGTGTGTGTGTGTGTGTGAAATTAGTAGGAAGTACTTCTATCGAGTTCTCTGTATCGCTTCTTTGTAAGAACGGCTCTATGTGCTGGATAGACAAAGAGATGAACAAAATCTGTGTGTGTGTGTGTGTGTGTTTGAGAATGCATAGATTCTGCTCGTGCCCATATCACCGTTATTATAATGATAATCACTATTATTCACCTGAGGCTCCCATTTGTACTTCTCACACATTGTGCGTGTGTGTGTGTATGTGTGTGTGTGTGCGTGTGTGTGGTGTGTATGTGTGTTTTAGAGACAGAGAAAGAGAGAGAGTACATAGGTTCCACTCCTGTCCACATCCCAGTTATTATAATGATAATCACTATTAGTCACCTGAGGCTCCCATTTGTACTTTTTACACATTGTGTGTGTGTGTGTGCGTGTGCGCATGTGTCTGCATGCATGCGTGTGTGTGTTTGCATGTATGTGAGCATTCATCCTCACTCTCACTGAATGAACAAATAGATAAAAGATATAAATAAATATATAAATAACTATTACGTGCATAGCTCTGGGTGCTTGGCAACTGAATCCCTTGGTTTCCAGGGCAACGGGTGCTGCAGAATGGGAGGTGATTGGCAACTGTGACAACGAGGAGGGAGTGACTTTTGACCTCCTTCTCTGGCAAGGAAAGAAATAGGAGGGACAGAGCGAGAGAGAGAAGGGGGAAACAGCACAACAATCAATAGTATAAATATTCATTCAATAGAGCTTCTTTTCACCTCATTCGAAAAACTCTCCCACTCATCGTGCAGAAGCATACACACAAACACACACACACACACAACACATTTTTTTGCGCACAGAAGCAATACGCAGATGTGCTTCATCATACATGTGCATTCGAATAGGACACAAACCTGTCGCAGGCACTCGCTCTCTGACACATGCACACTCAGCAGAGCCTTGGTGAAATGTGAAGCCTTGTTCTACCACTTTTGCAATCTCTCACACACTCATACAGCATTTCCTCCTTCGCCTCTGCTGTCTACACATATACATGACATCTCCCTCTCTCGCTCTCTCTTGCTCTCTCTCTCTCTCTCTCTCTCTGTCTCTCTGCATGGCTAAACTAATAAGGATGTGATTAACGGTGTTGTAATTGCCCTGTAATCAGTGTTAATTAGCAGTGAGATACTGCAGCAGGACAGAACAGTGGCAGCAACTCAGTAACTTTCACTCGCCACATCACCTTACCCTGTACACCTTGTGTCCCTCCTTACCTTTCGGTGTAGTGTAACAATGTTCTGCATGTGCATGTGTCTTTCTTTCCACAAACTGACAGTATACGACTGGTGAGCATGAATTCAGTGTGAAACTATACAGAATATGTAATGTTTAAATACTGTATGTAAGGAATAAACACATCAGGTGTTATAGGAAAATAAACAAAGATGAGGTTGTGTGATTTGAAGTGGCAATGGTTTTTATTTCATTGATGGACAATCTGTCATACATTTACGGCTACATTTAATTCAGTAAAACATTAACAATAGGTCACGTGGCATGATCATACAAGTCCTTGTGTATGAGCCGTCACTGAAGAAATGATAAGGTATTAAACAAGCACGTTAAATCGAAGCTGTGATCTGAATTACAGCCGACACGCCATCTGAATTCATCAACACCTGACGACGATCAGATTCCAAAAGGCTGTGGCATAGTTAGTATTAATTACGTCCTCAAGGCACTGTCTATAAAGTGCAACAGATGGCATAGTTTGTGCAGCAAGCCTTTTTTTTTTTTAAATTGAAATAAAAACCTTAAAACACACATCATCAGAAGTTTCAGCCGTAACATTGCAAAATATCGTTTCAGCCATGTTCCGGACATCTTGAGGATGAGGATTTGTTTCTTCAGTTATGTTCTTAAAATATAAAGAAAATCAGTACCTGTATTATAGAAACATTTGTCGTAATGGTCCTTAAATTACAGTTTACAACACCAGTGTTTGAATAATCGTGCACTAACACCTGAAATAAATATGAACTCATGATGAGTTAAGGTAATCAGGAACTAATGAAGAGCTAAGTATTAATTCAGGTATTAATGCATGATTATTCATCTATTGTTATTTTAAAGTATTTTAAATCCATCCATGGAGAAATGTGTGGAGAAGCAGCTACAAGAGGTCTGACAAATCTTCCAGTAACTACGTACTCCAAGCTAAACTAATATGTGCTCCTTTTCTAAATTGTTGTCAAGCCAAATATTGACACTCGGGTCTCCATCACTGAACATTTAATGGCTTCGGCAGAAAGGAATTTATGTTAAAACTATAATGAATGATGCTAATAAGTTTCTCGAAAGCTCCTGGGTACATAATTGCACTTGCCTATGCACAGTTAAAGTAGGAAAATTATTAATAATCACATAATTGAGTGTCACCCAGATGAGGATGAGTTAGTTCCCATTTGGGTCTGTTTTCTCTCAAGATTTCCTCATATCGTCTCAGGGAGTTTTTCCTTGCCACAGTTGCCTATGGGAGACAGATGCCATTAGGGATAAAATAAATTAAAATTTTAAAATTTATTTTCATTTTTATTCTGAAGTTGTATATTCCTATAAAACTGCTTTTCAGTAATCTTCATTATTAAAAGCACTATACATATTTTGAATTGAATTTAGTTTACAGCTTTTTATAGCAGAATGTCTTTATGTGTAATTACATCATCTTTGAAGTGTGTGTGTGTGTGTGTATGACTATGACTATATATATATATATATATATATTTCATCATTTCATTATGAATGATGCAGTGTAGTTACAGTTATGAGAATTGATGTAAAGCATTTCAAATGTAGCATGCAATAAGATGCAAGATGTTTCTGCTAAGTTAAACTAACAGCTAACAGATGTTCGTCTGCAGGACTGAAGGCTGTCGAAGATGAATTCAAGCACTGTGCAAAATCTGCTTCGTTACACGTGGTTTATTTCCTAAGCTTGTACATGGTAAACTGTGCTTCACTTCTTCCATGCTGAGACAGGACTGACAGATATGTGCTGGCTGGCTGTGCGGAATGGAGAGAGCAGGCAGGTAGGGCCCTCTGACAGGTGTTATGTGCCACATCTGGCCAAAGGTCCCTGAGCAGGAGCATCCTGTGTCATTCCACCTAGCAGTCAGCCTCGTCACTCAAGCATCACGCTGCACGACGGCTCTCCGCCGAGACAGATGTTACAGTCAGACAGTTCACTTTCCTTCTACCTTATGGTCTTAAATGAAATAAATACAGCTGGTAGACTCTGTTATTAATTAATCATTAGAATAAAAATTTAAGCTCTATTATGCAGCAAGTTGAAAGCAAATATATTGTGTATAAAATGTTTAGCGCAATGCAGCTTTGCACAGACATTTCCATTCAGTGCTTTGCTTTAACTATTTATTTACCTTAATGCTCTGCTCTTCAGAATGCTATTTGTATAGCTGTTGAAGAAAATGTGAACGCAAGTGCAGGTAACCCAGGATGACGAAAAAGAGTAAAAATGTGTAAGAGACAAAAGAAGAGGAGGGAAGGAAAATATTCAACTTAATTATATAACGTCGAGGAAAGGAAAAAAGTGAAAAATGCAATATTCACAAAAAAAAAAAAAGAAGATATATAACTATATTTTAAAAATAATACTGTAACGGAAACATGGTTTGAGTATAACAGCAATATTGTATTGTTCCCAAGAGTGGAATGAAGGTGATCAAGCTTTTTAAAAAAGAAAAACATTTTTTCTCCCTCTATTTGCCTGAGAAAAAGCAGTACTCCTGCACAAATTCTTGCACAAGGATTTATAGTAGGAGGCTCATTGTATGCATTTAAATGCATGAGTTGCCCTTCATGACTGTTTATTGTTTATCGAGAGAGGAGAGGGCATAATTACTGCAGAATAGATGTAGATGTGTAAAGTGTCATGAGCAGAAGGGGAGATTTTTTGCTCTGTGTAGGTGTTTTATGGCACAATGCTATGCAAAGCACTATCAACAAAAACACCCCATGCTGATTTACACTCCTACACACACAGAGACACAGTCCAGGCTTATACAGGGCTGTCATGCAGGAATTAAAAACTAGATACAACTGGATTCATTTTATTTTCTTTCTTTCTTTTTTTTTTTTTAAATAAATAGGTATGAACAAAATTGCATTTTTGAGGGGTGTGATTCTAATGTGAAGTGGCAGTTAGCAAATCTATTTTCACAGTACAATAATGAGGCTGGTTGTTATGTGATGTTCCGGCTACATAAGACTTGAAAACTGTGCTGCCACAGGGCTTATCACACAAACATGATTCCTGTTATGCAAGTTATTGGCAAGCTGATTTCTGGAGCTCCTTTAGCTGACAATACTGCCTCCTGGTGGTCATGTATTTCTCTGCAGGGCAGTTTTTCCAGCACCAAACACCATTTTTACGTTAACTTCAATATACAATCAATATTGTGTCTGAGGGGATTTAATAGGTTTGGCTATAACTTTACAAATTACAATTATTTTGGATTTTTATAATCGTGCAGCATGCGAAAAAAAAAACTAAAATGTCAGAATTGTTAGCTGTGACTTGTGATGCTCCCTATGATTAAATAATTAAACAGTATATTACCAGTATAATACAATCACACATTCTCAGAATGAGTTTTACATTTGACCTTTGTGAGCCATAAAATTCCTCTATATTCATAATTGAAAATATTCATAAGCAACAATTGTGCATGCCTGTTTGCAATGCATTTCCATTAAAAAAAAAATTAAAATAAAAATACATCAAACATGGCAGATATGACAAATGACGAATGGTTGTATATATGCTTATAGCTGTTATTTGTATCGATCGTGTGGATTGAGTAAAGTTATGAAAGTTATAAAGAATTGGGAAGGTAATGAAGTTATGAAATCGTTATTTGATTCCTGCCAAAAATGAAAAATGAATATCGGATAAGCCTTTATTTGACTATGCAATCTTGACAAATTTCATGAAAGTGAAAGGAAGCAGTGCCAGTGAAATAATAACTATATGTCATTTCAAAAGAACCTTTTGACGTCCCTTCGCTTTTTAAAAGCCCATAAATGAAAATAAAGGTCTGTAATAGCAAACTGGGCCGCACGCTTTGCAAGGGTCTTGAGGAGGCACTGAACCTGCCAGACAGGCGGGACGAGTGCAGGTTAGCAGGAATCCGCTGAATAAAGAAATGACCTGCAATCTCTGAGCAGGACATTCAGCTGTTTTAAAAGAGATTCCAAGAAATGTTTGAGGCCAAGGAAAGGTTACCTTGAGAGCCTCTTTTGCACAGAAGCAATAAGAACCATTCATTATCAAGACACATCTAATAAATGGGTTCAAGCAGAAAAGGGAATATCTTAGGCCTGTGTGTGGACAAACAGTAAACTAAAAGAAAGAATCATTACTTTTCACAGCATTTAGCCCTGCTGCTAAACCTGATGAAAGGATATCTCTTTTTTGTAAACACACTAGAAGGCACACTCTTCATAAAAATGTCAGACATGTTGCTTCGCCACGGCCTTTGGTATAAAACATTAATCGACTATAAAACATTTTATAAAGCATTACCTGACTAGGTAAAAAACATGACTGACCATATGACTGCTGTATTCATGATACAAATTAAGGAAAAATTCTGTTTAAACATGTCTAAATCCATTAGCTCAATGTCTGAGTGTGTACACAGCAGGGCATGAGGGACATTGCAGCAAAGAAACAAAATAAAATCATTGATTCAAAACTGTGTGTATGTAGTGTTTCTTTTTGTTGTTGTGGTTATTATTATTATTATAATTATTATTATTAGCGTATCACTTATTATTAAATTCTCCATGATCTCAGTGTTATTGTTTGTCCCAGAAAGACTTAAATGGCTGCAGGGCAGAAATGCCTTGCTGATAAGAAAGGTCAGAGGAGAATGGTCAGACTGGTTCAAGCTGACAGAAAGGCTTTGGTAACACAAACAACTTCTCTTTACAACCATGGCTAAAAGAAAAACATCTCAGAATGCACAACACGTTGAACCTCGAGGCGGTTGGGTTACAACAGCTTTAATAGTATACTTCTGTCAGACAAAAACAGGAATTTGAGGCTACATTGGGCACAGACTCAACAAAACCAGACAAAAATCCAGACAATGTTTTTCCAGTTCTCAGCAGTCCAGTTTATGTGAACCTGATGTACCTGCTTTGCTGAAAATGGTCTAAAATCTAAACATTATCTGGTCAGACATGATGGTGCTATGCAGGAATGAGACGCTGACCGTACAGACTAAAATCAGTTGCTCTATATTGGGAAAATTATTCTTTACAGTAGTTTTACTCCACATGTACTTTCAAGTGGTACTGTGCAGAGGTTTTAGCCATCCAAGAAAATTACATGATATGGCCAAATGTTTGTATACACCTGACCATCATACCCTTATGTGCTTGTGGAACATTGGCAGTTTTATTCCCCCTTTGCTGTTATCATAACCTCAACTCTTCTGGGAAGGCTTTCCACTAGATTTTGGAGAGTGGATGTGTGAATTTGTGCTCATTCAGACTCAAGAGCATTAGTGAGGTCAGGCACTATCAAGTGAGGAAGCCTGGGGGTTTGCCATTTCAGTTCATCAAGAAGGTGTTCAGTGGGGTTAAGGTCAGGGCTTTGTGCAAGGCACTTGATTTTTTTCACTCCATTGTTAGCAAACCTTCGTTGTCTTTGTGCACAGGGGCATTGTTTTGTCAGAACAGGTTTGGCCCCTTAGCTCCAGTGAAGGTAAATTGTAACGCAAAAGGATTTATAGACATTCTAGACAATTGTGTGCAAATTTGGGGAAGGCTCACTTGTGGGTGTAAAGGTCAGATGTCCACAAAATTTTGGCCATATAGTAAATTTATATAGTGTATATTTTGTTTTATCGCCATACAAATAAATTATTTGATAAATGCAAGAAGAGCAAGCTGATGGAGAAAATGCAGTGGAAGGAAGACACGAAAGGACTGACTGCATTTTCTTAAAAAACGCTATAAAGGTATGCTTTGCTAAAAGATCTGCTTAGAGACTGGCTGCCTGCCTACATGTTTAAATGAAGCACACTGAGTTGTGATTTCAGGCAATGGGAATACCAAAATCATGAATTCTGGTACTGGTTCTGGAGCAATTAGTAAAAAGAATATATATATATATATATATATATGAATTAAAAATAATAAAAAACAATCAAACACACCCAAACCCAGTTGGAGTGGGGACTCTTATGGTGGTCAATGAAACTGAAGTTGAGTGGGATTATTTGGATAGAAGACTAGATAATATATTTTTATATAAATTCTTTCATATGTAAACAAATAATGAAATCACCAATTGTAATATGAAAATTAAAGTGAAATGTAAATGCAATAATGGCTACATATGAAGTAAGGCCAGCAATATTTATTTTATCACTAGAATTATTTTGGATAAAAAACTGAAGGTTTTTTAGGAAGACTAGTGTTGCCACCAAACAGTGTTAATACAGAGTTTTTGGGTTTTCTCCTGTCTATCAAAACTTGGCAGTAGGTGGATTACTCTAAATTGCCCTCAGGTATGAGTATGTGTGTGAATGTGTGTGTGTGTGTGTGTGTGTGTGTGGTGCCTTTCTGATAGATTGACATCTCATTTAGTATATGTTCTGACTTGTGTTCCCGGGATAGGCTCCGGATTCTCTGCAAACCATTCTCCAGGATACAGTTGTTACTGAGGATGAATAAATGATTGAATGAATGAATGAATGAATGAATGAATGAATGAAAAAACTGGTCATGATCATTTTTTTTGGATCAACTGTTAAACACATTAGGTTACTTAAGTGACCAATTATCAATAAAGGGAAGCTGCGAATATGATAATGTGGCACTAATATACCATACAACAGAAAAACAGAGTTAATCTAAATACATGATTTTCACAAAATCAACAACAATAATAATAATAATAATAATAATAATAATAATAATAATTAATAATAGACGACACGGTGACTCAGTGGTTAGCACGTTCACCTCACACCTTGCTCCCGCTCACTGTGTGTGTGGAGTTTGCATGTTCTCCCCATGCTTGGTGGGTTTCCTCCAGGTGCTCCGGTTTCCTCCCACAGTCCAAAGACATGCTTCTAGGCTGATTGGAGTCTCTAAATTGCCCTTAGTGTGTGATTGCGTGAGTGAATGTGTGTGTGTGCCCTGCGATGGGTTGGAGTGCCACACATCCTGCCATGATGCCCGATGACGCCTGAGATAAGCGCAGGCTCCCCGTGACCTGAGAATAGACCAGATAAGCGGTACAGACAATGAGATGAAATAATAATAATAATAATAATATTAATAATAATTTAACTTAATTTGTATACTTTCAGCACATACATCAAGCTTGTACATCAAGCATCAATCTGATGTGCTGGACAAACAAGTCTGATCCATGGAGGCCCCACCTCGCAACTTACAGGACTTAAAGGATCTGCTGCTAATATTTTAGTGGGATAACATTATGACCACCTGCATAATAATGTATTGGTCCCTCTTTTGCTGCCAAAACAGCCCTGACCCATCATTCACTGTGTATTCTGACACCTTTCTATCAGAACCAGCATTAACTTCTCCAGCAATTTGAGCAACAGTAGCTCGTCTGTTGGATCGGACCAATGAGCCTTGGACACCAATGCCCCTGTCTCTGGTTCACCACTGTTCCTTCCTCAGACCACTTTTGATAGATACTGACCACTGCGGAATGGAAACGCCCCACAAGAGCTGCAGTTTTGAAGATGCTCTGATCCAGTCGTCTAACCATCGCAATTTGGCTCTTCGTCAAACTCGCTCAAATCCTTGGCTTGCTCATTTTTCCTGCTTCTAACACATCAACTTTGAGGACAAAACATTCACTTGCTGCCTAATATATCCCACCCACTAACAGGTGCCATGATGAGAAGATAATCAGTGTTATTCACTTCACCTGTCAGTGCTCATATTGCAGTGTGGCTCAGTATAACATGAATGCGTCTTGTAGGCTTTTTTTTATGTTAAGGTGAAGCAATCTCTGAAGAGTGTTACTTTACCAGTTATGACGGCACTGTTTAGTGACCATAGATATCAGTCGGGCAGAATGGCATTAATAACTGACAACCTCAAACAGCACCAGTACGCAAATTTAACTATAAGCTACCATCTAGTGAAGTCATCTGAGAGTCAAGAGTCACACGACATAAAGTCGAGCAGCTCGTTTTGAGCAGATTCAGACATACCTGGTGTAAAAGCAAAACACCTTACAGCCCTATCATGATCTGTCCTGTCTGCTGATCCACACTCCTCCACATTCATACAGCAAGTATGGTTTGCTTGCACTTGTTGCCAGCCCCCCCCCCCATATCATTAGGTGCAATAATAACTCTATAAAGGTAGTTACAGTAAGTAGTGAGCATTAACTTAACATTTAACAAATGAGCAAATTCACAAAACATTGTCAAATAACAACATTTTAATCGCTCAAAATAGGAAATTAGCATTTCAACTGAATCTAAAATGTATGAATGAGCACTTTATAGAAATAGAAAAAAAATGAAACAGTCCCTGCTCCTGTGAACGGGATGATTTATGTATTAGCCATGAATGTTAATCAAGCTTGATCTGTAATTTATCTTACAGCACAATGACCAACCGCTCAGCTATTGTTGAGAGCCGTTGTGCTCGTGCGTGGCAACATACTGCTGAAGCCGCATACTGCAGTACTAAACAGTAGGTCAGAATAGTACTCTATGTAATGACATGGCATACTATTTAGTACGCTAGTATGCGGTTTCAGATGTAGCCTGTGTTTCATTCCCCGCTGTGTGTTTATGCGGTGGGATTGGCCTGGCGAAGGGGTGTGTGTACTGAGAGGCGGGTTGTGTGTGTGTGTGTGTGTGTGTGTGTGTGTGTGTGTGTGTGTGTGTGTGCGTGTGTGTGTGTGTTGTTAGCTCTACCGCTTAGCTCAAGCTGTCAATACGTTGCAGAAAAGAAGTCAAAGTCGGCGTGCAATCGCGACCAATACTAATTTAAATAGCGGTTGTTTTAGGAGGTCCGGCATGAACAGGGTCTCGAGACTCATTTTTGCAGCTAGTCCATGAAGGATGTGTGTGGGGTTTTTTTCTTTTGCTTTTAGCCGACCGGCTAGCTAAGTTTGGGAAGTGAAGAGAGACGGGAGCAAAGCAAAACAGGACCGAGAGCTGCTTCCACAGACCTATGCGACTGAAACCAGGTAGCTTGCATTCAATAGCAGTTTGTTTCTATAATATCCTGCCATTCTAACAGGCTGATCGTTAGGCTACATGTAGCTGTTTGTTATATAAGTCCCTTTAAACAGCGCTACCCTACGAGGCTCGGTTGATTCATATTCAATGGGATACCGTCCACGGTAACATCACAATTACATTATATATATATATATATATATATATATATATATATATATATATATATATATCTTTTTTTCGTGCAACATTTTCGATATGCACCCGTGTTGCTGCTTCGGCTGTTTGGCAGCTTTGTGTGTGTGTGTGTGTGTGTGTGTGTGTTTTGCTTGCAATCCAGCGCCTCTGGGCAAGGAGATGCTCAGACTGGTTAGACAGTGTAGAAGATTTTTCACACATTTGGCATCTTAGATCTTCTGGTACCAATAGGAGAGGTGGAATTCACGACTACACCTGGTAACAGCTTTAGAAATGTGTGTGTGTGTGATTGAGAGAGTGTGTGAGAGAGAAAGAGACAGAGAGAGAGAGCGCGCGTGCATGCATAACTATCAGTGTCGCATTCTCTGGCATTTCGATTACAGTGTCTGTGTGGACGTGTATGTAACGTGTGCTTTACATATGTGTGTAAATATCATCCGTATCAAGCAATGACTATGCCACTGATTACATAAACAGCTTAATCAAAGTTGATGCCATGTTATAGTAATAATAGGAATACAGCATGTGGTTCATTAAGATGGTTTATTGTTACTGCCAACAAAGAGATGTCCCACAGGTTCCGTATGTGTGTATCTTTAGTGTAATGATGCAATGATCTGACCTTTTTCCATTTCTGACAAGATACTTCTGGGTTGCAGCCGATACCTGATACTGATAGAATACTGGCATCCTCATACTGAATCTCTAAGGGTTTTTTTGTTTAGTTATGCAAACCATTAACAGCATTACTGTGGCTTCCTTTAAACCAAGGTGTGTTCTCTGAGTCATGATTCTTCAATCTGTCAGCATTACACACATCCACAGTGTCTTAGAATGTAAAATTGTCTAATCCAATTTAATACAGTTCCAGTATTTTAGGCTGCTATAGGCCCTGGTGGCAGTATACAGCACTGGATTGGTGCATGCCTCATTCTTGCTGTTTCTTTCTCTTAAACGAGAGTGGGTTGAAATAAAAACCCCGGAGTGGTTATGAAATTCTGTACTGTATGAAGTATGATACTGTACCTTGCAAGGGTGGATATAGAAGAAGAAGAAGAAGAAGCCTGGCAAGGTACAGTATCAGAGGCATCTGTGGCTCACTGTACTGCATCATTAAACTTAATTACTTACTTAATATAGCATGGTAATGCTTCTACAACTGATGTTTGTATATATCCATTGTGTCAGTACACTTTACACAGTGAAACTTTATAAGCCATCATATCATGAGGATCAAACATTTTCACATCCAGTTATTTTACACTAGCCGAATCAGTTGTGAATGTGCATTTTTATGCCTCAGTGTCTCAGTATGTAACAGCCATGGTGGACTTTTGTCTTAAGGTCAGCACGAGACAGCCATGTCTCTGTTTTCATGATAAAGGAAAGAATGGCAGCGAGTCATTTGATCATTGGTCTTTCCATGCACCTTAATCAACAGCCTATTGTTACTGCATTGTCAGCTGCATACTGAGCTAGATTAATTATTTAAACCTTACTTAGGGGAAAAGGTGTTGCGCCTTGTTTATGCTGGCATTTAAATCAGATTTTGGGATTGTAGTCCATTGTTTAGCTGACAGAGACTGATTATGTGGAGTTTGCAACACAGGACTTTGGCCAGTCTTAGCAAAAGGCCATGTTTGGGCATCATGTGGAAATTCTGAAATCCAGATTTATTTGTTGTTGATAGATAGAAATTCACAGCAATGTTACTGGATGTTACTGTGCTAACTAAATATTATGTAGGATATATGTAAGATTGTCTAAATAAATGCTCAGAGATTTTGATCAAATTTGTAAATTCTGTATGTTGGGAAATGTAGGCCAAGGCAGATTAGAATTCTTTGGGAATGAGTGTTTTCTGGTCACTTCCTAATTTCTGTTTAGCTCAGTGTGTGTTGCGGAGCTAATGTTGCATTTCATAGCACCTCTAGCATTCTGGCTTGAAGTTGCGAAAAAGTATATATAAAAGACTGTGCTTATATTTGCACACATTTGTGTGTCTATGTTTGTGTAACAGAGAGAAAGGGGTAGAAATATGAAAGTGAACTGAAGAAACCCCAGAGCACTCAGGATCGCTTTTACTGTTAGTGTACTGAGAGACATTGACCCTACTCATTTACAGCGCACACACACACAGCATGTCTGTTTTTAATTTCACTCCTACATGTTGTACAGCATTTCTCCTTGTATCAACTTCACAAATTTTCCTCAAATCCTTTTACTTCAACTTCTAAAATCTGTAACTAAATGTTCATGCATGCTTTCCTTCACTGCTAACTCAAGCCCCCTTGTTTCTCAGTCTGTATCATGATTGTTTTCTGATGATTATAAGAGCAGACCAGCAAATATTCTTATCAATCCTGAATAGCTACCAGTGCATTCTCATCTACCATTGTACTAACATGTTCCCATGTGGGGGGAAATGCTGGCTGAACCAGTCTGTGTTGTTTTCTTGAGAAAGTATTTTTTGGCTGCTGTGATTCAGACACTGAGATAGATATAAAAACTGGAGGATTTTTTGTTGGTTTATTGGCTCACATCTGCTCCTTTTGTGATGTGTGTGTGTGTGTTTGTTGCAGGTGAGTGAGTGATGGAGGCAAGAGAGTTGTACGTGGTGGCTGGAAGCTTCATCGGGTTCCAACTGTTCTTCTCTGGCGTCAGCCCATTAGTGTCGTCTACGTTAACACGGGGCTATGGGAAACTCCCACCGAACAAAATCAATGAGTGGAATTCCAGGTACTATACACACACACACACACACACACACACTCAGCACCAACGTAATAGATCGCATTCAGTGCAAGATAACATCAGTAGAACATTATCCAGCATTGAATGTGTTTCAATTTATCTGTCGTGTTTGTCTGAAGTTAATCTTAGTTATTCCCATAATATACCACACACCATCAACTCACAGCTCTGGTTCCCACTGTGTTGCTAAATGCGTCTCTCAATCTCTCACTGAGTCAGTACTTTGTCTTATGTCTGAAAGGTGCACTAGTATCTCTTGAAGCATGCAAAGCTGTTAGAGATCACAATGGCAGATTCAACACCCATGAACAGTCAGTTTAAACCGTTGTAACTGAAACCTCTGTGGATTTGGAGGAGGGCTCAAGGAAAAATCCACCCTGAAAAATCAACCTGTTCCCTCCCCTATTAAACTGCATTGAAACTGTACTAGCGATTACAGTGTGACATCAGAACAGTACACAATAGGTAACCAGAATCGCTAAACGCATCACAAATAATTAACCGTAAAAATATTTCGTGGGTTTCAGAGTAGAGATTTCATTTAAGAGAGAGGTGTGTCCCAAATCACATACTTATACACTGTTATGTGCTATATAGTGTCAGTTCTGTGTTCATATTGAAAATTCCAAGAAGTTGGATAGATAGATAGATAGATAGATAGATAGATAGATAGATAGATAGATAGATAGATAGATAGATAGATAGATAGATAGATAGATAGATAGATAGATAGATTTCCATGTGAGAAGACACAGCTCAGACCCCTAGTTAACCACAATACAGTGCAACCTTTAACCTGGCTAGCATTCCATCATGAAATGCATCTTTCAGTAAAGAAAACTTTTCTCTTGTTAAATGCAGCTGTCTATATATTTGCACAAAGCACACATATTTCTCTAAGCGCACCATTCACATTATGGCCTTAAAAAGCATTTTAAAGCTGCACTCCATTTCTCAACTGATGTTTTTCTGGCAGACGTGTGCCTCTAGAAGACGTCTTCATTGTAGCCGTTCGCGATAAGGAGCTGTCAATCCTGCTCCTTTCATACTAAGAAAGAAGGAACATTTTTACTTTTATCTGGACCTATTATCAGATGAAATTTAAGTCACTTTATTGTTTTTTTTTTTTATTCAAATAAATAAACACTTGAAGCAAAATCTCTCCAGAGTCTACACAGCACTATTCCAGACCCAGACTGTCAGACGGGACTACTGAACTTCTCTGTCTGTCTGTCTGTCTGTCTATACTGACTTGTTATTGCGTCCCTAGGCTTGTGTCCACTGTCCACGCGATGATTGTCGGCCTTTTCTGCCTTTACATCTTGTGGTTTGATGACGCCGTCAACGCAGATCCAGTCTGGTAAGCGGAAGACAAGGAGCTTAAAGGGGAATGCTGCTCATTCATCTCCGCACACCTCACACTGACCATCACCCTCCAAGCATTTAGTGAGAGCTTGAGACTAATTTGTTTATGTAGCATTTGCAAATTTGACCAGTGAGCACTGCATTTTTGTGGAAACTCAGATTGTTGGTTAAAGAGTCTAAAGTTGAAATTGTCATGATGATAATTTACCAATGTCTGAGATTCCTAAAGTCTGAATGGATCATAGTTTTCTATGGACTATTCAGTGAGACAGATTCCCCTTTATGTGAATAGGCATGTTTTCACTGAGTTTCTGGAACCTTCTAAGGAACGGATTTGGACTATAATCAAGAATTATACAGCTACTGTACACAGCAACACAGCTTTGTTGTTATATGTTGATGTTTAGGAATACATTCATTTCCACTACTGGTGTCATGTATCCATCTGATACTGTGCCTCAATTACGGATATTCATACTCATAAAAAAGTAGTTCCAACATACAAAACCAAGTAACAGCATGAGGCGTAGGCTTTCTTTAGGTTGTCGTGCCGGCACAAAATGACAAGAACCTGAACATATCTCATGATTAGCTATCAAAGCAGACTGCAACCTAAGCTCTTTGAAAATATCAAGAGGAGTTGATACAGCATCTGCCGACGATACAAGCTACCTGATAAAGTATCTTAAACATGAATGTCAGCCAGATGAGTTCACGCTAGCTTTGCAAAAAAATATCTATAAGCATTCATGATAAAATAAAAAGAAAAACACATCACACCTAGGGATTCTTGCTCAGTGAATACAATAAAACGTATTTTACATACAACTATACATAAATATTTTTCTTAAATGAAACAAAACTGTTCTCCATTGTAAGCCTTCTTTGATCCAAAGGTAACTAACTAATTCGCTGTACATGAAGTAAAGCTAATGATATAAAAATGAGCTAAAGACTTGAAAGCATCCCTGATGAACCAGATTTCTTCATACTAAGTCATTTTCTCATTTCAGTTTTGGTATCAGTATGGGTATCGTCGAGCACCAAAAAATAAAACTCTTCACATTCCTTTTGAAGAAAATGGTTTCGATGGATCCCTTAATGATGTTAAATATTAATATTAAAAGAAGTTAAACCAGGTATCAGTATGGAGAACTGATTGTTCATTGAGTTTCTTCCCTGTTTATATAAAAATATTCTAGCTATGTGAGCCATTAACCTTGGTTATTAGCTAACATATGTGCAGTATCGATATTTTCTTATTGTTTACACACCATGAATGGGAGGTAAAACTATTCTTAAAAACCTTATCAATTAGTGATGCTTACTACTGCAGACTATGACAGTAGGCCCTGAATAGAGGAAATACACCTATAGTTCCTTGGTTCCTGAAAAGGTTCTTACTGTGGAAACATGCCTAATGGGTACGTTAGAGTGCTCCTGCATTGTGAAGCTGGAGTTTTGGAGGTGTGTCTTGACCTCTCTAAGCACAAAACAGCTCTCTTATATTTGTTTGTCCTCTTGTCTTTCTCTCTGTTTCTGTTCTTCTGTTCCTTTCTGTTTCTGTTCTTTTTTGCCTGCTGTCTGTCTGGTCTGCATCTTTGCATCCTGAAAGAGAAGAATGGTAATGTCTCCGTTGTGGTCTCCCTCTTTTCCCCCCAATCTCTGCGTGTTCCTTTCCCTTTTTATTTCCAACCTTCAGTCTGATTTGCTCCTGTAATGATGCGCACGTCTATCTATCCTTCTGGTCTGCCTACTTTTCTGAATTACCCTCCCATATGGCTGTTTTGCCTCCATCTATGTCATGCTGCTGTCTGTCTGTCTCTCTCTCTCTCTCTCTCTACTGGTCTCTCTACTTCATTCTGTCTTCCTCAGAATCAGAGAGCTCTTAGTTCTGCCAACAACGCGCCTTTTCACAGCACACAACAGCCTCCCCATTTCTTTTTTCTCCGGCTCTGGCTCTTTCTCAGATACCCAGACTCTCTCTGTCTCTCCCTCACCCTCGCATCATGTGACACCCTCGCTTGCCCCCCTGCTACTCTTTGTCTCATTGTGCCTCAGAGCTGCTTCAGCCAGCAAATGCTGATGAGGCAAAAAAAAAAAGAGAGAGAGAGAGACAGAGAGAGAGAGACTGAAGGAAATAGGGAGGCTGCAGTGAACCCCCCCACCATCACCACCACACCTTCGCTGCAATAAGCTTGTCTTGTCAAACCTTTACACACAGAAGCATGTGCACGCTCCTTTCTAACATCTAGCTGTCCTTCTGTCTGAGCATCTGTGCTTTTGTCATGATGTTCCTTGTGGTGTGTCTGTTTCTCTGTGATGTACTGAAGTGCATTTTTTCCCCCTTTGAACATGTTAGAAAGGTTCCCTTCACAATCCCTTCGCAACACCTTTCTGTGTCTCTTCAGATTTTCCTCATATCTTTTTCTTTTGTCTCCTTGAATACAATCTGTGAACACATGTCACATCTCTGATTTACTGAAAGCGTCGCATTTATTCACTCAGCTAGTTACAGACATGGTTTCACACTGGCCTTTTCTTTATGTCTTTCTATGCAAAAGCACATTGGATAGCTTCCTGTGATGAATACAGTCTGTATTACAATCAGCTCCAGAATTACTGGCACCTTTCAGATAATGAGCAAAAATAAAGATTTTTGTATATATAATTTTTTTTTCTTTTTACAGTTTTCAAGCATTTTTTCTGGAAAATTCTGTTCTTATTAAGAGAATTAATATTTAGAGAGGCCAAATTGATGCACTTTTGGTTGTGATTGTGCCTAATTGTATTTTTTATTATTATTATTATTATTATTATTATTATTTGTTGCATTATGAACTGCTTGGGGATTTCTGTGCATCTCAGCAACAAAGCTCTTTGGTTTCCCTCAGTGCTAATGAATGCTAAAGGGATTTTCAATGTATACAAGCACATATACACTATATGGCTAAATGTTTGTGGGAACACCCAGTCTGTGTAGAATATATTTATATGCTGTATTATAACAGCATGACAATGCCCCTGTGCACAAAGCGAGCTCCATGAAGACATTGTTTGTCAAGTTTGGAGTAGAAGAACTGCACTGAGTCCTGACCTCAACCCTGCTGAACACCTTGGGGATAAACTGGAATGCCAAATGTGCTCCAGGCCTCCTCTCCTGACATCAGTGCCTGACCTCAAATATTCCCTTTTCTGAAGAAAGGGGTTATTATGACAGCAAAGGGAGACTGGAACAGGAAACTCAAACAAACACATATGGCTGGTAATGGTCAGGTGTCCACATACTTTTGTCCATATAGTGTATACTTTCCAGGGAAGCAGCAAAGAAAGAAAGAAATTATAAAGCAAAGAAAGAAAGTTATATATAAATTATAAATAATCTTTAAATTGATATGTCTCAGATTTTTATGTACATACATTTTATGTTCCTCACATTTTGTTATTTATTACAGAGGCAGTAATTTCACCAGAAAATATTATTTATAAAAATATATATTTATATGAGAATATTTTGCTGTTTTTTTGTTTTGTTTTGTTTTGCTTTTTGTGAAAAATGTCTGTTTCTCATTTTCATGAAGGTGCTCTTAATTCTGAAGTGTATTTCACTGGTAGTTGTGCTCTAGCTTTCCTTTTACCCCCTAGTTACCAGGAACACAAGGCCAAATACCCGGTAGAGCTCTGTATCATGTCTGTTGCAACACACTGATAGAAAAATAATCTCTGTCTGATAACAATGAACTTATGACTTATGACAAAGTTCAGTAGCATGTGGCGGCGCATTTCCTGTCAGATTAACTTAATCTATTCTATTTACTTAAAATTTCTCCCATTCCAAATAAAAAAAGCTATATCCTGTGTCCTGCATAGCGTAGCAGTAGGACTGGTTCATGTAGGACAGACAGTGATGTCCTGCAGTGTTCCGCTTTGTGAGGAGGATCTCAATTGGTTAATAAGTTGTAGCCCTCAAGTGCACTGACTTTAAAACAGGAATGTTGTATCTAGCTCAGGGAGCCAAGAGCACCACGCCTTTTCATGTAATAATTCCTCCTAATTCCTTTTGACCTTATTACAGTGCAGCACGCTTGGTTGAAGTTTTAAACAAATCCAGTCTTACTGGTTTAGCACGAGAGTTCGGTGTTAACAGTACCTTCACCTAAACTGACATGACGACTGCTCTGAAAGTGAAACCCAATGATCTTGAAACTGTGTGGGACTCACTGTTGAGAGAGAATGGAGATGCAAAACACACACATACGCACACACAGAAAAAATACACTTTCATTATGCTTCATGTACAAGTGAAGATATCGTATATAAGAGAAGTGACCCTGTATGTGGCCGAATAGCCTTTGGAATGAACTTGAGAATGTGACAAAATTCTGTACATTAGATAGGTGAAATATACAGCTGTGGTCTAAGTCTGAAATTGGTTAGCATTTGGAATGCTAGCATCTATTCAGATTTTCCGGATGTTCTGCAGCTACAGTATTGTATGATCTCCGTTACAGACAGAAGAGGATTATAAAGGTTTGTTGTGTTATCATCATGGTGACTAAACAATTAACAGGCTCTTGCGTCTATGTTGTTGGCACGTAGTGTGCAGCTTGATTTGGGTGTGGATTTGACAAACGTTTACATAAATATTATTTATACACGTATTTATACATGTTGAGAAAGGACAAATCAGTTGGTACACCAATGAGGCATGAAATGTTTGCGAACTGAAGATTGGGAAGGTGATGAGATGTGAAGAATTTAGGTAAATAGTTTGTCATTGCTGCTGCCTGGTGGTTAAATGGAGCTTGAAAGTTTGTGTGCATGAGAGTGTGATTAGATTTAGATTTGGTGTAGCTCAGACAGAAAGCATTTGCCTCTTTCACTGGGGCTAAAAGGTCAGTGAAGGTGACATCGGTACCCTCCACAGGTGTAACTGAGCCCGGTGTTCACTGTGGCATCTGGTTTCACACACAACCTCGTCTACTGGACACCTGCCACTTACTGTATATCCATTACAGAGTCACTTTACTGTTAAGAGAGCATGTTTTACTCTATACACACCAGCCACCGAAAACAAGCCAGTCACGATAACGTTACAATAAAATGCATCATTTGTATATAGAACGGTGTCACAGTTATAGCAGGCTTTATAGAGAAATAATAAATAAAATGATGCCTTTATAAAATATCCTAATGTTTGTTACTGTACATTTTTACTTGATTAAAATGTTCAATTATTTATTCGATCTCAAATCACAGGCATGCTGACGCATGTCTTACACAATACTACGCCTGCACACATTCAGTAGTATTAAGTGTGTGTGAGAAAGCCTGAATGTTCCTAGTAACTGACAGATGGTGTATAGGGGAGTGGTTACCCCTTTGCGTAGTGTAATTAATTGTAATATATAATAAAATCTTATAGTGATGTCACACTTGTGGCTCTTAGCAAAACTCTTTTCTTTTATGAAAGCTCCTCTTTTATGTTCTGCCATTTGTATCTGCTTAACACATTATAAATTAGCATTTAGTTGGTTTGGCAACTCGTCCATGAAGCAGCTGAGCAGAGCCTCACCATTTAGATTAACAAATGTTAATCTTTCAAAAGTCCCCTTCCACAAATTCCATACATTTTCAATTCCAGTTAAAGAAATGTTGCTAATTGACAGATATACTTTAAGCAAGGGTTAATTTGATTTTCTCATCTGCAATCATTTAGCACCCTAGAGTTTTTATTGCATCTAGTCATCAAATAGGACCTGCAACAAACATTAATAAAAGCCCATTGGGGCAGGAATCGTGATGCCCTATGCTTGCACTTTGCTGTGAGTAATAAAGTGGAGCGAACAGGACAGATAATGACACGGTTGCTTGAGGCACTATCTTGTCAGGTTGTCTGTCTGTTTGTGTGTTCATCCAGGATTCTCTTTAGCACAATTTTTTAGCAGAAGTGGTTGAATGTTTGGATGATGGAATTTTGATTGTAACCAGCAGATGAATTGATTAGATTTTGCAAGTGATAAAAACAGGGTCAAGATCACAGCAAGATCAGATTATTCTTCTTCAGTAGCTTCCTTCCTGTTTCTCATGCAGTGGTCATTTTGACAAACTCAAGACTCAGTTTTTGCCATCAGTCCGTCTGTCATGCTGTCTGTCTGTCAGTGTGTCTGTCCAAGATTCTCATTAGTGTGATATCTCAAGAACGAGGGGTTGAATGTTTGTAGGATTTATATGGAATTGTGATTGTAACCAGCAGATGAACTGATTAGACTATGGAATTGGTCCAAACAAATGTCTGAAATAGTTTTTCATCTCTAGCTTCCTTTCTGTTTGAAGTATATTTTAAGGGTATGTCTGGCATACAAATTAGTAACAAGAAGGACTATACTTGGCGTGCCATCTGTGCCATTTGTTTATATTTGTTACAGCAACAAAGACAAACTGTAAGTGCAGACAGTGTCTCTAAGATGCACGGAACCGTTACTATGATAAGATACTGCAAACAATGAGAGAGAGGGATTTTGGAGTGGATAATGTCTGTATATCAGCGATGCGTGTGCAACACAGTGGACCTTGTTTCCCGTGCACAGATTGCACAGCTAGTTTTAGGTCTTTTATTTGTTTTTAAGATTGAGCAGCCCATGTTAATGATGTATATCAGTTCATCTGTGTTCATAATAGTTAAAGAACCCATTCAGAAGGAGCGTATGCTAGAGTGTATGCTGGTTAATTGTATATATTCTCTCAGCTGCATTTTGTGGGGATCCTCTTAGAATTCACTAGATAGTAGCCTGTAGCATAAGTTAAGCCTCTGCTGAATAGTTCATCATTTCAAAGAACAGCATAAGGAAATGTAGTTGTGTGGAAAGCTGAGGGAGAAAATGCCATGCGTAGTAAATCCTTTCCCACTCTATGAAAGCATGAAAATCGGCTCAGGTATGACATCATCTGTTTTCTAGAGAGTTCCGTGGGCGAGCACTGAATCTAACGCAAAGAGCAGCTGGCAGTCAAAGGCACAATACACTCACACACCCTGCCTTTGTCCAGTAAAGGACTGTCAACAAGCTGCTTGAGCTGGAAGGGAGCTCAAGCGGCGCAACAGTAGCTGGTCATGTGCTGCCTAATGCTTGTCAGACTCGGGCGTCTGAGAGCGGGGATTAAGTTATGCTCGGTTTTTATGTACATTCTGCAAATAGATTTAATATTCACATGGCTTTTGTTGTGGTTTCAGTCTTAAGCCTTCTGAGCCCTCATTCAAAAGTACATTTTGTGAGTAATAGAAGTAAAGGTGTAGGTTTGTGCAACTCAGTAGACTGATGTATTGTACATTTTGATATAGTTTTATCTGTGCTATTGAAGGAGATGTATTTTTCTATTCCTCTACAATGCTTTATTGTTTGTGTTGCTCTTTTCTTTTTGTCTTCACAGGGGAGATCCAAATTTGGTCAAGCTCAATGTCGCCATTACATGTGGCTACCTGCTTTATGGTGAGCATTTTACTCAGGTTTTACCATTTCATCATGCGTAATAATGTCTGTTTGCTGATATCCACACCTCTCCACTCTCTCAGACCTGCTGCTGCTAGCCTGCAACTGGAGCACCATGGGAGACAGCTTTTTTGTGTGTCACCACTTGGCGGCACTCTACGCATATGGATATGTGCTGGTACGCATAGTCATTCAGTATGCAATGCTAAAACTGATGATAACCTGAAGGTTTATTTTTCCTGGAAATAATTTCCAATTGCATTTTACTTCTATTATTTTTATGTATATATTGCTTATTTCTGTATCACCATAGACACGTGGGGTGCTTCCATATTTTGCAAACTTCCGACTTATTTCGGAATTATCAACACCGTTCGTGAACCAAAGGTGAGAAATCCTGTGACCTGTGGTCATTATTTTTTGGTTGCGGTTTTTTTTTTTTTTACGTATGCTTTCGTTCTCTCCAGGTGGTTCTTTGAAGCACTGGCGTACCCTCGCTCTCACCGGCTGGTGGTGGCTAACGGCGTGGCCATGGCCGTGGCCTTCTTCCTGGTTCGCATCGCTGTGATGCCGCCATACTGGGTGAAAGTGTTCAGTACATTCGGCACGCCTGCCTTTGAGAGGCTTGGCCTGGGTGCACAGGTGGCCTGGATCGTCTCCTGTGTGTGTCTGGATGTGCTCAACGTTGTATGGATGTATAAAATTGCTCGTGGCTGCTACAGGGTCATCAGTGGAACAAGTGGCAGGAAGAAAGGTGGAAAGGCAAGCTCTGATGACTTAAACCATGTCAACAATCATATGGACTGAACAACAACGTAGGCAGGGGACGGAATTGAAAGTGGCAAACTGGACCACGGTTTTAGATGTTAGTCTTCCCTGCCATACCAGGAACATGGTAGCTGCTGCTTATTTGCTAACTTGCCGAGAGAGAGAGTGGAGTCTGCAGTGTTCTCTGTTGCCTGGGTTGGAGATCACCAAGAGGCATTGTGGGAAAGAACATCAACAAGCATTACAGTACAGACCCCTATTGCTTCAGCCACAAAGTGCCTCAAAACCCAAGGATCAGAAATGGAACATAGAGATATACCTTCGAGACAACCTTCGAATTATGAAAGCTACCTTGTAAAGATTTTCTTGTCAGTCGTCTGACAGATGTACCACCTCTTGGGGTCTTCCGGTTTTTAGACACAGTGAACATTCACCCAAACACACCACTGTGCCTCTTATCTACAGGTCTTGGAGCATTTTCTTTGAACTCCAGTGATTTTCTTTTTCTTTTTGTGTCTATTCCAACATTTCTTTTCAGTTTTTTTTTTGGAAAAGCACTAAAGGCGCCACTGCTCCTCCTAACATCACATAATATTTGTAATTTAATGATTTATCCATTGGTAAAATCTCATCTCTACCTCTCTATCTTGGTACCAAGGCTCTTCTCATGGACTGAAATAGACAGAGAAAGATCTCCAATCATGTTGTCATAACCTGATAGAGTCCCTGCTCGCAGTATTACCGTCCAAGCCTCCCTGGGCCTCACCTTTCACAACAAAATGTGTCTCTGTGGCCATGTAGGGTGTGAGAAGCTTAATAAGAGTTCCTGCAGGTGCCTTGTCCAATGGCAGTGAAATGCTCATGTCACCATCACCTCTTTCATGCACGTTAGCATCATGCTTATATAAAGCCTGTATACACGTGCGTTAGGTGGTTAGCTCGGCTAGCTTGATTTTCGGCAATGCTGTGTATCCATTCTTTCAGTCTGCTTAAGGCAAACATGTCTTTTCTCTCTGCTGACAGCCCCTCAATTTGATTAGTACTTCTGTCTGGAGCCTGAGTTTGACCTTTCTGTAATTCTCCTTTTTTTTTTCCCCCTTGGATTGGTCTCAGTATGTGGCATTTTTTTAAATGTCAAACTTTGTGAGATTTCTGTTGTTTCTCATAGTCTATGGTGCTTCCTACTTACCAGCCAGTGCGTCTAAATGGTACATCTGCTTCAGCTGTCAGAACCGACAGCTCTAGCACGTGAAAGCCGACCGTGTCCTTTATTCAGAATGTATTCATTTGGGATGTGCATACAATTATTGTTTCCCTGTGTATATGCCGGCAGTGCCGTTTTGGCCCGTTTGTCCACTTTTGACTTAAGCACAAATAATAATTTCAGCACCTTGGATATCAAAATGTATCAGTTATCGCAGATAGTCGCAGATATCCTGACATTTAATTAACACAACACTGACACATGCTCTAGCACAGGGGTGCACAAGTCCTCAAAGGCCTGGGTCCAGCACACATTTTCCAGCTTTAGTGCATCTCTTAAATCCGGTAATTAACCGGTAAGTTGAATCAGATGTCCTTAAGCAGCGGAATCACTAAAGTGTGCAGTATTCTGGCCTTTTCAGGACTGGACTTGGCACTGCTGCACTAGTGTGTTTCTTCACCAATAATATTTGATTAATAAGTCCATTCATGCATAAACATGGCAATACATATGCTTCATATTATATATTAAGTTCAGACATTCAAACACCAAGCATGACTGCTACGTTTCCTGTGAATTTACACACTGCTCAGCTGAGTACCTCTGTCTTTTAAATTCATTTTGATTTAATGAATTTGTACTGAATTATAATATGGGGTTTCTGTTTGTCTAATTGTTTCATGCAGTGCTTTTTTTTGTAGTAATACAAACGCTTTAACCCGTATGAGAGTCAGTATTTTGCCTCGAAAAAAAGCATGTATAGCTCTCAAATGTTATTGGAATTCTGTATAACCTGGCACTCTGAAATGTTGCCGGAAAGAGCCGATACAGCGAGTGGGAATCGTGGAAAACGTAGTTTATTGCCTTACATTGTGTCAGTAAAGAAATTCTTTCTCAGATCTTCAGTATTTCAAGCTGTGACAAGAATCGGATCTATCGGTACAATTAAAGTTATTTACTGAGCTGTGCGAGCCAGTGCCGGGTTCTGTATATGTAATTCTAGTGCAATTCAATCCAGTGATGCTGTTCAACATAAGCTATGGGTGACGGTTCTGTGCGAGCAGCGGTACGACGTGATATGTAGCATTTGTAGGATTTCTCTCACGTGCACCTGTGTGGAGCTGCTACCAACAAATCGCACGTGTGTCCACTTTTGACTGGAAACCACTTCTTGAAATTGTGTACCTTTTCAGTACAAGTATAGACAACGTGTTAATGAAATGAAACCTTATAGTATTTGGATGATAGTATTTGAAGTTGTTATTTGCACAAGGCATGCATTTCAGTTTGGGGATGGGGGATTTATTAGCTGATATGATCACATTTCTTCATCAATTATAAGGTTACATATTTTACAGTTCCTTCATCAGTTATAACATTGCCATCTCCCAGATTTAGATAGTAAACATGGTACAGCTAAACTCTTTAGGCTGTAAAGTTTAGCACAGGGCATTAGTATTAGCATCTCTGCTAAAGATTATTTGTTTTTATTCCTTTGTACATTTAGAAAGAAAAGTCAATGAAATGCTGTCATGCTGCATGCATAGAATATACAAAGAATTAGTCTTGATTACCTAGAGTTTCTCTCAATGATTTTCATGTTGTGCAATCATTTGGCCAGGCACATCCCAAGTAATCAGATTATATATGGAATGTGAATGAAAAGTAACTGAAAAAATAGACTTAAGCCAGCAATAAACAATGGAAAAAAGTAATAAGTGAGTAAAAGAGTACAAGTAAGAATAGAACGATAATGATTGTACTTCATTTTGCATTTAACTCCCTTTTATTGTCTTTTACCGCATCATGTATATTTCCCATTTGTTTTGAGTCTCTGGATTTTAATATGAAAGTGTAAATTTAAACTGGGCATTGCAAGGCTCTGTCTCAAAACTCAAATAGCATGATTTTGACATAACAGCAGTTGTGTCTTACTTGAAATTGTCGCTTTTCAATAAATCCAAGGGCATTGAAAATCAAGGTGTTTACTTCTTGTCTTCATTTGACAGCAACGTTATAGGACATGATCATGTGAGTCATAGTGGATGTACAGTTCTCCCCTGCAGGCTGACTCTGAGTCACACCTACTACATTCCTTTAGCTAGAACTAACAATGACCGATAGTCAGCTGTGTATTTATTTGAATGTTAAAGAGAGTTAAAGTTCAGCAACAGTTGCTTCATTGAATCATTGCACTAAATGCAATAGAAGAGCACTTTAATCACATAAAACATCTGTATGTATATTATTACACTGTATTTATCAGTTTAATGTCTCTTAGCTTTATAGAAGTCTATAAACTGGATTTTAAAGCCCATTATGATTTGCTCTTTGGCTCTATAAATACCTATTTCCACATTAAAAGTGATTTAGCAGCATTCAGGTCATATGCAGAAGTCCGTTGTTTACTCAGTCTCGAATGGAAGCTTGATTGAAATGAAGCGCTTGTTAAATCGCTGCTCGGGGGGAAAAAAAATAGATTGAATCGCTTTATTTTGAAGCGGATCAGTCATGCTGATTCAGACAGAACTTTTTTTTTTTTAATGATGACGAACTGCATTAGGAAATCTCAGAGTCATGGTGCTTTGCAAATCTAACAACAGGCAGCCTGATTTCCTCCAGCACTTCAGGGATTCACACCAGAGATCATAAGGGTGAAACTCCCCTGTAGCCTATTTAGGACAAATGCTTTATCCTTTGTTTATATGTGTCCTTGCACCACTTGTTAGCTAGCTTATTAATCAAAAGAAGACTATGATACAATGAACAGATACAGGATGAACACTGAGGTCCTGGTGACATCATGCTTTCTCTTGGGTCCAATCCAAAATAGTCACGTCTTAAGCATCACTTGTGAACTTTAGACACTATAAAAATCCTTCACATACTGACCATCATAATGGTTTTACAAAGTTAGTCCCCTGTAAAACGAGTTAGTCCACTGCCAAAACTGGCCACCTAAAGATTTTAATCTGAATGAGAAGAATGCTGAGGCAGAAATAAAAACGGGGGATAGGTAGAGAACAGGAGAGGTAGAAGAGAAGTATGTGTGAGGTAGCGAACCAGGCCCTGATTGAATCCAGTCCTGCATGTGGAGTCCTGGTCAATGGGGCTGGGTCAGAGTCTGCACAGCTTTTACCAAACATGGTCACATACTGTATCACATTCTCAATGAAAATCAGGCCTGCTACACACACACACACACACACAGAGAGAGCTCCACTAAATCCCTCACATCATAGATCCCATCATACTTTTTCAGTTACAACTGTTCCAGAAATCTCTACACATGCTGAAGTTGGTAGCTGCTTACGTAGACATGCCACTGTAGTTTTCATAACAATGATTTGCTTGTAGATCTCATATGGAAAGCTTTCAGTGGAGACAGATTTGATGACAACCTCACTCACACATTTAAAGATACAGTAAATCGATTTAAATGATCTATACAGTGTGTGAGACTGCTAACACTGGCCGTCTATTTTATTCTATCCTTCTATCACTGGTATCAAATCATCATGGGGAAAAAATCTTTATATCTGGTCATTTTCCGACGATAATAATAAGATCCTCAGTGACAGAACATCTTATTCCAGTGCATGGAATCTCATCCAGTACCTATTTAATTTGCTTTTAGATACACATCCAACCTTTTTTTCTATTCACTGAGCATCTTTTGGACCCGCTTAGTCATGGTGAGAATCCAAATCCTGTTCAGAAAACCTTTTTCCTCTTGAGTTTGTCATTTGGTTGCAGCATACACATGGCTTGTATTTTTTAACATTTTGAACATCTCTTTTTAATTAAAGATATATTTTAAAATGAAGGTACACTCAAATCCATGTCCGGGAGGGGGGTGAAAACTTTTGCCATCAACTGTATATCTCATTATATCTTACATTAAACAAATCTAATTCAACTTCCTGACGATTTCTTCGAACAGGGCTTTACTCAGTATTGTTTACGTATCTTGCAGTGTATGATATAAACACATGAATTACATGTCTATCCACCTCAGAAGACATTTTCCAGAGCATATTTATTCATCGCGCCAGATTACAGACTTGGTTCTATAAAGGTTAGCAGATCTCAAAGTTACACTGAAGTACTAAGAAGCTAGGAAGGTGTTTTAAAATTCTAGAAACAAATGTTTAAAAACGCTTTCTCTTGAAATGATTAAAGTGACTTTCCAGTCAGTGGTTATGAAGACCCAGTGTGAAATGTTATAGAGCTGCTCATTCTGCATGCAGCACAGTTGGTTATTATATATCCCTCTCTAACGAATGACTGTTATCACCTACTAAACACACGGTAAAGTAGGGCAGGATGATTAGCAGCTTTGAACCAACCTACTGAATTCCTCTCTGCTTCGAAGGTTGAGGAAGCCTTCTACCATAAATAGCCAGGCAGCCTAGAAGTGCAGAACAGAAGAAATAGAGGAGGAGGGAAATCTCTGGAAAGGCCCCCTTCAGATGCTGCCACGGCAATTCTCACTTTCTCTGGAAGTTGCAATGTTTCATGACCTTTCCCTACCACAATGATATCCACAAAAACTCTTCTCTGATTACTGTCACATTGAGCAAACCAGCTAACTTCTCCTGTCAAATTACAACACAAGATTTTCTCTGTTTCCTAAATTAGCAAAATGATAAAAAAAATCTCTCATTGTGGAACATAATATAAACTATGAATCAGTACATTTCACACAAATTAGGGAACAATGCATAAAATCATGTAGATGCAGGTCAAGAGCATCTGTTAATGTAAGATCAGAATGAGGCAAAATTGCAATCTCTGCAACATCTGTGTCCATGATAGCCTCAGATTCTTCTTCTTGGCTGACAGGAGTGGAACCTGATGTGGTCTCTGCTGTTGTAGCTCATCCACCTGAAGGTTTGATGGGCTGGTATTGTGCGTTGTGAGATGCTTTTCTGCTCACCACAGTATTGAAGATTATTTGAGTTACTATCGACTTCCTCTCAGCTCATACCAGTTTGGTCATTCTCCTCTGATCCCTCTCATCAACGAGGTGTTTCAACCTCCAGACCCTCTGCACAGGTTTTTTTTGCACCATTTTGTATAAACTCTAGAGACTGTGTGGGTAAAAAAAACCCATGAGATCAACAGTTTCTTAAATACTCAAACTAAACCTTCTGGTACAAACAAACTTTTCCTTCATTCTGGTGTTTGATGTGAACCTTACCTAAAGCTCTTGACCTGTATCTGCATGACTTGCCACATGTTCGGATGACTAGATAACTAATAAGTCCTGCCAGTGCTGCTCTTCAGCAAAACTACAACATTACACTAAAAACTAGTTCTGCTTATTATTTGATTAAGGTTTTGAGGTATCCATGTGTGATTAGAGCCATTATAATTACAAATTCTTTCCTTTGAAATAGCAGTCCCACTGGGTCCCATTTCTCAAAGGGTAAATTATACAGATTTGGAGCTTTGACTGCCTTTGAGTTATACACTCAGGACAGGAAAACATTTTAAAATTCTTGCCTCTGGTGTATTAAATATATATATATATATATATATATATATATATATATATATATATATACTCAAAGAAGTATTCCTTTAAAGGCTGTGTGAACGATGAATAATGATATGATTTAAAACATCAAATGCGGTAAAGGAGTGCTTGTACTTGTTTGGAGTATTTCCTGTGTAAAGCACAGATGAAAGAGTGATATGATTCACTAAACAGTGATGTTGATTTTTCTTCATCAGTATGTTATTTAATACAAAAATATTTATTATATAATATATATATATATATTTATAAGTTTTAGGACATGATGCTATATTAGCCTGAGTTTAATTAGATGCACCAGTTAGATACATATCTCAGTGTTGCAGTCATGTATTTATGTGAATAATAAACTCAACAATGGAAAAATAACCTACATAGTTTAGTCCTATAGATCAGATGGGTCGAAATTGCTGCATAACTCTCATCCAGGGCTGTTCAATGTACCATAGCATAGCCACACTGACTCAATAAACCCACATCTGTTTTAAACCTTCCAGCTGGATATCAAGGTTCACAATGTAACTAGCTTTCAGTCTCTTTTTGCCTCCCAGAGCAGGAGAAGGTTCAGCCTCAGCCATGACCAAATAAAGCGACCGAATTCCTCTGCTGCTTCATCTCCGTCCTCAGAATGTTTACAAGAAGGCTAGATCCTGCTGCTCTCTGGAGCTACTGTACCAAAGACGTGACGTAATACTCTGCTCACGCTCTCCTGTAGCCTAATATTGGAAACATTCTTTTGTAATGTGAACAAATCTATGTCTATGGGGTGACATGAGCAACGAATCTCTACATATTACGTCTCTTTTTTTCCTTTTCTGATGTGTATCTGACTCATGCACCTTTTCACTTTCTCAAAGGTCTTTATATATTACAGGGAATATAAAAAGTCTGCTCACCACTGGTAAAAGTGAAGGATTTTGTGATGTAAAAAATAAAATGCTATAGAAACCAACACAGGTGAAAAAGGAGTTAAAGACTTTCTTGGTTACACAATTACACATTATTACACACTATTTAGTTTACAGTTATAGAAGGGAAATTAGTTTATAATTAGGCTGTCTGGTGTCACCCAGATGAAAATGAGTTCGCTTTTGAGTCTGGTTCCTATCAAGGTCTTAATATCGCCTCAGGAGGTGTTTCCTTGTCACCAAAGCCTAGGCTTGCTTGTTAGGGATAAAGTGATCTTTTTTTTTTCATTTCTATCTTAAATTTATATATTTCTCTAAAGCTGTTTTGTGATTTTTTTTCTTTATTTATCTTCTATATAAATAAGACAATTGAACTGAATTGCTTTATAGTGTTATAGGAAGGCTGGAATATACAATAACATGGTTGCATATGTATGTACACCCTTTTATACACTGGAATGGGATTGTGCTCAGAATGACCCATCACATTCAAACTCATGTTCAAAGTCATTCAATGACAAAAAGTCATCAGTGACAGGATTCTGATTAACCCCAAATAAAGAGCAGCCCTTTCTGCCTGATTTTCTTTACCTCTTGGTTTGTAAACTTACAAAGCATGTACTGGATCTCACTGTTGGAAATGATCAATTAAGATAACACAAAACCATTAGCTGTATCAGAACAACACAGTGACATTACCAAGAACAGGATGTTCCTTGAAAATTGACAAAAGGAGACTGTTAACATCCGACAACATTAAAAGCACCAAAGGAGCTCTTCAATATTGTTCACATTTCTGAAGGGTGACAAGGCAGACACCCTTTCTCACAAAAAAAAACATAAATAAATTGAATAAAAAAGACGGTGAAGAAATCGTCCACCAAAACTTTGCCAAATACACCAATCAGGTGAAGTGAATAACACTGATGATCTCCTCATCATGGCACCTGTTAGTGGGTGGGATATATTAGGCAGCAAGTGAACATTTTGTCCTCAAAGTTGATGTGTTAGAAGCAGGAAAAATGGGCAAGCGTAAGGATTTGAGTGAGTTTGATGGAGGGCCAAATTGTGATGGCTAGATGACTGGATCAGAGCATCTCCAGAACTGCAGCTCTTGTGGGGTGTTCCCGGTCTGCAGTGGTCAGTATCTATCAAAAGTGGTCCAAGGATGGAACAGTGGTGAACCGGTGACAGGGTCATGGGCGGCCAAGGCTCATTGATGCAAGTAGTGAAGGCTGGCCCGTGTGATCCGATCCAACAGACAAGCTACTGCTGCTCAAATTGTTGAAGAAGTTAATGCTGGTTCTAAGAGAAAGGTGTCAGAATACACAGTGCATGACGGGTCAGAGCTGTTTTGACAGCAAAAAGGGGGACCAACACCAATATTAGGCAGGTGGTCATAATGTTATGCCTGATCAGTGTATTATTTATGCAATCATGTGTACATGAATATTTCCAGAAACTGTTGTTTGTTGTAAAAACAAAACAAGACAGCTTATCACCCAAAGAACAACATAGCCATAGTGAAGAATTGTGGTGGCAGCATCATGCAATGTTGCGGCTTCTCTTTAGCTACACTATATTGCCAAAAGTATTCGCTCACCTGCCTTGACTCGCATATGAACTTAAGTGACATCCCATTCCTAATCCATAGGGTTCAATATGATGTCGGTCCACCCTTTGCAGCTATAACAGCTTCAACTCTTCTGGGAAGGCTGTCCACAAGGTTTAGGAGTGTGTTTATGGGAATTTTTGACCATTCTTCCAGAAGCGCATTTGTGAGGTCATACACTGATGTTGGACGAGAAGGCCTGGCTCTCAGTCTCCACTCTAATTCATCCCAAAGGTGTTCTATCGGGTTGAGGTCAGGACTCTGTGCAGGCCAGTCAAGTTCATCCACACCAGACTCTGTTATCCATGTCTTTATGGACCTTGCTTTATGCACTGGTGCACAGTCATGTTGGAAGAGGAAGGGGCCAGCTCCAAACTGTTCCCACAAAGTTGGGAGCATGGAATTGTCCAAAATGTCTTGGTATGCTGAAGCATTCAGAGTTCCTTTCACTGGAACTAAGGGGCCAAGCCCAGCTCCTGAAAAACAACCCCACACCATAATCCCCCCTCCACCAAACTTTACACTTGGCACAATGCAGTCAGACAAGTACCGTTCTCCTGGCAACCGCCAAACCCAGACTCGTCCATCAGATTGCCAGATGGAGAAGCGCGATTCGTCACTCCAGAGAACACGTCTCCACTGCTCTAGAGTCCAGTGGCGGCGTGCTTTACACCACTGCATCCGACGCTTTGCATTGCACTTGGTGATGTATGGCTTGGATGCAGCTGCTCGGCCATGGAAACCCATTCCATGAAGCTCTCTGCGCACTGTTCTTGAGCTAATTTGAAGGCCACATGAAGTTTGGAGGTCTGTAGCGATTGACTCTGCAGAAAGTTGGTGACCTCTTCGCACTATGCGCCTCAGCATCCGCTGACCCCGCTCCGTCAGTTTACGTGGCCTACCACTTCGTGGCTGAGTTGCTGTTGTTCCCAAACAGTTCCACGTTCTTATAATACAGCTGACAGTTGACTGTGGAATATTTAGGAGCGAGGAAATTTCATGACTGGATTTGTTGCACAGGTGGCATCCTATCACAGTTCCACGCTGGAATTCACTGAGCTCCTGAGAGCGACCCATTCTTTCACAAATGTTTGTAAAAACAGTCTGCATGCCTAGGTGCTGGATTTTATACACCTGTGGCCATGGAAGTGATTGGAACACCTGATTCTGATTATTTGGATGGGTGAGCGAATACTTTTGGCAATATAGTGTATGACTGGGGTTTCAATCTCAATAGAGTAGAGCATGGATATCTCAAATATCCCTTCTATTTTGGCACAAAATCTATAGGCTTCTATTAGAGATCTGAAGATGAAGAAAAAATTGGATGTGTAGACTTTTATTGCCACTTTGGACTTTAGTGAGAAACTGAATAAAGTGAAGCTTACTGGTGGAGTACAGCTGCAGTATCAGTAAGCAATAGAAGTCCAGTGTTAATTATTATTATTATTATTATTATTATTATTATTATTATTATTATTATTATTATTATTATTATATATATTAAGAAGAAGAAGAAAAAGTAGAAGAAGATGATGAAACTTAAAATTTTAAATTTCTAGGCCCAAAGCACTACAGGTTTTTTACAACCAAAAATTGTATGCGGTTGTCAGATGATGGTAGTTAGATGCTTTTTCAAAAAGTTGGGTTGTACAAAGTTTCTTAAAACTGAACAACATTTTTGTTTTAAGAACTTGAATGTTAAAGGACAATGCCAGCATTTTTTCAACCTAATGCCCAACTTAAACATCTGTAGTGAACAGTTGATTGCCATAAATTAGATATGTTTTCCAGTTACAAGGAAAAACAAGGAAAAAACAAAAGAAGAAAACCTAAAACCTAATTTATTCTCTAAGTCTAAGGGCAGTTGGATTCCATCAATAAATATTTTAGTCTCACTCTTCAATCTGTGGCTCTTTAGCAAAGGCTCAAAATCAGTCTTGCACGCTAACAGTAAAGGTTACAGAATCCCTTACCAATGCTGCTGGTATAGTTTTAATCTAACTTTCTGTGCATTTGAGCTATCTAGTAAAAACATCATTTTGGTTATTTAAACTTCTCAGTGTAGCGTCTGTGCATCATACTGATGTAGTAACCACACTTTTTTCTTTGTAAATGTTTGTCCTTGGAAAGGACAAATTATTCTGATTAAAGGAAATAGAAAGCTTTTGATGGTCAAATGTACAATACAGCACAGTGGAATTCTTTTCTTCACATATCCTAGCTTGTTATTAGGAAACTGAGATCAGACATGATTCACCCAACAATAACAGCTGGACAGTACTTAGGATTGAACCACTGACATTCTGATCAGTCACACAGAGCCTTAAACAGTAAGCCACTACTACTAACAGTAACAGATAGGAATGTAACAGACTGGATTTAACCGATGCATTAATAGCAATCAAGTTGATTTGCCTATAATTCTGATACTTAACAGTATGTTTGATATCATCATGAATTAATGGTAAGTTTTCCCCAGATTCTGAATGTTGCATATCTGTTAGAGGCTATTACATCACATCATATCCTATCATAGCATATTCAGTGATATCAGCAAATATCAAATCATTGCTCAAATCATATGGTAATTTGTGCAAGCCTGAGGTTTACACTTCTAGTAGATTAGAGATTGAGTTGAAAACTGCTGAAGTATTCCTTAAAGGCTCTGCACTACTGCCTGGAAGGATGTGAGTTGAAATCCCAGACCAGTGCTTTTACACCATTACCAAAGGTCAATGTAGGTTTTATAGAAAGCATGCACAATGTCTTAGCAAGAAATCACCTAGGCCTAGGGCCTAGTGTATCAAAGAGATGAAACATTATTTCAATGAAACTTTAAGCAAATAAGCCAGAGGAAATGAAATTTGATGGTATAATATTTATTTATCAAAACTTGAGTGAAGAGAAGAGGAGCTATTCACTGGGTTGTTTTTCCTCCTCTGCTCTGATGTTGAGCTGAAACCATCATGAGATGATAAAAAAATATATATGTTTAAAGACACCTTTGCACATCTAGTATATGCAGTTGTAACTGATCCAGTGCCACAGCAGTACCACTTTCTTTACCTGCAGCAAACGTCCACAGTATTACTTGCTTTACATCCAGTGGCATGTACTAGGTAACATTCAGAGCTACAGAGAGCTTGAGGCAAACTCATCAGACTCTCCTTCACTGTAGCCCTCTGTTTTCTTTTTCAGTGTTGTGTGTGGAAATTTGATATAAAACACCCCCTTCTTTGGCAGAGTTGAGGAAATGATTCATTTATCTAACTGCCAGAGAAGTCTACATAGTTTTCTGTGTTTTGGAGCGAAATGAAACAGAACAGTCTAGTCTACACCTGCTTCTCCATATCACCTGTGTTTCAAACACAATGGGGCCAAGACAATAGTGTTCACAAATCTGTATTTTGATCCGTTTACCCACAATTGATCCTTAATATTTTTTTTAAAACAATAAACACACTGGAACGAGCTATCCATGAATAACAGTATTCTAACAGCAAAAGAATCAAATAAAAATGAATGAATAAGTAAGTATGTAAGTAAGTAAGTAAGTAAGTAAGTAAGTAAATAAATAAATAAATAAAAAATAAATAAAAAAAAAAAAGACAGAATTATGACCAGCTATCACTGTTTCCTTTTTGGAAAAACATCTGCAACTATTTTATTGCCTGGGTTCAAATATTGTGACCATAAAGAGAAATTCCTAACACACATACACCTCATCAGCATTGTACATTCGGTGTACAAGGTGACGTGTGTGATAGTACTGGATGTCTCTGAGATTATGTGATCTACAGGGCGCTCTGGCTCATTGGGTGACGTATCATAATAAAAGAGGAAAACCAGCTCACACCAGCACAACCACCCATCAACCCATTTTTGAAGAGGAGCTCATGATCAGCAGGGATTAATGTGGTTAAGCCTACTGTTTCTATTTAAAGAATGTTTTGGATTGTCCACCTGGTTTCGACTGTCATATAGAATAGTCCAGTAATAACAAATTACAAATGGTGTATTAAGATGCATTCAGTCTTATTTAAATTATTGTAAACATACATTTTTATCGCCAAAGGGTGTACACAACTGACCATCACATTCCTATGTGCTTGTTGAATATCTCATTCCAGATTTAGTTGCCCTTTGCTGTTATAATAGCCTCTATTGTTATAGGAAGGCTTTCCACTAAATTTTTTGTGTGGCTGTGGGGATTTGTGATCATTCATCTACAAAGAGTATTAGTGAGGTCAGTCACTGATGCTGGGTGATGGGGTCTAGAGTGCAGTAAACATTTTGGTTTATCCCAAAGATGTTCAGTGAGGCTGAGGTCAGAGCTTTGTGCAGACCATCTCAAGCTCTTCCACTCTAACTTTGGCAAACCGTGTCTTTCTGAAGCTTGCTTTGTGCACAGAGCAATTGCCATGCTGGAACAGGTTTGGGCCTCTTAGTCCCAGTGAAGCTAAACTGTAAATCTACAGCATTCAAAGACATTCTACACAATTGCGTGCTTTCCCTTTGCGGCAACCTTGTGGGAAAATGTCCCTAAAATTGAGCATAAAGTATATATAAAGCAAAACTTCAGATTGAAATAAACTAAATATATTTATACTGAAATATTTGTGACGTGTTTGGTTCCAATGTGTTGGTTGGTAGTATTTTTTATTTTTGTGAAAAGTTTTTGTATGCTGTGCTGTCATGACAGTGGCATATTTCTAGTGGAGTTACAATAGAGTTTAATAGGACATAAGGGATAACTGCCAGGTCTTCCTCTAAACTCATAAAAACAAGCTTAGCTCGACAAGATGAGAATAGCTTCTTTTCTCATTTGCTATTTTCCAGTGATGTTCAACATCAACACTGAGAAATCCAACAGAGAAGTCGTGAAACAACAAACCATGGACGCAAAGATCCAGAATGTAATTCAGCTATTTGACAGAATTGCAAGGGTTACGGCAAAGATTCGACTTGGCTGGTTAGCTTATCTACAAGATGACAGGCAGCGGTGTTAGCATAAAGGTTGAAGCTTTGGAACTGTTTAAGGATGAGCTTGCAGATGATGAGTTGAGAAAGCTGGGAAGACTAAAGTGGTGCTCTTTAGGTACAGGATGAAGCGAAGGCCATGTACTGTTGGGGGTCACTATCAGTCAGTGGGCATTGCAGAAAACAAAGTGAAAACACACGGTGAAAGAAGTCAACTTTCATCACAGGATAAATCTTGGACACAGCTAAGGATCTCATGTTCATTATAAAGATTAAGATAGAGGTCTTTGAGGGTGGATTTTCCCTTTAAGCTTCCTTTATCCTTCTGTACAGATGCTGATTTTACTCAAGTGTGTGTCTGCTAAAGCAAACATAAAAAAGATATCTTCTCTTTTTTTTTAATCCAATGATCTCTGTGTCTGTGTAAAGCAGCTTATGTAAACAGAAGTACGAGAGCAGCATATTTGAAGACAAATAAGGGGCATCCGTAAATTCTATTCAGGGCGGAAAAAATGACAGCGGCTGAGTTTTAATACCATGCTGCTGACATCACCGGGAGAAAGACGTAGCGCGCGGATTGGACGAGGTTCCGGGCCAATGGGCGCGCACGGCGGACACGCGCAGACGGGAAGAGTTTAAAAAAGATTGGGGGAAAAGTGTGGCGTTGTGACGCTTCTCCTCATGCGGGGAAAAACGGGATAGTAACCGAGGAGCAAATCCCCCCCCCCAACAACATCAGCACCGGGCTCAACTTTTTACCACAGATATCTGGTGGCGCAGGATAACTGTTCTTCAGATTTTCCCCAGCTGACGCATTCCTCCACCACTTAGCTCGACTCCAGTAACTATTAAAAATAATAATGGCACAGCACTTCAGAAGCGGGCCAGCTTTCGGACTTTCAGCGGAGGTGAAAAGCAAGGTAGGATGCGAGTGCTCGCGCTAGCAGTGTGTACAGTGTGTGAGCGGGAGCGCGCGAGGCGCACGGGCGCTTTAAACCAGGAGGCGGCGGCTGCTTTGGCGTTCACGCGCCAGAGTGGCAAAACATTAGAGCTGTGAGTCTGTCTGCAGGATAGGCCTAGTTTATACTGAACCTCTTGGTAAAGAACAAAAAAGTGTTTCTGTACCTTAAGTGTGTGCATCTTCTTCTCTTTTTACGCATGTTGAAGCTTTTGTGGGCACACAATTAGACTAAAAGTCTTTACAATGATAGTGTCATAAGTCCACAACTCACCAAAATATGCTGATTTATTTGAAAAATTATAAAAGTCAAAATGGCTCGCTTTAGTTACGACTAGGGCTAGGTATTGAATTTATTAGCTACAGTTAAAACAGTGTGTGTGTGTGTGTGTGTGTGTGAAGTAACTCACAATCAGAAATACACTTTTCCTTGTCACTGGTCTGGTGCCATCAATAGCACTTTTTTTTTGATGCATAATTAGACCAGTGATGTATCTATAAAGCTCTGTTCTGCACTACCTCAGGTTTAATGCATATATCAGTGGTGGGTTTCTGAGACATCATTTGGATGTTTGCGAAACCTGCGTAAAAGTCATACCCGAAAATAATTGTTTACGACATGTCGGGTTCTTTCACTCTCTGTTCAGTTTTGTGTTTATTGCAGTGACAAGAGGGAGTGGAATTTGTTTGATTTTTTTTATTTGAACATATATGGAAATAATTAAAGGTTTTAAATAAAGATTAAATGTTCTCCTCAGAGCCCAACATGGTCTTGTAAAACATTTGGATGCATTGCTTTCTGTGTATCTCATTCACCTTTAAAAGGGGTAACAGGAGATTTTTGACATCATCTGCTCCGTTCCACAGAGAGAATCATTAAAGGTTCATCAGAACCCACAGAAATATACCTATTTAAGATTATTTTTATTCATTTTGTAAAACTTTAACTATCTGAAGAAACCCTTCTTCAATGCACTTTTATTTTTTTTATGGCTGGCACATCGAATAAAAGTCAAGTACAGTTACATTGCACCACATCAAAAAATGGTTTTTTTTCCACACATAAAGTCGAGTGAGTGTAGTTCCTGAAATAATACATTTATTATATAGACTACATCTGACAAACCTCACAGGCAGTACCAGCTTCACCAGTCAACACCAGCATCATTAGCCCCAAATAAGCAGAACTTACAGCATTCATTTTGAATGTGAAAGGCCAAAGGTTAAACATTTGTCACTGGACTGACATTCGTAGCTACTTTGTATAACTCACGGCTTACTCACACACATCAAATAGGCAACTGGAATCTGCTAATGGTCAAGAGGTTTACTCTAGATGCAGTGTTGTATCTTTGGTATACCATAACCTCCCGAGACCTAAACTATAATGATGAATGTATTATAATTGCTTAACATTGCTGTTCATGATAACTAAGTCTTCAAACAGGAAGAGGTTTGGGATCAGAGTAATAGCCAAGCTCACATAAGGATATTACAAGTATATATACATATAGAAGTCTGCAAATACTGTGATGAGGAACACATAGGAACACGTTCACGATACACACTGCCATATTGCCCAGCATGCTCCAGGTATTTTAACCATCATTATGACTGACCCTCTGGATGTAGGGGGTGTATCCACAGTCTCTGTGTCCATCTGAGTGACAGGCCTGTGACTTTCTGTTCCCCAAATAAGGAAGTACACAGCTCTCTCTGGGTCCACAGCCTCGGGAAAGTGGTGTATTGTAAACAGTTTGTGATTTAGGTGGAACACCACAGAGGAGCCTAGCCCAAGAAAGCAGAGATATGAAACCACAGAGAATTTTTTGCCATAAACTCAAATGAGCATTTGCTGTTTTCTTGGACCATCATTGCTTCAGAATGCCATGAAACTTGAAAACAAGTTGACAGGATTGCAGCTGAGAAAGTAATTACTCCAGCAATTTCATTCTGGGCTACCACACTTTTCATAAACACATTTATAACTTCCCTTTTTTAAGTGGAGCATGCTCCTCTGACTGATAAACAGTTAAACAGTCCTTGATTCAAGATAACCCATAACAGCATGCACACCATGTAGAAAGAGAAACACAGGAGAGAGACCGGTTTTGACTGCATTCCTCATGTCCATAGTGAGGGAGAAAAACAACAAATGAAGGCCTGAGCAGAATTCCTTGGCCGTAGACGACGGCTGTCCGTCTTGCATCCCATAAACGGACGTGGTTAGAGAGTGTAAGTGTTTCACTTTAAAAGGACAGCGGGACCTGGAGAGAGAGAGAGAGAGGGAGATGGTGGGATAGTGAGCTGATGATGGCTAGACAGCTGTGTGGGGTGTGACATAGAAAAATGGTGTGTATGTATATGAAAGAATGAAAGCCAGAAACACTATCCATGTGCTAGAGAGAGAGCGCGCGCGAGAGAGAGAGAGAGAGAGAGAGAGAGAGAGAGAGAGGTATGTTACTCCCAAGTTTGGTGTGCTGGAGTGGAAGCCAAGCAAACCCCTGCTGCTTTGAAATCAGTGTTATTGTTGGCTCTCTCTCTCTCTCTCTCTCTCTCTTTTCTCCCTCAGTTGTCAGACACAGGGAGCACAAACATTTCAGAAAAGCAGAAACACGACACAAAAATACAACAATATTTTGAGTGTGTTTATGCAGAAATGTCTTTTTTTTCAAATCCCTCCATCTCATGGCTGGTCTTTTAAGAAGCCCCTTACTTCAAAAAAATTGAGATCGTATATGGACAGACAATAGTGTTGAAATCTGTGGACATTATGGACAGAAATGTCTTGATGGGATATTATAAATTGTGCCCAATCTGAATATTATTACGGTTAAACACAATCGTGTAACTGAATTTTCATGTCCTGAAAATACAGTACTTACAGGGATTTTCGGAAGATTGGATGATGGTTCTTGAAGTCTGAAAGAACCTACACTTCGAAGTGTAACACTGATTGCTCTTGGGGAAGCTCTTGTCTATAAAATTCATCATCCTGGTCGCTGGTATGATGATTTTCTGTGTTGTTATGACTGTAATCAACTGATTATTGCTATAATTAAAGGGCTATAAATTAAACAGTGTACTAAGTCCTTAATAATAACATGCAACTAAGGCAGCTATTGAGAGACGCTGCATGCCTGTTGTCTTTTAGCAGCTAGAAATATGAATAGAAATGCTTTAAAGGTGCTACAATGACCCTTGTTTGACATTTGACCTCCAGCTTGCACAGAAGTACGACCCTCAGAAGGAGGAGGAGCTCAGGATTTGGATCCATGAGCTGACAGGGCGCAAAGTCCCAGACAACTTCATGGAAGGCCTTAAAGATGGAGTCATCCTGTGCGAGTGAGTAACAGCTGCAGTGACATAATGATCACAGATAATTAGTTTGTCTTAAGATGCTCGCAATTGCCTCAGCACACACATACCTGAAAATGTAAATGTGCTGTTGAAATGTAAACTTTAGATCTGAAAGTTTAGAACTAAAACTCAGCAGTTGAGGCTTTACAGCCCAGAAGCTCTGCAGACAAAATGCTTCATCATAACACTGATTATACATTCTCTAACAACTATGAATGATACTATATACACTAAATATTATAAATCTGTTCTTTCTCTCTCTCTCTCTCTCTCTCTCTCTCTCTTTCTTTCTGTCTGTCTGTCTTTTTCTTTCCCAGACTCATCAATGCTCTCCAGCCTGGCTCTGTGCGAAAGATCAACAACTCCACTCAGAATTGGCATCAGGTGAATATCCTTTCCCCCAAAAAAATCTCTGTGCATACTCATATGCTTTTCTATGAGCGTATAATAAATCCTGCAGAGATTATATTACACTGCATGGCTGTAAAAAAAAAAAAAAAACACTGGACCTATTCTTCCCTAAAGTCATTAGGGAAATTAAATTGAAGTCAGAGGTGAGACAAATATCTTGATGTAACTGCTGTAAAAATCTGCATCAAAGGACGCTTTGTCCATACATAACCTAATACACTCTAACCTTAAAGGACTGTATGCACTGAATTACTCTGAAAGCCATATACATTTCCATATAATGATAATTATGGTGTTAGTATATGGTATAGTTTAAAACACAATATGGCCAAAGGTTTGTGTATACCTGACCATGACATCACATCCATATGTAGGCCTTCCCCAATCTTTGCAATCGTTGCCACAAAGTTGGAAGCACACAGTTATATAGGATATCTATTTCAATTTCCGTTCACTGGAACAAAGGAGTCTAAACCTGTTCCAGCATGACAATGCCTCTGTGCACAAAGCACACAGTGAGCTCCATGGAGGCATGTTTTGCCAAAGTTGCAATGGAAAAAGGTTGTTCTACAAAGAGCCCTGACCTCAACCCTACTTAACACATTTGGGATGAACTGGATTAAAGACCAGACTTACTTATTGACCAGACTTAATTGGTGCTTGACCTCACTAATGCTCTTGTGGCTGAACGAGCACAAATCTCCACAGACATGCTCTAAAATCTAATGGAGATCCTTCTCAGAGGAGTGAAGGATATTATAATAGCAAAAGGAGGGTTGAATCTGGAATGGGATGTTCAGTATGGTCAGGGGGTGCTTACCCCCTGACCATACTGAACCCTCTACCCTCTACCCCATTTATACGAGCTGCCCTGGTTGTGATGGTTAGCTGTCCATAAACTTTTGCCCAGAGAGTATGAGATAGGATAAATGCTACAGAAGCAACTCTTATGTTGTGGACATATTCATTGGTGTGTTCCAATAGTTTTGCTGCTGCTGTTTAAGCAGATGTTCTTACAGCCAACAGCCTTTAGTTCAGCCATATATCAGGATTACACAGTCATGAGCTGTCTATAAACATCTTACCACTATGAATTTATTTATCTTTACTGGCTACTTTATCCTGGTCAGTATGGTTCCTGAGAATATTGTGGATAGTGAACCCAGAGGAAACCCACACAGCCATAGGGAGAACTGGAAGAACAACACACAGACAGTAACCCAAGTTCACCCTTTGGAGCTGTGAGGCAGTAATGCACCTTCATGCAGTATGAATACATTCTGACAATAGTTTTGGATCTGCAGTACTCAACAAGATTGGCCTTTGCAATAGTTTCACAGAAACCAGCAATATGTTCCAAGGTTTAAGAATATTTATTGTGTTCTGTGAGACTGAAAGATAATGAAGATGTTTTTGAAAACTGTAGTTACTGTAGTTTCAGCATCACACCAATGAATTCAATAAATTGCACATGAATGTAGGTCAAACCTACACAGCACAGCTTCCCAGATTGTTTTAATACAATGCAAGGCACTTCTTCAGAGGGCTGATATAAGCCGTAGGCATGCGTGATGGTTCTGTCTAATGATTTCTGATGAAATTTTAGCTAATGGCTCTCAAATAAAGCTGTCTTTAAACGCCAAGGAGATATTCTGAGACATCCCAGATGTTTTGCCTTGTAATATATTCTGTTTTTCTCTGAGTACTTTAATAGACAGTTAGTGTATTATTGTTTTCTCATCTGCTGAGAACCAGATCTGTTTCTAACACATGTTGTGTTATTTCTTCCTCCATAAAATAAAGAGGACACCACTCATTAATTCCAGATTTGAACAGAATGTGTCATGCCATTGATCTGCTCTGTATTAAAAGTGAATACTGTATGCAAAGATGGCTGTACCTTTTACATACATGCTCTTATTGTTTGCAGCTGGAAAACATAGGCAATTTTGTCCGAGCCATTCAGGATTACGGTCTGAAGCCCCATGACATCTTTGAGGCGAATGATCTGTTTGAGAACGTCAACCACACGCAGGTTCAGTGCACTCTGATCACACTAGCTGGGATAGTAAGTGAACTACTACATTTCTACATTACTACATAGATCTACTTACATTTCTGTCATATTTTCCCTCCATGTACATTGTATATTCATGCAGATCTGTTTCTTTTGAACACGCACACTATAAGCATAACATTTTTTGCATGACGATGAATTAGATCCTCTACTCCACACTCCATCATTATGCAGACATGCTTGTGGGAATAGAGTAAAGAATGAACAGTGATCTCATAGGCAGTGCTAGAGAACGCAAGTGTGTAACAAAATGTTTTCATGACCATCGCCTTTCACGTGACCCAAACAAATCCAAGCTTTTTAGTGCTCTCTGAACTGAAGGGCTTTTTGGCAGTTTTTTGGAGGCTAATAATAGCTTTATTTGTATAAGTGATTTTGTGCATGTGAGGCAGTGATTTCCTGAATCTCCTCCATTTCTGAGCTCCAAAGTTTTTTACTAATGTTTATGTGAGGTAGACAAAATAATGGAAAGACCAGACGAAAACAGATTTCACAGTAAAACTGTTTAATGAACCCTTTGGACAGACTTATAGCAAAGAAAATGTAGAAAAGAAGAAAAAAAAAATCTTGGATTCCATTATACTGTGTACATGTGTTTCTTATTATTTTCAATATCACTAGAAATGTACTCCTCAATATACTGTAAGAGAAGATATTGGGCTAAATTGGTAGTAGTGTCTCAACGGTTAAGGCTCTAGTTAAGGCGCTAATCTGTAGGTTTAGAGCAGGACCCTTAACCCTCTCTGCTCCATGGGTGTTGCATGAAGGCTGACCGTGTGCTCTGACCCCAACTTCCTAACATGCTGATATATGTGAAGAACTGAATTTCGCTATTTCTGTAAAGTATATGTAACAAATAAATGGTGCTTATTCCTAATTCCTTTTAAAGGCCCACTATCCAAAAGGCTGTTTATAGAAGTCATTTATTAATCAATAAATCTGTTTGCAAATCATTCACCATAACACATTAAGAAATGAATAATTAATTAAAGGACGAAATGGCATTTTAATCAGGCGGTAGTCAAGTAATAATGATGGAAGAAACCAGTTATTTACACCAACAAGCTTCTGTAGTAGCCAAATCGGTGTCTTTATAAACAAAACTTACATTTTTAAGTCACCTAACCCAGATTTCTCACCTTACACAGTTGGTGTAACCCTAACGTAAACAGAAATACATAAAATGTGAAGCATATGTATTGTTTAGTTTTTATATACTCGAATTTCGATGTATTTTCTGAGTATAGAGTGTTATTAATTAGGTTTGCAATTTGAGCAATGAGCTATGTGCATTTTAATAGCAACTGTAAAATAAAATACACTCGTTGTCAAATAGTAAATCTAAAAAAGATTTCTAGATTTTTTAAACCACATTCACTTCAGTTTCCTTTGCAAAACTTCAGCCAACACGCCTTTAAACGTACTGTATAAATAAATGGCACATGAAACTAACCATGGAATAAGAGGCAGAACAAATTGCGAATGTCAGAATTCATTTAAAACTGCTTTAAAAACCCAAGTGTGAGCCAAGCGGGACAGTGGCGAAGTGTACAGCCTGTGGTCAGGCAATCAGAAATTTATATTCACAGAGAATTCTTACAGATGGACAGATGGATTTTGTGACTTGTTTTCCGCCTAGCAAATAAATAAGAACGTGGCTCGTGTACTAATAGTGTCACAAAAAATGTACACAACAAAACACAATAGAGGCATATTTTTATATATGAAAATATTCATTGACAAGGCAATTGATTATCTAACAAGCGCATCATGCTTTATTCCTCTTACACCATATCAATTTGCTGACAATTATATTTATTGTTTTTATTAAAGTGCATCATGCCATATTTTCTATCCTTTTATAGTTACATGTAATGTTGTGGAATAGCTGCAAAAAGGAACTTCTCATTTGCTGTCGAGAAAGTCCATGAGTTCTTCATTTTTTTTCTGTCCTGTTATCTAGAGACTTGTTTTTCTAGTGATCTTGAAGATAGCAAAAGTTATTTTCTTTCATTTTTTGCCTTGGTAATAAAAAAGAAACGTTTTTTCCTTGATCTTGATAGCAAAAGTTATTTGCAGGGATCATGTAGCATACTACCATTGTTGTGGCCAGTGGTACACTGTCATCGAATTGGTATCATGGTGATTCTGCAGTAATTATATCTTATTTTATTTTGTTTGTCTTGAGAGATACATACCATTTAGGCGGCATCGATCAAACACCTTTCAATAACCACCGAGATTTTCCGGTACCTCAAACTGTTTGGCAATGAAACTGATATTTAAAGATCAGTATAGTGTCCATGACAGAGTTGTTGCAGATTTCTGAGTCTCCAATTCAGACGAACTAGTGACAGACCCTAATTTGGAAATTTTCTAGCGGTTATAAACACAAGCCTAGACAGAAAAATTTAACTTTACTAATCCCAAAAGGGAAATTTGGGGGGTGGGGGGGTATACAGTAGTGCAACTCCACACAGGCTCTGGATCAACCTCAGGAGCTCAGAACTGCAAGGCAAAACCTGACCTTTTGTATTAACACCTGATTAAAATAAAGATGGCCTCATTCTTCATGTACATCATATTTCCTTAATAATGCATTTTGACATAATGAGAGAAATAAGCCGTGAGCTCGGGAAACACAACTTTGTTATCTTGAGATCACAAGAAAAATATGTTGTGATCTCAAAATAACAAAATAATAAATAACTTATGGCCTTTCTGGACCTGTGGAGTCATTCCTTCAGCAGTCTTGTTTTTTTATTCTTCCTTTTAAAATTAATAAGACTAGCAGCTTGTCATTTTATAAAGTCCCCTAGATGATAAAGCTTCATGTCCTGTATCCTCTGTAGACTCTTCTAAAAACTCTGGTAGAAAGGAGACTACTCATATAAATGTTAAATATATATCTCGTGACAGACATATTAATTATGTCAGTTTATCTGTCATTATAGTTGAATTAACCTTTTAAAAAAACCCTAGACTAGAAACCCATTAAAACAAATTGTCTTATATTTTGTTATATTCAGAAAAAATGACTTAATTTAACAGTGTTCATTTTTAACAAAATCTAGAAATTACAAGGAAACTTCCTAAAAAAAAAAATCAAGCAAGTCTTGACACTGTCTTCACAATTTATTATAAAACTTGATCCCAATCTCATCAGTATTAATTTATTGACAATGCAAATTACGTAGAATTTTCTTTTCTTAGAAAATGTGTGTTGAACAAAAAAACAAAAGAAAAAGCCCTTGTTATAGATTATGGTTAGAATCCACCATATAGATGCCTGTGAACGAGCTATTAGGCTACTGTAGAAATAATGATGTATTAAATGTATTAAGGATTAAATTATTTATCAAATCAGCAGTAATGCTGAACAGGCTTACCTACAAGTAATATCATTTCAGCCCCATCTTGCACTAAAGTAATTATAGCCATACAGTATAATGTGCCTAAATATTGTGTTACAGGAGTAAACTTTAAGTAGATTTCAGGACAGCATGATATATGTACATAATGTACTTATAGCACAATTTAAAGACATTATCAAAGAATAGCTTCGTTTGTATGAGAACATTCAACAGTAGCTTCATTTCAGTGTCTTAAGGATTTCAAGGAGTTTCTTGTGGTTTTTGCAGCCAAAAAATGTCTGTAGCATTTTTTCTTTTTTTTTATTATTTTTTCCCAGTCACAGGATTCATGTTATAAACTACTGCCACATGTATAATTGCTATCTATTATAGCTGTACTCATGTTCATTGTACATGAAACACATGAATGCACGTTGTCATGATGTCACATGACATATATTGGCACAAATCTGCAAAGAATCTGTGGAAAAATTCAAAGATCCTCCAAATATCATGCTGGATTTTGCATTCATTTCTATCATAGCTAAAATCATAAAATCCTGGAGGGACTGATATATCATTCAGTGACAGTGGAGTGCCGTTTCATTTTATAATGCATATCATTAATTGATCCCCTTTTTCTGTGTACAGGCTAAATCTAAAGGTGTCCATACTAAATCTGACATCGGGGTGAAATATGCAGAGAAACAGCAGCGTAGGTTCGCCCCTGAGAAACTGAAGGAGGGGCGCAATGTTATCGGGCTTCAGGTCAGTTTCTGTGTCTTGTTTTTTTGGTCTAGTAAAACTTAATATTTTTTTTATATCCCAAAGAGTCGGGAGCCAATGGGAATATGTTGAACTACACTGATCAGCCACAACATTATGAGCACTGAGAGGTGAAGTGAATAACACTGATTATGTCCTCATCATGGCACCTGTTAGTGGGTGGGATATATTAGGCAGGAGGTGAACATTTTATCCTCAAAGTCGATGTGTTAGAAGCAGGAAAAATGGGCAAGTGTAAGGATTTGAGCAAGTTTGACAAGGGCCAAATTGTGATGGCTAGACGACTGGATCAGAGCATCTCCAAAACTGCAGCTCTTGTGGGGTGTTCCCGGTCTGCAGTGGTCAGTATCTATTAAAATTGGTCCAAGGAAGGAACAGTGGTGAACCGGCGACAGGGTCATGGGCGGCCAAAGCTCATTGATGCCCATGGGGCTGGACCGTGTGATCCAATCCAACAGACAAGCTACTGCTGCTCAAATTGCTGAAGAAGTTAATGCTGGTTCTGACAGAAAGGTGTCAGAATACACAGTGCATGACGGGTCAGGGCTGTTTTGAGAGCAAAAGGGGGAACACAATATTAGGCAGGTGGTCATAATGTTATGCCTTGTCGGAGTAATATGTTGATACAAAAAATGTTACAGTGGCTGAGAAAATGCAGGGAGTGAGCATGCAGAGCATATTTAGTTTTACTCTCATTGGTTTCTGACTTTGTGGATACCGTGTATTAACACTGATAATGATTTTGTTCTTTTCTTATTTGGACTCTTTCAGATGGGAACCAACAAGTTCGCCAGCCAAAAGGGGATGACATCATACGGTACAAGGCGTCACCTCTATGACCCCAAAGCTGGCATGGAGAATCCTATGGACCAGTCAACAATCAGTCTGCAGATGGGAACTAACAAAGGAGCCAATCAGGTGCTTATGAAGTATAACATCACTGCTTCATATTATAACTATGATCTGTTTTATTTTACATTATTGATAAATCCTTCATATGTTCATATACAGTATATGGTCAAAAATATTGGGATACCTGACTATCACACACATACAATACAGTGCTTGTTAAATATCCAATTCCAAATCCAAGGCCATTAATATGCAGTCGGTCTTCCTTTGTCTCTAATCTTCATGGAAGGCTTTCCACTAGATTTTGTGAATTTGTGCTCATTCAGAGACGAGAGCAGTAGTGAGCTTGGGTGAGGAGGCCAATCAGTGTTCCAGTTCATTTCAAAAGTGTTTAGTAGTGTTGAGGTCAGGGCTCTGTGCAGGACATTCAAGTTCTTTCATGCCAATTTTGGCAAAGCATGTCTACACTGAGCTTGCTTTGTGCACAGGGGCATTGTCATGCTGGAACTTAGTTCCAGTGAAAGGATTGTAATGCTACTGCATAAAACGGCATTCTACACAACTGTGTGTTTCTAACTGTGTTGCAATAGTTGTAGGGAAAACAAACATATTCTGATCATGTAATTGTCAGGTGTCCACAAACCTGGTCATATAGTGTACAAGCCTCAACTATTATTTACAATATTCTTATTGTTGTTCTTGCTTCTCAGTCTGGTATGACAGCACCGGGCACCAAGCGACAGATCTTTGATAAGAAGCTGGACATGGAAACCTGTGACACTTCCATCGTCTCACTGCAGATGGGTACTAACAAGGTGGCATCGCAGTCAGGCATGACTGTCTACGGGCTGCCACGTCAGGTCTACGACAAAAAGTACTGCACTTACCCCGAAGACTACATGGACAACGGCCAGGACATGCAGATTGACGGATACCAGTACTCTGACTAAGACGCCTACACACTGCCGCGTTTTTTTTTTTTTTTTATTCACTCATTTCTTGCCCACTTTTTAAAAAATGTAAACCTCATCCTGTGAGACCACGCAAACTGCATCGAAACCAGAACATTAGGTCTAATTTAAGATGGAATAAAAAAAAATATGTACGTTTGTAAGGTTTGTAATTTTATGCCACGGGCTGCCCCTGCTTCTCACTCGGAATTTTTTTTATATTTTTATTTTTTGAGTGTAGCGGCTTCCTGTCACCACTTTGCATGACATTTTGTTTTTAGCAAATGGACAAAAAACTATGCTTCGAAAAGATCTAGAAAATCTAGAATATTTATGATTCCTTATAGTTGGATATAGTTTGGTTTATCCACTATAGCTCCTGATGATCACAAGTCTGCAGACATAAAGTTTGGCTCAGAGGAAGTAATAGCAAAAGTAAAAAAGGATGATATGGTACTAACCAAGCACAGCAAAGCTGAGGACACTCACTAACATCTAAAAATTCTATCCACCTTTTATGAGAGAAGCTTTGTTGCTTAAGAGGACACCTGAGAAAACGCAGCATTATTCCAGTCAGACAACCAAACTCAAACCTGTCCTTTTTTGGTTCCTGCGATTTGCAGTCAATGTTGTGTTCTTTCTCTTTCCTTCTGTCTTTTGCACCATAAATGCATAAGAAGATGGTTCACAGATGGACATATCATTTAGCCGCGAGGCTTTAAATCAAGCTAAAATCTACAGGTGCAGTACAACATGACGTGAAGAATGTAATGTGCACCACTCCAGTATTGCATGGCTTTTGGAAGTGTGTAAAATTTGATAGATTGTTTCCATTACAGCTAATTGCTAAAACACACTCTGTGCCTTGAATAATAAATTCGTCCTGTTCACTTCTGTTCATATGCAGAAACACAACCCAGTGCCGCACAGTACAGATTAACCAGAGTTCACTTTATTAAGAAGGTTTCTATGAAGTACGTTTTGGGGAATTTTAAATGGACTTGGGTCAAGGGTTCAGAACTTAGTCATAGAGAGCCAGATTCTAGCAGTAGGTGGTGATTTCCTTGCTTAGTTATTAACTGCAAGATAAATCAGGTGCCACAGAGCAGGAAAATTGAAAAAGCTTAGTTTTATTTGTGCAAAACAGGAGTTTCCTGCAGTCTATTGACAAACATGAGAATGAAGACATCATTCCATGAACTTTCTTCAATTGAGTGTTAATACCTTTCTAAAGAATTTCGTCTTAGAATTTTGTTTAGCTGTTGGAAATCAGCACATGGAAGTGTTTATAAATGATTGCACATTGCAGCCTTCAAGATCTTAAGGCTTGTGGCTGGAAAAGTGCACAAAAAAGAGCACAAAAGTGGACCGTGGGCAGCGTCTGAGCCTGAGATGAAACTGTGCTCCATAGACATACATTGTTAAAAAAAAAAGTGTTCATTAAATGGTAAACAGTTCTATGTTTCTAAAGGGGATCCATATGGAAGCATTTTTCAAAGGGAATCCCTCAGATGTTAGAACTTTTAAGCAGCGAGTGGTAAGTGTAATAATCTGTTGGGTGAGTCTCCAGCATCAGGAGAATGTGGTGAGAATACACACTGGAGTTGTGTGAACTGGCTCTTTAACAACAAAAGAATTTTTGATTAGATGGAAGATGACATTTGGGCAGCCGGCACCCTTAAGTGAAAGATCAGGTGCAGATTGGGTTTCACTAAGGCATAGGATTGCTTAAGTGCTTATGTCCATATTAGTAAATCCCCTCCAGAGAAAGAACACAGCAACATTCTTACACATAGTTACAGAAGCGCTGCATTACTTTTCAACTTCACTTGGAATTTAACAAGCCAGTGCAAAAATGCACGGGTTTGTAATGATTTTAAATATGAGTGCATGCACTCACAGCAATGTACTCCAGTCTAGGTCATTATCGGAAGAAGGCTTGCAGACGGTAATATTAACTTTGTCCGTCAAGGCCGGACCTAAAAATACTAGAAGACTGATTGCAGCTGAAATTGGAACGTTATTATATGGATAGATTTATGACATGATATTAAAAATAGAAATGTTTTCAGAAAAGATGCTGCCAGACTTATAGAGAATTGTCTCCTAGCTAAACGGCATTGGACACTCTAAAAGCTTAACATTGCTTAATGCACCGGATTTCTCTGACACTTTAATAATTGCTGTCTAGTGTGAGAAGTATGAAGCCTTAAGTAAAAAAAATAAATCACTGAGCTGATAAAAGAATCATTTGTTAGAGAAGATGAAGAATTTGTTTTGTCTCATAAATGCTACAGCACAGTGAAATTCTTTGTTAGGAAGCTGGGGTCAGAGTACTGAGTCAACCATGATATAGCAATCTCGGAGCAGAGAGAGTTAAGGGCCTTGCGAGCTTGAATCGTTGAGCCACCAGTGAAAATTAGTGATCTGCGACAACTCTGAAGATATGTACATATCATAATAATAATTTATACCATTATTTATAATGTAAGAACGACAAATTGTACTTTTTATCCATTTATAGCTACATTTAATATCGTGGAACACCCATGAAACAAGGTCCTGTTATCAATTATGGTCTCACCATCCAATATTTTTATCTCTCTCAAAAACCATAAGACATAAAAATGCAGCTTGTGATGTTACAGAGAGCCTGAAAAGCCCTCCGTCCTGAAGACTCAAAACCTCCGGCACTTACAAAGCACTGACACTGTCTTCTCACAAGCTATTGATTTTTTTATATAGTGAACAGTCGGCTGTACAAGTAGCTATGAATGAGTTGTTTGTACAGCAACAATAACCTATTAGAAGTAGCAGATTAATATAAACACTGTTTGAGCCTGTGCCGTTGTCAGTGCTATGCTGTAATAGAAGCAGAATATTAATCAACAATTTCACAATATAAAGTACAGCGTCTCTCTTCTAGTGAAAAGACAGCATAGATAGGTGCAAACACCAGCCCTACACTTCAGTACTGGATGAATATTGCTGATTGAAGTGACTTATGACTCTTACTAAATCCTAGAGGCACGAGGCATATTTACCCCCAATATTCATTCTGTAATGACAGCTGACCTGACATTTTATTTACTCTTTATTCTGCTAGCTAGTGTGCACGCTGATAGTGTTTAAACCAGCAAGGAAATCATATGAACTGTACTGTAGTTATTGCCAGGACGAAATGCATTTCCAGATGAAAATATGAATACTTCTCTCGTGCAGCACGTGGCCGTTGGTCTTCATTCCAGTGTTTCACAGAGCCATCTTGTGGTCATGTTACAGTCTGATAGGAAGAAGCATAGCTTCCTGATGGGATTGAGACAATTCCCTATACCTAAACTACTATTATACATCTCTCTTTATTGCTTCACTACCACAATGACGTAATAACTTATTAATGTCAGAAGGTTTATTTATGCCAAGGCTTTCCAGTAAAATCACAATAAAAAGCAGCCACATGTGTCTGTGTCAAAGTTGTGTAAGAAACTACAATCATTTAACTTCAAAGCAATGGATACTACACTATATTGCCAAACGTTCTGGGACACCCCTCCAAATCACTGAATTGTTGTTTTTCAAGGGTTTTGATTTGCCCCTTAGTCCCAGTGAAAGGAACTCTTAATGCTTCAGCATACCAAGACATTTTGGACAATTTCATGCTCCCAATTCAAGTTTGGGGATGACCCCCTCCTGTTCCAACATGACTGCACACCAGTGCACAATACAAGGTCCATAAAGACATGGATGAGCAAGTTTGGTGTGGAGGAACTTGACTGACTTGCACAGAGTCCTGACCTCAACCAGACAAAACACCTTTGGGATGAATTAGAGCGGAGACTGTGAGCCAGGCCTTCTCATCTAACATCAGTGTCTGACCTCACAAATGCACTTCTAGTGAAATGGTCAAAGATTCCCACAAACACACTCCTAAACCTTGTGGAAAGCGTTCCCAGCTGTTATAGCTGCAAAGGGTGGGGCAAATCTATATTAAATTCATGTGCATGTAAATATCTTAATGGACCTTGCTTTGTGCACTGGGGCACAGTCATGTTGGAACAGGAAGGGGTCATCCCGAAACTGTTCCTACAAAGTTGGGAGCATGAAATTGTCCAAAATGCCTTGGTATGCTGAAGCATTAAGAGGTCCTTTCACTGGAGCTAAAGGGCCAAGTACAACCCCTGAATTCAATGATTTGGAGGGGTGTCCCAAAACTTTTGGCAATATAGTGTATATTAACTGCTTTACTTGATATTGATCTACTGAATCTATTGACTCACTGCTAATGAGTAATTGATAATGTTGATGTTTTCTTCAGTGGCTCAGTGGTGTCTTCAGTAGCTTTAGTTTTTAATTATTAGTATTTTTTCTAGGGGCAATGGCACAGTGGGTAATGTTGCTGGCTCACAGCTTGAGATTCCCTGTTTCAATCTGTGTGTACTATCTCTCTGTAACCATGTGGGTTTCCTACTGCTTCCCTGGTTTTCTTCCAACTACAAACATGCCAGTAAGTTGAATATCTAAGAAGGCTTGCCTCTAGGTATCAAGGAGTGTGTGCATGGTGTGCTACTGGGGTTTCATACAGGGTTTAATCGCAGCCAGCATAGGTTCTGGTAACACAATTATCCTTATCAGAATAAAGTGGTTAGTGAAACCAAATCCCCCACCCCTTCAGAACCCCAATGGCAAGAGTGTGGATTAAAATAACAGACATTCCAAATCTACCTTTCGTTTGCATACACCTTTACATGCTCAAGGTTATATAATGAACCTTGTAAATCAGCCTTCCTTAAAATACCGTGTTCAAATAACTGCACAATGACACTCGTTTCATTCCTAACAAGGAAGATGCACATGTTTTTATTGACATTTCCTCAACTAGTCATTAAACATATAAAAACCTGAATGTCAACTTAAATGTTTACAAACTAAAAAAAAAATGTAGAAATATGTAGGTCACAAAAACCAGTATTATCAAATGCACCAACACTTGAGTTCAGCTAATTTCCTGTGTGTCTTCACATTGTTTAATACTAACAAAAGGGAACACAGTGATTACATGTGACTGAAAATGATTCCTTTGCATCAGGAGACAAACTGGATGTTTACAGGATACATTTCATGATAGAAAAATACACCTTGTAGTCTTGTAGGGCCATGCAGTCTTCTATGACCTCTGACCCTATGAAATGAGCTACTGATTGGCTGCTTCGCAAGCGTCGATCCAATCACTGTAGACATCCACAGGTTCTGAGAGATCTGAGGGAGAGGTTAAGGAAGAATGATACTCTAAATGCTGCAGATGTCTGGTTTTCTGAAAATTTGCTGCAAGACCATTTGATTACCCATAGTGCACTTCAAATGCAAATATTTAAGAAAGCATAAGCCATATTTTATACACCGATCAGGCAGATCATAAAAACCAGTGAGGAGAAGTGAACATCACTGAGTATCTGGTTACAGAGGCACTTGTCAGGAGGTAGAATACATCAGGCAGCAAGAGAACAGTCATGCAGGATGCATTGTGGGAAGAAAACAAGCTGGCAGATGCAGTGTGATGCTCTGGGCAATGTTCTGCTGGGAAACTCTGGGTCCTGGCATTTATGTGGATATAACTTTGACATCTACCACCTACCTAGACATTTTGGTGGCACCAGGAGGACCTACACAATATTAGGCAGGTTGTTTTAATGTTACGGCTGATCTGTGTATAATACTGAACAGACTTTCTGTCAGGTTTAAGATGTGCAAACTGACTACCACTTAGCCTGCACATCATTAGACAATTTCAGCAGCTAGAATCACACAAAGTGTTTACATTTTTATATTCTAGTCTCTTTTACAATCATAGTCACATCTACAATCATTTCCCAAGACTTGATTTCTTCAAGGGTGTTTTGTGTTTTGTTTTCTTGGCATCTTCTAGCAAATACTACTGTTAGGAATAAATTCTAAATGATGATACAAGATCTTAGAATCATGTCACATTACAAAACACAAGGCTTAAAAAAAGGCCTCACAAGGAAGAGGGTTTAAAGTTGGTTAAAAGGATACAGGTGATGGGAGTCTGGAACTCCTCCAAGCACACAGTACAAGATATTATACCTGTGTTTCGACTTCGTTCCCTAAAAGACAAGAGAAAAAAGTGCATTAAGCATTTTAAAGAAATATTTCATATTTTATGAAAGCAACATCATAATTTTAGCTCAACTGGAGTCATTATACTTTAAACAAATGTAATGCCTTGTTAAAATATTTTAAAAACTAAATAAATAATGACATGAAAGATAAAATGTGGGCTGGCCTTAGATGTGCCTTATTCGTAAGTGTACTGTGGTCTCAGCATTTTCACACTGCCGAAACACATCTATGTACTCGTCTACCTAGCCAGAACTGAGAAACCGGACAAAACTGTGCAGATTTTTAAATGCCATTTTTACTGTTGAGAAAATTACAATGGTAACTGATGTATTTGTCTGAATAAAAAATCTTATACAAAACCACTATATATGCAACCATAGTTTTTTTATAATAGGTTATAATAGGTTCATTCTTATTTTCTTGAATCCAGCATGCAGCAGCTGGAAGTGTTGAGTAAGACCCCCTTGAATACACTTAACATCAACCAAAGCTCAACACCATACAATAAAAAAAAATGTCTTTCCAGGTCTGGCTTTTTTTCCCACATCTTACTGCTATGAGTGTTAAAACAGTTGATGTTCATGTGGATGTGGAATTACATTTTAACATCGCAGGACTTCTCGTGGTTACAGAACGGGCAGGTAAACTGCGTGTCCAGATTTCCAGTCATTTTCTTCTTGGGAGGAGGCTTTCGCTTCGACTTTCTGCGACCCATTGATACCAAATTTCTCTGGAAAAGGATTTCTCTAGTAAGATTATACAGAAACACTAACACAATATAATTGTCACTACATGTTCTGAATATACACATGATCAGTCATAATAACATTATGAGCACTAAGAGGTGAAGTGAATAACTCTGATTATCTTCTCATCATGGCACCTGTTAGTGGGTGGGATATATTACGCAGCAAGTGAACATTTTGTCCTCACAGTTGATGTGTTAGAAGCAGGAAAAATGGGCAAGCGTAAGGATTTGAGCAAGTCTGACAAGGGCCAAATTGTGATGGCTAGATGACTGGATCAGAGCATCTCCAAAACTGCAGATACTGTTGCTCAAATTGCTGAAGAGGTTAATGCTGGTTCTGATAGAAAGGTGTCAGAATACACAGTGCATGATGGGTCAGGGCTGTTTTGGCAGCAAAAGGGGGACCAACACAATACTAGGCAGGTGGTCATAATGTTATGCCTGCTCTGTGTATTCAGCGGTTGTTGGGTGTCAGATGGGCTGGTTTGAGTATTTCAGAAATCTCCTGGTATTTTCACACAACAGACAAAAACAAAAAACATCCAGTGTGCAGCAGTACCACAGGCGGCAACATCTTACATGGAGATTAGCTAGAAGGGTCCACTCTTTACAACTGTGGCGAGTCTGAGGCTACAGTGGACACAGACTCACCTTAACTGGACAGTCAGAGATTAGGAAAAGATCACGTGATGTTTTTCAAACCTTTAGGCCTCGTTTATGAAAGCTGCACTGAGGGTTATTTTCCACATTTAGAGTATATGTTCATACAATTATACGTGGATGATTTTTTTTGCTGCGAATGAAACCTCATTAAAAAGACACAAGCAGCGGGATTACAAAGCTTGCACGTGCTTCTCGTTGTTATGGCAACGTTAACGTTACACCTTGCGCCTCGCACGCGCATAACTTTGGATCGCGTAATGTGCCTTTAACCCTAATTCATGAACTGTAAAGACACAGAGGGCCGAGCTAATAAAAGAAAGATTAGAAATTTAATAACGTTATTAACTACATTTTTTTTAACTAAAGCCCCGTGTTTGCCGGGAAAAAACATGCAGTTATTATAAAAACAGTCACAGAGATGAAGTTGTAGCAGATGTGTGTCTACCTATGTAGTCATAAGACACGCTAAATACCATATGCTAGCTAATAAGGACACTTTAAATACAGCTTATAGACTAAAAAGCACATTTTCAACTAAACTAACCGGTTCGTTTGAGGGGCTACATTTCAAAGTGTATTAATTAACAACGCATCAAATCCATGGCTGTATATTAGTTAGCTATCTGGCTAAGCTAAACAACATAACACAGAAACTGCACGGGTAAACCAGAGAACTGGAGGCCTGGCTAAAGCTAGTTAGCAAAGCCTGGAAATCTGCTTTTCATTTACATCAGCTATGGCTACAATAGTATGTGCTCTGCCACTGGTTTTGCATTATAAAAGTCACAAAAATAACTTAGAATTTCTTACCGGTTAGGAATTTACAAAGAGCACACACACAGCAAATAAACACAAGAGAAACTTCCGGGGAAATTCTTTCTCCGTTTAATAAAGCATGTGCAGTCGTTTACAGTGCTGTGTAGCGCCATCTACAGCCTACATCCTCCACATCCGCCAGAAACTTCGAGTACTGTTACTGACCATGTCCATCCCTTCATAGGCACAAGCTACCATTTTCTAATTCAGCATAATAATGCACCATGTCACAAAGCAAAGGTTGTCTTAAACTGGTTTTATGAACATGATAATGGTCTTCAGTAGAGCTCTGAGTCCATTAGAACACCTTTGGGATGTGGTAGAACTGGGGATTTGCAGCTTGAAAGTGCACCTGAAAAATCTGCAGGAATTATGTGATGTCAACATGGACTTGATTCTCAATTAAATGTTTCCAACATCTTGTGGAATACATGCCATGAAGGATTTAGTCTGTTTTGAGAAATTAGGGAGGCACCACTTAGTATTGGTATAGTGTTCCCAATAAAGGGTTCAATGAATGTAAATGTGTTGTTCTGAGAGATTGTTTTAGATCTATAATGCCTTTTTCTACCCCTATGGAGAAGTTTGATATTTTTATGGTGGTTAAGGAAATGTTTGGTATTTGATCACTGAGTTGATGACCGGTAGGTTCGTACTTCTTTGCATGGTGTTCGCTCGGCTTCAGTCCGTAGCCATATCTGTCTTATTATGCGTTATTCATTTGATTATGTATTGAAGTAGATTGGCAGTGAAGCACTTGGACTTTCGGGCTTCCATGCATTTTAGATTTCTGTTTGAATCTTGGTTTGGTTTGTATTTTTTGTGATTATGTGAATTTGTGATTATAGAGTCACCCAAAACAGGTGATGGCTGAGCTGAGATCACTGCATTGCCATATTAGAACAGGTTTGGGCCCAGTTCCAGCTCCACTGAAGACAAAGCATACATACACTATATTGCCAAAAGTTTTGGGATGTCTGCCTTTACATGCACATGAATTTAATATAGAGTTGGCCTGCCCTTTGCAACTGAAACAGCTTCAACTCTTCTGGGAAGGCTTTCCACAAGGTTTAAGAGTGTGTTTATCGGAATTTTTGACCATTCCACTAGAATTGCATTTATGAGGTCAGGCACTGATGTTGGACGAGAAGTCCTGGCTTGCAGTCTCCGCTCTAATTCACCCCAAAGGTGTTCTATCAGGTTGAGGTTAGGACCCTGTGAAGGTCCTATACACTCCAAACTTGCTCATCTATGTCTTTATGGACTTTGCTTTGTGCACTGGCGTGCAGTCGTGTTGAAACAGAAACTGTTCCCACAAAGTTGGGAGCATGAAATTGTCCAAAATGTCTTGGTATGCTGATGCATTAAGAGGTCCTTTCACTGGAACTAAGGGGCCAAGCCCAACCCCCTGAATTCAATGATTTGGAGGGGTGTCCCAAAACTTTTGGCAAAATAGTGTAGGTATGATACTAAGTATTCTACATTATACAAAATGATTTTTTTTTAAATGTACTTACAGATCTTAACGTACAGAACCAAATGCATCCGTAATTTATGTTATAGAGAGAACAAGTCGAAATATTTTAATCTTTTAACACAAAACGCTTTTACAGTACTCTGGCATTTCCCTGATATCACAATCAAAGGCGGAGCTTCACACAAGCTCCAGTTCTTCTATCCTATGGATGAACAATATGAGTCGTCTTTATTTAAATACAGGAGCCTGATTGGTGGTCCTGAATTTAGAGGCGTGTCTAAAGGAAAGGGAGCGTTACGCAACAAGGAAACGTACAGTATGGCTGCCAAATGAGCAAGTTGGAAGCTGAACACATTGAACCTGGAAGCGGAATAAACAAATCGGGTAAATAATTTGTAGTGTTTTTTGGTGCAACAAGGGGTGTGGGAGTACATAATGGTATTTTATGATTTCTAACTGTTTGGAGCCACGATCAATGAAGTCGGTTCTTTTGAAACAGTAAACGCGGTGAGATCAGAGGCTGGGTAGAGCACAGTGGTTTAAGCGTTCACGTTATAAACAAAACGATTTCATAACAGTTTGTATAGATGTGTGTGTATATATACATATATATGCTAGGAAATATAGGCCATTAGTAATTCTGGCGATAACATGCGTGTCATGCAGCAAGGCCTTATCTGTAAAAACACCTTATCTTTATTTGAAACATGTTCACTTGGATTACTTAGGCTGCATGTTGCACACACAATTTCAGGTCATACACAGAGTTCAGAATTTATTTCGGCAAACCCTGCATGCTACGACGAATATCCATTCCATATCCATATCCAGAAACGATTAAAGGCATAAAATAGAGTACATTTCTATGAGCAGTAATTGTGTGTGTGTGTGTTTGCTTCTGAACCTTTCAGCAACAGCCACTAAAAGACCAACTGCAGTGCAATTTTTCAAAACTCGTATCAAAGGCATGATCTGAAAGTGTACTGTTTCTTTTTGCATTATGTCATGTTCTATAATGTTCCTTCAGCGTGTATCCCCCGCCCTAAAAAGTTGTGAGGTGACGTGAATCAGGTGCCATGGCGTCATGAGGAGAGCGCGAGCATGGCGTTATGCTGGAGTGCTACACAAATCTATACAACACTAATTCGTTCTTGCCTTGAACTGATTCCTTGAATATTACTTGGCTGTCATTTGCTGGCAGGTAAATACTCTATTGAAGAGCGTCTTTTCTTCATGTCTCCAGCAGGGTGTGACAACAGCATACACCAATCAGTCATAACATTATGAGCAGTGAGAGGTGAAGTGAATAACACTGATTATCTCCTCATCATGGCATCTGTTAGTGGGTGGGATATATCTGGCAGCAAGTGAACATTTTGTCCTTAAAGTTGATGTGTTAGAAGCAGGAAAAATGGGCAAGCGTAAAGATTTGAGCGAGTTTGACAAGGGCCAAATTGTGATGGCTAGACCACTGGGTCAGAGCATCTCCAAAACTGCAGCTGTTGTGGGGTGTTCCTGGTCTGCAGTGGTCAGTATCTATCAAAAGTGGTCCAAGGAAGGAACAGTGGTCATGGACAGCCAAGGCTCATTTATGGAGGTGGGGATCGAAGGCTGGCCCGTGTGATCCGATCTAACAGACTGTTGCTCAAATTGCATAAAAAGTTAATGCTGGTTCTGATAGAAAGGTGTCAGAATACACAGTGCATCACAGTCAACAATGGGGACGTGAGCTTCAGAACTGGACCACAGAGCAATGGAAGAAGGTGGCCTGGTCTGATGAATCACATTTTCTTTTACATCACGTGGATGGCCGGGGGTGTGTGTGTCGCTTACCTGTGGTACACATGGCACCAATGTGCACTGTGGGAAGAAGGCAAGCCGGCGAAGGCAGTGCATTGTGCAATGTTCTGCTGGGAAACCTTGTGTCTTGCCATCCATGTGGATGTTACTTTGGCATGTCCCACCTACCGAAGCATTGTTGCAGACCATGTACCCCCTTTCATGGAAACAGTATTCCTTGATGGCTGTGGCCTCATTCAGCACCAATACAATATTAGGCAGGTGGTCATAACATTATAGCTGATTAGTGTATTTTCTCGATTTTTAACACCATAAGAGTCAACTGCATTGTGATTTACACACACTCACAGGGAGGTGGAGGCCGGAATTGAACCCCCAACCCTGGAGATGCGGGACCTTACCCAGTGATACTTGATTAAAATCCTGTGTAATGTCTGTTTTTCAGAAGTTTAGAATGGCCACTGAGGGAGAACCGACAGATGTGGTGAAGGTGCTTCACCTATTGGTCATGGCGTTTACATGGGGCATGCAAGTGTGGGTGTCATTCATTGCAGGTAACAACATCCTCATCCTTCATCATTGTTACTAACAACTACACCAGTCCATACATACTAGAGTTAGATATTATGGACACCATACTAGATTATTATGGTATTGCTGCTGGCAGTAATTGTGATTTGAGATGTGTACTGCAATACCTAAGAAGCGACATGGTTAAAGTTAAGTCTGTGATTTACAGGGACATTTATGAACTGCAGTCTTGTATTGCAAAGACCATAATATGTTGTGAAGTCCTAATTGACATTGGTTTGATACATTTCTTTCAGGGTTTGTGTTATTGTCCAAAGTCACTCTGCACACGTTTGGCTTAGTTCAGAGCAAACTTTTCCCCATGTATTTCTACTGCTTGCTGGGCAGTAACACAGTCAGCTTGGCCATATACGCTGTCTACCATCCCAGAGAGCTGCTGAACTGGCATGAGACTACACAGGTGAGCACAGCTCTGGTTCCTTCAGGATGTCTGTGAGTCTTTAACAAGTCTTAATTTGTCTAAAATTATCAGTTTCCGATTAAAGACTCTAACTAAAGTTGCTTAGGTAGTTGCTTCTAACTTAAGTTACTAAAGTAGTACTTGCAAGGTGAGCGCTGTTAAAATACTGTAACAAAGATTTATTTTTTCTTGTCTTCCACCCCCCATTATTGTTCATTCATTCATTCATTCATTCATTCATTCATTCATTCATTCATTCATTCATTCTCTCTCTCTCTTTCTCTCTCTTTCTCTCTTTCCCCTTTTCCTAGATAATTCAGTCCTAACACACAATTCTGTTTTTTTGACAGATGGCACTGTTCTTTGTGGCTGTGATCATGGCAGGGTTGAACGTGCAGTGGTTCAGTCCAGCTGTCATTGAGCACTTTCTGGTGATGAGGGAGATCGAGCAGGAACATGGTCTCGGTGGAGAGATCGGCTTTTCCACCAACAGAGAGCGCTATGTCAAACTCCGTGAGCAGGATCCAAAATACAAGGCCCACAGAAAGAGCTTTTACCGCTACCACGGCCTGTCTAATCTGAGCAACCTCATAGGCTTTGCTTGCATCACCGTCAATCTCATCTACCTGGCACTTAATTTGTCTTCACTATAATGTTATTGACCAAAAACATACAACCAGTTAGTAAAACCTGTACATGTATGTTTGATACGGCGGGCCAGAGCAGAACACACCTAATTCAGTTCTGAACAGGAATTCACTGAACACAGCATAAAAATGATATCTTACCATGTAAAATATGAATATTCTCTTGTTTTGACATGTTTTATATATAAAAAAATGTTAAGCCTATTTCTAGACATATTTTAAAATGCCTTGTTCCTAGAAACAAGCAAAATGATCTGCCAACAGAAGACAGGTTTAAGCTTGTGACTAGTAAAGATTTTTAGAATTTTGATGGCTTTATATTTGATTCATTTGATACAAAAATCTCATAATGTAAAATATTTGATAGCTTTTATTTTGTTCAAAATATTTATACATGCTAAAATATCATTTTTTGCATTGAATTATCCAGACCATGAGGGTATTTTTTTCTGTTTGGGTTTTTTTCATCGACTATTATCTCCTATATCCTATACAACACTATACATGAAAATGGCACAGATAATTGTACAGGTACGGTAATAACAAGTAGAAGATGATGGACCAATCAAATGGCTAAATCATAAAAAAATTAAGCACAATAATATTCTGAATACTACAGAAATTTGGACTATACAAAGTGTTGATTTACTTTTATTACATTAATTGTGTTATGTTACTGTGATTTTCACTATAGCACAGCTAAGAGTAATGGGTTTGCATTATACAGCTATACTATCTGAAACTTATAAATATATGCAATATTAAAGCTATCATAATCCATAATTAGTTCTCATTAATGTGAAAGCATTTAGTTAATGTGACAGCAAAACCTGATTTCATTTATTTTCAACTGCATTTGGAGAAATGAGCACATTTCCTGAGAATATATGAGGAGTTAGTTTGTAAATGTTTTAGTGTTTTAAAATTGACATTAATTTGAATTTGTATTGCATGTATAAAAGTGTTATTTTATATGAATGAACCATAAATCTGCTCTTTCACAGTTCACAGTGGTTTGGCATATCTCTCTCTGTATTAGAAAAATAAACAATATAATATAGTCATGATATACAATATGCTACATTAAACAAAATGAATCAAAAATAAACAAAGATAATCATTAGTTGAGCATAAAACACCACAGTCATTTATAATGGTGCTGTGGAGTCAAGTGTGTGTCAAAATATTAACCTCAAAACACAAAAACCTTTACTCTGGCTTTTCCCTAGTCTCTGAAATCAGAAGTGCAAACTAATAAAGGGTGAAAAACAATTGGAACCCATTAAAAAAATTCAGACACACAAGTTTACGAAGGGAAAACAACCTAGAAAGGATTACAAGCATCTGAAATCTTTTTGCATTTCTTGGCAACTTTTCAGCTCCACTTGCACCGGACTCCAGCCTCTAGTTGAGCTATAGGACATATCCTCATATGCTCTCATTCTGACAACAAATGGAAGTGAGGGAAAGGTAAAGCTTGTTTAGCAGGACTGGTCAAATTCTAATAGCACATTTCAGAGCGGAATTGAAACCCTTATGACTTTGCACCCTCTCTGCTCGAGTTAAGTGACAGTGATTTAAAGTCATTGTCTATGCTATACTTATAGGTTGAACAGTTCAAAAATTGACTTGAGGAAAAGTCAGAATAATAGTCTAGGATATGAGAAACGTCTGTCTATATGTGGCCCTGTGATGGACTGGCGACCTGTCCAGGGTGTACCTCTGCCTTTTGCCCTATGTGCGATGGGATAGGCTCCAGCGGACCCCCGTGACCCTAATTAGGAATAAGCGGGAATAGATGATGGATGGATGGATATGAGAGACATGTTAAGACCAAAAAGAATGGCACACAGTTACCTAACATAGCGATAACATTACAATCTTCACAGGAATACCACCAATTAAACTGACATACCATCATTTATGCATTCAGTCCTGCTTTACAGCAAACTTAATTAGCTACAAAACAAACAAACAAACAAACTTAACAAGCTAACCAGGCCTGTGTAGGTTGTGTTCATTCGATTTTTGATTCTAAATTGAAAAACAAAAATTGAATTACGATGCCTTATTCGTTTTTTTTTTTTAATTTAATATTAAACGCAGAAAAAATAAAAAACGCTGTTTTATTGTTTCTGAACACATGAAAAAAAAGAGAAAATGGCTTGTTTGTTCATTTTTCTCTATTCGTTTAATCATAATAAGTGTAGTAACTCTCACCAAACATGAATGCCCTAAAGTGCATCGTATTTCCATTATTGAAGAAAATCACAGCTCCTGGTGCATATAACAAAGTGGTACAGTTGTGGTTTACATACACCAGAATGTTAATAGTTTCTTAAAATATGAGATGGATAATATAATTTTTGTTGTACTGCCTTGAAAAAGCTATTTCACAAAGTTTACATACAGTCCACAAACCAAATTAACTGATTTTATCAGCTTGATTCTTAATACCAAGCATTATTGCCTGCAACAGCTGTATGAATGTGTTGTGGTAGTTGTTTTGTTTGTACTAAGAAGTTAAACTTACCCCTGTTCTTCAGAACTGTACTCCAGGTTCTAGACCTTATACACATTGGTGATTGTGACAGTGTGACTTTGGAGATCCATCTTTTTACAGTAAAGACATTTGAGGCACTCACATTCAACTACTACACTAAACTCTGATCATGCTGTTATAAAATATCATGTTTTCACAACAGTTCAACAGTTTAAACTGCAACTACTTAGATTAATGTTCTTCTATTTTCACAATCACAGAACCACACAGTTGAAAGGATGTTAGCATCAATAGAATGAACAAGCTTGGAATGAACACATTTTTATTAAAGTAACAATGATTAAGAATGGTCAATATGACTTGAACTTTTGTTACTCCAGGCAAAGGAATTCCCAATGTTTTGGCAGAGGGTGGATGTAAGAAGAAGATCTTTGAGGAACTGTTGCCACATGCCAATGAAGCAGCTGATATTTATAAGACTTTTATAAATTTGGAAGACATTAATGAAGCTACTTTTATTACTTCTTGTAGGCCTTGAGCAGCCAGCTTCTTCAATTCTTTTAAACACACCCTGCAAGCCATCATCTGTCAACTTTTTTAGGTAACTTTGTAAAGAGAGTGGGGAAAAACTGGAACTTTACCCAGACAAAATGAGTAAGAAACTTTATTTATTGAATCTCTCCTTCAGTATACCTAGAATGTGTTTATTCAAGCTTGTACAACTCTACTGATGCAAGGTTGAAGGTTGAAATAGCTGGCATGTGAAGATGGAGACACAGTATCTGGCAAGCCTCCATATCTAGCAATTCCTGGTCCACTAGCTCCACAAGTGCAGGCTTTAGAGGATAATTAACCCTATTATTTATCTCTAGTCACATACTTTCTTAACCCTCTCTGCTCCAGGGGTGCTGTATCATGGCTGACCCTGCACTCTGACCCCAACCTCCAAGGATGGGATATGTGAAGAAAGAATTTCACTGTGCTGTAATGTATATGTGACAAATAAAGGCTACTTCTATTTACTTCTATTTCAGCTGTGTGGTTCTGTGATTTCAAAAACATTTAAACATTAATCTAAATAGTTACAGTTTAAACTGCTGGTGTGAAAACATGATATTTTATAACAGCATGATCAGAGGTTTTGTAGTAGTAGTATCAGAGTAGTTGAACGTGAGTGCCTCAGATGTCTTCACTGTAAAAAGATGGATTGTCAAAATCACCAATGCGTATAAGGTCTAGAACCTGGAGTACAGTTCTGAAGAACAGGGGTAAGTTTAACTTCTTAGTACAAACAAAACATTCATACAGCTGTTGTTCACACTGTTAAAAATTGTCCCGTTAAAAAACAGTAACTGGCATCACAGTTGCCAGCAACTGAAGGGCGCTGGCAGGTGAACCTGAGAAGCCTGCTTGTTCCGTGTCATTCGTGTGATTACCTGTCCTATTGTTCTCTCCCCTGATTGTCTCACCTGTACCCAGTTTACCCTAATGTCTAGGGTTCCTTTTGTGCATGTCTTTGTCCGTGATTGTTTTACTGTTACTTGTGCCGTGGTTCTAGTCCGGCGCGTCTACTGTTCATCTTTAGTATTAGTCTTCAGTATTCTCGGTTAACTACGCCATGTCTCGTCACCCGTCTGTTTCCCAATGTCCTGTCTTTATGTAATAAAGCAGCGTTTCGCTGAGTCCTGTGTGGGTCTACATTCAGCCACGTGCCGGCATAGGCACGCGCACCACGGAAGGTCGGGTTCGAGCCCCGCCTAGGGCGAGGATCCCGGCCGTGACAGTAATAAAGTAATATTTATAAAGTAATAAAAAAGCTCTCTGATGTTGCCTCCAGTAACATGAAGAACCACACTGGTGATAACCGACTCCCAAGCACAACAGCTACAGGCAGCATTCAGCTGTCATGTGCGCAAAGGTTTGCTCCCTAAATCATTATTGTTTAACGCAGTCTGATGCTTTGCATAAAAGCGGTGAACTTTGACCATCTGTTCATCTTTTTAAAGCTGCACACAGTAGTTCTTTATTGTTCATTCTAACATGGCAGTCGTTTTGGACTTGCCAAAATGATTGTCATATTATGTATTAAGCATCATGTAAAAATAATAGCTCAGTTGCTATTACAGAATGCAGCTGTTTGTTCCAAATTGCTGTTAATTTTTTTAGATAACTTTGGGGAAAAACTGGAACTTTTAACCAGACAAAAGGAGTTCAAGTAGATCATTTTAGTACTGGTTTTGGGTCACATGGTCACATGACCTAGAAGTGACAGTGTTGACAATCATGTAACACATGATTTGTTATTGAGTTTTCTGATTTGTTATTGGGTTTTCTGATTTGTTATTGGGTTTTCTGATTTGTTATTGAGTTTTCTGATTTGTTATTGGGTTTTCTGATTTGTTATTGAGTTTTCTGATTTGTTATTAGGTTTTCTGATTTATTAGGTTTTCTGATTTGTTATTGGGTTTTCTGATTTGTTATTGAGTTTTCTGATTTGTTATTAGGTTTTCTGATTTATTAGGTTTTCTGATTTGTTATTGGGTTTTCTGATTTGTTATTGGGTTTTCTGATTTGTTATTGGGTTTTCTGATTTGTTATTAGGTTTTCTGATTTGTTATTAGGTTTTCTGATTTGTTATTGAGTTTTCTGATTTGTTATTAGGTTTTCTGATTTATTAGGTTTTCTGATTTGTTATTGGGTTTTCTGATTTGTTATTGGGTTTTCTGATTTGTTATTAGGTTTTCTGATTTGTTATTGAGTTTTCTGATTTGTTATTGAGTTTTCTGATTTGTTATTGGGTTTTCTGATTTGTTATTGGGTTTTCTGATTTGTTATTAGGTTTTCTGATTTGTTATTGGATTTTCTGATTTGTTATTAGGTTTTCTGATTTGTTATTGGGTTTTCTGATTTGTTATTAGGTTTTCTGATTTGTTATTGGGTTTTCTGATTTGTTATTGGGTTTTCTGATTTGTTATTAGGTTTTCTGATTTATTAGGTTTTCTGATTTGTTATTAGGTTTTCTGATTTGTTATTGGGTTTTCTGATTTGTTATTAGGTTTTCTGATTTGTTATTGGGTTTTCTGATTTGTTATTAGGTTTTCTGATTTGTTATTAGGTTTTCTGATTTGTTATTGGGTTTTCTGATTTGTTATTAGGTTTTCTGATTTGTTATTGGGTTTTCTGATTTGTTATTAGGTTTTCTGATTTGTTATTAGGTTTTCTGATTTGTTATTAGGTTTTCTGATTTGTTATTGAGTTTTCTGATTTGTTATTGGATTTTTTGATTTGTTATTGGGTTTTCTCTCATGCTTGCAGCCCCCCCCCCTTGCAGATCGCCAATACGCACCTATTTATCAGTATTAAGTTTGCCCCCATGTGAAATAAAAATAATTCAAACCATTTATTTTAAAATATGCTCTTGATTTTAGATAACACATGTTGATTATTCTATAGTATAACATGAGTGTGGAGACAAATTATTTTTAAGTCTGTTTTCCATGCTTCCAGTGATTGCTTATGCTAATTAGATAGTTTGATGGAAAGTTTACTACATTTGCAGTGTGATGGACAGTAACAAAGTAAATGTAATTCGTTACTGTACTTAAGTAGCTTTTTCCAATATCTCTACTTCACTAAAGTATTTTGAAGCAACATATCTTACTTTCTACATTATCTCACATCTATTGATACTTGTGATAGATGAAAAACACAGTTGTCCAGTTACAGCTCAGCACAGCAAACATTATTTTTTGACCTTTGTAGCTTTTGGGTTTCATTAAATGCAGCGTGTGCAAACATTTAGTAGAGTAATAAAATCACAGCCTGAAATACCTGTAACCTACGATGGAAGATAACTTTGACCCCATCCCGCCACCCACGCACCCATGGTCTTATCTTCAGGATTTGTTTCAAGTTGTAGAACAGAAGAGCCTTTCATATTCAGGTTCCTGCTCTGCCTGCCACAGCTAATCCTACATCTTAAAAGAATTCAACATCGTATTTGAGAAAACAGGTAGAGGTGAGCAGGTCCTATGATAATCAGAATGTTGATTTTCTGTAATATGAAATCTAATGTTAGCTTGCAACTACAAAGGATTTTATTGTGCATGTGAATAAATCTGTCATTATCTTAATTACGCCGTTACGCTTACGTCGTTAATTAGCTTAGTAACTTAGTGGAATCAGTAACTCTTCAGCAGCATGTTAACGTTACTAATGTTATTCAGCAACACAATAACCCAATAGGTCAATTTTTATTGTTGATATTTGACCAGTCACCAAGTAAATTTTCTTTTTCATATGTTTTCAGGATAAGAATACTGTACAAGTACTGTAATTGCATATCACACACCAAAGCATTAGTTACTAAATACTAAAAGGAAACAGTGACCTAGCTTTTTTTCTTCTGAATCTGTAGAGCAGCAAGTTTCTCTTAAAGTGAATCTGCTTAGATCCTTGCTTGTCGTTTGTTTAAAACTCCCAGGACACAGGAGTGTCCAGCACACATTAGTTATTCTGTATGAGTTACCAAGTCAGACTGTCCTGCTGTAGTACTTACTATTTTCTTCTTCTTCAATGTATATCTTTTAATTTTTAAGCACTTTATGTAGGAAACAATGTACAAGCCTCAGACTCCGTCTTCACGGGCGGACTTAGTGATATGGGGGCCCTAAGCAATTCCAGGTATGGAAATCTTGTGCATGTGCGATAGGAACGTTCCACTATTCATGAATCATGGGGGGGGCGCATTTGAAAAGATGTAATAATAACAATAATAATAATAATAATTCAAATCTTAATGGTTATAGACAGACCATACAATATATGATAGAAAAGTAACAAGTACTATATGATTTATATAGGCTTCTTGGTATTGGTCGGGGCCCCCAATTCCCCGGGGTCCTAAGCGGCTGCTTACCTCGCTTATTGGTTAAGTCCGCCCCATGTAGTGCCCATGCACAAATACCTAAATTGTTCACTGTAGGTTTACCACAAACATTGCCAGGCGTTCATCAGAAGTTTGCAACAAACCTAATTTGCATATGAAAATATGAACTTGTTTCAAATTTGCACAACTATTTGCCAGGATCATGTTTTTGTAAGGGTGTGCCCTGTTACAGCACCCCATATACCCCTTGTGTGCCTTGACTGCTCAGAATAATGTTACCTGACATCCGTATCATGTTCATTTCTAAGACTTTGTATTAGCAGGCATGTGTGAATAGTGACAGTACTGAGAGTGACAGATACTTCCAAATAAAATGAATGGTTAATTACAAAAAAAATGACAACATTAGAGCTGTTAAAATGCGGTACTTTTTATTTTAAGTGGAAATTTAAATGGAGGATTATTGGAGTAACTGGGTATCTAGGGTATTTTTGTACTTTAACCCTCCTGTTATACTTGGGGTCAATTTGGCCCCATTCACTGTTTAATGTCTTTAAATACACTAAATGGTCAAAAGACATCCCTCCAATCATTCAGGTGTTGTTTTTCAGGGGTTGGGCTTGGCCTCAGTTCCCGTAAAAGGAACTCTTAATGCTTCGGCATACAAAGACATTTTAAACAATTTCATGCTCCCAACTTTGTGGGAACAGTTTGGGGATGACTCCTTCCTGTTCCAACATGACTGCACACCAGTGCACAAAGCAACGTCCATAAAGACATGGATGAGTGAGTTTAGTGTGGAGGAACTTGACTGGCCTGCACCTCAACCAGATAGAACACCTTTGGGATGAATTAGAGTGGAGCCATTCCACTCTGAGCCATTCCAAAATTGGGACATCTGCCGTTACATGCACATGAATGTAATATGGAGTTGGCCCACCATTTGCAGCTACAACAGCTTCAACTCTTCTGGGAAGGCTTTCCACAAGGTTTATGTACTGTGTATGTATAGAAATTGTACTATTTTCCAAATGTTATAGACAGCAAAAATCTGTACTTAGAAATAAAATAAAACTGTTAAAATCAAAAAAATATTTTTTTTCTGTCCAATGATTCTGTCAATCAGTGAGATTTTATGGTTATTTGTAAATTTTTCTATAGTCATGCAATAGAAATTCTGGGTGTTTAGGAGAATGGGGTGGTGGAGTGGTGGGTTGTTTTATTTATAAAGCTATTTAGGTAGTCAACAAAGAAACATAAATTACCTGACAAAAAACCTGTGTGAAATTATATTCTAGGGGTTTAAATTAAATTTAAACTGGTGTCAAATTGACCCCAAGGGCAAAACATGTTATACACTTAAGAAAAGCTGGAGGGTTAAATGTAAATCTGGAATTCTTGCGGGCCAAGCAAGGTTTTATCCAGTCGATTTTTAAAATGATTGCATCAGACGTTCAGCCAGCAGTTTGTGGGTTGGAAGAGTTGGCACTGAGTTGGAAGCTAAAAACACTGAACATTGGTCTAAATAAACAAACTGGGTAAGTAAAGTCCTTTTTTGAGTCCATGCCCAGTGCATCAAGCAGTGTGAGAGTAGGCAATGGCATTTTATCATTTATCATCAGGGACTGGACAGAGCATAGGGTTTTAAGCATTCACATTACAAATATAATGATTACATACCACCATATATATATTTGTTTGAATAAAGTGCTTAAAATATTAGTTGCATTGCATTGCAATTGCTGTTGCATTTTGAAACATTTTGAGACATACTTCAAACTGCTTGAAATTATAATTGCATTGCTATCATAAAGATTTATTCATAATCTTACTTAATACTTCACTTTGTAGTTAAAACACTGGGTTCTTACAGGTGCCTGAAATCCTTGAAAATGCTTTAATATTAATATAGAGTTTTCAAGTTTTAAAAAGTTCTTGGATTTTGGATAAAGTGCTTGAAATCATAGTTGCATTGCTTTCACAAAAATTACTGAATAGTACGTTTTTCAGAAGTGTACAATGGCCACTGAGGGAGAACCGACAGACGTGGTGAAGGTGCTTCACCTATTGGTCATGGCATTCGGATGGGGAATGCAGGTGTGGATGTCATTTATTGCAGGTAACACCATCACCATCTTCCATCACTGTTAGTAGCACCAGTCCATAGATAATATTAGATTAGATTAGATTAGATTCAACTTTATTGTCACTGCACATGTGGGTACAAGGCAACGAAATACAGTTAGCATCTAACCAGAAGTGCGTTTCGCAGTGCAAATAATTAGCATATATAATAAGTATATAACAATAAATAATTTGCATATATAAACAATATACAAAAATATATAAATAATTTGCATATATAACAGTATATAAACAGTATACAGTGGGAGGTAAATGCAATGAGTAAATGCAGTGAGTGCAAATGAGCAAATGATTGTAGTGGTGCAATAAAGAAGGTACTGTATACCATGAGTGCAATGATTTAGATGTGTGCAATGAGGAAGATATTGTATACTATGATAAATAATTTGTACATGTAAACTGTACACAGAAAGGGTTATATATAGAAAAAGGTTATGTACACTGATAATAATGTACTCAGTCAATGTGTGTGTGATCGGTGGAGGCAGAGTTCAGCAAAGAAACAGCTGTGGGGAAAAAGCTGTTCCTAAACCTGCTAGTCTTGGTCCGCAGGCTCCTGTAGCGCCTCCCAGAAGGTAGGAGGGCAAAGAGTCTATTGGCAGGGTGATAAAAGTCCTTTATGATTTTGCGTGCTCTGGTGAGACAGCGCTTCCTGTAAATGTCCTCGGTCTTAGGAAGTGGAACTCCTACGATGCGTTGGGCAGTTTTCACCACCCTCTGCAGCGCTTTCCGGGCTGACACAGTGCAGTTCCCATACCAGACAGTGAAACAGCTGGTCAGGATGCTCTCGATGGTGCAACGGTAGAAGTTCACCAGGATGTCTGAAGAGAGATGGTTCTTCCTCAGAGCCCTTAGGAAGAAGAGGCGCTGGTGAGCCTTCTTGACCAGACTGGAGCTGTTGGTAGTCCAGGAGAGATCCTCGGAGATGTGGATACCCAGGAATTTTAAGCTAGTGACACGGTCCACCACCTCTCCATTGAGATGAATAGGTGTATGTGTGTCACCTTTCTCCTTCCTGAAGTCCACTATGAGCTGCTTGGTCTTCGTAGTGTTGAGCAGCAGGTTGTTGCCAGCACACCACGCAGCTAGATGGTCCACCTCCTCTCTATAAGCAGACTCATCGTTGTCTTTGATGAGTCCAATCACCGTGGTCTGCAAACTTGATAATTGTGCTGGAACTATGTATAGGCTTGCAGTCATAGGTGAAGAGAGAGTAGAGGAAGGGACTCAGGACACAGCCTTGTGGTACTCCGGTGCCAAGGATGAGGGTGGAAGAGCATTGGCGATCTATCCGAACATAATGGGGCCTGTTGGTCAGAAAGTCCAGAAGCCAGTTGCATAGTGATGCGTTGATGCCCAGGTCTCCAAGTTTGGTGACTAACTTGGAAGGGATGACAGTGTTAAACGCTGAACTAAAGTCCAGGAAAAGCATTCTGGCATAGGTGTCTTTATTGTCCACATGAGAGACGACTGAGTGCAGCGCTGTGGAAACTGCGTCCTCCGTGCTCCTGTTCTGACAGTAAGCAAATTGATGAGGGTCAAGGGTGGCAGGAAGACAGGTTTTGAGGTGTGCCGCTCAAAGCACTTAGTGATGATGGGGGTGAGCGCTACTGGGCGGTAGTCATTAAGGCAGGATGCAGTGGAGCACAATAGCTTGGGCTAGAGACAGGTTGAATAAGTCTGTTAGGACCCCCGCCAGCTCCCCAGCACATGCTCTGAGGACACGCCCGGGGATACCATCAGGCCTTGCTGCTTTCCTTGCATTGATCCTGCTTAGTACTGCACTGTTGTCATTAGTGGAGAATGTGAGTGGCTGGAGGTCTGCTGGGAGCTCGATTTTGATTGCTGATTTTGATAATATGGTCACCGTACTAGATTATCATGAATGGCTGAAATTAGTCAGAATGTTCACTCTTTACATTTGAAAGGTCTATGATTTACAGGGACATTTTTTATATAAATTTCTGCTGTATTAATTCACAGTGGTGTGATACATTTATTTCAGGGTTTGTGATGTTTTTCAAGGTCACTCTGCACACGTTTGGCATAGTTCAGACAAAACTCATTCCTGTGTATTTCTACTGCTTGCTGGGTAGTAACATAGTCAGCTTGGCTATATATGCTGTCTACCATCCCAGAGAGCTGATGAACTGGCATGAGTCTACACAGGTGAGCTCAGCTCTGGTTCCTTCAGGATGTCTCTGGGTCTTTATTTGTCTGAAATTATCAGTTTCAAATTAAAGACCCCAATTAAATTCTCCTAAATAAAAATTTTTAGATAATTTGGTCCTAACACACAATTCTGTCTTTGTCACAGATGGCTCTATTCTTCGTGGCTGTGATCATAGCAGGTTTGAATGTGCAGTGGTTCACTCCAGCTGTCACCAAGCACTTTATGGTGATGTGGGAGGTTGAGCAGGAACATGGTCTCGGTGGAGAGATCGCCTATTCCACCAACAAAGAGCCCTACATCAAACTCCGTGAGAAGGATCCAAAATACAAGGCCCACAGGAAGAGCTTTTTCCTCTACCATGGCCTGTCTGTCCTGAGCAACTTCATAGGCTTCGGCTGCATCACTGTCAATCTCATCTACCTGGCACTTAATTTGTCTTTGATATAATGTTGTTGGCCGAAACATACAACTAATTAGTAAATGTGTACATGTGTGTTTGATACGGCGAGCCAGAGCAGAACACGCCTAATTCAGTTTTGAACAGGAATTCACTGGAGAAAGCATAAAAATTATATCTTACCATGTAAAATATGAATATTTCTCTTTGATGGCATGTTTTAAATGAAAAAACAATGAACTGCTATTTCTAGACTTTTAAAAAAAAAAAAATTGTTTATTCTTAGAAACAAGCAAAATGATCTGATAATAAACATTATTGAGTAATAATCTCATAATCCAAAATATTTGACATATATATAAGCTATCATTACAAAGTGTTAATTTACTTTTATAGCACAGCTAAGAGCAGTGGGTTTGCATTATATAGCTACACTATCTGAAATTTATAAATATTGACTCAGGTGCCTGCAATATTAAAGCTCTCCTAATCCATAATTAGTTCTCATTAATGTGAAAGCATTTAGTTAATGTGACTGCAAAACCTGATTTCATTTATTTTCAACTGCATTTGGAGAAATGAGCACATTTACTGAGAATATATGAGAAATTATTTTATGAATACTTTTCAATATTTTAAAATTGACATTAAATCACATTTGTATTGTATGTATAGACATGTTAATTTTATGAATAAACCATAAATCTGCTTTGTCACAGTTCACAGGTGTTTTGTTGTTGTTGTTTTTAGAGTATAATTACAGTGGTTGTGTACATCAGATTTTGCCTGTTTCAGGATTAGCTGTATTTGTGTATAACTATTTGTGTAGTTTGTAACATCTAAAGATCTGGCAAAAATCTGAATAATACTTGTTGAAGTGTGTGAATGTTTCACACTAGAGGGCTCTGTCTGCATTCAGGTCTCAAAATCTTTGCTCTCCATGTAACATCTCGGATTTTCCATGGTGTTCCATGATGAATTACTATGTTGATTCAGTCGTATCCACTAATCATACAGCTCACAAAGAGGAGCCCTGCGTAATCTACCTGCGTCTGTACGCTGACGTCTGTCGGAAAAAATTAACTTTCAAGGCTCTATATTTGCGACAGTGTTCTCAAGTGAATTGAATTTCCAATGTGAGTATCAGAGTTGTTTGCACAGTACAAAGCAAAGTTAATTTGAGTAACACAACCCCAATCATCACTCACAAAGGTCTGAAGATGTCACCAGAACAAGTGGCGTTTGCTTTAGGTAATTTAACGTGCAGTATAATTTTAAATGAACAAATGGTTGACTCTGGTTGATTTTTATAGTATTGATGTTAACACATTTGCACACTGTATACAGTATGTGCTAATGATACTGATGACGAAAAGCTCTGAAACATTTTCATTAATGTTTTTTATTTTGTTTAACATGAGACAAGATCACAATTTACCTTTACAGGAGTTCAGATATAGATTTAGATCGGTAATGAGCAGTCTAGATTTGACTGTATTAGGCTACTGAAATGATATGGAATAAACCCAGGGATGTTTCTAGGGTTTCATCACCACTTGGGCACAGGCTCCTCAAATATTTGATAAAATTACTAATTTAATGTAACAATTAAATTCTTCTTCTTCTTTCGCCTTTTGGGTCGCCACTGCGAATCATCTCTCTACACCTATCCCTATCTTCTGCATCCTCAACACTTGCACCCTCTAGCTTCATATCCTTACTTATTACATCCATATACTTTGGCCTTCCTCTTTGCCTCCTGCCTGGTAGCTCCATGTCCAACATTCTCCTACCAATATACTCACTCTCCCTCCTCTGAACATGTCTAATCTTGAACATGAACATGTCCATCTTAATCTGGCCTCCCTAACTTTGTCCCCCAAACGTCCAACATGAGCTGTCCCTCTGATGTACTCGTTCCTAATCCTGTCCCACCTTGTCACACCAAAAGAGAACCTCAACATCTTCAGCTCTGCTACCTCCAGCTCTGACTCCTGTCTCTTCCTCAGTCTCTACACCATACAGCATGGCCGGTCTCACCACTGTCTTGTACAATTTAAGAATTAAATTAATATAATTGAATTTATAGGGTGGTCCAGAGGCATGTACCCTGGTGAAGAATTTTTTTACTTACTTATTAAAAGCAAGCATTATTTTAGCAGTTAACAGGCTCATATTATCAAATCTGTTCCTATTAAGTTAGATCTGGAAAACGGGATGTCCCCATTCAACTAAATACAATTCAAATCCGGTACCTTGTCTCAGACCTCAACCATAATGTTGTATTATAGAGATTGTCTAACAGAAAGTTAAGGTTTCCACAGGGAAAAGTGAAGAAGGAGCACAGCGAGGGGGCGAGGCATGATTCACAAAGATGGACAGGATATGTTTCTATCATCTTTCATGTTTTAAATGATTCAAATAATGCAAATAATAACTTTCAATGAACAGGACATGTCTATTGTAATCTGTCTCATCCAAAAATGATTTATGGATCTCGACTTATATAACACATAGCCACTGTTGAAAAGGGGTCACACATGCAGAAGGTGCTGGAAAAGGAAGTGTGTGCAAGAGCTGGAGGATTTTTTCTGAAGAAAAGTGGGCATTGTTACTGCTCAGGACAAACAATGGACTCATAAACAGCAAAACATTCCAGTTAACAGCATACAGCATTAAGAATAAAAAGTATGTAAGCTTGTAACCAGTTTCATTTGGGTGAAATTCAGTTATTATTGTGTGTTCTGGACTGTATGTAAACATCTGTTAGCTTGTTCAAGGAAGCACTAAATAAAAACAAAATACAATATCTCTTTTATTCTAATTTTTTTAGTATTAAATTTTGTTCTTCTTGGCCAGATGTATACGAAGGGCCATTAAAAATTGGATACATGGAGTTAAAACAGATCTGGCCAGCTTTCTAAATGCAGGATTTAATGTGGTTAGTGGTGTTGCAGATGCAGGCTGGAGTGCAGAGGTGCTGGCATTGCTCACGTCTAAAACTGCACACTCACTAACGGAGACGAGAAAGTAGACTAAGAGCCTGCTCACTGTATACTGCTCTCATCTCCATCAACGATGACTCTAATGAATACTCATAATGGGAAATAAAGTGCACAAGACCGAGTGGCAAAGGAGAGAGGATAAGGGTTTAAAGCAAAAGTGAACAGAAAGTAAGTTTTATGTAAAATAAACCTTAAATAAGACAGAAAACTGGATTAGAAAGCTGTAAAAGAAGAGAAATTTCCTCTTCTCTATTCATCCATCCATTTTCTAAACAGCTTATTCTACATAAGGTGACAGTGAGTACAGAGCCTATCCAAGGGGACTCAAGGTTGGGGACAGCCATCCCATCACAAACTCCAGAAAATTTCATGAACAGTGGTGGGGAAGGAAACCAAAGTACCCGAAGAAACCCCCAAAGCACTGAGATAACATGCAAACTCCACACACACATAGGGCAGAGTCGCAAATCAATCCCCCAAGCCCAGAGGTGCGAGGCAGATGTACTAAGCCACCGTGCCCTCCTCTGCGTCCGCCTACTTAATGTCTTTCTTTTTTGCTATGGAAACTACATGCGTCTCTAAGAAATTTTAATAGCTAGTCAACTAAAATCCCTCAGACAATAAACAACAATCTGCATATCTACACATTGTTGCTAAACGTCTCTGATTTCAGGACTAGCTCAGCATTAACATGAGGAAGTGTAAGATAAAGTCGTTTGAGAAGGAATGTGGTGTAAACTGAACTCCAGGAAATGTTGGCACTAGTAATCAGCCAAGAATTCAAAGCTTACTTCTTCCCTTTTTTTCCAGTTCATTAAGATGGTGTTAATCTCCCAGTTTCCTGAAGAAAACTTTGACAAATCTAATATGATTGATGATTTCTTTGCAGCAAGCTTCAAAACATTAGCTACCTTAGGACTGAATATGTTTTAAATATATGTTTTATTCCACACATCCATTTATCTTTCTTTCTTTCTTTCTTTCTTTTTCTTTCTTTCTTTTTCTTTCTTTCTTTCTTTCTTTCTTCCTTCCTTCCTTCCGTCCTTCCTTCCTTCCTTCCTTCCTTCCTTCTTTTCTGAGTCCACTCATTTCCATGCACAGTGTCATTTACTGCCTTTTTAAAGCCCAGTTTCTGACTACAGGATCCTGATGAGCAGAAAATATTGTTTTGTTCGATTGTTTCTTATCTCAGGAATTTGATGTTGAGAATTCACAATAACAGTGCTAATGGTAACACACAGCAGCCTACATGGTCAGATACAAACTACACATATACAGTTTGTGTATAATAAAAGCCTGGTATTCATGGTAAAGGTCATCTATGAAATGGCCCAGTGTAAACGTACTCTCCTTCTTCCTGGAAAATTAGTCAACCATCTCTCACCAGCCATTTTAATAGGAACACACATGCACATGCTCATTCAAATAATCACGTTGCAACAGAACCATGCATAAGAAATGCTGATTAAATTCAGATTATTGATTAATGTTCATAAAAAAGACCGATGAGTGGTTTCAACCATGGCATGGTTGTGGCTGAGTTCAGAAACTGCTGATCTTGTGGGATTATAACACAGTACAGTATCTAGAGTTTTCACAGAGTGCTTCAAAACACACACGCACACACACACACACACACAAAAGCATCCGGCGCATGGCTGCTCTATGCCTTGTTAATGAGAGAGGTCTGAGGAGCATGGCCAGACAAGAGTTAAGAGATGTTTATTTGTCATTAGCACACTTACACTGGAAACTGGGTATTGAAATGCTTGTGAAAATTCAGACATTGACAGTACAAGCACATCATACACATGAACAAACATATAATTAGACATATATTGTTGAGATCATGCTGTAATGTAATAAGGTAAATAAAAATATTGATGGACAAAGGCAGAGTAATAGCAGCATATGCCATTATGTCAGCAAAACTATAAGCACATTAAATATTAAATCTGAATAGAAAGTATCTAGAAAGTATTTAGGAGTGGCAGTAATAGATTGTCACAGTGCTAGATGAAAGGCTACTGGCTTTTAAGTAGTCTGATGACTTGAAGATAAAATCAGTTCTTTGGTCTGATTGTCTGTGATTGCATGCAATGGAAGTGTGTGCCAGATGGAGTTTACAGAAGTTTTTTCCAAAGTTTTTTTATTTCCAGTCATGAGCTCCCCTGTTCTCACCAATCTCTGAAGAGCATTGTGGCCAGAGGAAGAGCAGCTACCATACCAAACTGGTCATGCACCAGTCAGAATGCTGTCTATGGGAACCAGTAACAGTTTGCCATGACATCAGAGGAAATGACAAATGTCTTAAACCTCCTCAGGAAGTGGAGGCTCCTCTCAGTACTGTGTCTATGTGGAGGCTCCAGGAGAGTGCCTGGAGTCTCTGGATTCTCTCCACCCCCTGCCCACTGATATGAATATGAGTGTGATCTCTCTGTTCCTTCCTGTAATCCATGATTTTCTTGTTCTTGTTGACATACAGAAAGGGATTGTTGTCTTCACATCATGTTGACAGTTCTCTGACCTCAGGACGTCTTATCACCATTGGTCCCAGGATTTTGTATTATCAGCAAAGTTGAAGACTTTGCAAAGGAAGTCTATGGTAACTCAAATAACTACAAACTCAAATAACTTAAAGAAATATGCAAACCAGCCTGCCCGGCACCAACAAACATGCCATGGTCAAAGTCAGTGAGATCATTTCCCCCCCATTCTGATGTTTGATGTGAACATGAACTTAAAAGATATTGGCCTGTATTAACATTTTCATTGAGTTGTAAAAGAGATTTGCATTTTCAAAAGCTACACTAAACACATCCGTGTGTGTGTGTGTGTGTGTGCATACTGATGTTTACTGGTGTAGTGTGTGAGTTGGGATGTGTCTGAAGGTGGATCGGGGTGCATTGTGTGTGTGTGTGTGTGTGCATACTGATGTTTAGTGGTGTAGTGTGCGAGTTGGAATGTGTCTGAAGGTGGATCGGGGTGCATTGTGTGTGTGTGTGTGTGTGTGTGTGTGTGTGCATACTGATGTTTACTGGTGTAGTGTGTGAGTTGGAATGTGTCTGAAGGTGGATCGGGGTGCATTGTGTGTGTGTGTGTGTGTGTGTGCATACTGATGTTTACTGGTGTAGTGTGTGAGTTGGAATGTGTCTGAAGGTGGATCGGGGTGCATTGGGAGTGTGTGTGTGTGTGTGTGTGTGTGTGTACTGATGTTTAGTGGTGTAGTGTGTGAGTTGGAATGTGTCTGAAGGTGGATCGGGGTGCATTGGGAGTGTGTGTGTGTGTGTGTGTGTACTGATGTTTACTGGTGTAGTGTGTGAGTTGGAATGTGTCTGAAGGTGGATCGGGGTGCACTGTGTGTGTGTGTGTGTGTACTGATGTTTAGTGGTGTAGTGTGTGAGTTGGTATGTGTCTGAAGGTGGATTGGGGTGCATTGGGAGGGTGTGTGTGTGTGTACTGATGTTTAGTGGTGTAGTGTGTGAGTTGGAATGTGTCTGAAGGTGGATCGGGGTGCACTGTGTGTGTGTGTGTGTGTGTGTGTGTGTGTACTGATGTTTAGTGGTGTAGTGTGTGAGTTGGAATGTGTCTGAAGGTGGATCGGGGTGCATTGGGAGGGTGTGTGTGTGTGTACTGATGTGTAGTGTGTGAGTTGGAATGTCTCTGAAGGTGGATCGGGGTGCATTGGGAGTGTGTGTGTGTGTGTGTGTGTGTGTGTGTACTGATGTTTACTGGTGTAGTGTGTGAGTTGGAATGTCTCTGAAGGTGGATCGGGGTGCACTGTGTGTGTGTGTGTGTGTGTGTACTGATGTTTAGTGGTGTAGTGTGTGAGTTGGTATGTGTCTGAAGGTGGATCGGGGTGCATTGGGAGGGTGTGTGTGTGTGTACTGATGTTTAGTGGTGTAGTGTGTGAGTTGGAATGTGTCTGAAGGTGGATCGGGGTGCACTGTGTGTGTGTGTGTGTGTGTACTGATGTTTAGTGGTGTAGTGTGTGAGTTGGAATGTGTCTGAAGGTGGATCGGGGTGCATTGGGAGGGTGTGTGTGTGTGTACTGATGTGTAGTATGTGAGTTGGAATGTCTCTGAAGGTGGATCGGGGTGCATTTGGAGGGTGTGTGTGTGTGTGTGCGTGTGTGTGTGTGTGTGTGTGTACTGATGTGTAGTGTGTGAGTTGGAATGTCTCTGAAGGTGGATCGGGGTGCATTGGGAGGGTGTGTGTGTGTGTACTGATGTGTAGTGTGTGAGTTGGAATGTCTCTGAAGGTGGATCGGGGTGCATTGGGAGTGTGTGTGTGTGTGTGTGTGTGTGTGTGTGTGTACTGATGTTTACTGGTGTAGTGTGTGAGTTGGAATGTGTCTGAAGGTGGATCGGGGTGCACTGTGTGTGTGTGTGTGTGTGTGTGTGTACTGATGTTTAGTGGTGTAGTGTGTGAGTTGGTATGTGTCTGAAGGTGGATCGGGGTGCATTGGGAGGGTGTGTGTGTGTGTACTGATGTTTAGTGGTGTAGTGTGTGAGTTGGAATGTGTCTGAAGGTGGATCGGGGTGCACTGTGTGTGTGTGTGTGTGTGTACTGATGTTTAGTGGTGTAGTGTGTGAGTTGGAATGTGTCTGAAGGTGGATCGGGGTGCATTGGGAGGGTGTGTGTGTGTGTGTGTACTGATGTGTAGTATGTGAGTTGGAATGTCTCTGAAGGTGGATCGGGGTGCATTTGGAGGGTGTGTGTGTGTGTGTGCGTGTGTGTGTGTGTGTGTGTGTACTGATGTGTAGTGTGTGAGTTGGAATGTCTCTGAAGGTGGATCGGGGTGCATTGGGAGGGTGTGTGTGTGTGTGTGTGTGTGTGTACTGATGTGTAGTGTGTGAGTTGGAATGTCTCTGAAGGTGGATCGGGGTGCATTGGGAGGGTGTGTGTGTGTACTGATGTGTAGTATGTGAGTTGGAATGTCTCTGAAGGTGGATCGGGGTGCATTGGGAGGGTGTGTGTGTGTGTGTGTGTGTGTGTACTGATGTGTAGTGTGTGAGTTGGAATGTCTCTGAAGGTGGATTGGGGTGCATTGGGAGGGTGTGTGTGTGTACTGATGTGTAGTATGTGAGTTGGAATGTCTCTGAAGGTGGATCGGGGTGCATTGGGAGGGTATGTGTAGAGCAGCTGTCTCACACACCAAAGATCCGGGAGCTGTGCTAGGGTCCGCGTGCACGCCACAGCCTAGCAACGGCAAAGCACCCTCCCTACCGAGCTGTAAATATCCGGTAAGATCAGTCTCGGGCACGCACAAGGCGGATTTTCGCGTTTCTCACGGTGAGGAGGAGGAGGAGGTAGGCATTGAAACTTTTATTTTTTTTGGTTTGCGTGTCAGGTACAAGTTGAGCTACTCAGAAGCAGAAGAAAGATGAAAGCAACCTGCGTATCGATTTGTTTTAAGCCTAAAATTCGTGTGGATTCCCTGAGGCTAAACGCCACAAGTTTTGTTTACGTTATAGGCATAGTCACGAGCCAGTGTTTGTTACAGACCCTTTTGTATAGTTTTTGGTTTATTTCTTTGCTTGTTTTGTTTTGTTTTATGGCAAGTTGAAAAGCTTCGAGTCCGGTCCAAAACTTGAACCGGGATTAATTAAAAGATTAAAATTTATAAATAAGACACAAAAGCAAAAGCTACAGAGGACTATTTACAAGACCGCACGCGCTCGTGACCGATACAGAGTTTGGAAAGAATATCATTGTGTAAAACGTTTATTGTGTAATTTGACCATGTTGACCACTACGATGGCACACAAAGTACAATCTGGTTTGTCTTTATGAACCCTGTAAGGGACCCTACAACAGAGGGCTTCTTATAGAAAATCTCCCAAGATGATGTGCTTTAGAAAGCTAGAACCATTAACCATACAAAGAAACCCATTTAAAAGAGCTGCCTTGGATATAGATTACAGGACAGATGGGCCATCTGTCATAAAATCAATAAAGTTAGTCCTTATTGAGGCCATTTAGATCCAGACATGGTGCTTGGGTGTTAATTATTCAGGCTGATGTACATAATAAATTTTTTCTTTGGGTTGTTTGAGGTTCATTTGTTCATAAATATTCTTTAAGTATCTGTATCCTAAATCCTTTTGCTGTATCCTAAATCCTTCTGCTACGGTTATACACTCCTACCCAGACAAAAAAAATGTTAAGCGGTTTTTAAGTTTTTAAACTCTGTGGATGTACAAACCCTGACCTAGTCTTTTAGAAAAGTACCATTTCCTCATTCCTTCTGAAATACATCACCAATCCACCTGGACAGTTTCAAAGTATTGCCAGTTTGTATGAAACAATATGGACAAATATATTTTGTTTTTTTCCCGGAAAGCCGTTCTCATATAAGCCACAAATATAGTTTAACGGCTCAGTTCCTTTTTTGGAAAGTGTTTGTTGTTGTTGTTGTTGGTTTGTACCCTCTGGAAAGTCTCAGACTTCACTGAGAGATTTATCAATCAACTTTTCACCTCTACATTAGTCTGAACAATAAAATTAAGGATTTGATGAAGAAAGCATTATTTAACAGGCAAAAGTGAATTCAATGAACAAAAGACAGTTAAGTCATTAACGATGTCTTGAGGTTTAGTGATGATGTCTTGTTTTTATGTGTGATAATGCTGGTTGCCTCTGGTTGCTGACTGGTCATTGGACTTCACATGTATCTGGAGAAAAGCTGCTTGTGATCCATGTTAAAACAACTCCATGCGATATGAAATCTTAATGCGTAACTCTTCACTGGACACCGAGAAGATCTGCTTGCAGTATTTGCATTGTATTTGTAATGTTATAGAAGATCGGTTTAGCGTGCATTTCAAATACTCCCTCACACTTCTGCCCTCTTCCTCTTCCGCAACAACTCCTGCAATATAGCCCACATGCAAACTCTGCTCTCATCATGCAGTGTTAGCTAAGCACAAGAACAGGCTACTTATGAGGAACTAGTCTCCTGAACGTAACCACAAATACGTTTGACACTTATTACAAGCTTCGTCAACAAGCAGGTGATATTTAATACATTCTGCTGCTTCTTTGAACTTCTCGATTGCAGACACACTCCAGTGTTAAGGGTCTGCCATCCAACCCCATCATACATGCTCACCTGTTTGCAGAAGCATATGCTCAAACAGAGCTAGCATTTAAACAAGGCCTCTTGTTCCATTCAGAACAATGACCGTCCATCTACGCTTTTTTGTTATGTAATATCTGCACCTCTAGAGAGGAGTCGTGCCCAGAGAACTCTGCTCGCTCGCTCTAATGGCTCAGCACATTTTGTTCGGGGGTCTGTCGCCATGGAGACACACCTTGCCAAAGGCCAGCTGAGCGCTGCATAGCCCTGAATGATCAGGATGGAAGGAGGAGGAAAAGGGTGGAGAGAGAGAGAGAGAGAGAGAGAGAGAGAGAGAAGTAGGGTGGATAAGGGAGGGCTGGATGAGAGGATTTCTCTTCTCTCTGTCAAGCTCTGCTTGTAATAGGGGTGTCTAGCTTTTTTGGAGATGATAGACTCAGGAGGTTATACTCAGAGGGTAACAAAGTATTCAGATTTCAGATTAATTGACTGCATATGTTAGATTGTTTAGGAAACGTTTAGCTAGAATGCTGATAGTCAGATTACACGTGAGAATCAAATGCAATTTCAGGAAACTGGATAGGAGTTTCTAATAATGTTTGAGTGAGGCACGATAACCTGTTGTTTAACGTTTTAACGTCTCATGTCCCCTAGATGGCGACGGTGAATGACTCGCGCCTGCTGCAGCAGCCCTCTCAGAAGGACGCAGCTGATCAGAACTTTGATTATATGTTCAAGCTACTGATTATTGGCAACAGCAGCGTGGGAAAAACCAGCTTCCTGTTCCGTTACGCCGATGACTCCTTCACCTCGGCCTTCGTCAGCACCGTAGGCATCGACTTCAAGGTCAAAACTGTCTTCCGCAACAACAAGCGGATCAAGCTACAAATCTGGGTATGTTTGAGTGCACGTGAATTAATCGTTTCTCTCAAACTTTTATAGTTATTATGTAGATGTATCTATATTATCTGTGTAAAAATAGGATTGTCTTTGGCATCTTTTGTTCATGTTGGAGCTTGAGGAGTCTGAGACTAAGACACTGTTTTGTTTTATTGCCTGTAGACTCAACTAGAATTCTGCAGAAATCCTTTTAGGATTTCTCAAAGAAATAACAATGTCGTCTCTTTTTTTAAATAAATTTGGTCATAGATGTAACTGCTTTAGACGAAATGTTTTTACAACGAGTAACGGATATATACAAAACCCAAAGGGAGGTCACTGAAGAGTTTTCTTTAGGACACTCCTACTTGGGTTATTATCACAGATACAAAGATCTGGCTCCTATTCCCTTGCTTTAACTGGAACATGGCTATAATATTTAGAGAATGCACACACAGGGACAGTGCTGTGATTTTCAATCAAACCTCTAATTAACATACAAGCTGATTTTTGTAGACCATAAACACTTATAATCCTGATAGAACAACCTTACAAAGAAAAAGATCTCTAATGTGATGCATCATAGCGTTCATTTTTTTGCGCCTTTTTCTTAGCCACAAATCATCACTTATCTGAAATCAGTATTGTTCACTCAGGCCTTTCTGTTTTCTTCCTGTCAGCTACAGTGAAGTTGAAATATAATACTGGACACTAACTTAATGATTGCTTAGCACAGCAATGAATCAAATCAAGCATTAGCCTAGTTTTAATTAAGAATTTTTTATTCGAATTGTAATATGGTGCCAAGTGAACTCTATACTGCTGGGAATGAACTATTTATAATAACAATGTAGGCAAAATCGCTGCCATTACTCATTAATTTTAGCTCTTTACATAGATGACTTAAATTAACACAAAAAATTTTTTTGCTTTTCTGCCAAAGACAAGATTGCACATGCATGATCCTGAGGCATCTGTGCAGGTTTGGTTTAATCAGTAGTTTAATTTGGTTATTTAGAAGCAACAAATCAGCAGGTGCTATCTGGTGTGCAAGAACCCCAGGAGTTACATACCAACTGCTTCATATATCAGGTGTATGAAACTAATATGAATTCATGGTTGTACATCTAACTAGAAGGACAAAAATGCAACCCTCTCCTACATCACCATTATTACTTCTGTTAATGGATCAAAATAATGGATCTAAGATAAATACAAACAAAATGATTTACGAGTATATAGTTTTTACTTATTCGCAGCATCTGTTGTGTTTTGAACTCTTCCCTTGAGGTCAAATTTCAGGAAAAAACCCTTAAACCTGGATCACATTTAATAATCTGAACACACACAATGATAAAACAATAACAAGACAAATATCAGATCTTTTCTCTTTGGCTAATTGCTGCATTGTTTTAGTTTCTTGTTTATTGTAGGCCATCAAACACAACGTTGTAGCAGGCTTTAATGATGTGAAACTGCTCGTGTGTATTAGCATGCTTTCACTGCTGCTTGAATGCTACTTTGTGATCAGGATGTGGGTCACATTTGTCCCCAGGGAAAGTTAGAATCTCTAATTTGTTGTGTTTTCGAATGATTTCTCTTTCTTCATCTGACTCTGTGAAATATGGTACAACATTATAGACGTTTTCTCTACACACAGCATATACTGTTAGTGTGCAAATACATCCAAATCCCTTTACCTTTTACTGTTAATCCCATAATTTGAAATATTAGGTGTACTTTAAGCTTATCCACAAAGCTGTATATTACAGTGGAGCAGTAGTAGCAGGTAGGATAATTGATTACACTCTCTCGCAGCCAGATGAAGTAAAGTGGCAATGCTTGCAGACCCTCAGTGAGTCCAGAGCCTCCTTAATGTGCTCAGTGGCATCAATCCAAAGATGAAATGGCCTGTTGTTTGCTTGCACTACCTTTTTCAGGGGGCCCAAAAAAAGGTTGGCATGAATTGCTTCCTGACCAAACCACACCTCTGCTCGTTTCTTTTCTAATGCCAGGAAGCGTAGTTGGCAAAGGTCATCAAGAGTTATCAGCAGCTGTGGTTTGCCTCGACGCTTTTCCACTAACTCTTTGATTTCCACAGGAATCTTTTGTAGATGTAAGAGATTAGGCCATGACTCATACTCACAGCCTTTCAATGAGGAACACAGCACAAGTACTTTCGCTTTGCTCCACTGACCAGTATTGTACTGAGAAATTTGCAAGAAAGTATACATACCTACATAAATTCTTTTGGTATCCTTATGAAAATTATTTTACTCTACATATTTATGCCAATATTATGCCTCACATACTTTTCAAGATGTGGATTCAGTCACAAATAAGCTTTAAATAATTTGAGCATTTTCATCACCTGTGTGTGTGTGTGTGTGTGTGTGTGTGTGTCAGAAACCTATGTTGATAGATGGACATGATATGGAAAGGCCAGTTTTATGCAAAGTGCCATAAAGTAAAAGTGTTTATCCAAACATGGTCTCTCATGCATGTAGACATGCCTGCTAATTGAAGTGTCCACAGGAAACAGGATATGACACGTTTGTTAGCCACAATGACATTTAAACTATTGAATTGTCTGTCATCATAGAGCATTATCACGGAAAACCGGTGTCCTATTTTCTCTTTAATTGGAACTAAGCTATAGTAATGCTATAGGCAAATTATGCATGTTTGCGTGTGTGTGTGTAGTTTACCTATAACAAACTAATACTACTCCTACTAACACAGCTTAGTGTGTCAGTTACAAATATTTTGTTATTAAGTGTAATAAGTATTTATTGCAGTGCAGTCTTAATGTGACACACACATACAGGGGTTTGATGTCCAGCCTGAGTGATGCACTATGGCATTATAGTTACCCGAGAAACCTTTCCTCTCCCTCTTTCGTATGCAAATGAGGGTGCCAGACCAGGTTTCCAGGCGACAGTGGGATAGTTGCCGTGCCAACCCCTTACCTGTCTGATTTCAGCTCTTCTATTTCGTAATTACTTTAGGCACAAAAGTCTCTGATGTCAGATTTGAGCTGATAATTCAGTGTCCAGTGTTTACAACCATTCGTTACTTGATTACGTCTGGATAGAGACGATAAATATATGATAAATAAATTTACTTAAAATACAATACATTAGATTGAAGTTTAAACTGCTTAAAGCACTTTGAGATTAATTTTAACCAAAGCCGCATTGCTTTAAGCCAAATCGGAAAGCGAAACCTCTACTTTATGCTTTAACGCACGTGATACATGGATGAACACATCAAAGTTTTTACCAAAATTTAAGTGGGTTAATTTCCACTTTTGTATTGAAACTTTAGGACACCCTGTAGATGGAAAAAGTGTATCAGTTGTACACACTGGTGACAAATTAAGGTGTAAGGTGATGCACCATGAACTAGACCAGAACTCCCCCAATGCACCTTAGCACAGATTTCTACAACTCTCTGAAGAGCACCATTCTTCTAAAAGATATTCCCTTTTTCCCATTTTTATGATTGTGGTGGAGAGTGCATGGGTTTTTGCATTGCGCTGCTGTGACACAATTGGCTGATTCTATAACTGCATAAATGTGGAGGTGTACAAGTGTTCCTATAAAAGTGGACAATGAGTGTATAGTCATAGATTAAAACACACAGAATAAAGTGCAGGTGCAGAATGTTTACAATTTTTAATAACATTTATACTTTTAAAAAATGCTTATATTAATTATTATTTTATATATTGAGATATTCATTGATGGAGACTTCAAAGCACTTTTGTATGTCACTCTGAATAAGGCCATGTGCCAAATGCCATAAATGTAAATATATTGCGTCATTTATCATTTATGGTGTCATTTATCATGTCATTTATCCTTTCAGTCAGTGTAACACTGGAAAATTAGAAGTGGCTGCCCTCTGCTGGTTTCCAGTTGCATTTACCTCACCATATTCTTCCCAGCTTCCAGTTTAGAAGTAGGCCTAGCTGCTTAAACTTATGATTCAACATGTTTAAATCCCTTAACCATCATAAACAACACAGAGCTTTGTGATGAAAATGGATCAAGCGTTATTTTATCTACCCACAGTTATATTGTGAAAGCAGACGAGTTGCAATGTGTTGTGCTGCATTCTGTATTTGACGTGGCTTTGTGTTTGTTTTGTTTTAGGACACAGCAGGACAGGAGCGCTACCGAACCATCACTACAGCATATTACAGAGGAGCCATGGGCTTTCTGCTAATGTATGACATCACCAACCAAGACTCATTTAATGCTGTACAGGACTGGTAAGTGAGGGACAAAGGGAAGAAGAAGAAAGAGGATACCTGTACAAATCAGGGACAGATCAGTATATCCTGAGCTTCTAGGCAGAGTTCCCCGTCCCACACCAGTACACACTAACTAAACTAATGCAAGGAGCCCTGACCACCTTGCCCCAAACTCGCACAATCCGGGGGTTTTTAAGGGCTTAACTGACTACTCAGTGGTTACAAATTCGGACCCAGCTCTCAATTGACACAACGAAAAGCATCCACCCTATCTTCAGCAGACTGCAACAGAATCCTAGCGATGCTGCAGCCATCTGTTCCCACAAGCTATAGGTCCTGCATTCTGGTTAAGGGGAATTTCATATTCCCTCCCCTGTCAGTCATAATGACATTAGCCAGTAGTGAATGTCCATGTGCTAATATGCAGAAGAGGGCAGATAGTGCTTTCCTTGTGGTGTATTATGCTGCCCTGTGACACAGCATGAGCAACAATTCAAATAGTTGTGATTGGCTGGCTTCACACTTGGCAGAGAGGACATTGGGAGGACGTTAAGCTTCATCCTTCCGGTTTTCAGTCGCATGATGACAAAATTAAAATGAGAAATGAGGGAGAAATTCAGGCTCATGCACACTTTTCTGAATTTATTTCAGTTTCAGTGACTTTACATTCATTGGCTGTGTTGCAGCAAAGTGGCCTAATGATTGTCTTCAAATGTCTGCTTATTGAGGCAGAGATCTGATGGCCCTAATGTCCAGGGCCACTTTGGAGTATCAAATTGTCAATAGTCCAATCCAACTCAATAATCTATGTACAGAAAGTGGTCCATGTTTAATCTACATAGTTGACTGAGTTAACCAAAAGAGTACCTATACAGTAGATTATACAGTAGAACAGGAGTGAGAGAATTGTCTATATGCATTGCAGATAGTTTGCAATAAGATAACTTAATAAGCTGTTTTCCCTCTTCTGTGTGTGTTTCCTTTAGGGCTACCCAGATTAAGACATACTCTTGGGACAATGCACAAGTGATCCTGGTGGGGAATAAGTGTGATCTAGAGGATGACCGACTTATTCCAACAGAAGACAGCCAGAGACTAGCTGATGAACTAGGTGATTATATATTTGTATCCTGACACACTAAATATGGCAAACAGACCACACCCACATCTTTGCACAAATGGCTATGTAAACATACAAAATTTCACTAAATTACTTGAATAGTACATCAATAGTATATATTGTAGTTCCACCTTTCCTTTCTTCCAGGATTCCAGTTCTTTGAAGCCAGTGCGAAAGACAACATCAACGTGAAGCAGGTGTTTGAGCGGTTGGTGGATGTAATCTGTGAGAAAATGAACGAAACTATGGAGGGAGACGGTGGTCCACTCAGCAGCCTCAAAGACTCCAACATGCAGGACTCTTCCACTGAAGGACCTGGCAGCTGTGCCTGTTAAAATACCAACCCCACACCACCTTACTTCCATTCCACCCTACAAACTGCACCCTTGTCTCTGTGTCCCTGCAAAACACCCGTCTTCAGAGACTTCAGTCTAGCTGTCTGACTAAGACTCGCTGTTCTGGATGGAGACATGTTCTGATTCAGATTCTGTAAACCTTTCTCACATTTCTTTCGTAGCTGTGAAGCCAGTATTCTTACACAAATTCATTTGGCCAATCAGGTGAAAGTGTATATAGTCTGAACAGCAGTCTATTTGCATGATGCCTCATTTATAAGCATTACTTACTGCTAAGAGAAAAGGGGTGTTTTGGGATTTAGCTACGGTCATGGTAGGTGCAGAACTTGAACATGAGCTAAGGTGCAGAGTGCATTAAATCAATCAAAATATTCTTAAACCTTGTTGCAGCTCACTTTAACTCCTCTCATAACTGCACTAAGAAACGCACAAGCTGTTAGAGATCTGTGTGCTAGCAGCTTACAGAGATAAACATCTATCCATCCACACTCATCCATTCCTTCTAAGCCCTCACACTCTCTCTATGTTGTCTCTCCTCTGAAAAATTAAAAAAGAACATTTGGGAGAGCTCTGTGGCTTAGCCCACAATGGATGTGTTTATGTCACATGCAAGCTGATAGCCCCATTTTTTCAACTGCCAACGAGACTTGGACAGCATATTGTCTGTTTTGTTAAAAACTTTAGGTTTTACAGGAACCACATGTCGATGCACAAAGCATGAAAAACAAATGAAGACAAGAGGAAGTAAAATTTAGATAAATGTGACCATGTTACATTTCATGTCAAATATTTTTTTAATGGGAATGGGGAATGTGTTTGTCCTAGCAAATATTTATAGTAAAATGCTGCATGTGACTCATCATATAAACTTATATGAATATTCTGAACCTGGTACACTAAGTATTGAATACCTTAAACTCTTCCTGCTTTTTTTATTTCACTTACAAAGCATACAGTTAAATGACAATTGTTTTCATTTCAGTATAAAGCCAGTCTGTCTTTTTTTAAGTATTACATTAATATACAATTTGCTGTTTTTGTGGTTAAATCATCACTGCATTCAGGCAGTAGTGCATAAGAAAGATCAGATGTATATGCTTAGGGCTTATGTGGGCTTAGGGTTATGTGTGTCACATGTTTTGCACTTAAACCTTTTATTTGTTACCTGTGTTTACTTGCCTCCATATCATTCATCACTCTTGTGAAGTACAGAACAGAAACCACCGCTGTGTGTCTGAATCATTTAGTAAGTGAGAATGTGTAGATTACATGACTTTCTATATTCAGGGACTGCTCTAAAACCTGCAATATGGTAATGACTCAGGCTCTACTCATCTTTATATTTGTACTAAATGATCGTGTGCACAGCTAGTGGCATCACTGAGAAAGAATTGGCTTTTATATATATATATATAAAAATGTAACCTGGTTGTTGTGATAACAGAAACGAGCCAAAACTCTGCAGCATCTCATCTAACCTCCACCCCTTCCCTCTCCTTTTTCTCTATCAATTGCCAAACATACAGTTAACTGTTATGATCCGTTGGCACCACTAAGCAGAGATACTCTGGTCTCAAGTTTTTCTTAAATCTGTTTTTTTTTTCCTTTTCTTTTCTTTTTTGGTCCTGTAATGTCTCATACATATTCCACCATTAATAAAGCTCATAATTACTCACATGGTAACGAAACTAGTCGACTTTTTATTAACTCTAGGTCTTTACTGGTGGGTTTTTTTCTACCTTTGGTGAAGAAATTTGGGGTACAGTGGGCCACTGATAACATCTGATTTACGACTGTACGTCACATGGCTGCCATGCTGTGTTTTATCTAAACATCCAGAGAAGTGCACATGACAGCAAGAGCTTCCTGCAGCATGTGTTGTTTTTTTTTGGTAGCCACCGGTAATCCACAACCTCCTGAGGCACATAAGACACAATTGTTCTCTACATTTCTGTCAATCCAGTAGCTGGAACAAAGTCTGGTCTTCTGATAAGTTAAAACATCCAGCAACTACTGTTTGTAGTGTTTCAGATGTAAAACATACTTATTCAACATGACCTATTAATTCTTCTAGTCAAATATACTTTTTATTATTTACAATAAATGCATTAAATGGTCAAGAATATGTGGACACCTGACATGGAACCCATTTAAAAATATTGGCATTAACATGGAGTTGCCTCCTAGTTTACTACTAAAGCAGCTTATGCTTCTCACTAGGTTCTGGGGTGCGTCTGTAAGAATTTCTGTGGTTGAAGTTCAACCACAGAAGCAATAGTGAAATTGGGCACTGATGTCAAGAGAGGAGATCTTGGTGTTTCCAGTTCCAGTTCATCTCGAAGGTGCTCAGTGTGGTTGAGGTCAGGGCTCTGTGCAGGGAAACTTGTTCAGCTGTGTTATTCCACATCAACAGGTTTGGGTCCCTTAACTCCACTGAAGGGAAATTGCTATGCTAGACTGTTTGTGAAATTATAAATTGATTTAAAACTATAAAAGTTTTGAAAGTTAATCTTTCTTTCTTTCTTTCTTTCTTTCTTTCTTTATTTATTTATTTATTTAAATTCCTAGAATTATAAAGGCGTTTTGCTAGATAAGGGAACAATACTCAATATTATAGATTATAGATTGATTTGTCATTTGCTTGCTCTTGGACAGAAAATTAAAGTTTATTCCCAGGTTTAAGAGGGTTATGTTAGTGCAAAGCAAATATTAATTGTTTCTATAAACCTTGGTCTGTTTTTCACTGAACTGTATGGTGCTTGTGTACAACTCAGCAGAATTCCAGTTTAATATGGGTGTCATTATTTAAAAAAAAAAATGGCGATGTGCGGTTGAACAATAAGATGGATTTCTGGCACTGTTGGGGCGGGGTAAGCTGGCTCCATCTGCCTTTATCTGTGCGTTAAGGGCGCTCTCGGCCAGGCGATAACGCGCAATGAGCGCAAAACAAGCGCGCCTGATACATGCTGATAAGAAGGACCGGTTACAGACCAGTGAGACTCTTGCGCTCTGTACACTCTGTACTCACTCTCTCTGCACTGCCTCTGAGCCTCCCAAGTGTCCACTCTCACCAATACACCTGTACATTTCGAGTATATTTATAGCTCATAAATACTTCATGAACCACATTTCTTTTAGGAAAATATTTTTTTTTCTCTATATCGCAGGACGCCAGATCATCACATGCTGTTTACTTAATCGTTTTGCCGCCATCACAGACTTTATACGCTCAAGTTAAGCCCCGCCCACAAACAACTTCGGGCAAACAAAGATACTTCAAAGCCCCGCCTCCTTATTAGTGTAAGAAAAAAAAAGAGTAAACACTTCAGTTGCGCGTATTTGCGCTTTTATCTGACACGACGCACACCCGGTGGGCTATCTCAGGGGACATGATGTACAGAGGACAACACGACGGACAACGGTAACTGCGTAATTATGCAGAGGAACAGAAAGCGACACCGCTTTTGTTCTACATGACCAAAAAATGTCCAATGACAGGATAAAGATCCTGGTGTTGTGCGCGCTTTCCTGGGGTTTAATCGCGAACGCGGGGCAGAATTTTGAAAGCAAAGGTAGGGCGCGATTTTATCTGTATTTTAAAAGTGGTAACTTAATTATTAATTAGTTATTCATCTCCAATTGTTGTGTAAAGATATGGCGCATAGTTTCATCAGCATGAACAGTAATGTCAGTAAAAATGTCATTTGACAGTTATTCAGTTGCTTCATGATGAGCAGGACAACATTAAATGCTTTTCTGAGACTCTGAAGGACTTCGCCTGTTTCTGGGAAGAGGAGAGGGAAAATAGTTACAACCAACAACCATTCACCTTCACATACCAATACCAGTAAGTAACTGTGAGAATTCCTAACATATAACCATGTGTCAGTTTATCCCATGCAAAAGAATTATCCATACTTTAACTTTCACCTATATACAGGCCATTAATTTTACACTAAAGCAATGATAGATTAAGGATCTGCTTTGTTTGGATATTAAATATTAAAATATCTATTTATTTGTATATCAATCAATCAGTGGGGTCCAAAAGTCTGAAAGCACTAGTGAAAATTATTTTATTTTTTAAATTTTATTTTAATGCTTTTATTAGCTGGAATTTTTCATTTTTTTATTTGAAAAAAAAAAATGCATTCATTTTTATTTTATTTTATTTTATTTGTTTTTATTAATTGAAAAACAAATTAAATGAATTTTACATGAATTTACACAAATTTCACAGTCACTTAATATTTTGTATTTACCGTTTTTTGTTTGTTTGTCTTTTTGCTGTATCAGTGTGCACTTTTTTTCAGTGTAGCTGGCATGGACCAAATGAACATTGTGTACAAAGCAGTTAACATGGTCAATATCAAATCATTTGCTGACATTTAAATGGGGACCTAGAAATCTGTAGTTTCTTTGTTTTTAAATCTAAATAAATTCTAAACATTAAACTCTAAAATTTGAAATGAAATAAATAAAACACTAATTTTCAGGGTGGGCTCAGAACTTTGGACCGTATTGTGTGTGTGTGTGTGTATAGATGGCTATAGGCCTTCTCTGTGGTGTGACTATGAGAACATGAATCTAATAAACTCTTTGTGTTTAGGAATGAGAACAGCAGTAAGTGTGCTGTGTCTGAACTGCCTATACATGGAGCTAGTGATAAAAGACTGTTCCTCTGCAATATCCCCAAACCGTTCAGTTTCGTTACCCTCAAGCTCCGGGTGTTTCAGGGGGGAAGAGAACTTTTCAACCGCACCCTCACCACTGAACGTTCTAGTGAGTCCCAGAGCTCCAGTAGATCATTTCTGTTTTACTAGAGGTAATCAAGTTAATTTTTCTCCTCTTGCTTTTTTTTTTCAGTTCTACTAGATCCTCCTACTAACCTGACTGTGGTGAGCACAGGGAAACAAGGGGAACTGATGGTGAGCTGGCTGCCTCCTGCTGTGAAGTACTTTGTTGACAGTCTGATATACGAAATCAGATATGTGGCGAAAGGGATTCCTATGAGGAAGGTAAACATAAAACTGCTCAGCTTTTGGACATTTTATTTCAAGAATACCTTTTCATAATAAAAGTCTTAAAAACCTAGAAAATTAGTTGGATTTACTGCCATCATATCTTGAACCATGCAAAGACAAGCAAACATTTCGGTGTTTGATATCATCACTGAATTTGTCACAGTACAATATGGTATGAATATACCAGTTGTTGAACAGTGCATCTATCCAAATCATCAGATTGTTATATTGTTACTGGAAGTCCAGTTGACCTGGACTTCCAATGAGGAATCTGTTTCTTATTTAGCCCCGAGATGTTTACTAATAACCAGGCACTAATACCATTAATAGGGCTAATGAGTATGGAGTGGACCGTAAACATTTTTTCTCTGTTTCAGGAAATAGTAACCAGCACAAAATTCACCCTGCGTGGCCTTCAACCAAGCAGCAAATACAAGGTGTTAGTCCGTGTCAAACCTGACGGCATCAGCTATGGAGGTTACTGGAGTGCTTGGTCAGATCCTGAGTTTGGGACTACACCCCCAAGTGGTACACATTATTGCTGGTTATTCATTATGGATGAATGAATTTAGTGTCACTATAGTGACCATGCTGCTCTTCTTTTTCATCAGACCCCCTGATTGTGGTACTAGTACTCATCATCTTTCTGATCCTCATCCTGCTGTCTATCACTGTGCTTCTGTCCCACCACAAGTCAGTAAAATACAGTCAGATGCAATATAACATTCTTTTTGTGAAAAAAAAAAGTAGTAATGTTTTATAATCATACATTTGATTAATAATATAATCAAAGTGCAAGTGGAGTCTTATGGAGAATTTGTGTGACCCATTACAGATTCCTGCTAAAGAAACTGTGGCCTGACATCCCTTCTCCTGAGCACAAATTCCCAGGCCTCTTCACAGTCTACAAAGGAGACTTCAAGGTACAGCTATAATGAATTCTTATTGCTTTTGAGTAGTCAACTACATGAAACGATAAAGCACAGACATGTCCTTTACGTTATGTTTAGTAAAAGCAGTCTTGTGTTTTGCTTGAATTCAATTCCTTTTCCTTTTTCTGTCCTCAAATAAGCAAATTGCAGAATCAGAATCAAAATCTTCGCTTGAACAGCATTCATGTTGAAACAAAATGAGTTCAGATGGGACCTACAGAGAAAACTTCATTAACTTTTTTGATTTTACCCTCAGAAATGGCTTGGCCACAGTAGCGGCAGCAGATGGCCAGTTCATGTGTACACAGAGGAGCTTCCTTCCTCTCTGGAGGTGCTGTCTGAAGTCAGTTTAGCCCCACCACTGACAAATCACACATCTCCCCTGAGGTTGGAATCAACCCCTAGAACAGCTGACTTCCTGAGAGAAGAACCACAGAACATAGAAGAAGCAGACAATCAATTTGTGAGACAGGATGTGCATACAGGTTTCACTGACAGATGGCAAGAACCTCCACACAGCCACTGGTTGATGGAGCAGCTGAAGGCTTCTCAGGGGCATCCAGAGATCCTTTCCCATTCATCACTACTTGAGTCACAAGACACCTATGTCACCCTCAACCAGAACTCCCAGCGTGCCCGGGCAGATGTGCAAAGGGATGATAGCTTTGAGGAGTCATTGCCCCTGCAGGTCCTGTTTGCTAGCAATGGGTCCTCCTTGATGGCTTCAGATTCTGACATCGGCTCCCTCCCGCAAAGTTCCGGCTCAGGAACACTTTCATCACAGTCAAGCCTTGAATTTTCAAACAACACATGGCCTCCCAAAGGGCCAGGATATACCTACATGGCTGTGGCAGACTCAGGAGTCTCCATGGACTACAGTCCAATGAGCTTCAGCAGAATAACAGACATGGGGAATGGCACTGTCTATGCCAACGAGTACAAAAATGATATTCCTGGACACAAGCGACCACTCGCTGGTCAACCCATCCAGTATGGATATTGATCAAAAATCTTTCAAAATCAATGTTGAAATACTTGCTTTTGGGAGTCATGCAAAACACTGGATTTTTATCTGCCTAAGGAGATAATGGAGTTTGAACCAGGATGTCTTCACCTCTTCCTTCTCAAACTTTCAGAATGACAATGCAACAATTGTGGAATGTACCTGGATACAGACAGTCACACCTGGATTAATAATAAATAAGCTAACTTTCTCTTCAGTACTACAGGTTTTTGTTAGCTCTGGCAGCAGTTAAAGTTTTAACTATTTTTTTTTACAGAACACCAAATACTACCTGTAGCCTAAAAAAGATTATAATTGTTGTAATTAGTGGCTGGTTTCCAACTCCTATATGTTCTTTTGGAGTTTATATGACTGTGTGTCCATCCATTTTGTGTCTTGAAAGGGTTGTAATAGTAAAATCTGTTGTAAAATATGTAGATACGTTTTTAACTGCCATTAAATGGGTGGTAAATGGAGAAAAATAGTACGATTTTGAAATAGATCACGTGCCATCATTTTTTTCAGTTACAAATACCAAAGCAACGGTGTCATCTAAAAATCTTCCAATCAGTTGAATCGTTGGAGCCAGAAGTTTTAATATTGTGCTTTCCATAAATTTGCAATAGGTATGGTGCAGAATACAGGTATTATTCATCTTTACTGGTACCAAAGAAAGTTTACAAGAGCAGCTGAAACATCACTAAATACCACAAACTTACTTATTTGCGTATTGGATCCTTCAGACTACAAATTCCAGACGAAACTGGGAAGAAAAAGGAACAAAAGCGATCTTTGAAGCATCACATATTTTGTGTATCATACACTATTTATGCCATAAATGTCATGTAAGTAAATAAATATATTCCTACAGTTACAGTTCAAGTCACTTTTATTAAAATTAGTATTTGCAACCTTACAAACTACATGACGAGTCTGAAAAATGTTGTAGTGGTTCTTGTCAAACAATATCATTCTATAGATTCATTAGAACCTACTGTAAATACTACTGTAGCACCCACTCATCTGGTATGTTTCTGAAATAAACAGTCTATATTGTCATTCATTGTAGACGGCAAAAACTACACGTGAAGAATTATTGATTTTGAAGCTTTTTTGGGATCTTTTGCCAGTCTAATGCATTTGTGTAATAAAAGAGCATTCATGAAATTGTATATGTTAACCTTGCCTTTAGAAACTCTTTCAAAAAAAAAAAGAAGCCCTTTGTGAAATTATGTTTTGAAACTGTTAAATGTAAGCAACCCTATATTTTCATACAAAATAAAAAAAAACTCTGTTCTTAAACATGGTTGATGTTTGTTTGAGGTCATTATAGCTTAATTTATTAAGATTAATTAAATAGTCAGACACAGATTCACACACTTTATTTTATAGCTCTCTCTCTCACACACACAAAATATTCAGGTTCCAACATTACTTATACACAGATCAGGCATAACATTATGACCACCTGCCTAATATAGTGTTGGTCCCCGTTTTCCTGCCAACACAGCTCTGACCCGTCCTGCACTGTGTATTCTGACACCTTTCTATCAGAACCAGCATTAATTTCTTCAGCAATTTGATCAACAGTAGCTCGTCTGTTGGATCGGATCACACGGTCCAGCCTTCGCTCCCCACGTGCATCAATGAGCCTTGGCCGCCCATGACCCTGTCACTGGTTCACCACTGTTCCTTCTTTGGACCACTTTTGATAGATACTGACCACTGCAGACCGGGAACACCCCACAAGAGCTGCAGTTCTGGAGATGCTCTGATCCAGTCACCTAGCCATCACAATTTGGCCCTTGTCAAACTCGCTCAAATCCTTATGCTTGCCCATTTTTCCTGCTTCTAACACATCAACTTTGAGGACAAAATGTTCACTTGCTGCCTAACCTATCCCACCCACTAACAGGTGCCATGATGAGGAGATAATCAGTGTTATTCACGTCACCTCTCAGTGGTCATAATGTTATGCCTGATCGGTGTATAAGGTGCATCTCAATCAGCTCCCTAGCTCATGAAGAGGTATAATTTGTAGATGAATTTGGCCACTTGTTTACTCCGGTGCATCCAGTGACATTCTAATTTCCTCATCAATCACTGTAAAACCGAACATATAAAATATTTTAGTTTTATGTGTCATATAAATTGGTCAGCTTAATCACGTTTCTTTCACCAGCCATACTTCAAGCAGAATCAGAAGCTAGCTACTGGATTATTTAAAATGAAAATAAAAAAACACTTAGAAGTCATTAGAATTAAAAAAAAAAAAACATAGAATGTCAGTAAAATTAAAACTCACTTAGTAATCATTTGAGAGCTACAACAATAACAGGTTACTTACATTTATAGACAAAGCTGGTTGAGAGTTCTTCCTTTATTTTGGTTGAGCTAAGAGTCTTCAGAAAATGACAACACCAGTAAAAGAATATATTAAGCACTGATGCTTTCTGGTTTTTGTGGTAAATTGTTGGGTTTTCTTTAGGGAGCAAACGTTTCAGGGCACTGGAAGGACTTTGGAATTGAGGAAGACATTAAAATGGACGACGCCCAGGTCAGTGCCCTGACTACAGAACTAAGGGGTTTATAAAGACCTGGCCTGTCCTAGACACACCCATTATCTCTTGAATCTGACTTTAAATGGGGCTTCACATCTTTATTTGTGGTTAATCAGAATCACTGAATTGATGACAGATGTATAATACTTACCTTGAACATGAGATTGAATGTGATTGGTTCATTTTGAGTCACATACCCAAAAGGTGTGCACACTTACACAGTGAACACAACAAATGTTTTATTTTTCTTTCTCCAAAATTCTATTTTGCCTTTCACTGACATTATTTTTGGTTGCTATATTACATTAAAAGTGGAAAAAATATGACATGATTTATCATGTATTATTATTATTATTTTAATAACAAAACACAGCAATTTTAAGAGGTGTGTAGAATTTTTATATCCACTGTATATATCACAAGATATAGGTTTGCTTACAAACCACCAATACAGAAGAGCAAAATCAAATTTAACAATTTTAACATTTTGCAACCTTAAAGTACAGAATTTTAACACAACAGCTGCTGCTCCCAGTCATTCTGGAACAAAATAAAAAATATAAAAATATAAAATAAATAATAAAAAATATTGTGGTAAGATTATAATATATATATATATATATATATATATATATATATATATATATATATATATATATATATATATATATATATATATATATATATACACACACACTGATGAGGCATAACATTAGGATCTGCTGCTAACATCTTGGTACCAGATACCACAACACACCTTCAGGGATCTAGAGAAGTCCATGCCTTGATAGGTCAGGGCTGTTTTGGCAGCAAAAAGGGGGACCAACACAATATTAGGTAGGTGGTCATAATGTTATGGCTGATCATTGTATATATAACAATATCCATGAAATATCAGAAAAGCACACTGTGACATCATTTATCACATCATGTCACCCAGCTGTAGCCCGTGTTGTCTTGCCACTTTTTTGTCTTGTGTCCGAGTGTGCAACACTTTTTTTTTTAATTAAATAACTAATGTAATGAAAATAGTCACTTTTAATTTCCACACTCAGATTCTTGAACCTGAGAGGTCTCCTCTTTCTGTGCATTTTCTGGCTTGAAATCCAGTGTGCCATTAAGCTGCATCACCACACGCCACTGCAAACCCAAACATTTCTCTCCATTACCATAGCCATCAACTTGCAGTCCTGGACCCGAAAGATACAGCAGCCACTCGTTCTGTGCTTCTCCGCTATTTAGAACTTTGTGTAAGCTGCACCTCACCTGCAGATAGCGCTCCAGGACTGAGAGGATAGAATCCAGGGCAAATGCATCACTTCCTCGTCCTTCCCACTCAGGCTGATAGGACACAATGACCCTGCATGCCGGTTGCTGGCTTTTTTCACTTCTGTCCTCGAGGAAAGCAGCAGTGTCATGCAGGAGGGCTACGATGTGAGCAGCTGTACTCTGACAATCTTGCTGTGGTCTGTCCTGGACACACAAGTAGCGCTCCACTCCATCTACGATTAGCAAGGAAGGAAGTGGTGCAGTCTCAGGCACCAGCTCGTGAAGGGACGCCACATCCTCCATCAGATCCTCCAATGTCTTGGGATACACAAACCTGATTTTCTACAAAGTGAGAACAAAACAAAAATGCAACTTAAATGGATTGCAATATGCCTTGCTCTAAAATTCTTTCAACAACTGGTCCATTTTGGCCAACAATTACCTACAATATCTACATACTCTATTCGACTGTTGATAGACACACCACTGGGAGTTCATCTCAACTTAAAGAGCATGAGTGATGCAGCGGCTCTTTATTCCTTTAGACTGTCCAGCTTTCTCACCTCCTCATCTGTGCACTCTGCTCAAACCAATCAGCTTCCATGTTACTCACATTAGCAAACTGCCTATCAAAATCAGTGACAATGACCACCCTTCAGTATCACTGAACATGTGTCCAAAATAAATAAATAGCGCGCGCTATACTTCCATATATGGACACAAATACACGCCCACATTTCCATTTATGGTCATTAAAGGAGGAGCACTCACACGTTTCAGCATCACACCACAGGCAAATAGGATGGTAATAATAATAATAAAAACACAGGGCTATAATTTCAGTTGATTTTTTCTGAAGTTACTGATTGCAGACTAAGCAATTTTACATTCCTAAATATTGTTATGACCTGAGTTTAAACTTTACCTTCAGACTGTCAGGCTTGAGAGGTGTGAATGAATCTTGCACAGTTACTGGAAGGCTCTGGATTTGATTTTGTGTAAGAAACATCACTCTGAATCCCAGTTCTGAAGCTGCAGTTATAGCTGTCAGGAGTAACACAGACCTGGTGATGTTTTCATCTCCCACCATTAAAGTGCCTCTCTCCTGTTGAGGACAGACCTTTATATCACCTGACGCGTGTAGCTGTGAACCATACCGCTGGAAAACGACATTCAGTATGTCAACCATGGTGATTTCACAAATATATATAGGCCATAAATAAATATATATATATATATATATATATATATATATAAAGCTACTCTGGCGACATAAGATAACCAGCTCACGAGCTATACTTTCCAGAAATTTCCAAAAGCAGCACAGTAGCAAGCAGGCTAAGTTTGGCACCTAGTGCTTGTTTTCCCCGCGAACTTACAGCACCGCCCACTTGACTGTGATTGGACAGTAAAAAGTCCATCTCTTTATTTCGATTGGATATTCAATACGTCAATGCCCCACAATGTGCTTGTCGTCGTCAAATTACTTACTGCATTATTGATGTTTTATATATTTTCGATATCCAAATTCAAACACCTCAAACAATAAATAGCAACATATGTGTGTGTGTGTGTGTGTTAAATCTATTATTTCACATTCTGGACAGCAACAAAAAAAAAATCCACTTCCTTTAAAGGTACTTTCGTATTTCCGCTCAGCTCAAATCCCTTTAAGAAAAACCACAACAACTCAACAGCTGATGTAAAGATGGCGACTGTGTGCTCAGAAATAGCCGCTAGTCTGGGCTCCAAAGACTCCGGGAATGAAATCCATGCTATTTTACGGCGGTGTAGGGGTCGCCCCAGGCTGTCGGACACAGACCGAGCTCGAAGACGACTCGAATCCCGGAAAAAGTACGATGTTCGACGAGTTTACCTCGGAGAATCACACAAGGTCTGGAGCGACCTGAGACAGAAAACATGCATGAGCGACGCCGGACTGGCCGAGTACTTAATCCTGCTGAACTCAGTTTACGGAGAAAGATATCAGCAGAAATACTGCGTGTATGTGCAACATTTCCCCCTAATTAATGACTAATCTAAGACGTATTTATTGTGAAAAGCAATCATTAAAAACAGCGCTCTTGTCGTTTGCTCTTATATTTGCAGGAAAAACTTCCCAGAACTTTGCAGAAATCCGAAAAAAGGTACTCTCATGAGCATGCATTAAACGTTTCTGATCATTCATCGCGTGCACACGGAGTAAATCTATCCACTCATGCACTGGTCACTCAACAAATTGGGTCAAATGTTCTTTCTTGGTGTTTGAGTTCAGAATATCAGAGGTGCAACAGAACTTTGTTCAATGTTTATGAACTGTGAAAATCCATGCAGAAAATGTCAGGGAACACACCATCTGCCATCTGCCTGTAACCTTGTGTTAGTTCAGGACAACCAGCTGTCCTTCTCTCCTCTCTCTATTCTAACTTGACTAGCCATCCAAGGTTCTCCTTTCCAACATCAGGACGATCTGCCGGTTTCTATCTATGGAGGTCGCGCAGTTCAGTACCTTGTCATCTCTTGACTCTAGTTTCTCAGTTTCTACATTCTAAGTTCTCAGTTTCTACATTCCCTCTACTCGTTTCCTGTACCTACCTGCTTTAAAGTTAATTTGCTGATGCTTGCATACCAAGCCAAAAAACAGACCAGGGGTCACCTACGTGAAGGCACTTGTTACCCACCACTTTACATCAGGTCCATTTAGAGACTAGCATGGCTCAGTTTGACCCAAAGTCCATGGTAGACGTGCATCAAGGCTCTTGTGTGCAGACTTGAAGATTGAAGACTTAACCCCTTCCATGTGAATTAACTTTAAATGTATTGTGTGTGTGTGTTTTACAAACTTCTCTCTAACTGGATTTTAGTTTAAATATGTCTTCCTGACAGAGATTATAATGTGCTTCTGTAAGTCTCTTTGTATGTTAGTTAAATGCTGTAAATGTACATGAAGAGCATTTTTTTGTCTTTCATTTAGGGAAGAAGGTGGTCGCCACAAGCTTGCACAGCTTGGTGAGCTGGTATCAGCAGCACTGCCAGATGTGTTCCCATGAGCCCGAGTTACGGTCTGTGGAGCCAACGCTAGGCCTGTCCACTACCGTGGTATGGCAGTGTGATGCTGAGCATTCATTCATACAGCACATTTCATGGCCTGTGTGTGGGAGTAGTGAGACTGATGAGGACGACAACAATGCCGTGCTAGAGCCAGAGAAAAAGACAGCTGTCCGGACTAAAGCAACAGCTGAGAGCAACCAAAGGACACTGGCAGGTGTGGTTTTATGAGTAATCATAAACTAAAGAAAGTCTGGCTTTCTCTGAAGCACTGCAGAATGTGGACAATTGTTTGACAATTTTGTATCCACAAGTTGATTTATTGAACTTGCTTTTGTGATTTATTTTTTAGATGTCTACATTTATTATTATTTAAATGTGTTTTAACTGAAATTCTGAAAATAAATGAAATCTTATAATTATCTAATAATTTCCATGAAGTTGCTGTGCTGTCATTGCTTGGACATATAATGCCCATGATTTGTCCAGATACAGAGGATGAGCTGGAGACTGCCACAGCAGAGGTTTCCAAAGTGGCTCAACAGATGTCCTCCACTGCTTTCAGTCAACTCCCCGAATCCCACAGTGAAGCTGTCGCATCCTCAACCCCCCTGGGAGACCAGGTCATGTGGGAAACGGAAGCAGAACGAGAACACGACCTGGCCTTGGCTGACTGTGAAAATGAAGCAAGAGATGACTTTCCTTTGATGGAGGCGAGCAACTCGAAGCCTCAAGTTTTAGGAGGTCATGGTACTGGGACAGATGGTTATGAATGTGTGGTGGTCACAGCGGCTTTGATGGAAAGCCTGCATGAACCGGACGGAGCCAGTCATTTGATGGGGGGCATAGAAGAGAATGGAGCACGACTAGTCTCGGGTAGTATAACCCACAACCACACAGCAGCCACTCCGGTACAAGCAGAGCTCTATGAATCACAGGCACTGCAGAACATGGTGGGCAGCTGTGAGCTACCAGACCAGCATGCTACACTTCAGGGCTCACAGGTAGGCCACAATGCTCAATTACAGAAAATCGTACAGCGTAAGGCCAATTTTACACTGCACACAAACATCACATTATTGTAATGGTGGTCAGTAGTTGATTTAATAGGTTTTCATGCAAATTAAATTTTATTTAATTTTATGTATTTGTTTTTTTTTACCCAGCTACCTTCTTTCTGTTTCAAATTCACTTCTCTCTAGCTGATCATAATCACAGGATCCAGTTACGAAGCGATGACATCTGAAGGCATTGAGCTCAATGTGGGTGGTGGAGATGTGGAGGGGGTCACGTGCACAGTGATCGAGGGGATGTCCTACAATCAGATGTGCCATTCAGACACAATAGTCCAGAATAGCATCTCGCACACAGATACCATAACAGGTGCAATAGAGCTGCAGTGTGTTTAATCGTTATAAAAGTGCTACAACTGGGTCTTATGCTTGAAATGTAACTTTTACAAATTACACACCTCCCATGTGGTCATTTAAAAATAAGCCATGCGCTTTTTCTTTGTAAAAATGTAGTAATTTAATGTTTTTTTTTCCAGACCTGAGTGAAAAACAGCTGTTGGAGCCTAGTGAAGAATCCCACAGTCAGAAAGATATTCAATGCTCTCTCAGCAGGTCTGTGTGAATCTACATTTGCGTAGTTATACAACAGAGTCATTCCCTTCATGACCATGAAGCTTACAAAAGACTTGTTTTCTGTCTTTATTATTGTTAAGCTCAATCAAGGTAATCTAACCTTTTCATAATGTTGATGCTATCTTTTATGGCCTGTTGTCATGGCATCACTGCTGATGTGTTTTTTGAAAAAGCATGCTTTGTGGATAAAACAAAATCATGTATATGTACGGATACAACGTTCAGGTCTAAGAGGAGTCGTCAAGGTCCAGTTATTGAAGCAGACGGCATGCTGAAAATGTTCCACTGTCCATATGAGGGCTGCAGCCAGGTGTACGTGGCCCTCAGCAGCTACCAGGTGAGTAACAACCAATGTTACTGGGGTGCTACACAGCCTAAAAATGGGCAACTAGAGGCTTGCTTGAACACCACTCCTTATGATTGTTACAACTAATTGTGTCATGTGATAAATTGCTCAAACCTTTACACTTATTTACATTAGTGTTTTGTTTTGTTTGTTTATTTTGTTTGTAATTCTATTGTTGCCTTACAGGAATAGGAAGTACCTTGGCCACTGGGGGGGAAAGCAAAGTTGTAATTCATGGATCATTAACCATCAATTTTAATCACTATGTAACTTGCTAGTTAATGGTTGCATTTTCAGGGAAGAGAAATGGTGTGCAAACATGATTTTTGCAACTGTAGTTTGATTTATTGTTTAATGTCTCTGTTAGCTGTGCCTGTGATTTGAAGACAACTTTTAAGTCATTGTGTTGGTTAAATTTCACTTAAAGTGTATTGGACATGTTTACCAGAGAAAGTTAGCTCATTCTCATTAATGAGAAACAAAGCATGAATGTGAACCTATTACCTGAGAGAACTGGCTGTTATACAGTACATGTCAAAACTATTGAACTTGCAAGGCCGATTTATTGTTTTTGCTGTAGACTGAAGACATTTGGGTTTGAGATCAAATAATGAATATGAGAAGAGAGTTTATCATTTCAGATTTCCTGTTATTTACACTGATCAGGCATAACATTATGAGCACTGAGAGGTGACGTAAATAACTGATTATCCCCTCATCATGGCACCTGTTAGTGGGTGGGACATATCAGGCAGCAAGTGATCATTTTATTTTCAAAGTTGATGTGTTAGAAGCAGGAATCTCCAAAACTGCAGCTCTTGTGGGGTGTTCCCAGTCTGCAGTGGTCAGTATCTATCAAAAGTATCCTTTAAGTCATGTAATTGTCATTGAAGTCCTGTAAGTGGTGAGGTGGGACCTTACAGGACTTAAAGGATCTGCTGCTAACATCTTGGTACCAGATACCAGAGAACACCTTCAGGGATCTAGTGGAGCTCATTCCTTGACAGGTCAGGGCTGTTTTGGCAGCACAAGGGGAACCAACACAATATAAGGCAGGTGGTCATAATGTTATGCCTGATCGGTGTATATGTAGATGTGTTAAAGGTCATAGGGAAGATCACATTTTGTATCAGAACACTCAATTATTAGGTGAACAATACTGGAACATGTGACCTGACAGGCTTTTCTTGTTATGCAGGTGTGTTCTGTTTTTTTGTTTTTTTTTAATAGCTGTGAGCTTTTGCTCTTGGTTTTAGCCTTCAGTTTTACCTGAAGATGGCATTTGTTGTTAAGAAAGTCAACATAAAGATCAGAGAGCTGTCTATGGGAGCAAAGCAAGGCATTTTGAAGCTCACAAAAGATAGAAAAAAATCAGAGCCATTGCACAAACATTGGGCTTAGCAAATACAATAATTTGTTCTGAAAAAACACTGATGTGCTGACGAAAGATGAAACCAACAATTTGTTTGTCAGCAAATTCACAGGCTTGATGTAGTTATTGCAAGCATAGGGTATGCAAGCAAATATTAAGTGTTATTTACTTTCATTTACATTTATCTGTTCCTATATTTTGCTTATGGTCAGATACAAAAGGTACTATGTGCTGTTATTTAATACCTGTAGATTTAAATACCACGCAATAAAAGCTGAAATACTAAATTCTCATTCTCGTATTAAATTACGCAAATATCCTGGCGTGTCATAAACAAACGATGTGCCTTTGCTGTTCCAGTAGTTTCAGCCTGGGGCTGTAAATTCAATTTTGGGATTATTTAACAATACCAAGTGTGCGCCAATTGTGTTGGGATTTTTTTTTTTTTTTTTTTTTTTTTTTTTGTAAAATGAAGGGCTGTAAATGGATTTGATCTGTCGGTCGGTCTGTCTGTCTGCAGAATCATGTGAACCTGGTCCACAGGAAAGGCAGGACAAAAGTGTGTCCACATCCCGGCTGTGGGAAGAAGTTTTACCTGTCTAACCATCTGCATCGCCATATGATTATTCACTCGGGTAAATACACGTACACTCCTTCTGCTCATGGTTGCATTCACATAGCTCAAAGTTTAGTACGATTTGGACTCTTGGAAACCTATATCAACAAAATGAGTGGTGGTGATTTTGTTTTTATCTGAAATGTCTCTGCTTCAGCTGCAATGATCCAAGCCCAATATTTACATGTCATACGCATACACCACAGCCCAATTTATCCTCATATACACTTAATTTACATCAAACACACCCTAATTTATGCAGGTGAGCCGATGAAAAAAAGCATTCAGCAGACCTGTGAAGAGCTGTGGGGGGAGAAAAAAGTGAAACTAGGGCTACTTTTGTGCAAGGTCCTCAATTTGTTTGTTTTGTCTGATGTTACTTTTGCGGTTTATCTTGCTGCAATGTTTGAGTATGTGTGATGTACAGTATATTCATCTTGACAATTTTACGAGCAGTTTTCAGGTTGTTAAAATGGTATGCTCCTATTTCCATGCATTCCATTCAGATGTGAATTTGATCATACAAATATGCCAAAGATTAAATTAATGAATAGAGATATTTGAATATGAGTATGCTCGTTTCACAATGAAGGTTGACTGTTTGATAAATAAGGGCATTTGTCCGTTATGTTTGCTCAGGAGTGCGAGACTTCATCTGCGAGACCTGTGGCAAGTCTTTTAAACGCAAGAACCATTTAGAGGTGCACAGGCGCACTCACACCGGAGAGACGCCTTTACAGTGAGTTTAACCTGATCTCATTCAAATATCTTTTGTGAGTTTAACCTGCTTTACTGTTCATAGCAGTAAAATAAATCAATATTACAGAACTGAAAAACATCCATGTACACTATATTGCCAAAAGATTTGGAACGTCTGCCTTTACCTGCACATGAATGTAATATGAAGTTGGGCCACCCTTTGAAAGGCTTTCCACAAGGTTTAGGAGTGTGATTATGGGAATTTTCAGGCACTGATGCTGGATGAGAAGGACTGGCTCACAGTCTCCGCTCTAATTCATCCCAAAGGTGTTCTATCAGGTTGAGGTCAGGACTCTGTACAGGCCAGTCAAGTTCCTCCACACCAAACTCGCTCATCCATGTCTTTATGGACCTTGCTTTATGCACTGGTGTGCAGTCATGTTGGAACAGGAAGGGGTCGTCCCCAAAGTTGGGAGTTGTCCAAAATGTCTTGGTATGCTGAAGCATTAAGAGTTCCTTTTACTGGATCTAAGTCCAACCCATGCAAAACAACATCTGAATTCAATGATTTAGAGGGGAGTCCCAAAATCTTTGGCAATATAGTGTAGTATATTACAGAACTAAAGACTGTGTGTGTGTGTGTGTAAAATATAAAATCTTTATTTCTGTATTTCTGTAATACTCATTTATTAGAGCCATTAAATATGGTTTTTAATTACTTGGAACAAAGAAATTACATAAATACATGGAACATTTTAGCAGCTGGGCTAAATTTATCTACTAATATGGTCAATTTAACCTTTATGGTATCAAATCTGCCAGATGGTTATTAAATCTGATCCAGGACTGATCTAGTGTTTCAGGTCAGTATTGACATTCTGCATGGGCTTTTTTTTTTTACTTTACTTTACAAAAGACAAATGAAACCTGTTCAGCAAGCTGTGATGTTATTCCAGCAGCCCTTAGAGACTTTACCAAAATAGTCTGCAGTGTGTGTCCGGCTACAACAGTTATGTGTTGTCTTAGCTCATAGGGGGCCGCCGACTTCATAGGTTTAATCCCTTAGTTGCAATTAATCTAATTTTTTCAGTCCTTTTTTTAATGCACTTATCATATTACATTATGGTAGCAATAATAATAATATATCAATACAATAATTCATTATTGTTGATTAATTACTTAATCATCTTGCATGCCATCCCTGTGAACCAGTATGAAAAACAGCGGGTTTTTTCCTTGCAGGTGTGAGATCTGTGGTTATCAGTGTCGGCAGCGTGCTTCCCTCAACTGGCATATGAAGAAACACACCTCTGAGGCACACTACAACTACACCTGCGAGTACTGCGGCAAGCGCTTTGAGAAACTCGACAGTGTGAAGTTCCATAAGCTGAAAAGCCATCCTGACAGACAGACCACTTGAAAGAGTATGTAGAGAGGTGGCAAGAAGGATATATTTAATAAAATATATGTATAGGGGCTTCTGTCAACACCAGTTTTATTGAGGCTAGTGACTGGTGGGCAGAGTGAACGGTTTGTAGACTGGGCTCTGAGTAAGTGCACAAGCAGGAGGAAATGAAGAAACAAATCATGAAGGTAAAACTAAAGAGAATAGTGGTCTAAAGAGGCCCAGCGCAGCAGAAGTTAAACCTGTGTGTGCTAATTTGAGGCATAATTATTTTCCATGTGCTGTGCTGGTCACAGCTTTTACTCACCCGGTTATGGTGTTGCATGGTTCTCAAATGTCTTTGTGAAGTATTGTTTACAAAGTGTTTTGTAGGTTCATATTCTACTCCAAATCCTCATCTTGAGCTTTATAAAATGTGTTTAATTCATATTTTCAAACACATTTTAGGTTTGTTGAGAGAAGTTTTTTTTCTTTTTCTTTTTTTTTAGAAGCAACATCTTTTTAAGTGAGTGTGCGGTGTGGGTAGAGGGTAGAAATTGCCACTACAGAATTTATGCTAAATTATTTTAAGAATTATTGCAGCTGCAAACGGTTATTTATCAACATGTAACGGGTGAATTTATTTTATTCAAGGGCCAGTTATGTTTCACTGTGATGGACTGATGGCTCAGCCAGGGTGTACTGCCAGGGTGTGTGCCCAGTGTTCCTAGCATATGCTCCAGATATACCGCAACCCTAATCAGGATAAAGCGGCTACTGAAGACGAATGAATGTTCCAACCAAAATGCTTGTGCAGGTTATTACAACACCAGCATACCAGTATCAAAAAATAGGAACCTAAAGGATTAGCTGTGTTTCACATCTGTCTGTTTAAGGAATGACTAAACAAGTGCCACCTCAGACCTGTTTTAATTTTAGTGCATTCACAATCATTTCAGCTGTTTTTAAAAAAAATATTTAAAAGAAATGCAACTAAATTGTCTGAATTGAGAACATGTACGTTATGATATCCCTTAGTTTCCAGGATCTAAACAGTTTGGTGGATAAGAATGCATGTTAACCTCCGCATGTCAGGTTAATGGATGTAGAAATACTTACGACTATGTGTCACTGGAGTGTGTAATCAACTGAGACCAAAAATAAAACTTTTTTGCTCACACCATAACCATATAATGGCAAGAATTGGAAGTAAAAAGGAACTGTAAATATAGTGGCTCTAGGAGTTGTTTGAAGATTCCACTATACTAAGTACCATAACATTTGTCAATAACCTGGCTACCTCTGCCTGGAAGTAAAAGCCTGCCTTTTGAAGGGTCTTTTAAGCTAGATAAATGACCCCAAGCTATGACCGAGTCCAAAATCCACAGAATCACATTGATTTGCAGTACTGACCTCAATATATGAGAACAGCTCTCTTTTATGCAATCTTAATAATATAAAGACTTGAATGAATGGAGTCATTACAGGAAGAACTGTTATTATTGTTATTATTACCACCATACAGTATCTCTGTATGGTTAAACTCACAGTGCCACAAATTGCCTGTTCATCTCGTACACTTATTGTTGTCGGGATTCATTAGTGGTGCCAGTAATTGTGTAACAGTCTGATTGCATGTTAAAGCTTTGCTTTTTAATTTGTGCATCAAAGACCTGACACACACACACACACATGCTCACACAGCTGAGTGAACTGTGGGAATATGTCGGACTTATCATAACTGGACTTGTTTGTTCTTGTTTTATTTATTGTGTGTCTTTATAGAATAGATTTTTAAATCAGACTGTTATCCAATATCTTCCCTATATGCTGGCATTTTTTTTATTACTATAAGCTTCTGGAGAAAAGTCTGTTTTTTTTTTTTTCCTCAGTCTTTTTTCTCATTTTAAGTCAAACCACTTTAGCAGTGGTGCCTTATTTGTTTACCCTCCTAGATACACTGAGAAGAACAGATTTGTGTGTTTTCAAGGTGTTGGAAGCCTCAAGCTTTTGTCAGTGATCCGCTACGTGTAAATACTGTAATTGGTACCCCCTAAAAATGTCGATGCATTTACATATAATGTTTACAGCCCATTTTAAATGTTCTCCAACAAAAAAAAAAAAGCAGGAAGTGCTTCAAAAACTCTCACTTACCTGCTTAATGTCCTGAAATAAAACTGCATTGTTGATCTTACAAGGAAGTGACTGTATTACAGTGCTTCAATTCTCAGGGGAAACAGTCACCAACTATTGTATTTCTCGTTCCTTTATCTGAAACCTTTGGCTTTTATGATCCGGTTCGTTTGTTTCTGCTATATCTAAGCACTTTGAGTTGACAATCGTTTTGTTTTAATGCCAAATGGTGAACGGTTCAATGCTGTAATTCTGAAATTCTTTTCTGTGAGTTTCATTATGATGGTCTTATTATGTTAAAGTTATATGGAAAGTATTAATATTAATACTGTTGTTAATACTGTTTATTAAATAACAGTTCATTCTGTGGAAAAATTTTCTGTTATGATGTTTTGCTTATGCTTTATCTGAAAACAAGAGACTGGACTGTATTCATCTTGATCTTCTGTCCTTACATGCATATAAACTTTTAAGAGAGCTTGAACATTTGTTAATCTACCCAGACTGTGCGTAAACGTGCAAATTATTACACACTAGGATTTGCATGAATTCAAACATATGTCGTGAGTGTTGAAAGGACATGGACTAAAAGCATATTCTTTGTCATAACATTGCTCAGGGATTTGTACTTCATTAGAGCCGTTCTGTTTTAAATAACAATGATGTTAGACATTGTTTTTATAGCAAACTTCTCTGTTCACTTTTGTGTACTAACTTTGAAGTCAGTGACCAAGTTTGCAGTCTGCCACACCTCTAAGATAAATGAACCTGTAGTAAATAATGGACATATAAATCGTAGGAAAAAAACAAAAGATGTTCTGATTTGGATTGGATTTAGCCTTGCTTTGTTGGCCAGCTTTCTAGAAATGCTTTGTGGGCTTTTATCATTATGAAACCAGATTTTCTAGTCTGGCATTGGCTGCCCACTTTATATGAGCCTTCGTAGAAAAGAATTAGTTATTAAAGATGCAGGGCTATAAATGCTTTATTCTATATCCTTCTGTCTTTAATAATGAATACAAAATGAAGATGAAAACATTTTTATTCTCTATGTACAACTCAAGGGCGGCATGGTGGCTTAGTGGTTAGCATGTTCGCCTCACACCTCCACTGTCCTGGGTTCGAGTCTCACTGTGTGCGTGGAGTTTGCATGTTCTCCCCGTGCTTGGTGGGTTTCCTCTGAGTGCTCCAGTTTCCCACAGTCCAAAGACATGCTACTAGGTAATCTCATCTAATTCTACAGACATTAGATGGGCATAGGCATTAATGTTATGTACTGAATTTCATTTACACTTAAATGAAAGAACATTTCATCCTATTCAGTGCACTATACACCTGTACTGTTCATTCATGTAATTATCCAATCAGTCATAAAACATTAGTGCAGCAAATAAAATTATGTCAAGAGCTTCAGGTAATGTTCACATCAAACAGCCAAGTGAGGGAAAAATTGATCTGAGTGACTTTAACCTCAGGCTAGTTTCAGTGTTTCAGAAACTGCTGACCTCCTGTGATTTTCATGCATGACCATTTCTACAGAAAGATATACACAAAACATTTAGTGTGTGACAAGGATGAGAGAGGCCAGACTGGTTTATAGTCATAGTGGTTCAAAACACTTGTGAGCAGAAAATCATCTCAGAACTCACAACTTTTCAAATAATGAGACGGATGGTCTACAGCAAAAGACGACCATATTTGTAACAGTCTTGGCACACAAGTATAAAAATCTGAAGCTACCTTGGGCCCTGGCTCACAAAATTCAAAATAAGGGAAATGACTTTAGGAAAATCTGATATTGTGTATGAAGGATTTAAAATATCACAGGCTGGCTTACAGTATTAACATACTGTCCTCAGAATACTCCAGATTCTTACTGAAGTGGTTCAAATCTATCTATCTATCTATCTATCTATCTATCTATCTATCTATCTATCTATCTATCTATCTATCTATCTATGTGTATCTCTCTCTCTCTCTCTCTCTATATATATATATATAGATAGCTAGATAGATAGATAGATAGATAGATAGATAGATAGATAGATAGATAGATAGATAGATAGATAGATAGATAGATAGATTTGAACCACTATGACTATAAACCAGTCTGGCCTCTCTCATCCTTGTCACACACTGAATGTTTTGTGTATTTCTTTCTGTAGAGACGGTCATGCGTGAAAATCACAGGAGGTCAGCAGTTTCTGTATATATATATATATATATATATATATATATATATATATATACAGTGACATCATACTGTTCAGCTTTAATCCATTTACTAAAATTCTATTCTGTACCAGTAAACATGAGCCGTATGATGTGTATAAACACAAGCCTGTGTATCACCATGGCCACCACCTCGATGCACCCCCCCTCGCCTCCCTTCTCAAGTGGGACTTTCTCTACAGGGAACAGAAAACCTGCTGTCCCACTAGTTTTCTTTCATCTCTTCTCTCCTCCCTCCCTCTCTCTCTCTCTCTCTCTCTCTCTCTCTCTCTCTCTCTCTCTCTCTCTCTGGCAATTGTAAACCTGCAGCACTTCAGCCAGAATGATAGAAGCACAAGTGTAGAACAGACTAGCTGGTCCTTTGTATTTTCAGCCCTGTTTTCTTGTGGACATTCCGAAATTTAGTCTTACATTCTCCTTAGTCTCTTCAAGTCTTCAGTAAAGGTAAGAATTTCTTTTACTCACTCTGACTTACATGGAGCAGGTCTATTTATCTTTACACTAAGCTTCTTCTCGGGACTTCAACCACAAACTACTTTAAACAGACATTGTGACATTATTTTGAGTTTGATGTGTATCTCTATATATCCTGTGAACATTTACTATAATAGACACTGAACTTTTTGTGAGTTTTGTTGATTTTTTTTTTTTTGATTTTTTTATTTTAATTTATTTATTTTTTTAATAATTATAATGAAGTTATCTTCCATTTAACAAGCAGTTAAAATTGCCATTATGTAATTGGCTTGGCATTTCCCACTCTGAAGCTCTCAAGGGTTCTCCACAGGTTTAGCCATCTCCAGGATACGACTGTCACCAGGTGTGCCCTGAAATTTCCAGCTCATTGACCTGCAAAAAAAATGTAAATAAAAAATGAGTGATGAGAACAAATAACAGGAAATAAATACATTTAAAAAAAAATAATAAAGGAGAGCCTTGCTAGCATGTCTTCTCAGAGCTGTTGATTAATATGTGTTAGTTTTATTGCAATTATACATCTAACATTTTTTTGAAAGTAAGATAGGAGCTGAATGCCCGTTGCTGTTTTTTGTTTAAACAAAACATGAACGTTCCCGATTTCATCAGGGCACTCGCTAATTCAAACGACAATGCAAAACTCCAGTGAGCATCATACCATAAACAAAGGAAATCAGATGCAATTGATATAGTCCAGTTTCCCACTTTCTGTTTTCACTGAGTGGTTTGAGATTCAGGCTTCATGAGTACTTAATAAATCACTGAAGTAACTCACTAGCTATTCAAGTGTGATGCTGACCCGGACAGCGTCCTGTTTCTATGCATACATTCATACATGCAAGCAGTAGGCCATGTCAGGGAGACAGAGTGAAAAAAAAACACCTGTGCAATTAAAAAGCTCTTGAGATTTCAGTGTTGCTCTGATTAACCTAACACTAGATAAACATTGACATAACTAGAACAAGCCTCATGCTTTCTTTTGTGAAGGGAAGTACAAATAAATTTTATTATTCCGCATCTGATATTTGACCTGCACCAAATTTTGAACAGATAATGATTTTTGGGAAAGTTTCATAACAGGGAAGAACAAGATAAGATGGCAGGTGATAATAACTGCTGATTATGGTGCAGGTGACAGCTCTGGTCAGAATTTTCGAGATTCTAAACAACAACGGTTCAAATTCTGAATACGGTCAGTGACTTTTATTGGAAATGAGACGGGAGTAGAAGCTCTTTGTCACCATTTGGTCTCTTGCCTCATACGCTATGATTCCTCATGGTTCACCACAGTTTCAGCATAAAAGCACAAATAAAAATCCCTTTTCATATAAAAAGCTTGAAGTATAAAGTATAAAAAAACAGATCAGTGAAATTATTTTACACCTACAACACTTATAGTGGACTAATCTGAGCCATGGTATGGGCTGAATAGATTATGAAGACTGTTTTCATGATCACATCGGCAGTTTGCGTGACTGGGAGGCATTTAAATGCAAGCACATGGATCAGTTTTTTTTAAAAACCACTTCTTTGCATGGTGAATGGAAAACCACGAATCTAAACATCAGGCATAGAAGCATAACCTTATGTTCTGTAAGGTGGGGCAGAATACTAAATACCTTGGTATACGGTAATATTATTTTTTTTAAATAATAGTGTTTATAGTACATTTAGAATTCGTTTATAATAAAGACCTAGGTCATGCTTTTCCTCTTTTAGGTTGCCATTTTTTAACATTAACTGTGTGACAATTTTCCCTGATGAGGCTAAAAATTCCAGCTTAGTCTGAATAGATAGTGGCTGCCTGAAGGCAAGCCAAGCCTGTAGATCACCTTTTCATTTGTTTACCAGTTTTTTTGTTATATGACTAAATTGATCATTGAATGTTTGATTTCTATAGGAATAAGAAAAAAAATATGGAAATACAAAGGCTTTATTTAGACTTTTCTTTGAGATAAACAAATAGGTGGCCCATGGATATTTACATCTATATGCTAAAATACACACTCCACTTTGCACCATGCTCCTGCCACTCCTCTAACACTGCTCTTCTGATCCCACCTGATCTCTCAGGATACAAGGAAGGTATGCATCATTACACTTCTCTGTTCTGGCACCTAGGTAGTAGACTGAACTTCCCCTAGATGTCTAAACAGCTGAGTCACTGGCTGTCTTTGTGTAAAGACAATGTGTTACCTCTTCCTGAAATACTTGAACTAGCACTTGTTTCTGTGCTCTTCTTGCTGTATTGCCTCCTAACAGAGTTTCAGTCTGACAATATGAGTCCCTGGCCAACTGAACCAGTATTGATGTATTCATTATTAGGGATTTTAAAAGCACTTCTATAAGTAGCTCTGGTTAAGGGCGTCTGCCACATTGACATAGATGTAAATGTAAAATGCCAATCCTGCTTTTTGTCACTTCTTACAGTGTAATAAATTCTCAAAAAAGGTCAACCCCATATATAGAGACTACTTAAACCTTAAAAACCCATTATATCATATTCACATATCTTCATTTTGCATTTAGATGTAATGTTAGTATAATTTTAAAAATACATCACTATGCAAATTAGCAACCACAGGTACTGAATAAACCAGTCATTCATCTTGTGAGGGATTTGCTGCCCTGTTTTCCATGCATGCAAATGGCTTTCTCTCTCTATTCCAACAATCCAGGGGACTGATAGGACTACTGACATTCCTCCTTTTTATAAATGTAATTTACTTCTTTACAATGTTTATACAATACTTGTTGTCCTCTCTTTAATGGATTCCACCAAAAGGTTCCTACCATTGTTATGCCACGTCACTCCCACTTTCCATCACATCAGCTCTTTATTGTGTGTAATATCCTGATGTTCCTACAACGATTACAGTAATTGATCAAACATGTGACAGACCTCTTGGTGCGATCGAAAAGGTTACATTTGTATTGCTGTTGTCTACTTGTGATAAACAATAATCTAAATCTAAATAAGCTAAATGTGAACAAACAATTAGAGGCCTTGTCTGAATCTCTTATAATATAAAAGACCCTATGGGTTAAATGGCGTGTGATTTCTATATGGTTTAACCATTGTAGATATTTTAAAATTAAAGCTGTTGTTTTCCAGTTACTATCAGACCATTCTGTAACCTCTAACTTTACTCAGTAATGGAGAATAACAAAATTTTATAAAATGATCCGCTTTGGCTAAGCTAGATACTGAACATGAAGACAAAATTAGTGGAGTAGGATTGACAGAAGGATTCAGTTCAATAACTTATCACAGCAATCAGCTGTTTTGTGGATAGAGATCCTTAAAAACAAGAAGTTCAAACTATTTAATAAAACAGTAAACACGCAGACTAAACTATTAGTAATGTCTTAAGAAAACTGTATTCAAAGAACCGCCTTGGCTTTGATTGCTGATTGGATTTCACGTTACTTGTGTCTTTGTGTCTGTTTCAGGTACATCAGACGCTGTCAAGATGGGCTGCTTTGGATTTTTGAAAACAATGATGTTTATCTTTAATGGCATTATCTTTGTAAGTACAATGGATTTTAAAATGAATGCTAGAATCTTTATGAGTAACTTTGTGAAGGTTCTAGGCCAGTAAAGAGGTGTTGGATTTTGTCTCGCTTGTAGATCCATATGCCAAATTCATAGTCAAGGATTTTGTAACTCCAACCAAGTATAGATCTTTTTCACTTTCTCTCCAAAGCCCTTAAAACACACCCTCTCAGTGCCTCAGTGGTTAGAAAACCTGAGCACTAGCACAGAAGAAGTGCTTTCTGAAATGACAGGTTACATGATTGACAGGCAGGTCGAGATGCCCTACTTGTTTTTTGATTGGATGTTGGTTGTCCACCTCATTTGGGGTTTTTTTCCATCGTTTACAGCAGTGGTGCCCAAAGTTGTTTTTAGTCATGGCCACAGAAACACAGCACAAAGTTAGCAGTTCTTATTATCATAAAATCCATCCACAGGAATGGACAAATAACGCATGGAATGATTATTTACTGCAACCTCAAAGTTTTCTACATACACCAATCATCTCTTATACCTTTAAAGTGATATTAAATTCTCCAAACCTGTTACTAAAGCTTTGGATATCCCCATTGTAAATGAACTGCATGAGGGTTTTTGTGCTTTGAAATGCATCACTACACAAATTAGTAACAAGGTAACTGAATTAACCTGCACTGTCCTCCATGTTGTGAGAGTTTCGTTTCCTTGTTTTCTGACCTTTATTCTTGCATGCAAATAATCTATCCCACCACCTCGGTGGACAAAAAGGGGGTAATGAGGTTCCATGTTATCCTTGTATATTATTCTTATGATGCTTGTCGACAAACATAACACACTAAAGGGATATGAAGTGAAATGAATAAAGTTAAAACAAAAAACAAATCAGACTTATGAAGATTTTGGCATTCTCGATTTTTTCTTCATACTAATGTGCTTATTTTGACTATGCACTAAATGACCCAGTAATCCATATACAAATAAAGCACAATAGCTCAACCCAAATCATATGATCTAAACTGCACTACTCTACACTACTGAACAATGTACAAATAAATTCGCTATTCATTTATTCTATGCGCCAGGCTCATTGTCAGGAGGCCCCAAATAGTGTATAAACAATGTGTTAATAAAAGAAGAAATGTGATCTAGTGATCTTGTTTCATGAACTTTTTCCTCTTTCTCCACTTCTGTCCCTCTTCCTCAGCTGGCTGGAGCAGGTATCTTGGCTGTAGGTATCTGGGTAAAGGTAGATAATAACTCGATCATGGGCGCTCTACAAGGTCTGTCTGGGGCACCACCTGAGCTGAAACAGGTTCTGAATGTAGGCTACCTGCTGATTGCTGTGGGCGGTGTGCTGATGCTGCTCGGCTTCCTGGGCTGCTGTGGCGCTGTTCGAGAAAGCAGGTGCATGCTGCTTACGGTAAGTCTGCTGCTTCTGTTACAGCATTTATCACAGACTAGACACAGATAGATAGATAGATAGATAGATAGATAGATAGATAGATAGATAGATAGATAGATAGATAGATAGATAGATAGATAGATAGATAGATAGATAGATAGATATTTTATTGAATACTGGAGGAAATTCAAGCATCCAGTAGGCAAGATTATCAACACCCCCCACACCCAAAGTAATACTTAGCAGTGAAACTATAAGCAACAGACATTGTACATCAGACTGTACAGATTAAAATGTCGACCCATATAAGTAAAAAACCTATATTACAAAGTAGCATTGTCTATAAGGCACAGCAATGACAGTGAGTATCAAATTTTGTGCAAACAATGGGGTGAAAGATGTGCAAATGAAGTAATTTTAAAAATAAATAAATAAATGTCCAGTATCAGCAAGCAGACAGAGAAATATATGTAAAAATAGTTTAAAAATGTCCAGTAGCAGCAAGTTAAGACAGATGAAAATACGAAGTTAGATACAGAGTGACTCAGTTTGAGTGTTTCCACCCTGCTGTACTATGTTGGCTTTCTTATTTCTGTAGAGAATGTAATGGCTATAAACCATTAAACTGTTATGGAACAACTATTATGACGTCTTCTTAGTATGACTGTGAACTTTCATACAACTCCATGGAGTTAAACTCTGTAGTTTCGTACCACAGGGTATTTCCCTATCATAGAGGAACTAGGAAGCTAAGAATACTTAACTCTCCATAATACCTTTGAGGAACATAGTTTATAGGAATATAGTTATATTATTACTTATTAATTACAGCAATACACTATTAATAGTGTCCTTAAAAGTTGGGGACAGCTTTTATTCTGTTTGCTTATCTTTAAAATTTAAGCTACATAATACTATTCACATTCAGTTCCACACCCAGACATTCATTACTGACTAAAGAAAATTCTCTTTTAACATGTAATGGCTTTCATACACTGTGAAAGTGTGACGTAAGGATCTGTTCATTCTCTACAGATATCACCTTGACCACAGACAATACATTCTGTTCTTACAGACTGTAATCCTTACTAATGCTTATGATCAAGGATTAAACAGTGACGGAAAGTAGTACAAAGGATAATAATAATAGTGAATAAACAATACAAAAACAACTTTATATTATTTCAGTAGGGAACACACACACACACACAAACATAAAGCTTACACTGTGCTGAAGAGAATACAACACATACTTTACTGTTAAATAATTAAATTAGTTTCTGTAGGAATGATTCACTTGTGTAAAACAGGGAATTTGGTAAAAAAAAAAAAAAAAAACTGACTTACATAACTTTACAAATTACTTGTTTACATGTACAGCTGACGCAACTAATCTGAAAATATTTTATTTTCAGTGAAGTGAAAAGTGATAAAAAAAAAAAAACACCTAAATTATCAACAGTACATAAAGAAAGGAAAGGTTAGCTGGCTAGCTTACTTAATGCCGCAAAAAACTGCTGGAGACTGAGAAGCTTGCTAAGTTTGTTAGCTAGCTAGCCATGTTAGTTATGTCTCCACCTTTGTAGTAAGATATCTAGCAAAGATGCTCTTAAACATCACCCTGAGCATCACTTATCGGCTGTAGCTGCATCTAATATAATTAACATGGCTGTCAAACTTCATACTGTACATCAAAGTTTAATACTGAGCTTTAATACTGTAAAGCATCCAAATCTTTCTAGCTAGTCTAGCTCATTCAGCTTAGCTGCACATCTTATCTTTCTAGCTGGGTGTTGTGCTATGAAATGTTAATAATTTCAACTGATTTGGCTCACATAATTTGCAGAACATTATCACACCGTTTCCTTTTTTTTTTAAACCAGATAAATTGGGCCATGGAGGCTCAGGTGTCTCTAGTGTCTCTGACGTTGCTGCTGCTGAATACGCAACTGAAGTCTAGACTTTCAGTATGCAGCATCTTTGGGTCTCAAAACTGAATTATTTTAAATAGTTGTACTGGTGGTATACCAGAGGATTGTCCAAGAATTATGAAATTTACAGGGAGCTAATTCAAAATTATACAATTTTCAAATTGTGAGTTGGAGTCCTCCTTGGAAAGCTCATATTTACAAGTTGGGAAGTCGTAATTACGACTTCAGATGTGTTTAAGTCAATTTGTTTTGAGCAAGATTAATTCTTTTAATTAAATACAAATTATTTTAAATCACTACTTCTAGAAATCTAATAGCAAAGAATGCCATCAGGTGTGTTTTGCTTTTTTGTATGTTTTAATACATTTTAAACAACCTCTTCTGGGGTTTTTTTTATTACATATTATATCAGAATTGCAAAGTGCATTTGTATTTTGTGCAGGCAATTAGCTTGTTTTATCATAAATAATAAAAGAAAAAAAATCAGCATCTGAGACAAGTAAGTATTCAATTTCAAGAAATTCTATCATGTTTTCTGACTTCTGAAACTCAAAGAAAATCCTGTGTTTCTTATTCGTAATTACGACTTTGTGGTGCCACTCATGCGTTCAGCTTGTAAATAACTCATGACTCAAATGCATCATTTGTGGTCACAGAAGTCCAGATCACCCTCAAGGCACATCTTTACACATCCATGAGCCACACAGAGGAGGGATGTAATGTGTATGTGTAACACAGCTGTAGAATTGGGTTGAGGTTTTGTGCCCTAATTTTTTTTTTTGCTCTTTCTGTCCCCAGTTCTTTGTCATTATCCTGCTAGTCTTTATTGCTGAGGTTGCTGGAGCTATTGTGATTTTGGTCTTCAAGGGAGTGGTAAGTAACACAAACAATCTTTATAGATGCAGACAGCTGCTTTTGATGCTTAATGATTTCTGCTGCAAACTCTATCTCTCTCAGATACAATCTCTGATAGCTCAAGTGGGAGTCACTGTAGTGGACAGCATTCGCAAAGATTACGGCGCTAATGCAGATGTCACGGGTCTGTGGAACACCACTATGGACTTGGTCGGTAAAATTTGTTGTACAGGCAATCTTGATACCGTTTTTTTTTTATTGTGTTTCATGTGTTGATAAGAATTAAAGATGTAATCGGTAAACAATCCCTTGCCTGACATTCCACAAGCAGTTAGGGTCTAATGATTGGTTATTAATTTCTGTAATGATTGGTCCTTAATATCTGGAATTTAAATGCTGATATCTATGTCTTGTGTTCATTTAACACCTCCTCTGTCTGTGTCTTCTTGTAGCTGAAGTGCTGTGGATTCAACAACTATACAGATTTCACAGGTTCCCCTTTTGTCCAAACCACCAGTCTGTATCCAAAGCAGTGCTGTCAGCTTCAATCCTGTAGCCAACAAAATGCTACAATTGCGGTAAAACACGCTGATTTTATTTTTTTTATAAATGTATTTTATAGCAGAGACTACCTAATCAAAGACAGTACTGCAAGATTTATTTCCCATAAATTGACCAATTAAAAACAGAATGATAAGTTAGCTAGAGGAAGAGAGTGTGTTGTCATTAGTTTTTGGTATTTTTATATTCTAACTCTTCTTATTTACAAAAATAGTTAGAAACCCCTAAGCTAGAATGTGAAACTCACTAATATCCTATTCTTTTTTTTTTTTGTCTACTATCTGATTATACGATTTTATCTTTTTCCTACACAGAATGTTAATGGATGTTACCCTGCATTGATCAAACTTTTTGACTCAAATTCAGTTGTCATCATAGCTGTGGCCTTGGGCATCGCTGCACTTGAGGTAATTTAGCAATTCCCATTATCTTTAAATAAATGCCCTTGTCTACTAAATAACGCATATTCATAAGAATTCTTGTATCAGATGTTCGAGTAAAGATATGTTGTTCTTTTTATAGCATATTGCCATTTTGTTTTAGTCATTTTTCATGAATAAAGTTTCTCCTTTCTGTTTTCTTTTGACTATAAGCTCTTCGCCATGGTTGTCTCCATGACCTTGTACTGCCAAATAAAATCTACAGAAGCCTGAAACCTGACCAACAGAACAATCCCAACATTCGAAATTTACAAATACATATTTACTGAAAGCTTTTTCAAAATAAATGAATTGATTTTTAGGAATTTTGTAAATGAAGTTGTCTTTATGTTTCATATACGAACACTTGAAATGTGCACAATAATATATTTATGTTCTTTAAAGGATTTATTATGATTACTGTTTAATTTTATTCTTGATTCAAACATGTTATTTTCAGATTATTCAGTGTCTACTGACATAGTGTTATAGACATAAAAATGATATATATACCTTTTTTGCCAATTTTCGCAGCTAAAGTATCTGCAAAGATATATTAGATATGATATTTTGTGATAAGTATATATTTCTTAAAAATGCACCTTTACAAACATTGTTCTGTGTAAATAAATGACAAATGAAAAAAAAACTATAAATCTTTCTTAATATGTGTAGCAACCGATATAGAATACTTCTCATTAGTCATCTCTACCTTCTCCTCTCCTTTCTCTCTTCTCCTCCACCTTTAACCTGCCTCCCATTTCTTCTTTTCTACATTTAGTTTCTCTTATTACACTAAGATTATGAGAAAAAAAAGATTCTCTGGTATGACAAGGAAAAAATTATACTTTGGGCTGAACTGCCGGTATTACATCTGGCAAACCAACAACTGGTACAACTGGTAATACCATCCCTACTATGAAGCATGGTGGTGGCAGCATCATATGGTGTAATCAGGTGTGTCGAGTCTTATCCACAAAGGCCCAGTGTAGATGCAGGTTTTCGTTACAATGGAGCAGAAACCACACCAGAGTCTACTGAAAGCCAAGATTAGTTGATTAAACAGGTGGAATAAAATATGGCTCTTGCTTGTTTGGAATGAAAACCTGCACTCACACTGGCCTTTTCTGGATAAGATCAGACACCCCTGGTGTAGGTGCTTCTCAGCACCAGGGATGGGAAACTGGTCAGAATTAAGGGATGGATGAATGCATTCAGGGCAGTGGGGTGGCTTAGTGGTTAGCACTGTTGTCTCACAGCAAGAAGGTCCTGGGTTCAAATCAGGCTGGGGCCTTTCTGTGTGGATGTTCTCCCCGGCTCTGGCAGTGGCAGCTTGATGGACCTGGTGTTCAGCTTCACCACATTCTGATCAGTAGTCCAATACCTTAACCACTAAGCTACTACATCCCCAGCAGTGACTAAAAGTATACCTGTTTTTGTTTTGTCATTATAGATTATTGGTGGTAGATTGATGGCAACAAAAGCCAAACAAAAATGTAATTCATTTTAAATTAAATCTAAAAAGCAATACAATGTTTGACAACTGTAAGTTTTCCCAGCCATATCCAAAATTTAACAGCTAGCACACTCGTGTCCACGTGAGACGTGGTTGTACCTTCCCCTTCATTTAGTAGAACTAAGCTATTTATTTATTTATTTATTTATTTGTTGTTCATAGATGTAATTCCTAGTGTATACAGTTCTTATTCAGTTGTTTTTATTTTATTATTTATTAGACTGATTTTGCATGAAATAAATGAATGAACATAAAAAAAGACTTAAATAAGAAAATGAGTTTTTAGCATCGCTGGGGGCTAGTATTGCAGTCACCTAGTAAACAGTCACCAGGCACAGGGCTTAAAAAAGACGATAAGACATATGGCATGAGGAGCATGTGTAAATTTGTAGAGCATAAGAATAAGCATGTATATACAGTACAAATCTAAGCATATGTACTGTTAAGGGTCCTCATTGGACTTTCAGATATAATATATTTTCTATGTATGCCTTCATATCTGGAAGTCATAGTGGCTACACAGCCACTTAAAACGCATATGAAACACAATGAATGCATTTCAGTGCGTTCAATGCTTAAGGTCAATAATAATGATCAGTTATGCATATATTTATCTACCTCTATCTAGATAGATAGATAGATAGATAGATAGATAGATAGATAGATAGATAGATAGATAGATAGATAGATAGATAGATAGATAGATAGATAGATGTTTTCTAGGATTTGAAAACATCAGGGGCTGAGCCCAAAACCTAGGGCTACTTAGGGAGAGGGGGTAAGCAAGAATAACACGTTTTGTAAGAGCATTTTTATGTAATGTTCTTTAATAATAAACACAAATTAACACAAACAGTATGCAACTTTAGAAAATTTAATTCAATCTTTTTTCTGACTCCTCCCATCATCCCAGAGTCTTGCTACTAAAAAAGGAGTTCATTCATTTCATTACCTTTTCTCTCTCACACAGGTATGCCATGCAATATTATCTCTTACAGCTTGTGTGTGTAGCTGTGCCGTGGAGATCCTTTATTATTACTATTATTTTACAATAATCTATATTATACCTGCACCTATTATTTCATCAGAATCGGAATCAGAATCAGAAACAGAATCAGAAAAAGTTTTATTGCCAGGTACAGCAAAGGGTCAGCAAAGAGCACTTTACAGTACTAGGAATTTGTCTTGGTGTCAGGTGCAAACATATACACAGGTATGTAATGTCTGTACAAATGTACACAATTTTAGAAAAGAGCTAGAATAAGTTAAATAAATACTGTACAAAGTGACTTGCATGAGAAGTACTGCAATAGAATGTACAGTGAAAGTGACTGTCCAAACATATATACAGATGTGAGGTATGTACACAATCTAGAATGAGATAAATATTGTGTACAAAAGTGTGAGTTTGAATGAACAGTAGTGCAATTTAGAATGTGGAAGTGAGTGTCTGGGTTGGGGGGGTCATCTGGGGGTAAGTGAGGCACTGTTCAGCAGGGTGACTGCACTGGGGAAGAAACTGTTTGTGGCGTGAAGTCCTGGTCCTGATGGACCGGAGCCTCTTGCCAGAGGGGAGGGACTGAAAAAGTTTATTTCCGGGATGAGAGGGGTCGGATGCGATCTTGTGATGGAGGATGTGAGGATAGATTCGATGATGGCAGTGTAGAAGTTCACCAGCATCTTCTCAGGGAGAAGATTCCTGATTTATGCTGCCAATACTGTATGAATTATTCTTTGATTATTTTTTTATTTTTTACAGCCTCTCTTCTCTCTGAGAATTCCTTTTTCTATTGACAGAACAGCCGAATGATGGAGTCTGTTCTGGCGCACTGTTCACCTAAGCCATGTCTGTATTTTAACTTAAATACTGCATTAGTTGAATAATAGAAAGTCAGGATGTTCAGACTGTAATGTCTTAGCGCTTTAACAGTTTATATTTTATTTAGATCTATCTTTAGGTTTATTTAATTTAAGGCTTTTGTACGTCTTGGGTATGGAATAATATTCAAAAGGGTCCTTATGTCAGGGGTTTTCAGAATCAAAGACAGTGGGCCTCCTTTTTGACACAACATACATTTGTTAGCCTACTTTTATCAACTGTGTTAACATTAAATATAAAAAGTTAGACTTTTATCTGAATAATAAGACTGTTGTGTTTTCTGACATTTTCATTGCTCTCCCGTTCAAGGGCTGTAAGGTATTTTAGTCACGTGGTGGGAAAGCGGCGCTGTGCAGACCGATCGGTGTATGACATTAAAGTATCGCGAGAGCTGTTCTAGCGCATATACCAGCGCAAGCTCTCGCGGTATTTTGGTGTGCGCGTGTGTGTGTGGGCGCGCGCGCGCGCGCGTGCAGAGAGAGACGTCAGAGAGAGACGTATATATACAGGGGTTGGACAATGAAACTGAAACACTGGCCAATTTAGTGTTGGAGGTTTCATGGCTAAATTTGACCAGCCTGGTGGCCAATCTTCATTGATTGCACATTCCACCAGTAAGAGCAGAGTGTGAAGGTTTAATTAGCAGAGTAATAGCACAGTTTTGCTTAAAATATTGCAATGCACACAACATTATGGGTGACATATCAGAGTTCAAAAGAGGACAAATTGTTGGTGCACGTCTCGCTGGCGCATCTGTGACTAAGACAGCAAGTCTTTGTGATGTATCAAGAGCCACGGTATCCAGGGTAATGTCAGCATACCACCAAGAAGGACGAACCACATCCAACAGGAGTAACTGTGGACGCAAGAGGAAGCTGTCTGAAAGGGATGTCGGGGTGCTAACCCGGATTGTATCCAAAAAACTTAAAACCACAGCTGCCCAACTCACTGCAGAATTAAATGTGCACCTCAACTCTCCTGTTTCCACCAAAACTGTCCGTCGGGAGCTCCACAGGGTCAATGTACATGGCCGGGCTGCTATAGCCAAACTTTGGTCACTCGTGCCAATGCCAAACGTCAGTTTCAATGGTGCCAGCAGCGAAAATCAGTGTGTCTTTCCCACATCCGGGAGAGTTACGGTGTGGAGAAGCCCCAAAGAAGCGTACCACCCAGACTGTTGCATGGCCAGAGTGAAGCATGGGGGTGGATCAGTGATGGTTTGGGCTGCAATATCATGGCATTCCCTAGGCCCAATACTTGTGCTAGATGGGCGCGTCACTGCCAAGTACTACTGAACCATTCTGGAGGACCATGTGCACCCAATGGTTCAAACATTGTATCCTGAAGGCGGTGCCGTGTATCAGGATGATAATGCACCAATACACACAGCAAAACTGGTGACAGAGTGGTTTGATGAACATGAAAGTGAAGTTGAACATCTCCCATGGCCTGCACAGTCACCAGATCTAAATATTATTGAGCCACTTTGGGGTGTTTTGGAGGAGCGAGTCAGGAAACGTTTTCCTCCTCCAGCATCACGTAGTGACCTGGCCACTATTCTCTAAGACGAATGGCTCAAAATTCCTCTGGCCACTGTGCAGGACTTGTATCTGTCATTCCCAAGACGAATTGATGCTGTATTGGCCGCAAAAGGAGGCCCTACACCATACTAATGAATTATTGTGGTCTAAAACCAGGCGTTTCAGTTTCATTGTCCGACCCCTGTATATATAAAGGGATGTAAAAGAACTGTTACTTTCCAATAATTCTCTGAGTAGGGTAAAAGTAGAAGTACTCCTAAAATCTTTAGTACAAGTAAAAGCTGTTTTAAGCTGATTTGTAAGTTGTACCAAATTATGTTAAATCTTGAACAGCACGGTCACACTGGATAACAGACACAACAACTGCAGTCCAAAATTTCTTAAAAAATCCAACAGACAGATATGAAGAAGATAAAGCAGTTTTACTATCCACTATCTCCTGGTGTGCAGGCACACTGGTCAGCCTCAGGGTCAGGAGTCAGGACGATGAGGGTGGAAGGAAAATAGTATAATTAATATCAGAAGGTTTATGAGGTTTTATTTCATTCAGAGATAAATTAGACAGAATATGTTTATAACAGGTCTTAGTGACATGTGTTTTGAATAAGTGTGACACTCTCATAGGTTTAACCAGAACTGAGGAGACAAGAGGCAGATATCAGACATTTACGTTTCTGGCATTTAGCAGATGCCCTTATCCAGAGGGACTTACATTTTATCTTATTTTCTACAACTGAGTAATTGAGGGTTGAGGGCCTTGTGGTGGATCTGGGATTGGAACTCACAACCTTCTGATTTTATTTAGCTTTCAGTGATTTCATCTCAGTACACATACACACACAAACACACACACACACACACTCTGACAGCATTTCACACAGTAACATGGCTGTTGTTTTAGAAAAATACTGATATGTAATACAGCAATACTGTACTCTTTTTACTGTGTAATTCTATGAAAAACAAATGAGAAATGTTTATGATGTTATAAAAAAAGACACTTGAGACATGTGTGTATTGAACCAAAAATAATGTATTAACTATTTACAAGCAATGACAAATTGTACACTTCTTACAGATATTAATATTTTATACACTATTTTAATATTTTATGAAACACTACATTTGTATAACTTAATATTAAAATCTAAATCTTAAAAATGTAATATTTACATATTTACATATTTACAACAATGCATGATTCTACAACTATACAAATTATATTTATTTATTCATTCATATAAATTAGGTTAATACACATAACTTAAATAAACAACATTAATATTATAAAAATCCTACACATTTAACACAAACTAAATCCAAATGCAAAATACAAAAGAAACAACAGACTCACATTTTTAAGTAGATGTGATAACTACTTTAATCATAGCACAATCATATCATTAAAATGATTTACATTTAGAGAGTATGCTAGAGATGGTGGTAAGAATCCTCTGGATGCCTGCGCAATCACACCGAGATTCATAACGTGACCGAATGATGTAGCTACGAACTATGGGCTATGAGCTCATAAGAGCTGTTCTTAAAAAAACTACAGAAGAGGCCTGAGCATGAACACTGGGCTCTTGGGTCTACTGAAAATTTTGGGAAACAGACGAGAAGGTATCAAGCGGATTCTCGCCACCCCACGTGTTTAAAAGGCTGAAATAATTAATTAATTTTTTAATTATTAAAAAAAGACTAATGCTGAAATCTAGGGGTAAAATACTTACCATACATACTTACCACAGATACTTACCATACATCATGGATATGAGGTGATGAACATGAGGTGATGACTAAGCTTTGGAACTTACAGCTCTCCCATGAAAACAGAAACCCAGTGAACGGGGAATCGGACGATCCTCCTGATGAAATCCAGCTACCCATCCTGATCCACATGCTGCCGTCTACTCGGAGGGGCTTCTTCATTGCCGTCCTCTTCGTCCCTCCTCCTCCTTATGCCCTGGCATGGGACAGGAACATACAGCTGACCAGCCACGATGTGGTGCGGGTTAATCTGGACATGAGGCTGGGGCAGAGGAACTGTGGAACGTTGTGGATTCCCTGAAGGTGATGGCCTCCTCAATGGGGATGGTAGCGTTAGTGGGTATGTACTCATCACAGAGGAAGGGTTAGTGCGAGGGGATGGTCTCCTCCATACAGGAGAGAGGCCTCTCATAGGTTGGGATGTGCTCCCCACAGGTGGTGGGATCCATAAAGGAGAGAGGCCTCTCATAGGTTGGGATGGGGTCCCCACAGGTGGTGGGATCCATACAGGTGGTGGGATCCATAAAGGAGAGAGGCCTCTCATAGGTTGGGATGGGCTCCCCACAGGTGGTGGGATCCATACAGGTGGTGGGATCCACATAGGAGAAAGGCTCCCCACAGGTGGTGGGATCCATACAGGAGAGAGGCCTCTCATAGGTGGGGATGGGCTCCCCACAGGTGGTGGGGTCAATAAAGGAGGGAGACCTCTCATAGGTGGGGATGGGATCCTCACAGGTGGTAGAGTCCATAAAGGAGAGAGACCTCTCATCGGTGGGGATGGGATCCTCACAGGTGGTGGGGTGCATAAAGGAGAGAGGCCTCTCATAGGTGGGGATGGGATCCTCACAGGTGGTGGGGTCAATAAAGGAGAGAGGCCTCTCATCGGTGGGGATGGACTCCTCACAGGTGGTGGGGTGCATAACGGAGAGAGGCCTCTCATAGGTGGGGATGGACTCCTCAGAGGTGGTAGGGTGCATAAAGGAGAGAGACCTCTCATAGGTGGGGATGGACTCCTCACAGGTGGTAGGGTGCATAAAGGAGAGAGACCTCTCATAGGTGGGGATGGACTCCTCACAGGTGGTGGGGTGCATAAAGGAGAGAGACCTCTCATAGGTGGGAATGGGCTCCCCACAGGTGTTGGCATCCAAACAGGAGAGAGGCATAGCACAGGCCAGTTTTCATCGTCCTCATCCTCCGGAAACACAAACGTCTCCCTCTGTGTCCCTGTGTCAAAGAAGATAAACAGACAATGCGGCACATTGAAAAACATCTCATAAAAAGAAGCAGAAACCCCTTTTTAATAGCACTGTGTATGTTTTGTAAAGCAGAAAAACCTCCCTATCAAAACAAGACATATTTACACAAGTTATATTACTGTAATCTTCCTATAACAGTGCAGAAAAAAATTTATATACTCAGTATTTATATTCTGCATTTATAGTTACTTACGCTATCACGGCTTTAACAACTCGACAAACACGGACAATGAAAAATCGTCCAAAAAATAAAATAGATCATGTTATTGTAAACATTTTAACTTGTTTTATTCACTCTTTAAAAAACTATGAACACTGAAAAACAATTACTTAGCTACATGCTAACTAGCCGTCTAGCTAATCTTTGCTAATACTCCTCGGCTTGTCTTAGTAAACTTTAATAAGCGTTAAATAAACATTCCGACTTTTATAAAAAAAAAAAAAAAAGAAGAAGCTGATTTTAACATATCTGAAAACATTAACACTGTTTATTTCTTCCCTGCTCGTTTCACTGGAGTCTGCCGCTTTGTCCGCTAGCTTTAGCATAATGATCGTGTCCATAAAGCGATTAGCCAAATATCGATTAGCCGAACAGATTTTCTCCAAATCATCTAACCAAATAAAACGATATTCCCGATTGCGGTTTTTTTGTAATATCGCGGTGTTTAAAAGGCTTTATACTTAAGAGAAAAAGAGAAAAGTCAGTAACTGACCGTTCCAGGGGTCGTCCAGTCCGCTCCATCCGGGCTCGGGCTCCACATCCTGGTGCTGCTGAAGCGCGGTTTCTTCTTCGAAGTTCATCCTCACTGCTGTAGAGTCGGTGTAAGAGTCAGGTCCAGTAGCGGAGTAAGTAGATATCAGGAGTGTAGAAAAATCACAAAGGATAACTGGAGTCTTGCGAGCTTCACAACCACAACAACTTAGTGTTTAAAAGGAAACACAGTTTAAAGACAAACATTACGTAAAGTGTTCTCTGACACTGCAGGGTGCGCAGTGCGCATGCGCAGTGATTCCCCTCACACTCAAAAAAAACATGGCCGTCTATCTAAATATCTGAGCTTTATTTCTTATTCAATATTATTCTATATAAAATCAGCAAATACTTTTTAACATCACTGTATGTATATAAAAACCTTTTAAAAACTTTTTATATAAAAACCTTTTATTTCATACATATATATACACATATATATACATACATACATATAATTCATCTAAATGGTTCAGATCATCAGTTTCATTATACAAAGATAATTATGTGAATAAATACAAAATGCAGTTTTTAAATTATGATATCATTTATTAAGGGTAACAAACTGTCCAAACCTGCCTGGCCCTATGTGAAAAAGTAATTGCCCCCAAAACCTAATAACCCGTTTGTGGCCCCTTCAGCAGGAACAACTGCAAACAAGCATAAGCGATAACTGGCAATGAGTCTTTCAGATCACTCTGGAGGACATTTGCTTCACTCTTCTTTGCAGAATTGTTTTAAATTGTTTTAATTCAGCCACATTGGAGGGTTTCTAGCATGAATGGTCTGTTTAAAGTGATGCCACAGAATCTCAATCGTATTTAAGTCTGGACTTTGACTAGGTAGCTAACTCCAAAACATTAATTTTTTTTTTTTTTTTTTAGCCATTCAGAGGTGGACTTGCTGGTTTGTTTCGGATCACTGTCATTTTTCTAGCAGCATTCACTAGTGGATTTGCTGGTTGCTTTTATGCTAAATGACTTACTACGAACGAAGAGAATGAAGCAACTCAAAGCTACACTGAACTCAGACCCAGCTGTCAGAGGGGAGGGAGGGAAAGGACCAATCAGACCCTACTGTATGTCTACATGCAGATATAAGCAAAGGATGACATACTGCTCTCTGCGTCACTCTCTCATGCATACACACTCTCTCATACTCTCACTCCTTACTCTGTGTGTTCTTGCCCTGGTTCCATACAGACAACCAAGCCCACATTTAAACCACATGTTCGTATGTCACACAGCAGATGGACACTGATTCATTCATTCATTCAATTTTTATTTCTATAGCGCTTTTAACAAAGAGCATTGTCTCAAAGCAGCTTTACATGAGAAACGACATAAGAAAACAACAAACATATGAACAGACAAACAGACAGACAGTCCTAGATGTTATCCCAAGTGAGCAAGCCTGAGGTGACTGAGGCGACTGTGGCAAGGAAAAACTCACTTAGATGGTATGAGGAATAAACCTTGAGAGAAACCATACTCAAAAGGGAACCCATCCTCATTTGGGTGACAATTGTGTGATGCAGATACAGCATGTGTATAGTGTTATGTAAATCAATAAGGAGGTTGTTGTCCATGGCGCTGCTTGAATATCCCAATCCTCACAAGCAGAACCCGGCTGGAGCTGGTCCATCTCCGGATGCCACTGGAGCCGGCACAGTCTCTGTATGCCTCGGGATGGGTAGAAGAAGGGTAACAAAGGAACAGCATTAGCGTAGCTGCTGTTCATAATATTAGCAGTACTAGCTGAATGTGCATTTAATCAGATGTACTGGAGTACAAGGTTATGGGATGTATTAAAGGTATGCCTGGCTAAAGAGATAAGTCTTTAGTCTACATTTAAACTGGGAGACTGTGTCTGAGCCCCGAACACTGTCAGGAAGACTATTCCAAAGTTTTGGAGCTAAATATGAAAACACTCTACCCCCTTTTGTGGACTTTGATATTCTGGGAACTACTAGAAGTCCGGAATTTTGTGATCTTAAAGAGCGTGGTGGATTGTAACGTGTTAGAAGACTGGAGAGATAGGTGGGAGCTAAACCAATTACAGCCTTTTATGTGAGTAGAGCTAGTTTATAGTCAATTCTAAACTTCACAGGTAGCCAGTGCAGGGATGATAATATTGGGGTTATATGATCAAATTTTCTTGATCTGGTAAGAACTCTGGCAGCTGCATTCTGGACTAACTGTAGCTTGTTAATTGAAGATGCAGGACAACCACCTAATAATGCATTACAATAGTCCAGTCTGGAGGTCATGAATGCATGAACTAGTTTTTCTGCATCAGATACAGATAAAATGTTCCTAAGCTTGGCAATATTTCTAAGATGGAAGAAGGCTGTTTTTGTGATATTGGAAATATGATTTTCAAAGGATAAGTTGCTGTCTAATATTACACGCAGGTCTTTCACTGTTGAGCTAGTAGTAACAGTGCATCCTTCTAGGTGCAAGCTGAATTGTGAGAGCTTCTGTGTACTAGTTTTTGGGCCAATAAGTAATATCTCTGTCTTGTCAAAATTTAATAATAGGAAATTATCGGTCATCCAATCTCTAATATCTTTAACACACTCAGTTAGTCTAGACAAATTAGATATTTCACCTGGTTTTGATGAAATATATAACTGGGTATCATCGGCATAACAATGGAAACTAATCCCATGCCTTCTAATGATGTCACCCAATGGAAGCATGTATACTGAGAAAAGCAGAGGTCCTAAAACTGACCCCTGTGGGACCTCGTATTTCACTGGCACTACACTGGACAGTTCTCCATTTAAATCTACAAAGTGGTATCGATCAGACAGGTAGGATCTAAACCATTTTAATGCCTGTCCCTGCATGCCTATGTGATTTTGTAAGCGATCTATGAGGATATTATGATCTATAGTGTCGAATGCAGCACTAAGATCAAGCAGGACTAAAATTGAGATGCAGCCTTGGTCCAAAGCTAAAAGCAAGTCATTAGTGATTTTAACTAGTGCAGTTTCTGTACTATGATGGCGCCCAAAACCTGACTGAAATTCTTCAAGGATATTGTTTTCCTGTAGGAAGGAGCATAATTGACCTGACACCACCTTTTCTAATATTTTAGATATAAACGGAAGGTTTGAAATCGGTCTGTAATTTGATATTTCATCAGGGTCCAGTTTCGGTTTCTTAAGAAGAGGCTTAATAACTGCTAACTTAAGAGATTTTGGGACATGACCTAGAAATAACGAAGAGTTAATAATATTGAGAAGAGGCTCTCCAGCTGCATGTATCACTTCTTTCAGCAATCTAGTTGGAATTGGATCCAACAAACACGTTGTTGGTTTAGCCGTGGTGATAAGTTTAACTAGCTCTTCCTGCCCTATGCTGGTAAAGCATTGTAGCTTTAAGTGTGGAGCTATAGGCTGGTCTGGATCACCGGATGCCGTCAATGGCTGAACATCCAATATTTTGTTCCTGATACTATCAATTTTTTTAGTGAAGAAATTCATAAAGTCCTCACTACTAAACTGTGCTGAAATACTCTCTCCAGAAATCTGATGCTTTGTTAGTTTAGCTACTGTACTAAATAAGAATCTGGGATTGTTCTGGTTTATTTCAATCAGATTGCTCAGATGCTCAGCCCTAGCAGCTTTTAGAGCGTGTCTATAGTTGGCCAGACTGTCTTTATACGCAATTCTAAAAACTTCTCCACTTTTGCTCGAGGTTACGGGTTGTTCTCTTGAGGGCATGAGTATGACTATTGTACCATGGTGCAGGTGTTTTATCTCTGACCTTTTAAACTAATCCGTAGGTACAAACTCCAGTCCTGAAAGGCCAGCATCCAGTTTGGTGATTTTCCTGCTTTAACTCACATTTTAAACCCAGAAATGCAACAGATGCAACTGAAAGGAGGTGTGCTTGGATGCTGGCTCTGCTGGCCCACAGTGGATCACTAGAGTAAACACAGTTGTTCAGTTTCTCATCAGTTAATTAACAAGTTTCTCCCTAAATTCCTCTTGCCTAATGAATTTTTTATTGAATTAACTGATCATAACTGAGAGTGATACTGCTGAGCCTGGTATAATGTGATTTATACCAGGTAGATGGTATAGATGTTGATAGATGTGTTTATACACTGTATTTCCAAAAGTTTTGGGACACCCCTCCAAATCATTGAATTCAGGTATTCTAATCACTTCCATGGACACAGGTGTATAAAATCAAGCACCTATGCATGCAGACTGCTTCTCCAAACATTTATGAAAGAATGTGTCGTTCAGACATTCTGGACAATTTCATGCTCCCAACTTTGTGGGAACAGTTGGGGATGACCCCTTCCTGTTCCAACATGACTGCACACCAGTGCACAAAGCAAGGTCCATAAAGACATGGATGAGTGAGTTTGGTGTGGAGGAACTTGACTGGCCTGCAAAGAGTCCTGACCTCAACCCGATAGAACACCTTTGGGATGAATTAGAGCAGAAACTATGAGCTATACCTTCTTGTCCAACATCAGCGCCTGACCTCACAAATGCACTTCTAGTGGAATGGTCAAACATTCCCATAAACACACTCCTAAACCTTGTGGGAAGCCTTCCTAGAAGAGCTGAAGCTGTTATAGCTGCAATGGGCGGGCCAAATCCATATTAAAACCTACGGATTAAGAATGGGATGTCGTTAAAATTCATGTCCATGTAAAGGCAGATGTCCCAAAACTTTTGGCAATGTAGTGTATTTAATGTGATCAGAACAAGACAGATGACCTTTAAAGTCTTTTCATGTTTCATCATAAAATTGACATAATAAAGCCTCCAAAAGTCAGAATGCACAATCCCATGTGTATCAATCACACCAAAGTATGAACAATAACATCATAGAGGTCATCAGAGAGAAGTAGTTTGAAACAGAATCTCACCAGCTGATGGAGGGATCTGTAACCATACAGGGTGAACTGGAGGCACAATGGTGAGACATGTTTTCCATCGAGGGGTTTAGAAAGAAACTCATCGTCTTCAGACAGAATTTCACCTTCATCATCCTCCATGGTATTACATCTATCTTGACTATCTATAAAAAACATACAAAATGTAAGTTTCCACTGCCAATAAAAGCACAGCAAAAATAAAACAGTGTGATATTTGATACATACTATTTTTTAGGATGTATCTGCATAAACCTATCACAACCATTCTTCTACAGGAAATAAATCAACTCATTAGACTTGGTTGTGTGCAAATGAGCTCAACAGTCCAAACCCTAAATGAAAATTATTTTACCTCTTCTGCATAAACCTTTTTTCTCCATTCCGCTCCTCCTCATGTCCACACCTTGAATGTCGAATCCCTGAATGTTGACAAGACTAATGGAGAGCACAGAGTGACCATTCTCCGCTGTCCATCGACGGATCCTTGGGGGAGATCGTCAAGAGCACCAAATTCCTTAGTGTCCATCTGGCGGAGAACTTCACTTGGTCGCTCAACACCAGCTCCATCACCAAGAAAGCCCAGCAGCGACTCTACTTCCTGAGGAGGCTGAGGAAAGCCCATCTCCCTTCCCCCATCCTGACTGTGTTCTACAGAGGGACAATCGAGAGCATCCTGAGCAGCTGCATCACTGCCTGGTTTGGGAACTGCACCATCTCGGATCGCAAGACCCTTCAGCAGATAGTGAGGACAGCTGAAAAGATCATCAGAGTCTCTCTTCCCTCTATCACAGACATTTACACCGCACGCTGCATCCGCAAAGCTAACAGCATTGTGGCTGACCCCACACACCCCTCACACACACTCTTCACCCTCCTGCCATCTGGAAAGAGGTACCGGACTGAACTGTTCTACACTCTCACACACACACACACACACTCACTCAGGACTGAACTGTATACAACTCTGTGTCTCTCTCACACACATACACACACACACTCTCTCTCTCTCTCTCGATTGTGTGGACGCACACACATAATTTATATTGTTCATTACTTATTGCACTACCTCAACCTGTCATCTGCTGCTATAGTTATATTTATGTTTATTTCTATTTGCACTACCTCAACCTGTCATCTGCTGCTATAGTTATATTTATGTTTATTTCTATTTGCACTACCTCACCCGCTGCTGTTGTATTTTTGCACAATATTTTTTTTACATCATTTCATTTTATCTTATTTTATTTCACTTACATTCCATTACACATGTTCTTTTCATTCTTTTTCGGCGCTAATCGTCCTGTGTTTTTTGTGTTGTCTTGTATTTATTGTCTTTTGCGCTGTCTTGTCTATGCTCTGTTTGCACCTAGCTGCACACTGTGCACTTTACGTGGCTAAGACAACCTTCTGTCCTAGCTCTGTGGTGGGGTTTTTTTGTGTTGAACTCTTTGTTGTTGTATGTTTCTGTAGCACCAGGTCCTGGAGAAACGTTGTATCATTTCACTGTGTACTGCGTCAGCTATATGTGGTTGAAATGACAATAAAGCTTCTTGAATCTTGATTCTTGAATCCTCACTGTCCTCACTGTCAGATATGATTTGCCTAACATTCCAGTTCTGCTCTTGCTTTCCATAGAACAACTTTATGTCCATTTTTCTGGCACAATGTGTTAAAAGAAGTAAAATTAAATAAAAAAATGAATATTTTACATTGTGCAGAAATACTCGTGATGACATCAAAACACATTGTCAGCAAAAATGTCCTTAAAAACTGCCCCTTATCACACAACGTTGTCTTGAGGCAACAAAAGGAAAAACTTATTTTCTAAACATGCAAAGTACCAAAAAAACATTAAACCATGACGAAAATCTTCTTTTGCCTTCATGCATGCACATATATTTTTAATTTACAGTTAATGTCATTTTAAATTAGATTACCAAAGTAAATAATCTTACCTTCATCTCACACCATGTGCTCCTGCGACCATGTGGCAGAAAAGGAAGTCCCACCTTCAAATGATGCTGGATAGTGACCAGGGGTGTATCTAGGATTTGAAAACATGAGGGGTTGATCCCGAAACATCGGGGGCTACTTAGGGAGAGGGGGTAAGCAAGAATAACACGTTTTGTAAGAGCATTTTTATGTAATGTTCTTTAATAATAAACACAAATTAACACAAACAGTATGCAACTTTAGAAAATTTAATTCAATCTTTTTTCTGACTCCTCCCATCATCCCAGAGTCTTGCTACTAAAAAAGGAGTTCATTCATTTCATTACCTTTTCTCTCTCACACAGGTATGCCATGCAATATTATCTCTTACAGCTTGTGTGTGTAGCTGTGCCGTGGAGATCCTTTATTATTACTATTATTTTACAATAATCTATATTATACCTGCACCTATTATTTCATCAGAATCGGAATCAGAATCAGAAAAAGTTTTATTGCCAGGTACAGCAAAGGGTCAGCAAAGAGCACTTTACAGTACTAGGAATTTGTCTTGGTGTCAGGTGCAAACATATACACAGGTATGTAATGTCTGTACAAATGTACACAATTTTAGAAAAGAGCTAGAATAAGTTAAATAAATACTGTACAAAGTGACTTGCATGAGAAGTACTGCAATAGAATGTACAGTGAAAGTGACTGTCCAAACATATATACAGATGTGAGGTATGTACACAATCTAGAATGAGATAAATATTGTGTACAAAAGTGTGAGTTTGAATGAACAGTAGTGCAATTTAGAATGTGGAAGTGAGTGTCTGGGTTGGGGGGGTCATCTGGGGGTAAGTGAGGCACTGTTCAGCAGGGTGACTGCACTGGGGAAGAAACTGTTTGTGGCGTGAAGTCCTGGTCCTGATGGACCGGAGCCTCTTGCCAGAGGGGAGGGACTGAAAAAGTTTGTTTCCGGGATGAGAGGGGTCGGATGCGATCTTGTGATGGAGGATGTGAGGATAGATTCGATGATGGCAGTGTAGAAGTTCACCAGCATCTTCTCAGGGAGAAGATTCCTGATTTATGCTGCCAATACTGTATGAATTATTCTTTGATTATTTTTTTATTTTTTACAGCCTCTCTTCTCTCTGAGAATTCCTTTTTCTATTGACAGAACAGCCGAATGATGGAGTCTGTTCTGGCGCACTGTTCACCTAAGCCATGTCTGTATTTTAACTTAAATACTGCATTAGTTGAATAATAGAAAGTCAGGATGTTCAGACTGTAATGTCTTAGCGCTTTAACAGTTTATATTTTATTTAGATCTATCTTTAGGTTTATTTAATTTAAGGCTTTTGTACGTCTTGGGTATGGAATAATATTCAAAAGGGTCCTTATGTCAGGGGTTTTCAGAATCAAAGACAGTGGGCCTCCTTTTTGACACAACATACATTTGTTAGCCTACTTTTATCAACTGTGTTAACATTAAATATAAAAAGTTAGACTTTTATCTGAATAATAAGACTGTTGTGTTTTCTGACATTTTTATTGCTCTCCCGTTCAAGGGCTGTAAGGTATTTTAGTCACGTGGTGGGAAAGCGGCGCTGTGCAGACCGATAGGTGTATGACATTAAAGTATCGCGAGAGCTGTTCTAGCGCATATTCCAGCGCAAGCTCTCGCGGTATTTTGGTGTGCGCGCGTGTGTGTGTGGGCGCGCGCGCGCGCGCGTGCAGAGAGAGACGTCAGAGAGAGATGTATATATACAGGGGTTGGACAATGAAACTGAAACACTGGCCAATTTAGTGTTGGAGGTTTCATGGCTAAATTTGACCAGCCTGGTGGCCAATCTTCATTGATTGCACATTCCACCAGTAAGAGCAGAGTGTGAAGGTTTAATTAGCGGAGTAATAGCACAGTCTTGCTTAAAATATTGCAATGCACACAACATTATGGGTGACATATCAGAGTTCAAAAGAGGACAAATTGTTGGTGCACGTCTCGCTGGCGCATCTGTGACTAAGACAGCAAGTCTTTGTGATGTATCAAGAGCCACGGTATCCAGGGTAATGTCAGCATACCACCAAGAAGGACGAACCACATCCAACAGGAGTAACTGTGGACGCAAGAGGAAGCTGTCTGAAAGGGATGTCGGGGTGCTAACCCGGATTGTATCCAAAAAACTTAAAACCACAGCTGCCCAACTCACTGCAGAATTAAATGTGCACCTCAACTCTCCTGTTTCCACCAAAACTGTCCGTCGGGAGCTCCACAGGGTCAATGTACATGGCCGGGCTGCTATAGCCAAACTTTGGTCACTCGTGCCAATGCCAAACGTCAGTTTCAATGGTGCCAGCAGCGAAAATCAGTGTGTCTTTCCCACATCCGGGAGAGTTACGGTGTGGAGAAGCCCCAAAGAAGCGTACCACCCAGACTGTTGCATGGCCAGAGTGAAGCATGGGGGTGGATCAGTGATGGTTTGGGCTGCAATATCATGGCATTCCCTAGGCCCAATACTTGTGCTAGATGGGCGCGTCACTGCCAAGTACTACTGAACCATTCTGGAGGACCATGTGCACCCAATGGTTCAAACATTGTATCCTGAAGGCGGTGCCGTGTATCAGGATGATAATGCACCAATACACACAGCAAAACTGGTGACAGAGTGGTTTGATGAACATGAAAGTGAAGTTGAACATCTCCCATGGCCTGCACAGTCACCAGATCTAAATATTATTGAGCCACTTTGGGGTGTTTTGGAGGAGCGAGTCAGGAAACGTTTTCCTCCTCCAGCATCACGTAGTGACCTGGCCACTATTCTCTAAGACGAATGGCTCAAAATTCCTCTGGCCACTGTGCAGGACTTGTATCTGTCATTCCCAAGACGAATTGATGCTGTATTGGCCGCAAAAGGAGGCCCTACACCATACTAATGAATTATTGTGGTCTAAAACCAGGCGTTTCAGTTTCATTGTCCGACCCCTGTATATATAAAGGGATGTAAAAGAACTGTTACTTTCCAATAATTCTCTGAGTAGGGTAAAAGTAGAAGTACTCCTAAAATCTTTAGTACAAGTAAAAGCTGTTTTAAGCTGATTTGTAAGTTGTACCAAATTATGTTAAATCTTGAACAGCACGGTCACACTGGATAACAGACACAACAACTGCAGTCCAAAATTAAACAAGTCCAAAATTTATTAAAAAATCCAACAGACAGCTATGAAGAAGATAAAGCAGTTTTACTATCCACTATCTCCTGGTGTGCAGGCACACTGGTCAGCCTCAGGGTCAGGAGTCAGGACGATGAGGGTGGAAGGAAAATAGTATAATTAATATCAGGAGGTTTATGAGGTTTTATTTCATTCAGAGATAAATTAGACAGAATATGTTTATAACAGGTCTTAGTGACATGTGTTTTGAATAAGTGTGACACTCTCATAGGTTTAACCAGAACTGAGGAGACAAGAGGCAGATATCAGACATTTACGTTTCTGGCATTTAGCAGATGCCCTTATCCAGAGGGACTTACATTTTATCTTATTTTCTACAACTGAGTAATTGAGGGTTGAGGGCCTTGTGGTGGATCTGGGATTGGAACTCACAACCTTCTGATTTTATTTAGCTTTCAGTGATTTCATCTCAGTACACATACACACACAAACACACACACACACACACTCTGACAGCATTTCACACAGTAACATGGCTGTTGTTTTAGAAAAATACTGATATGTAATACAGCAATACTGTACTCTTTTTACTGTGTAATTCTATGAAAAACAAATGAGAAATGTTTATGATGTTATAAAAAAAGACACTTGAGACATGTGTGTATTGAACCAAAAATAATGTATTAACTATTTACAAGCAATGACAAATTGTACACTTCTTACAGATATTAATATTTTATACACTATTTTAATATTTTATGAAACACTACATTTGTATAACTTAATATTAAAATCTAAATCTTAAAAATGTAATATTTACATATTTACATATTTACAACAATGCATGATTCTACAACTATACAAATTATATTTATTTATTCATTCATATAAATTAGGTTAATACACATAACTTAAATATACAACATTAATATTATAAAAATCCTACACATTTAACACAAACTAAATCCAAATGCAAAATACAAAAGAAACAACAGACTCACATTTTTAACTAGATGCGATAACTACTTTAATCATAGCAAAATTATATCATTAAAATGATTTACATTTAGAGAGTATGCTAGAGATGGTGGTAAGAATCCTCTGGATGCCTGCGCAATCACACCGAGATTCATAACGTGACCGAATGATGTAGCTACGAACTATGGGCTATGAGCTCATAAGAGCTGTTCTTAAAAAAACTACAGAAGAGGCCTGAGCATGAACACTGGGCTCTTGGGTCTACTGAAAATTTTGGGAAACAGACGAGAAGGTATCAAGCGGATTCTCGCCACCCCACGTGTTTAAAAGGCTGAAATAATTAATTAATTTTTTAATTATTAAAAAAAGACTAATGCTGAAATCTAGGGGTAAAATACTTACCATACATACTTACCACAGATACTTACCATACATCATGGATATGAGGTGATGAACATGAGGTGATGACTAAGCTTTGGAACTTACAGCTCTCCCATGAAAACAGAAACCCAGTGAACGGGGAATCGGACGATCCTCCTGATGAAATCCAGCTACCCATCCTGATCCACATGCTGCCGTCTACTCGGAGGGGCTTCTTCATTGCCGTCCTCTTCGTCCCTCCTCCTCCTTATGCCCTGGCATGGGACAGGAACATACAGCTGACCAGCCACGATGTGGTGCGGGTTAATCTGGACATGAGGCTGGGGCAGAGGAACTGTGGAACGTTGTGGATTCCCTGAAGGTGATGGCCTCCTCAATGGGGATGGTAGCGTTAGTGGGTATGTACTCATCACAGAGGAAGGGTTAGTGCGAGGGGATGGTCTCCTCCATACAGGAGAGAGGCCTCTCATAGGTTGGGATGTGCTCCCCACAGGTGGTGGGATCCATAAAGGAGAGAGGCCTCTCATAGGTTGGGATGGGGTCCCCACAGGTGGTGGGATCCATACAGGTGGTGGGATCCATAAAGGAGAGAGGCCTCTCATAGGTTGGGATGGGCTCCCCACAGGTGGTGGGATCCATACAGGTGGTGGGATCCACATAGGAGAAAGGCTCCCCACAGGTGGTGGGATCCATACAGGAGAGAGGCCTCTCATAGGTGGGGATGGGCTCCCCACAGGTGGTGGGGTCAATAAAGGAGGGAGACCTCTCATAGGTGGGGATGGGATCCTCACAGGTGGTAGAGTCCATAAAGGAGAGAGACCTCTCATCGGTGGGGATGGGATCCTCACAGGTGGTGGGGTGCATAAAGGAGAGAGGCCTCTCATAGGTGGGGATGGGATCCTCACAGGTGGTGGGGTCAATAAAGGAGAGAGGCCTCTCATCGGTGGGGATGGGATCCTCACAGGTGGTGGGGTGCATAATGGAGAGAGGCCTCTCATAGGTGGGGATGGACTCCTCACAGGTGGTGGGGTCCATACAGGAGAGAGGCCTCTCATAGGTGGGGATGGACTCCTCAGAGGTGGTGGGGTGCATAAAGGAGAGAGACCTCTCATAGGTGGGGATGGGCTCCTCACAGGTGGTAGGGTGCATAAAGGAGAGAGACCTCTCATAGGTGGGGATGGACTCCTCACAGGTGGTAGGGTGCATAAAGGAGAGAGACCTCTCATAGGTGGGGATGGACTCCTCACAGGTGGTGGGGTGCATAAAGGAGAGAGACCTCTCATAGGTGGGAATGGGCTCCCCACAGGTGTTGGCATCCAAACAGGAGAGAGGCATAGCACAGGCCAGTTTTCATCGTCCTCATCCTCCGGAAACACAAACGTCTCCCTCTGTGTCCCTGTGTCAAAGAAGATAAACAGACAATGCGGCACATTGAAAAACATCTCATAAAAAGAAGCAGAAACCCCTTTTTAATAGCACTGTGTATGTTTTGTAAAGCAGAAAAACCTCCCTATCAAAACAAGACATATTTACACAAGTTATATTACTGTAATCTTCCTATAACAGTGCAGAAAAAAATTTATATACTCAGTATTTATATTCTGCATTTATAGGAGTTACTTACGCTATCACGGCTTTAACAACTCGACAAACACGGACAATGAAAAATCGTCCAAAAAATAAAATAGATCATGTTATTGTAAACATTTTAACTTGTTTTATTCACTCTTTAAAAAACTATGAACACTGAAAAACAATTACTTAGCTACATGCTAACTAGCCGTCTAGCTAATCTTTGCTAATACTCCTCGGCTTGTCTTAGTAAACTTTAATAAGCGTTAAATAAACATTCCGAATTTTATAAAAAAAAAAAAGAAGAAGCTGATTTTAACATATCTGAAAACATTAACACTGTTTATTTCTTCCCTGCTCGTTTCACTGGAGACTGCCGCTTTGTCCGCTAGCTTTAGCATAATGATCGTGTCCATAAAGCGATTAGCCAAATATCGATTAGCCGAACAGATTTTCTCCAAATCATCTAACCAAATAAAACGATATTCCCGATTGCGGTTTTTTTGTAATATCGCGGTGTTTAAAAGGCTTTATACTTAAGAGAAAAAGAGAAAAGTCAGTAACTGACCGTTCCAGGGGTCGTCCAGTCCGCTCCATCCGGGCTCGGGCTCCACATCCTGGTGCTGCTGAAGCGCGGTTTCTTCTTCGAAGTTCATCCTCACTGCTGTAGAGTCGGTGTAAGAGTCAGGTCCAGTAGCGGAGTAAGTAGATATCAGGAGTGTAGAAAAATCACAAAGGATAACTGGAGTCTTGCGAGCTTCACAACCACAACAACTTAGTGTTTAAAAGGAAACACAGTTTAAAGACAAACATTACGTAAAGTGTTCTCTGACGCTGCAGGGTGCGCAGTGCGCATGCGCAGTGATTCCCCTCACTCTCAAAAAAACATGGCCGTCTATCTAAATATCTGAGCTTTATTTCTTATTCAATATTATTCTATATAAAATCAGCAAATACTTTTTAACATCACTGTATGTATATAAAAACCTTTTAAAAACTTTTTATATAAAAACCCTTTATTTCATACATATATATACACATATATATACATACATACATATAATTCATCTAAATGGTTCAGATCATCAGTTTCATTATACAAAGATAATTATGCGAATAAATACAAAATGCAGTTTTTAAATTATGATATCATTTATTAAGGGTAACAAACTGTCCAAACCTGCCTGGCCCTATGTGAAAAAGTAATTGCCCCCAAAACCTAATAACCCGTTTGTGGCCCCTTCAGCAGGAACAACTGCAAACAAGCATAAGCGATAACTGGCAATGAGTCTTTCAGATCACTCTGGAGGACATTTGCTTCACTCTTCTTTGCAGAATTGTTTTAAATTGTTTTAATTCAGCCACATTGGAGGGTTTCTAGCATGAATGGTCTGTTTAAAGTGATGCCACAGAATCTCAATCGTATTTAAGTCTGGACTTTGACTAGGTAGCTAACTCCAAAACATTAATTTTTTTTTTTTTTTTTTAGCCATTCAGAGGTGGACTTGCTGGCGTGTTTCGGATCACTGTCATTTTTCTAGCAGCATTCACTAGTGGATTTGCTGGTTGCTTTTATGCTAAATGACTTACTACGAACGAAGAGAATGAAGCAACTCAAAGCTACACTGAACTCAGACCCAGCTGTCAGAGGGGAGGGAGGGAAAGGACCAATCAGACCCTACTGTATGTCTACATGCAGATATAAGCAAAGGATGACATACTGCTCTCTGCGTCACTCTCTCATGCATACACACTCTCTCATACTCTCACTCCTTACTCTGTGTGTTCTTGCCCTGGTTCCATACAGACAACCAAGCCCACATTTAAACCACATGTTCGTATGTCACACAGCAGATGGACACTGATTCATTCATTCATTCAATTTTTATTTCTATAGCGCTTTTAACAAAGAGCATTGTCTCAAAGCAGCTTTACATGAGAAACGACATAAGAAAACAACAAACATATGAACAGACAAACAGACAGACAGTCCTAGATGTTATCCCAAGTGAGCAAGCCTGAGGTGACTGAGGCGACTGTGGCAAGGAAAAACTCACTTAGATGGTATGAGGAATAAACCTTGAGAGAAACCATACTCAAAAGGGAACCCATCCTCATTTGGGTGACAATTGTGTGATGCAGATACAGCATGTGTATAGTGTTATGTAAATCAATAAGGAGGTTGTTGTCCATGGCGCTGCTTGAATATCCCAATCCTCACAAGCAGAACCCGGCTGGAGCTGGTCCATCTCCGGATGCCACTGGAGCCGGCACAGTCTCTGTATGCCTCGGGATGGGTAGAAGAAGGGTAACAAAGGAACAGCATTAGCGTAGCTGCTGTTCATAATATTAGCAGTACTAGCTGAATGTGCATTTAATCAGATGTACTGGAGTACAAGGTTATGGGATGTATTAAATGTATGCCTGGCTAAAGAGATAAGTCTTTAGTCTACATTTAAACTGGGAGACTGTGTCTGAGCCCCGAACACTGTCAGGAAGACTATTCCAAAGTTTTGGAGCTAAATATGAAAACACTCTACCCCCTTTTGTGGACTTTGATATTCTGGGAACTACTAGAAGTCCGGAATTTTGTGATCTTAAAGAGCGTGGTGGATTGTAACGTGTTAGAAGACTGGAGAGATAGGTGGGAGCTAAACCAATTACAGCCTTTTATGTGAGTAGAGCTAGTTTATAGTCAATTCTAAACTTCACAGGTAGCCAGTGCAGGGATGATAATATTGGGGTTATATGATCAAATTTTCTTGATCTGGTAAGAACTCTGGCAGCTGCATTCTGGACTAACTGTAGCTTGTTTATTGAAGATGCAGGACAACCACCTAATAATGCATTACAATAGTCCAGTCTGGAGGTCATGAATGCATGAACTAGTTTTTCTGCATCAGATACAGATAAAATGTTCCTAAGCTTGGCAATATTTCTAAGATGGAAGAAGGCTGTTTTTGTGATATTGGAAATATGATTTTCAAAGGATAAGTTGCTGTCTAATATTACACGCAGGTCTTTCACTGTTGAGCTAGTAGTAACAGTGCATCCTTCTAGGTGCAAGCTGAATTGTGAGAGCTTCTGTGTACTAGTTTTTGGGCCAATAAGTAATATCTCTGTCTTGTCAAAATTTAATAATAGGAAATTATCGGTCATCCAATCTCTAATATCTTTAACACACTCAGTTAGTCTAGACAAATTAGATATTTCACCTGGTTTTGATGAAATATATAACTGGGTATCATCGGCATAACAATGGAAACTAATCCCATGCCTTCTAATGATGTCACCCAATGGAAGCATGTATACTGAGAAAAGCAGAGGTCCTAAAACTGACCCCTGTGGGACCTCGTATTTCACTGGCACTACACTGGACAGTTCTCCATTTAAATCTACAAAGTGGTATCGATCAGACAGGTAGGATCTAAACCATTTTAATGCCTGTCCCTGCATGCCTATGTGATTTTGTAAGCGATCTATGAGGATATTATGATCTATAGTGTCGAATGCAGCACTAAGATCAAGCAGGACTAAAATTGAGATGCAGCCTTGGTCCAAAGCTAAAAGCAAGTCATTAGTGATTTTAACTAGTGCAGTTTCTGTACTATGATGGCGCCCAAAACCTGACTGAAATTCTTCAAGGATATTGTTTTCCTGTAGGAAGGAGCATAATTGACCTGACACCACCTTTTCTAATATTTTAGATATAAACGGAAGGTTTGAAATCGGTCTGTAATTTGATATTTCATCAGGGTCCAGTTTCGGTTTCTTAAGAAGAGGCTTAATAACTGCTAACTTAAGAGATTTTGGGACATGACCTAGAAATAACGAAGAGTTAATAATATTGAGAAGAGGCTCTCCAGCTGCATGTATCACTTCTTTCAGCAATCTAGTTGGAATTGGATCCAACAAACACGTTGTTGGTTTAGCCGTGGTGATAAGTTTAACTAGCTCTTCCTGCCCCATGCTGGTAAAGCATTGTAGCTTTAAGTGTGGAGCTATAGGCTGGTCTGGATCACCGGATGCCGTCAATGGCTGAACATCCAATATTTTGTTCCTGATACTATCAATTTTTTTAGTGAAGAAATTCATAAAGTCCTCACTACTAAACTGTGCTGAAATACTCTCTCCAGAAATCTGATGCTTTGTTAGTTTAGCTACTGTACTAAATAAGAATCTGGGATTGTTCTGGTTTATTTCAATCAGATTGCTCAGATGCTCAGCCCTAGCAGCTTTTAGAGCGTGTCTATAGTTGGCCAGACTGTCTTTATACGCAATTCTAAAAACTTCTCCACTTTTGCTCGAGGTTACGGGTTGTTCTCTTGAGGGCATGAGTATGACTATTGTACCATGGTGCAGGTGTTTTATCTCTGACCTTTTAAACTAATCCGTAGGTACAAACTCCAGTCCTGAAAGGCCAGCATCCAGTTTGGTGATTTTACTGCTTTAACTCACATTTTAAACCCAGAAATGCAACAGATGCAACTGAAAGGAGGTGTGCTTGGATGCTGGCTCTGCTGGCCCACAGTGGATCACTAGAGTAAACACAGTTGTTCAGTTTCTCATCAGTTAATTAACAAGTTTCTCCCTAAATTCCTCTTGCCTAATGAATTTTTTATTGAATTAACTGATCATAACTGAGAGTGATACTGCTGAGCCTGGTATAATGTGATTTATACCAGGTAGATGGTATAGATGTTGATAGATGTGTTTATACACTGTATTTCCAAAAGTTTTGGGACACCCCTCCAAATCATTGAATTCAGGTATTCTAATCACTTCCATGGACACAGGTGTATAAAATCAAGCACCTATGCATGCAGACTGCTTCTCCAAACATTTATGAAAGAATGTGTCGTTCAGACATTCTGGACAATTTCATGCTCCCAACTTTGTGGGAACAGTTTGGGGATGACCCCTTCCTGTTCCAACATGACTGCACACCAGTGCACAAAGCAAGGTCCATAAAGACATGGATGAGTGAGTTTGGTGTGGAGGAACTTGACTGGCCTGCAAAGAGTCCTGACCTCAACCCGATAGAACACCTTTGGGATGAATTAGAGCAGAAACTATGAGCTATACCTTCTTGTCCAACATCAGCGCCTGACCTCACAAATGCACTTCTAGTGGAATGGTCAAACATTCCCATAAACACACTCCTAAACCTTGTGGGAAGCCTTCCTAGAAGAGCTGAAGCTGTTATAGCTGCAATGGGCGGGCCAAATCCATATTAAAACCTACGGATTAAGAATGGGATGTCGTTAAAATTCATGTCCATGTAAAGGCAGATGTCCCAAAACTTTTGGCAATGTAGTGTATTTAATGTGATCAGAACAAGACAGATGACCTTTAAAGTCTTTTCATGTTTCATCATAAAATTGACATAATAAAGCCTCCAAAAGTCAGAATGCACAATCCCATGTGTATCAATCACACCAAAGTATGAACAATAACATCATAGAGGTCATCAGAGAGAAGTAGTTTGAAACAGAATCTCACCAGCTGATGGAGGGATCTGTAACCATACAGGGTGAACTGGAGGCACAATGGTGAGACATGTTTTCCATCGAGGGGTTTAGAAAGAAACTCATCGTCTTCAGACAGAATTTCACCTTCATCATCCTCCATGGTATTACATCTATCTTGACTATCTATAAAAAACATACAAAATGTAAGTTTCCACTGCCAATAAAAGCACAGCAAAAATAAAACAGTGTGATATTTGATACATACTATTTTTTAGGATGTATCTGCATAAACCTATCACAACCATTCTTCTACAGGAAATAAATCAACTCATTAGACTTGGTTGTGTGCAAATGAGCTCAACAGTCCAAACCCTAAATGAAAATTATTTTACCTCTTCTGCATAAACCTTTTTTCTCCGTTCCGCTCCTCCTCATGTCCACACCTTGAATGTCGAATCCCTGAATGTTGACAAGACTAATGGAGAGCACAGAGTGACCATTCTCCGCTGTCCATCGACGGATCCTTGGGGGAGATCGTCAAGAGCACCAAATTCCTTAGTGTCCATCTGGCGGAGAACTTCACTTGGTCGCTCAACACCAGCTCCATCACCAAGAAAGCCCAGCAGCGACTCTACTTCCTGAGGAGGCTGAGGAAAGCCCATCTCCCTTCCCCCATCCTGACTGTGTTCTACAGAGGGACAATCGAGAGCATCCTGAGCAGCTGCATCACTGCCTGGTTTGGGAACTGCACCATCTCGGATCGCAAGACCCTTCAGCAGATAGTGAGGACAGCTGAAAAGATCATCAGAGTCTCTCTTCCCTCTATCATAGACATTTACACCGCACGCTGCATCCGCAAAGCTAACAGCATTGTGGCTGACCCCACACACCCCTCACACACACTCTTCACCCTCCTGCCATCTGGAAAGAGGTACCGGACTGAACTGTTCTACACTCTCACACACACACACACACACACACTCACTCAGGACTGAACTGTATACAACTCTGTGTCTCTCTCACACACGTACACACACACACTCTCTCTCTCTCTCGATTGTGTGGACGCACACACATAATTTATATTGTTCATTACTTATTGCACTACCTCAACCTGTCATCTGCTGCTATAGTTATATTTATGTTTATTTCTATTTGCACTACCTCAACCTGTCATCTGCTGCTATAGTTATATTTATGTTTATTTCTATTTGCACTACCTCAACCTGTCATCTGCTGCTATAGTTATATTTATGTTTATTTCTATTTGCACTACCTCAACCTGTCATCTGCTGCTATAGTTATATTTATGTTTATTTCTATTTGCACTACCTCAACCTGTCATCTGCTGCTATAGTTATATTTATGTTTATTTCTATTTGCACTACCTCACCCGCTGCTGTTGTATTTTTGCACAATATTTTTTTTACATCATTTCATTTTATCTTATTTTATTTCACTTACATTCCATTACACATGTTCTTTTCATTCTTTTTCGGCGCTAATCGTCCTGTGTTTTTTGTGTTGTCTTGTATTTATTGTCTTTTGCGCTGTCTTGTCTATGCTCTGTTTGCACCTAGCTGCACACTGTGCACTTTACGTGGCTAAGACAACCTTCTGTCCTAGCTCTGTGGTGGGGTTTTTTTGTGTTGAACTCTTTGTTGTTGTATGTTTCTGTAGCACCAGGTCCTGGAGAAACGTTGTATCATTTCACTGTGTACTGCGTCAGCTATATGTGGTTGAAATGACAATAAAGCTTCTTGAATCTTGAATCCTCACTGTCCTCACTGTCAGATATGATTTGCCTAACATTCCAGTTCTGCTCTTGCTTTCCATAGAACAACTTTATGTCCATTTTCCTGGCACAATGTGTTAAAAGAAGTAAAATTAAATAAAAAAATGAATATTTTACATTGTGCAGAAATACTCGTTATGACATCAAAACACATTGTCAGCAAAAACGTCCTTAAAAACTGCCCCTTATCACACAACATTGTCTTGAGGCAACAAAAGGAAAAACTTATTTTCTAAACATGCAAAGTACCAAAAAAACATTAAACCATGACGAAAATCTTCTTTTGCCTTCATGCATGCACATATATTTTTAATTTACAGTTAATGTCATTTTAAATTAGATTACCAAAGTAAATAATCTTACCTTCATCTCACACCATGTGCTCCTGCGACCATGTGGCAGAAAAGGAAGTCCCACCTTCAAATGATGCTGGATAGTGACCAGGGGTGTATCTAGGATTTGAAAACATGAGGGGTTGATCCCGAAACATCGGGGGCTACTTAGGGAGAGGGGGTAAGCAAGAATAACACGTTTTGTAAGAGCATTTTTATGTAATGTTCTTTAATAATAAACACAAATTAACACAAACAGTATGCAACTTTAGAAAATTTAATTCAATCTTTTTTCTGACTCCTCCCATCATCCCAGAGTCTTGCTACTAAAAAAGGAGTTCATTCATTTCATTACCTTTTCTCTCTCACACAGGTATGCCATGCAATATTATCTCTTACAGCTTGTGTGTGTAGCTGTGCCGTGGAGATCCTTTATTATTACTATTATTTTACAATAATCTATATTATACCTGCACCTATTATTTCATCAGAATCGGAATCAGAATCAGAAACAGAATCAGAAAAAGTTTTATTGCCAGGTACAGCAAAGGGTCAGCAAAGAGCACTTTACAGTACTAGGAATTTGTCTTGGTGTCAGGTGCAAACATATACACAGGTATGTAATGTCTGTACAAATGTACACAATTTTAGAAAAGAGCTAGAATAAGTTAAATAAATACTGTACAAAGTGACTTGCATGAGAAGTACTGCAATAGAATGTACAGTGAAAGTGACTGTCCAAACATATATACAGATGTGAGGTATGTACACAATCTAGAATGAGATAAATATTGTGTACAAAAGTGTGAGTTTGAATGAACAGTAGTGCAATTTAGAATGTGGAAGTGAGTGTCTGGGTTGGGGGGGTCATCTGGGGGTAAGTGAGGCACTGTTCAGCAGGGTGACTGCACTGGGGAAGAAACTGTTTGTGGCGTGAAGTCCTGGTCCTGATGGACCGGAGCCTCTTGCCAGAGGGGAGGGACTGAAAAAGTTTGTTTCCGGGATGAGAGGGGTCGGATGCGATCTTGTGATGGAGGATGTGAGGATAGATTCGATGATGGCAGTGTAGAAGTTCACCAGCATCTTCTCAGGGAGAAGATTCCTGATTTATGCTGCCAATACTGTATGAATTATTCTTTGATTATTTTTTTATTTTTTACAGCCTCTCTTCTCTCTGAGAATTCCTTTTTCTATTGACAGAACAGCCGAATGATGGAGTCTGTTCTGGCGCATTGTTCACCTAAGCCATGTCTGTATTTTAACTTAAATACTGCATTAGTTGAATAATAGAAAGTCAGGATGTTCAGACTGTAATGTCTTAGCGCTTTAACAGTTTATATTTTATTTAGATCTATCTTTAGGTTTATTTAATTTAAGGCTTTTGTACGTCTTGGGTATGGAATAATATTCAAAAGGGTCCTTATGTCAGGGGTTTTCAGAATCAAAGACAGTGGGCCTCCTTTTTGACACAACATACATTTGTTAGCCTACTTTTATCAACTGTGTTAACATTAGATATAAAAAGTTAGACTTTTATCTGAATAATAAGACTGTTGTGTTTTCTGACATTTTTATTGCTCTCCCGTTCAAGGGCTGTAAGGTATTTTAGTCACGTGGTGGGAAAGCGGCGCTGTGCAGACCGATAGGTGTATGACATTAAAGTATCGCGAGAGCTGTTCTAGCGCATATTCCAGCGCAAGCTCTCGCGGTATTTTGGTGTGCGCGCGTGTGTGTGGGCGCGCGCGTGCAGAGAGAGACGTCAGAGAGAGATGTATATATACAGGGGTTGGACAATGAAACTGAAACACTGGCCAATTTAGTGTTGGAGGTTTCATGGCTAAATTTGACCAGCCTGGTGGCCAATCTTCATTGATTGCACATTCCACCAGTAAGAGCAGAGTGTGAAGGTTTAATTAGCAGAGTAATAGCACAGTCTTGCTTAAAATATTGCAATGCACACAACATTATGGGTGACATATCAGAGTTCAAAAGAGGACAAATTGTTGGTGCACGTCTCGCTGGCGCATCTGTGACTAAGACAGCAAGTCTTTGTGATGTATCAAGAGCCACGGTATCCAGGGTAATGTCAGCATACCACCAAGAAGGACGAACCACATCCAACAGGAGTAACTGTGGACGCAAGAGGAAGCTGTCTGAAAGGGATGTCGGGGTGCTAACCCGGATTGTATCCAAAAAACTTAAAACCACAGCTGCCCAACTCACTGCAGAATTAAATGTGCACCTCAACTCTCCTGTTTCCACCAAAACTGTCCGTCGGGAGCTCCACAGGGTCAATGTACATGGCCGGGCTGCTATAGCCAAACTTTGGTCACTCGTGCCAATGCCAAACGTCAGTTTCAATGGTGCCAGCAGCGAAAATCAGTGTGTCTTTCCCACATCCGGGAGAGTTACGGTGTGGAGAAGCCCCAAAGAAGCGTACCACCCAGACTGTTGCATGGCCAGAGTGAAGCATGGGGGTGGATCAGTGATGGTTTGGGCTGCAATATCATGGCATTCCCTAGGCCCAATACTTGTGCTAGATGGGCGCGTCACTGCCAAGTACTACTGAACCATTCTGGAGGACCATGTGCACCCAATGGTTCAAACATTGTATCCTGAAGGCGGTGCCGTGTATCAGGATGATAATGCACCAATACACACAGCAAAACTGGTGACAGAGTGGTTTGATGAACATGAAAGTGAAGTTGAACATCTCCCATGGCCTGCACAGTCACCAGATCTAAATATTATTGAGCCACTTTGGGGTGTTTTGGAGGAGCGAGTCAGGAAACGTTTTCCTCCTCCAGCATCACGTAGTGACCTGGCCACTATTCTCTAAGACGAATGGCTCAAAATTCCTCTGGCCACTGTGCAGGACTTGTATCTGTCATTCCCAAGACGAATTGATGCTGTATTGGCCGCAAAAGGAGGCCCTACACCATACTAATGAATTATTGTGGTCTAAAACCAGGCGTTTCAGTTTCATTGTCCGACCCCTGTATATATAAAGGGATGTAAAAGAACTGTTACTTTCCAATAATTCTCTGAGTAGGGTAAAAGTAGAAGTACTCCTAAAATCTTTAGTACAAGTAAAAGCTGTTTTAAGCTGATTTGTAAGTTGTACCAAATTATGTTAAATCTTGAACAGCACGGTCACACTGGATAACAGACACAACAACTGCAGTCCAAAATTAAACAAGTCCAAAATTTCTTAAAAAATCCAACAGACAGCTATGAAGAAGATAAAGCAGTTTTACTATCCACTATCTCCTGGTGTGCAGGCACACTGGTCAGCCTCAGGGTCAGGAGTCAGGACGATGAGGGTGGAAGGAAAATAGTATAATTAATATCAGGAGGTTTATGAGGTTTTATTTCATTCAGAGATAAATTAGACAGAATATGTTTATAACAGGTCTTAGTGACATGTGTTTTGAATAAGTGTGACACTCTCATAGGTTTAACCAGAACTGAGGAGACAAGAGGCAGATATCAGACATTTACGTTTCTGGCATTTAGCAGATGCCCTTATCCAGAGGGACTTACATTTTATCTTATTTTCTACAACTGAGTAATTGAGGGTTGAGGGCCTTGTGGTGGATCTGGGATTGGAACTCACAACCTTCTGATTTTATTTAGCTTTCAGTGATTTCATCTCAGTACACATACACACACAAACACACACACACACACACACTCTGACAGCATTTCACACAGTAACATGGCTGTTGTTTTAGAAAAATACTGATATGTAATACAGCAATACTGTACTCTTTTTACTGTGTAATTCTATGAAAAACAAATGAGAAATGTTTATGATGTTATAAAAAAAGACACTTGAGACATGTGTGTATTGAACCAAAAATAATGTATTAACTATTTACAAGCAATGACAAATTGTACACTTCTTACAGATATTAATATTTTATACACTATTTTAATATTTTATGAAACACTACATTTGTATAACTTAATATTAAAATCTAAATCTTAAAAATGTAATATTTACATATTTACATATTTACAACAATGCATGATTCTACAACTATACAAATTATATTTATTTATTCATTCATATAAATTAGGTTAATACCCATAACTTAAATATACAACATTAATATTATAAAAATCCTACACATTTAACACAAACTAAATCCAAATGCAAAATACAAAAGAAACAACAGACTCACATTTTTAACTAGATGCGATAACTACTTTAATCATAGCAAAATTATATCATTAAAATGATTTACATTTAGAGAGTATGCTAGAGATGGTGGTAAGAATCCTCTGGATGCCTGCGCAATCACACCGAGATTCATAACGTGACCGAATGATGTAGCTACGAACTATGGGCTATGAGCTCATAAGAGCTGTTCTTAAAAAAACTACAGAAGAGGCCTGAGCATGAACACTGGGCTCTTGGGTCTACTGAAAATTTTGGGAAACAGACGAGAAGGTATCAAGCGGATTCTCGCCACCCCACGTGTTTAAAAGGCTGAAATAATTAATTAATTTTTTAATTATTAAAAAAAGACTAATGCTGAAATCTAGGGGTAAAATACTTACCATACATACTTACCACAGATACTTACCATACATCATGGATATGAGGTGATGAACATGAGGTGATGACTAAGCTTTGGAACTTACAGCTCTCCCATGAAAACAGAAACCCAGTGAACGGGGAATCGGACGATCCTCCTGATGAAATCCAGCTACCCATCCTGATCCACATGCTGCCGTCTACTCGGAGGGGCTTCTTCATTGCCGTCCTCTTCGTCCCTCCTCCTCCTTATGCCCTGGCATGGGACAGGAACATACAGCTGACCAGCCACGATGTGGTGCGGGTTAATCTGGACATGAGGCTGGGGCAGAGGAACTGTGGAACGTTGTGGATTCCCTGAAGGTGATGGCCTCCTCAATGGGGATGGTAGCGTTAGTGGGTATGTACTCATCACAGAGGAAGGGTTAATGCGAGGGGATGGTCTCCTCCATACAGGAGAGAGGCCTCTCATAGGTTGGGATGTGCTCCCCACAGGTGGTGGGATCCATAAAGGAGAGAGGCCTCTCATAGGTTGGGATGGGGTCCCCACAGGTGGTGGGATCCATACAGGTGGTGGGATCCATAAAGGAGAGAGGCCTCTCATAGGTTGGGATGGGCTCCCCACAGGTGGTGGGATCCATACAGGTGGTGGGATCCACATAGGAGAAAGGCTCCCCACAGGTGGTGGGATCCATACAGGAGAGAGGCCTCTCATAGGTGGGGATGGGCTCCCCACAGGTGGTGGGGTCAATAAAGGAGGGAGACCTCTCATAGGTGGGGATGGGATCCTCACAGGTGGTAGAGTCCATAAAGGAGAGAGACCTCTCATCGGTGGGGATGGGATCCTCACAGGTGGTGGGGTGCATAAAGGAGAGAGGCCTCTCATAGGTGGGGATGGGATCCTCACAGGTGGTGGGGTCAATAAAGGAGAGAGGCCTCTCATCGGTGGGGATGGGATCCTCACAGGTGGTGGGGTGCATAACGGAGAGAGGCCTCTCATAGGTGGGGATGGACTCCTCACAGGTGGTGGGGTCCATACAGGAGAGAGGCCTCTCATAGGTGGGGATGGACTCCTCAGAGGTGGTGGGGTCCATAAAGGAGAGAGACCTCTCATAGGTGGGGATGGACTCCTCACAGGTGGTAGGGTGCATAAAGGAGAGAGACCTCTCATAGGTGGGGATGGACTCCTCACAGGTGGTGGGGTGCATAAAGGAGAGAGACCTCTCATAGGTGGGAATGGGCTCCCCACAGGTGTTGGCATCCAAACAGGAGAGAGGCATAGCACAGGCCAGTTTTCATCGTCCTCATCCTCCGGAAACACAAACGTCTCCCTCTGTGTCCCTGTGTCAAAGAAGATAAACAGACAATGCGGCACATTGAAAAACATCTCATAAAAAGAAGCAGAAACCCCTTTTTAATAGCACTGTGTATGTTTTGTAAAGCAGAAAACAAGACATATTTACACAAGTTATACTACTGTAATCTTCCTATAACAGTGCAGAAAAAAATTTATATACTCAGTATTTATATTCTGCATTTATAGGAGTTTCTTACGCTATCACGGCTTTAACAACTCGACAAACACGGACAATGAAAAATCGTCCAAAAAATAAAATAGATCATGTTATTGTAAACATTTTAACTTGTTTTATTCACTCTTTAAAAAACTATGAACACTGAAAAACAATTACTTAGCTACATGCTAACTAGCCGTCTAGCTAATCTTTGCTAATACTCATCGGCTTGTCTTAGTAAACTTTAATAAGCGTTAAATAAACATTCCGACTTTTATAAAAAAAAAAAAGAAGAAGAAGCTGATTTTAACATATCTGAAAACATTAACACTGTTTTCTACTTCCCTGCTCGTTTCACTGGAGTCTGCCGCTTTGTCCGCTAGCTTTAGCATAATGATCGTGTCCATAAAGCGATTAGCCAAATATCGATTAGCCGAACAGATTTTCTCCAAATCATCTAACCAAATAAAACGATATTCCCGATTGCGGTTTTTTTGTAATATCGCGGTGTTTAAAAGGCTTTATACTTAAGAGAAAAAGAGAAAAGTCAGTAACTGACCGTTCCAGGGGTCGTCCAGTCCGCGCCATCCGGGCTCGTGCTCCACATCCTGGTGCTGCTGAAGCGCGGTTTCTTCTTCGAAGTTCATCCTCACTGCTGTAGAGTCGGTGTAAGAGTCAGGTCCAGTAGCGGAGTAAGTAGATATCAGGAGTGTAGAAAAATCACAAAGGATAACTGGAGTCTTGCGAGCTTCACAACCACAACAACTTAGTGTTTAAAAGGAAACACAGTTTAAAGACAAACATTACGTAAAGTGTTCTCTGACGCTGCAGGGTGCGCAGTGCGCATGCGCAGTGATTCCCCCTCACTCTCAAAAAAACATGGCCGTCTATCTAAATATCTGAGCTTTATTTCTTATTCAATATTATTCTATATAAAATCAGCAAATACTTTTTAACATCACTGTATGTATATAAAAACCTTTTAAAAACTTTTTATATAAAAACCCTTTATTTCATACATATATATACACATATATATACATACATACATATAATTCATCTAAATGGTTCAGATCATCAGTTTCATTATACAAAGATAATTATGCGAATAAATACAAAATGCAGTTTTTAAATTATGATATCATTTATTAAGGGTAACAAACTGTCCAAACCTGCCTGGCCCTATGTGAAAAAGTAATTGCCCCCAAAACCTAATAACCCGTTTGTGGCCCCTTCAGCAGGAACAACTGCAAACAAGCATAAGCGATAACTGGCAATGAGTCTTTCAGATCACTCTGGAGGACATTTGCTTCACTCTTCTTTGCAGAATTGTTTTAAATTGTTTTAATTCAGCCACATTGGAGGGTTTCTAGCATGAATGGTCTGTTTAAAGTGATGCCACAGAATCTCAATCGTATTTAAGTCTGGACTTTGACTAGGTAGCTAACTCCAAAACATTAATTTTTTTTTTTTTTTTTTAGCCATTCAGAGGTGGACTTGCTGGCGTGTTTCGGATCACTGTCATTTTTCTAGCAGCATTCACTAGTGGATTTGCTGGTTGCTTTTATGCTAAATGACTTACTACGAACGAAGAGAATGAAGCAACTCAAAGCTACACTGAACTCAGACCCAGCTGTCAGAGGGGAGGGAGGGAAAGGACCAATCAGACCCTACTGTATGTCTACATGCAGATATAAGCAAAGGATGACATACTGCTCTCTGCGTCACTCTCTCATGCATACACACTCTCTCATACTCTCACTCCTTACTCTGTGTGTTCTTGCCCTGGTTCCATACAGACAACCAAGCCCACATTTAAACCACATGTTCGTATGTCACACAGCAGATGGACACTGATTCATTCATTCATTCAATTTTTATTTCTATAGCGCTTTTAACAAAGAGCATTGTCTCAAAGCAGCTTTACATGAGAAACGACATAAGAAAACAACAAACATATGAACAGACAAACAGACAGACAGTCCTAGATGTTATCCCAAGTGAGCAAGCCTGAGGTGACTGAGGCGACTGTGGCAAGGAAAAACTCACTTAGATGGTATGAGGAATAAACCTTGAGAGAAACCATACTCAAAAGGGAACCCATCCTCATTTGGGTGACAATTGTGTGATGCAGATACAGCATGTGTATAGTGTTATGTAAATCAATAAGGAGGTTGTTGTCCATGGCGCTGCTTGAATATCCCAATCCTCACAAGCAGAACCCGGCTGGAGCTGGTCCATCTCCGGATGCCACTGGAGCCGGCACAGTCTCTGTATGCCTCGGGATGGGTAGAAGAAGGGTAACAAAGGAACAGCATTAGCGTAGCTGCTGTTCATAATATTAGCAGTACTAGCTGAATGTGCATTTAATCAGATGTACTGGAGTACAAGGTTATGGGATGTATTAAAGGTATGCCTGGCTAAAGAGATAAGTCTTTAGTCTACATTTAAACTGGGAGACTGTGTCTGAGCCCCGAACACTGTCAGGAAGACTATTCCAAAGTTTTGGAGCTAAATATGAAAACACTCTACCCCCTTTTGTGGACTTTGATATTCTGGGAACTACTAGAAGTCCGGAATTTTGTGATCTTAAAGAGCGTGGTGGATTGTAACGTGTTAGAAGACTGGAGAGATAGGTGGGAGCTAAACCAATTACAGCCTTTTATGTGAGTAGAGCTAGTTTATAGTCAATTCTAAACTTCACAGGTAGCCAGTGCAGGGATGATAATATTGGGGTTATATGATCAAATTTTCTTGATCTGGTAAGAACTCTGGCAGCTGCATTCTGGACTAACTGTAGCTTGTTAATTGAAGATGCAGGACAACCACCTAATAATGCATTACAATAGTCCAGTCTGGAGGTCATGAATGCATGAACTAGTTTTTCTGCATCAGATACAGATAAAATGTTCCTAAGCTTGGCAATATTTCTAAGATGGAAGAAGGCTGTTTTTGTGATATTGGAAATATGATTTTCAAAGGATAAGTTGCTGTCTAATATTACACGCAGGTCTTTCACTGTTGAGCTAGTAGTAACAGTGCATCCTTCTAGGTGCAAGCTGAATTGTGAGAGCTTCTGTGTACTAGTTTTTGGGCCAATAAGTAATATCTCTGTCTTGTCAAAATTTAATAATAGGAAATTATCGGTCATCCAATCTCTAATATCTTTAACACACTCAGTTAGTCTAGACAAATTAGATATTTCACCTGGTTTTGATGAAATATATAACTGGGTATCATCGGCATAACAATGGAAACTAATCCCATGCCTTCTAATGATGTCACCCAATGGAAGCATGTATACTGAGAAAAGCAGAGGTCCTAAAACTGACCCCTGTGGGACCTCGTATTTCACTGGCACTACACTGGACAGTTCTCCATTTAAATCTACAAAGTGGTATCGATCAGACAGGTAGGATCTAAACCATTTTAATGCCTGTCCCTGCATGCCTATGTGATTTTGTAAGCGATCTATGAGGATATTATGATCTATAGTGTCGAATGCAGCACTAAGATCAAGCAGGACTAAAATTGAGATGCAGCCTTGGTCCAAAGCTAAAAGCAAGTCATTAGTGATTTTAACTAGTGCAGTTTCTGTACTATGATGGCGCCCAAAACCTGACTGAAATTCTTCAAGGATATTGTTTTCCTGTAGGAAGGAGCATAATTGACCTGACACCACCTTTTCTAATATTTTAGATATAAACGGAAGGTTTGAAATCGGTCTGTAATTTGATATTTCATCAGGGTCCAGTTTCGGTTTCTTAAGAAGAGGCTTAATAACTGCTAACTTAAGAGATTTTGGGACATGACCTAGAAATAACGAAGAGTTAATAATATTGAGAAGAGGCTCTCCAGCTGCATGTATCACTTCTTTCAGCAATCTAGTTGGAATTGGATCCAACAAACACGTTGTTGGTTTAGCCGTGGTGATAAGTTTAACTAGCTCTTCCTGCCCCATGCTGGTAAAGCATTGTAGCTTTAAGTGTGGAGCTATAGGCTGGTCTGGATCACCGGATGCCGTCAATGGCTGAACATCCAATATTTTGTTCCTGATACTATCAATTTTTTTAGTGAAGAAATTCATAAAGTCCTCACTACTAAACTGTGCTGAAATACTCTCTCCAGAAATCTGATGCTTTGTTAGTTTAGCTACTGTACTAAATAAGAATCTGGGATTGTTCTGGTTTATTTCAATCAGATTGCTCAGATGCTCAGCCCTAGCAGCTTTTAGAGCGTGTCTATAGTTGGCCAGACTGTCTTTATACGCAATTCTAAAAACTTCTAATTTGGCTTTTCTCCACTTTTGCTTGAGGTTACGGGTTGTTCTCTTGAGGGCATGAGTATGACTATTGTACCATGGTGCAGGTGTTTTATCTCTGACCTTTTAAACTAATCCGTAGGTACAAACTCCAGTCCTGAAAGGCCAGCATCCAGTTTGGTGATTTTACTGCTTTAACTCACATTTTAAACCCAGAAATGCAACAGATGCAACTGAAAGGAGGTGTGCTTGGATGCTGGCTCTGCTGGCCCACAGTGGATCACTAGAGTAAACACAGTTGTTCAGTTTCTCATCAGTTAATTAACAAGTTTCTCCCTAAATTCCTCTTGCCTAATGAATTTTTTATTGAATTAACTGATCATAACTGAGAGTGATACTGCTGAGCCTGGTATAATGTGATTTATACCAGGTAGATGGTATAGATGTTGATAGATGTGTTTATACACTGTATTTCCAAAAGTTTTGGGACACCCCTCCAAATCATTGAATTCAGGTATTCTAATCACTTCCATGGACACAGGTGTATAAAATCAAGCACCTATGCATGCAGACTGCTTCTCCAAACATTTATGAAAGAATGTGTCGTTCAGACATTCTGGACAATTTCATGCTCCCAACTTTGTGGGAACAGTTTGGGGATGACCCCTTCCTGTTCCAACATGACTGCACACCAGTGCACAAAGCAAGGTCCATAAAGACATGGATGAGTGAGTTTGGTGTGGAGGAACTTGACTGGCCTGCAAAGAGTCCTGACCTCAACCCGATAGAACACCTTTGGGATGAATTAGAGCAGAAACTATGAGCTATACCTTCTTGTCCAACATCAGCGCCTGACCTCACAAATGCACTTCTAGTGGAATGGTCAAACATTCCCATAAACACACTCCTAAACCTTGTGGGAAGCCTTCCTAGAAGAGCTGAAGCTGTTATAGCTGCAATGGGCGGGCCAAATCCATATTAAAACCTACGGATTAAGAATGGGATGTCGTTAAAATTCATGTCCATGTAAAGGCAGATGTCCCAAAACTTTTGGCAATGTAGTGTATTTAATGTGATCAGAACAAGACAGATGACCTTTAAAGTCTTTTCATGTTTCATCATAAAATTGACATAATAAAGCCTCCAAAAGTCAGAATGCACAATCCCATGTGTATCAATCACACCAAAGTATGAACAATAACATCATAGAGGTCATCAGAGAGAAGTAGTTTGAAACAGAATCTCACCAGCTGATGGAGGGATCTGTAACCATACAGGGTGAACTGGAGGCACAATGGTGAGACATGTTTTCCATCGAGGGGTTTAGAAAGAAACTCATCGTCTTCAGACAGAATTTCACCTTCATCATCCTCCATGGTATTACATCTATCTTGACTATCTATAAAAAACATACAAAATGTAAGTTTCCACTGCCAATAAAAGCACAGCAAAAATAAAACAGTGTGATATTTGATACATACTATTTTTTAGGATGTATCTGCATAAACCTATCACAACCATTCTTCTACAGGAAATAAATCAACTCATTAGACTTGGTTGTGTGCAAATGAGCTCAACAGTCCAAACCCTAAATGAAAATTATTTTACCTCTTCTGCATAAACCTTTTTTCTCCATTCCGCTCCTCCTCATGTCCACACCTTGAATGTCGAATCCCTGAATGTTGACAAGACTAATGGAGAGCACAGAGTGACCATTCTCCGCTGTCCATCGACGGATCCTTGGGGGAGATCGTCAAGAGCACCAAATTCCTTAGTGTCCATCTGGCGGAGAACTTCACTTGGTCGCTCAACACCAGCTCCATCACCAAGAAAGCCCAGCAGCGACTCTACTTCCTGAGGAGGCTGAGGAAAGCCCATCTCCCTTCCCCCATCCTGACTGTGTTCTACAGAGGGACAATCGAGAGCATCCTGAGCAGCTGCATCACTGCCTGGTTTGGGAACTGCACCATCTCGGATCGCAAGACCCTTCAGCAGATAGTGAGGACAGCTGAAAAGATCATCAGAGTCTCTCTTCCCTCTATCATAGACATTTACACCGCACGCTGCATCCGCAAAGCTAACAGCATTGTGGCTGACCCCACACACCCCTCACACACACTCTTCACCCTCCTGCCATCTGGAAAGAGGTACCGGACTGAACTGTTCTACACTCTCACACACACACACACACACACACACTCACTCAGGACTGAACTGTATACAACTCTGTGTCTCTCTCACACACGTACACACACACACTCTCTCTCTCTCTCTCGATTGTGTGGACGCACACACATAATTTATATTGTTCATTACTTATTGCACTACCTCAACCTGTCATCTGCTGCTATAGTTATATTTATGTTTATTTCTATTTGCACTACCTCAACCTGTCATCTGCTGCTATAGTTATATTTATGTTTATTTCTATTTGCACTACCTCAACCTGTCATCTGCTGCTATAGTTATATTTATGTTTATTTCTATTTGCACTACCTCACCCGCTGCTGTTGTATTTTTGCACAATATTTTTTTTACATCATTTCATTTTATCTTATTTTATTTCACTTACATTCCATTACACATGTTCTTTTCATTCTTTTTCGGCGCTAATCGTCCTGTGTTTTTTGTGTTGTCTTGTATTTATTGTCTTTTGCGCTGTCTTGTCTATGCTCTGTTTGCACCTAGCTGCACACTGTGCACTTTACGTGGCTAAGACAACCTTCTGTCCTAGCTCTGTGGTGGGGTTTTTTTGTGTTGAACTCTTTGTTGTTGTATGTTTCTGTAGCACCAGGTCCTGGAGAAACGTTGTATCATTTCACTGTGTACTGCGTCAGCTATATGTGGTTGAAATGACAATAAAGCTTCTTGAATCTTGAATCCTCACTGTCCTCACTGTCAGATATGATTTGCCTAACATTCCAGTTCTGCTCTTGCTTTCCATAGAACAACTTTATGTCCATTTTCCTGGCACAATGTGTTAAAAGAAGTAAAATTAAATAAAAAAATGAATATTTTACATTGTGCAGAAATACTCGTGATGACATCAAAACACATTGTCAGCAAAAACGTCCTTAAAAACTGCCCCTTATCACACAACGTTGTCTTGAGGCAACAAAAGGAAAAACTTATTTTCTAAACATGCAAAGTACCAAAAAAACATTAAACCATGACGAAAATCTTCTTTTGCCTTCATGCATGCACATATATTTTTAATTTACAGTTAATGTCATTTTAAATTAGATTACCAAAGTAAATAATCTTACCTTCATCTCACACCATGTGCTCCTGCGACCATGTGGCAGAAAAGGAAGTCCCACCTTCAAATGATGCTGGATAGTGACCAGGGGTGTATCTAGGATTTGAAAACATGAGGGGTTGATCCCGAAACATCGGGGGCTACTTAGGGAGAGGGGGTAAGCAAGAATAACACGTTTTGTAAGAGCATTTTTATGTAATGTTCTTTAATAATAAACACAAATTAACACAAACAGTATGCAACTTTAGAAAATTTAATTCAATCTTTTTTCTGACTCCTCCCATCATCCCAGAGTCTTGCTACTAAAAAAGGAGTTCATTCATTTCATTACCTTTTCTCTCTCACACAGGTATGCCATGCAATATTATCTCTTACAGCTTGTGTGTGTAGCTGTGCCGTGGAGATCCTTTATTATTACTATTATTTTACAATAATCTATATTATACCTGCACCTATTATTTCATCAGAATCGGAATCAGAATCAGAAACAGAATCAGAAAAAGTTTTATTGCCAGGTACAGCAAAGGGTCAGCAAAGAGCACTTTACAGTACTAGGAATTTGTCTTGGTGTCAGGTGCAAACATATACACAGGTATGTAATGTCTGTACAAATGTACACAATTTTAGAAAAGAGCTAGAATAAGTTAAATAAATACTGTACAAAGTGACTTGCATGAGAAGTACTGCAATAGAATGTACAGTGAAAGTGACTGTCCAAACATATATACAGATGTGAGGTATGTACACAATCTAGAATGAGATAAATATTGTGTACAAAAGTGTGAGTTTGAATGAACAGTAGTGCAATTTAGAATGTGGAAGTGAGTGTCTGGGTTGGGGGGGTCATCTGGGGGTAAGTGAGGCACTGTTCAGCAGGGTGACTGCACTGGGGAAGAAACTGTTTGTGGCGTGAAGTCCTGGTCCTGATGGACCGGAGCCTCTTGCCAGAGGGGAGGGACTGAAAAAGTTTGTTTCCGGGATGAGAGGGGTCGGATGCGATCTTGTGATGGAGGATGTGAGGATAGATTCGATGATGGCAGTGTAGAAGTTCACCAGCATCTTCTCAGGGAGAAGATTCCTGATTTATGCTGCCAATACTGTATGAATTATTCTTTGATTATTTTTTTATTTTTTACAGCCTCTCTTCTCTCTGAGAATTCCTTTTTCTATTGACAGAACAGCCGAATGATGGAGTCTGTTCTGGCGCATTGTTCACCTAAGCCATGTCTGTATTTTAACTTAAATACTGCATTAGTTGAATAATAGAAAGTCAGGATGTTCAGACTGTAATGTCTTAGCGCTTTAACAGTTTATATTTTATTTAGATCTATCTTTAGGTTTATTTAATTTAAGGCTTTTGTACGTCTTGGGTATGGAATAATATTCAAAAGGGTCCTTATGTCAGGGGTTTTCAGAATCAAAGACAGTGGGCCTCCTTTTTGACACAACATACATTTGTTAGCCTACTTTTATCAACTGTGTTAACATTAGATATAAAAAGTTAGACTTTTATCTGAATAATAAGACTGTTGTGTTTTCTGACATTTTTATTGCTCTCCCGTTCAAGGGCTGTAAGGTATTTTAGTCACGTGGTGGGAAAGCGGCGCTGTGCAGACCGATAGGTGTATGACATTAAAGTATCGCGAGAGCTGTTCTAGCGCATATTCCAGCGCAAGCTCTCGCGGTATTTTGGTGTGCGCGCGTGTGTGTGGGCGCGCGCGTGCAGAGAGAGACGTCAGAGAGAGATGTATATATACAGGGGTTGGACAATGAAACTGAAACACTGGCCAATTTAGTGTTGGAGGTTTCATGGCTAAATTTGACCAGCCTGGTGGCCAATCTTCATTGATTGCACATTCCACCAGTAAGAGCAGAGTGTGAAGGTTTAATTAGCAGAGTAATAGCACAGTCTTGCTTAAAATATTGCAATGCACACAACATTATGGGTGACATATCAGAGTTCAAAAGAGGACAAATTGTTGGTGCACGTCTCGCTGGCGCATCTGTGACTAAGACAGCAAGTCTTTGTGATGTATCAAGAGCCACGGTATCCAGGGTAATGTCAGCATACCACCAAGAAGGACGAACCACATCCAACAGGAGTAACTGTGGACGCAAGAGGAAGCTGTCTGAAAGGGATGTCGGGGTGCTAACCCGGATTGTATCCAAAAAACTTAAAACCACAGCTGCCCAACTCACTGCAGAATTAAATGTGCACCTCAACTCTCCTGTTTCCACCAAAACTGTCCGTCGGGAGCTCCACAGGGTCAATGTACATGGCCGGGCTGCTATAGCCAAACTTTGGTCACTCGTGCCAATGCCAAACGTCAGTTTCAATGGTGCCAGCAGCGAAAATCAGTGTGTCTTTCCCACATCCGGGAGAGTTACGGTGTGGAGAAGCCCCAAAGAAGCGTACCACCCAGACTGTTGCATGGCCAGAGTGAAGCATGGGGGTGGATCAGTGATGGTTTGGGCTGCAATATCATGGCATTCCCTAGGCCCAATACTTGTGCTAGATGGGCGCGTCACTGCCAAGTACTACTGAACCATTCTGGAGGACCATGTGCACCCAATGGTTCAAACATTGTATCCTGAAGGCGGTGCCGTGTATCAGGATGATAATGCACCAATACACACAGCAAAACTGGTGACAGAGTGGTTTGATGAACATGAAAGTGAAGTTGAACATCTCCCATGGCCTGCACAGTCACCAGATCTAAATATTATTGAGCCACTTTGGGGTGTTTTGGAGGAGCGAGTCAGGAAACGTTTTCCTCCTCCAGCATCACGTAGTGACCTGGCCACTATTCTCTAAGACGAATGGCTCAAAATTCCTCTGGCCACTGTGCAGGACTTGTATCTGTCATTCCCAAGACGAATTGATGCTGTATTGGCCGCAAAAGGAGGCCCTACACCATACTAATGAATTATTGTGGTCTAAAACCAGGCGTTTCAGTTTCATTGTCCGACCCCTGTATATATAAAGGGATGTAAAAGAACTGTTACTTTCCAATAATTCTCTGAGTAGGGTAAAAGTAGAAGTACTCCTAAAATCTTTAGTACAAGTAAAAGCTGTTTTAAGCTGATTTGTAAGTTGTACCAAATTATGTTAAATCTTGAACAGCACGGTCACACTGGATAACAGACACAACAACTGCAGTCCAAAATTAAACAAGTCCAAAATTTCTTAAAAAATCCAACAGACAGCTATGAAGAAGATAAAGCAGTTTTACTATCCACTATCTCCTGGTGTGCAGGCACACTGGTCAGCCTCAGGGTCAGGAGTCAGGACGATGAGGGTGGAAGGAAAATAGTATAATTAATATCAGGAGGTTTATGAGGTTTTATTTCATTCAGAGATAAATTAGACAGAATATGTTTATAACAGGTCTTAGTGACATGTGTTTTGAATAAGTGTGACACTCTCATAGGTTTAACCAGAACTGAGGAGACAAGAGGCAGATATCAGACATTTACGTTTCTGGCATTTAGCAGATGCCCTTATCCAGAGGGACTTACATTTTATCTTATTTTCTACAACTGAGTAATTGAGGGTTGAGGGCCTTGTGGTGGATCTGGGATTGGAACTCACAACCTTCTGATTTTATTTAGCTTTCAGTGATTTCATCTCAGTACACATACACACACAAACACACACACACACACACACTCTGACAGCATTTCACACAGTAACATGGCTGTTGTTTTAGAAAAATACTGATATGTAATACAGCAATACTGTACTCTTTTTACTGTGTAATTCTATGAAAAACAAATGAGAAATGTTTATGATGTTATAAAAAAAGACACTTGAGACATGTGTGTATTGAACCAAAAATAATGTATTAACTATTTACAAGCAATGACAAATTGTACACTTCTTACAGATATTAATATTTTATACACTATTTTAATATTTTATGAAACACTACATTTGTATAACTTAATATTAAAATCTAAATCTTAAAAATGTAATATTTACATATTTACATATTTACAACAATGCATGATTCTACAACTATACAAATTATATTTATTTATTCATTCATATAAATTAGGTTAATACCCATAACTTAAATATACAACATTAATATTATAAAAATCCTACACATTTAACACAAACTAAATCCAAATGCAAAATACAAAAGAAACAACAGACTCACATTTTTAACTAGATGCGATAACTACTTTAATCATAGCAAAATTATATCATTAAAATGATTTACATTTAGAGAGTATGCTAGAGATGGTGGTAAGAATCCTCTGGATGCCTGCGCAATCACACCGAGATTCATAACGTGACCGAATGATGTAGCTACGAACTATGGGCTATGAGCTCATAAGAGCTGTTCTTAAAAAAACTACAGAAGAGGCCTGAGCATGAACACTGGGCTCTTGGGTCTACTGAAAATTTTGGGAAACAGACGAGAAGGTATCAAGCGGATTCTCGCCACCCCACGTGTTTAAAAGGCTGAAATAATTAATTAATTTTTTAATTATTAAAAAAAGACTAATGCTGAAATCTAGGGGTAAAATACTTACCATACATACTTACCACAGATACTTACCATACATCATGGATATGAGGTGATGAACATGAGGTGATGACTAAGCTTTGGAACTTACAGCTCTCCCATGAAAACAGAAACCCAGTGAACGGGGAATCGGACGATCCTCCTGATGAAATCCAGCTACCCATCCTGATCCACATGCTGCCGTCTACTCGGAGGGGCTTCTTCATTGCCGTCCTCTTCGTCCCTCCTCCTCCTTATGCCCTGGCATGGGACAGGAACATACAGCTGACCAGCCACGATGTGGTGCGGGTTAATCTGGACATGAGGCTGGGGCAGAGGAACTGTGGAACGTTGTGGATTCCCTGAAGGTGATGGCCTCCTCAATGGGGATGGTAGCGTTAGTGGGTATGTACTCATCACAGAGGAAGGGTTAATGCGAGGGGATGGTCTCCTCCATACAGGAGAGAGGCCTCTCATAGGTTGGGATGTGCTCCCCACAGGTGGTGGGATCCATAAAGGAGAGAGGCCTCTCATAGGTTGGGATGGGGTCCCCACAGGTGGTGGGATCCATACAGGTGGTGGGATCCATAAAGGAGAGAGGCCTCTCATAGGTTGGGATGGGCTCCCCACAGGTGGTGGGATCCATACAGGTGGTGGGATCCACATAGGAGAAAGGCTCCCCACAGGTGGTGGGATCCATACAGGAGAGAGGCCTCTCATAGGTGGGGATGGGCTCCCCACAGGTGGTGGGGTCAATAAAGGAGGGAGACCTCTCATAGGTGGGGATGGGATCCTCACAGGTGGTAGAGTCCATAAAGGAGAGAGACCTCTCATCGGTGGGGATGGGATCCTCACAGGTGGTGGGGTGCATAAAGGAGAGAGGCCTCTCATAGGTGGGGATGGGATCCTCACAGGTGGTGGGGTCAATAAAGGAGAGAGGCCTCTCATCGGTGGGGATGGGATCCTCACAGGTGGTGGGGTGCATAACGGAGAGAGGCCTCTCATAGGTGGGGATGGACTCCTCACAGGTGGTGGGGTCCATACAGGAGAGAGGCCTCTCATAGGTGGGGATGGACTCCTCAGAGGTGGTGGGGTCCATAAAGGAGAGAGACCTCTCATAGGTGGGGATGGACTCCTCACAGGTGGTAGGGTGCATAAAGGAGAGAGACCTCTCATAGGTGGGGATGGACTCCTCACAGGTGGTGGGGTGCATAAAGGAGAGAGACCTCTCATAGGTGGGAATGGGCTCCCCACAGGTGTTGGCATCCAAACAGGAGAGAGGCATAGCACAGGCCAGTTTTCATCGTCCTCATCCTCCGGAAACACAAACGTCTCCCTCTGTGTCCCTGTGTCAAAGAAGATAAACAGACAATGCGGCACATTGAAAAACATCTCATAAAAAGAAGCAGAAACCCCTTTTTAATAGCACTGTGTATGTTTTGTAAAGCAGAAAACAAGACATATTTACACAAGTTATACTACTGTAATCTTCCTATAACAGTGCAGAAAAAAATTTATATACTCAGTATTTATATTCTGCATTTATAGGAGTTTCTTACGCTATCACGGCTTTAACAACTCGACAAACACGGACAATGAAAAATCGTCCAAAAAATAAAATAGATCATGTTATTGTAAACATTTTAACTTGTTTTATTCACTCTTTAAAAAACTATGAACACTGAAAAACAATTACTTAGCTACATGCTAACTAGCCGTCTAGCTAATCTTTGCTAATACTCATCGGCTTGTCTTAGTAAACTTTAATAAGCGTTAAATAAACATTCCGACTTTTATCAAAAAAAAAAAAAAGAAGAAGCTGATTTTAACATATCTGAAAACATTAACACTGTTTTCTACTTCCCTGCTCGTTTCACTGGAGTCTGCCGCTTTGTCCGCTAGCTTTACCATAATGATCGTGTCCATAAAGCGATTAGCCAAATATCGATTAGCCGAACAGATTTTCTCCAAATCATCTAACCAAATAAAACGATATTCCCGATTGCGGTTTTTTTGTAATATCGCGGTGTTTAAAAGGCTTTATACTTAAGAGAAAAAGAGAAAAGTCAGTAACTGACCGTTCCAGGGGTCGTCCAGTCCGCTCCATCCGGGCTCGGGCTCCACATCCTGGTGCTGCTGAAGCGCGGTTTCTTCTTCGAAGTTCATCCTCACTGCTGTAGAGTCGGTGTAAGAGTCAGGTCCAGTAGCGGAGTAAGTAGATATCAGGAGTGTAGAAAAATCACAAAGGATAACTGGAGTCTTGCGAGCTTCACAACCACAACAACTTAGTGTTTAAAAGGAAACACAGTTTAAAGACAAACATTACGTAAAGTGTTCTCTGACGCTGCAGGGTGCGCAGTGCGCATGCGCAGTGATTCCCCTCACTCTCAAAAAAACATGGCCGTCTATCTAAATATCTGAGCTTTATTTCTTATTCAATATTATTCTATATAAAATCAGCAAATACTTTTTAACATCACTGTATGTATATAAAAACCTTTTAAAAACTTTTTATATAAAAACCCTTTATTTCATACATATATATACACATATATATACATACATACATATAATTCATCTAAATGGTTCAGATCATCAGTTTCATTATACAAAGATAATTATGCGAATAAATACAAAATGCAGTTTTTAAATTATGATATCATTTATTAAGGGTAACAAACTGTCCAAACCTGCCTGGCCCTATGTGAAAAAGTAATTGCCCCCAAAACCTAATAACCCGTTTGTGGCCCCTTCAGCAGGAACAACTGCAAACAAGCATAAGCGATAACTGGCAATGAGTCTTTCAGATCACTCTGGAGGACATTTGCTTCACTCTTCTTTGCAGAATTGTTTTAAATTGTTTTAATTCAGCCACATTGGAGGGTTTCTAGCATGAATGGTCTGTTTAAAGTGATGCCACAGAATCTCAATCGTATTTAAGTCTGGACTTTGACTAGGTAGCTAACTCCAAAACATTAATTTTTTTTTTTTTTTTTTAGCCATTCAGAGGTGGACTTGCTGGCGTGTTTCGGATCACTGTCATTTTTCTAGCAGCATTCACTAGTGGATTTGCTGGTTGCTTTTATGCTAAATGACTTACTACGAATGAAGAGAATGAAGCAACTCAAAGCTACACTGAACTCAGACCCAGCTGTCAGAGGGGAGGGAGGGAAAGGACCAGTCAGACCCTACTGTATGTCTACATGCAGATATAAGCAAAGGATGACATACTGCTCTCTGCGTCACTCTCTCATGCATACACACTCTCTCATACTCTCACTCCTTACTCTGTGTGTTCTTGCCCTGGTTCCATACAGACAACCAAGCCCACATTTAAACCACATGTTCGTATGTCACACAGCAGATGGACACTGATTCATTCATTCATTCAATTTTTATTTCTATAGCGCTTTTAACAAAGAGCATTGTCTCAAAGCAGCTTTACATGAGAAACGACATAAGAAAACAACAAACATATGAACAGACAAACAGACAGACAGTCCTAGATGTTATCCCAAGTGAGCAAGCCTGAGGTGACTGAGGCGACTGTGGCAAGGAAAAACTCACTTAGATGGTATGAGGAATAAACCTTGAGAGAAACCATACTCAAAAGGGAACCCATCCTCATTTGGGTGACAATTGTGTGATGCAGATACAGCATGTGTATAGTGTTATGTAAATCAATAAGGAGGTTGTTGTCCATGGCGCTGCTTGAATATCCCAATCCTCACAAGCAGAACCCGGCTGGAGCTGGTCCATCTCCGGATGCCACTGGAGCCGGCACAGTCTCTGTATGCCTCGGGATGGGTAGAAGAAGGGTAACAAAGGAACAGCATTAGCGTAGCTGCTGTTCATAATATTAGCAGTACTAGCTGAATGTGCATTTAATCAGATGTACTGGAGTACAAGGTTATGGGATGTATTAAAGGTATGCCTGGCTAAAGAGATAAGTCTTTAGTCTACATTTAAACTGGGAGACTGTGTCTGAGCCCCGAACACTGTCAGGAAGACTATTCCAAAGTTTTGGAGCTAAATATGAAAACACTCTACCCCCTTTTGTGGACTTTGATATTCTGGGAACTACTAGAAGTCCGGAATTTTGTGATCTTAAAGAGCGTGGTGGATTGTAACGTGTTAGAAGACTGGAGAGATAGGTGGGAGCTAAACCAATTACAGCCTTTTATGTGAGTAGAGCTAGTTTATAGTCAATTCTAAACTTCACAGGTAGCCAGTGCAGGGATGATAATATTGGGGTTATATGATCAAATTTTCTTGATCTGGTAAGAACTCTGGCAGCTGCATTCTGGACTAACTGTAGCTTGTTTATTGAAGATGCAGGACAACCACCTAATAATGCATTACAATAGTCCAGTCTGGAGGTCATGAATGCATGAACTAGTTTTTCTGCATCAGATACAGATAAAATGTTCCTAAGCTTGGCAATATTTCTAAGATGGAAGAAGGCTGTTTTTGTGATATTGGAAATATGATTTTCAAAGGATAAGTTGCTGTCTAATATTACACGCAGGTCTTTCACTGTTGAGCTAGTAGTAACAGTGCATCCTTCTAGGTGCAAGCTGAATTGTGAGAGCTTCTGTGTACTAGTTTTTGGGCCAATAAGTAATATCTCTGTCTTGTCAAAATTTAATAATAGGAAATTATCGGTCATCCAATCTCTAATATCTTTAACACACTCAGTTAGTCTAGACAAATTAGATATTTCACCTGGTTTTGATGAAATATATAACTGGGTATCATCGGCATAACAATGGAAACTAATCCCATGCCTTCTAATGATGTCACCCAATGGAAGCATGTATACTGAGAAAAGCAGAGGTCCTAAAACTGACCCCTGTGGGACCTCGTATTTCACTGGCACTACACTGGACAGTTCTCCATTTAAATCTACAAAGTGGTATCGATCAGACAGGTAGGATCTAAACCATTTTAATGCCTGTCCCTGCATGCCTATGTGATTTTGTAAGCGATCTATGAGGATATTATGATCTATAGTGTCGAATGCAGCACTAAGATCAAGCAGGACTAAAATTGAGATGCAGCCTTGGTCCAAAGCTAAAAGCAAGTCATTAGTGATTTTAACTAGTGCAGTTTCTGTACTATGATGGCGCCCAAAACCTGACTGAAATTCTTCAAGGATATTGTTTTCCTGTAGGAAGGAGCATAATTGACCTGACACCACCTTTTCTAATATTTTAGATATAAACGGAAGGTTTGAAATCGGTCTGTAATTTGATATTTCATCAGGGTCCAGTTTCGGTTTCTTAAGAAGAGGCTTAATAACTGCTAACTTAAGAGATTTTGGGACATGACCTAGAAATAACGAAGAGTTAATAATATTGAGAAGAGGCTCTCCAGCTGCATGTATCACTTCTTTCATACGTTGGAATTGGATCTAACAAACACGTTGTTGGTTTAGCCGTGGTGATAAGTTTAACTAGCTCTTCCTGCCCTATGCTGGTAAAGCATTGTAGCTTTAAGTGTGGAGCTATAGGCTGGTCTGGATCACCGGATGCCGTCAATGGCTGAACATCCAATATTTTGTTCCTGATACTATCAATTTTTTTAGTGAAGAAATTCATAAAGTCCTCACTACTAAACTGTGCTGAAATACTCTCTCCAGAAATCTGATGCTTTGTTAGTTTAGCTACTGTACTAAATAAGAATCTGGGATTGTTCTGGTTTATTTCAATCAGATTGCTCAGATGCTCAGCCCTAGCAGCTTTTAGAGCATGTCTATAGTTGGCCAGACTGTCTTTATACGCAATTCTAAAAACTTCTAATTTGGCTTTTCTCCACTTTTGCTCGAGGTTACGGGTTGTTCTCTTGAGGGCATGAGTATGACTATTGTACCATGGTGCAGGTGTTTTATCTCTGACCTTTTAAACTAATCCGTAGGTACAAACTCCAGTCCTGAAAGGCCAGCATCCAGTTTGGTGATTTTCCTGCTTTAACTCACATTTTAAACCCAGAAATGCAACAGATGCAACTGAAAGGAGGTGTGCTTGGATGCTGGCTCTGCTGGCCCACAGTGGATCACTAGAGTAAACACAGTTGTTCAGTTTCTCATCAGTTAATTAACAAGTTTCTCCCTAAATTCCTCTTGCCTAATGAATTTTTTATTGAATTAACTGATCATAACTGAGAGTGATACTGCTGAGCCTGGTATAATGTGATTTATACCAGGTAGATGGTATAGATGTTGATAGATGTGTTTATACACTGTATTTCCAAAAGTTTTGGGACACCCCTCCAAATCATTGAATTCAGGTATTCTAATCACTTCCATGGACACAGGTGTATAAAATCAAGCACCTATGCATGCAGACTGCTTCTCCAAACATTTATGAAAGAATGTGTCGTTCAGACATTCTGGACAATTTCATGCTCCCAACTTTGTGGGAACAGTTTGGGGATGACCCCTTCCTGTTCCAACATGACTGCACACCAGTGCACAAAGCAAGGTCCATAAAGACATGGATGAGTGAGTTTGGTGTGGAGGAACTTGACTGGCCTGCAAAGAGTCCTGACCTCAACCCGATAGAACACCTTTGGGATGAATTAGAGCAGAAACTATGAGCTATACCTTCTTGTCCAACATCAGTGCCTGACCTCACAAATGCATTTCTAGTGGAATGGTCAAACATTCCCATAAACACACTCCTAAACCTTGTGGGAAGCCTTCCTAGAAGAGTTGAAGCTGTTATAGCTGCAAAGGGCGGGCCAAATCCATATTAAAACCTACGGATTAAGAATGGGATGTCGTTAAAATTCATGTAAATAATGAACCAAATAATACCAAAGTAAATAATCTTACCTTCATCTCACACCATGTGCTCCTGCGACCATGTGGCAGAAAAGGAAGTCCCACCTTCAAATGATGCTGGATAGTGAGGACACAGGAGGATGAGGAGAGCAGGTCTTTTTTTTATTTAACAGCATTTTCTTGCTCTACACCATTTTACACTGAAACACACACACACACACAAAGAAATAAAATAAATTATAATTAATTGCAGCATATGGCTCAAGTTTAGCTCTGCAGGGTCAGGGCAGGTAAGGTCAGCTCCATCTCTCTAGGCATCTGCTAGGCATCTGGCAGCCTGGTGAGGAGGAAAAGTAGAACATTAATTGGCTGTCGTTTACCACACAGTGGTGCAGGCAATCAATCAGTCATTACTCTCTTTCTCTCTTTTTCCTCGTCTTCACCCTCTGCTTCACAACTGGCACTCAACCACGCCCCCTGCTGTCAAAATAGCAAATATACAATATCTCAATCTAATAATTTTATATATTAAAAAAAAACAGAAATGGATCAAATTTAATAAAAAATGTAACATAAAAAAAAGAATAAAAAATGTGCTGTCTGATGTAAAATAAAATCACTTGATGATAGAAGAACAAGACATGGATGAACACTCGTTCTGATTTATGTCAGTTCAGTGCACAGTGACTATGATTTGGATCTGAACAGACAGATCTAAGAGACACAACTGTATGACAAGTCATCACTAAGTGAGATTGCTTTAATGTGTTACTCCAAAAATTACATTTAAAAAGATTATATTATGTGATAGCTTCAGTGCAGTACAACAAAACATACAGGATTTGGAGGATTCTCTGTCCTTGCATAATTGTTATGTATATGTGACACAGACCAGGGTAGATAATAGTCTTTTAGTCTTTTTAGTTAGCCATTTTTTATCTGCATTATTACGTTAAGAGACTAAATTATTGGTGTTAACTGATAGAATAAATTTAAAAATGCTTAGACAATCATAAGTGATTAGAACTCTTTCTCTGTTTCTGTCTTTGTTATATTTCTACTAATGTGATGTGTAGTTAATAACTTTGGTTCAACATGGACATCGCTTGTTTTTCTAATCAGTTAAATAGGTTGCTATGTGGCCTTGAAAGAGGATAATGATTTTTTAAAATCTGGTGTGAAACTGTCTTCATATCGCTTCCTTTATCCCCTGCTCACTGACCATACATCACATAAAATATGGTATATATTATGTAAATATAAGATCAGCCAATCATGTGGGAGCAGCACAGTGCATAAATCATGCAGATCTAAGTTCTATCTTCAGTAAATGTTCATATTAAAAATCAGGAGAGATGGAAAATGAGATGGCCATGGCAAGATTGTTAGTATCAGACAGGTTGATTTAAATGTTGATAAAAAAACGAGGCCAGAAGAGAATGTCTAGACTAATTCAGACTAACAGGATGTTTATGATAACTTAATAACCATTCTTTTCAAGCATTGTGAGCAAATATGCATCTCGAACCTTCTGCAGATGGGGTACAATAGCGGAAGATCTAAACCACTGATCTAGAGATGGAAATGTTATGAGGAATACTTTATATATTTTGTGTTAAACTTTTTGCACAGTCATATATTTCAGGGATTGACACATCTGCCTGCCCTACAGCTTGATGGCTGGATGGATATGGATGAGAAAGAATAGCATAGAATAGCATAAACTACACACTACGCACAATACACTCTAGTTTATACAAAACTCTCAATAAATTGGGATTTGCACAGGACTCATAAACATGCAGTTTTTGCACATAAACAGTTTTTGCACATCAGCTAGGTCTGTAACCTACACTTGTTTTGCACATTACGTATCTTGTTTTCATCTAATTCTCTATATTTATTCCTTAAATCTCTGTATTTAGTATTTTTCTGCTATATTTTGGTAAATTGTGTACTATTTTGTTATTTGTTATATTTTTTGTAATATTTTGGTACCCTTAAATTTGAGTATCTTAGTATTTTTTGTTATATTCTTTCTTATTTTATCTGTCACCTGTGCTTTTGGATACTGCTGGAAGCTGTAAATTTCCCTTTGGGATGAATAAAGTATCTATCTATCTATCTATCTATCTATCTATCTAGTGACCAAATAAAACCCAAAGTTTCGGTATGCTTTCCAGTAATTCTCCAACAAGGCTACAAAGAGCAGATGGAGACAGATTCACTTAATCTCTGTTTAGTTACTGTTATGTTTGTAAAAACCTACAGCACATAAAGATCCATTATTCTTTCAACACAATATACTGTACAAATTCATTCAACTTTTGCTGCCACCTCCTGGCAGAATTACAGCATGTAGTGCAGCATATTATAGTACATAATATGTGGAAAGAGTTTCCATATACCATTATCTGTAAATATGATATGACCGATTCCCTTACTGTAGAGGAAAAGTAAATGTGGGAAAACATAATTGTTTTTATTAGAGCGCTCATTACCCACTTTGCCAGGAGAAAGTATAAAGACACTTAATCAGTCCTCTGTCTAGAAAATTATAACTGAGTGAAATGTAATATGCACCAACTTTAACAACACTGATGTGCACACACAGTATATAAGGACTCTCAGTTCATTAACCAAACTCTCCTCACCTAACCCTGTAATGCTTACCAGTCATTACCAAGCTGTTCTTGGTGTCATAGTCTTTCAGGGTTCAGATTTCAGATTTTTTGCCTTGCCCTCTTCATGTTGCTTGCACACATGCTTGTTCCCGTATCTGGCGCCTGACAGCAAGACAGCCACAGACAGAAAATTTTTAACTGGTAAATTGTAATAAAGATTTGAAACACTCCAGCTGGTCACACTGAAGTTGGCCTGAAATAATGAGCTTTTAGCTTTTTCAACTTCTATAAATATTACAGATAATGCAAAGCAATGCTACTACTACTACTGCTATTACGACTACTGCTACTTCTACTACTTTTACTATTAGTACTACTACAACTATTGCTACTACTGCTACTAGTACTACTAATACTACTACTACTACTACTACTACTACTACTACTACTACTACTAGGAAGCAGGAAGTCAACCAATTAGAATTTTAACAAATGCTGTTTTTTCCTCTTTTTGCTTTTGTTATGGGACAATTTCTATCCCATAACAATTGCTGCTGTCCAATTAACTGAGACCTGTGTTTCTGAGTTGTGTCTGCTATTGCTAGACTGGTGCCAAGGCCCAGGACAAAGCAGCTCAGAGAGCATGTGGACATGGACTCCAGTCCTTTTGTCCAGTTGATCAAATCTCTAGTGTGAATGCAGGAGCAACAGCATCAGGCTTTCATAAGTCTGCAACAGCAAAAAAGCTGTGAACAAGCAAGCTAAAGGCCACACTGCCATCCAGAGCCTGTTAGCCTCCCCTTCAGCCCAAACTGCTCTTTATGCCCCTTCTTTATGGTGGCAAAAATGACACCCCAGGATGATGCAGAAAAACACCTGGAGATGTTTGAAGGTACTGCCCCAGTGTGCAGTTGGCTGAGGGAGAGTGGGGGCTGCACATCTATGCCCTCCTGATGGGAGAAGCCCAGATGGTAGCCCGTAGGCTGCCACCGGAGTGCCAGCTATATAACATAGTTGTGTGGAGAGCTGTGCTTGAGCGCGCTGGACTGTTGCCAGAGGAACATCGGCAGCAGTTCCACACCATGGTGCACATGGAGGGGTATCAGCTGTTCACATATGCCCAGCAGCTCTTGGACCCCAGTAAATGCTGAATGCAGCTAGACCCTTCCCACCTGGAGAAGGTCATTGAGGGAGTACCACTGGAACTGTTCACCACCCAGTTGCCGGCAGGAACTGGTCCAGTGGCATCAACTTGACTTATTGGCCATCACCATCCAACTGGTCGAGCCCTACACATCTGTGTGCATGGACACAGCAAGACATCACACCTTACTACCAGTTACCAGAACGCCTCCCTCCCAAGCACCACATTGTAAGGGACTGCCCCTGCCTGCAGCTACCCAGCTGCCCCACCTCCTGGGCATTAACTTGGGTTATGTGCCGGTCTGCTCCCAGATTATTGAGACTACAATTGACTTGCATGTGACATAAGACCAAGAATAGAGGTGAGACATTTCTTAGGGCTGGTGAGGATACTATCAGACATTTGCGCCTAGTTTGAACCTTTCCAGCCCACTGAGTGATCTCAATAAAAAGGGGAGTGCCAGCAGGACTTTCTGAGGGCTGAACAGCTGTGGGGGGCCTTTGCTTCATGCCCACAACTTTTTTCTCTCTCTTGTGATAGAGACTGCCACATCAGACAGGAGCTAGGGTCCATGTTGTCCCAGGTGGCAGAGGGGAGGACCACTAATTTCCTGAGTAATCTCTCACTCTTGGAGATAAAGTGTAGCACAAAGGAGGTCTGCTTGTACTACACACTCATTCTTTGTTTGCGCCACACCCCCCTACAAATGACTCCACCATATAAAGGATGCCAATATGTTTCTGATTGTTTTAGTGATCAAGGCTAAGGAGTGTGTGTGACGTGATGTGAGCAGAGACTCCTAAAAAGTTTCAAAACTTGTGTTTTCTTGTTTTGTGTTTTTCATTTTTAATACCGTGCAGTGAAAAAGTAAATGCTCACCTGTCATCTGAACTGAATCTGCTGTGTTCCTGACTTGACTATCATCGACTCCAGATCCATCAACATAACTGGCTTCTTGTGATGCAGTGATTATTAAGAGACGGTGAGCGACGGTGAGCTAGCTTGTGGCAGCATTTAATCTATTGCTGTCTTTAGTGTTCAAATATTAGTCCACTTTACAATAGTTGCAAAAAGCAAACAAAGAACATTACTGATATCTAGAATGACACCACCTACACTGTATGAGTCAGTCAGTGACATTAAAGAAGTAGTCAAACATTTTCTGAGCCCTTTCTTATATGACAGTTATAGATGACAGTTCCATATACAATGTAAAACTTAGAAAGCTTTCTATTACAACCACCCCCTCTTCTGAAACTAGTCAAGTCAAGAAGCTTTTATTGTCATTCAGACCATATATACTGGTGCAGTACATAGTGAAATGAAACAACATTCCTCTAGGGCCCTGGTGCTATATAAAGACACAAACCTACATAAGACAGCACAGGACTAAAGGATAAAAAGTAAAAATTAATTATGTTAAGTGTCTTGTGATTTGCAGAGCTGTAAAAGGCACAGAGCTGGGCAGCACTGTTCTGCCTGGGGATAGAACTAATGTCCAGGACTGAAAATGTAATAAAGATTAAAAAGTAGCAATATTTATTAAAAGGTAACATCGCCTTGTGGCAAAATATACAAAATGACAATATTGCAGTTTTTCTGAGATATCATTCAAAGCATATATATATATATATATATATATATATATATATATATATATATATATATATATATATATATATACAGTGAGGGAAAAAATTATTTGATCCCCTGCTGATTTTGTACGTTTTATTGAGTGAAATAAGTATTTGACCCCTTTGCAAAACATGACTTAGTACTTGGTGGCAAACCCTTGTTGGCAATCACAGCCGTCAGACATTTCTTGTAGTTGGCCATCAGGTTTGAACACATCTCACATCTCAAGGAATTTGGGCCCACTCCTCTTTGCAGATCCTCTCCAAGTCATTAAGGTTTTGTGGCTGACCCTTCAGCTCCCTCCACAGATTTTCTATGGGATTAAGGTCTGGAGACTGGCTAGGCCACTACAGGACCTTAATGTGCTTCTTTTTGAAAAACTCCTTTGTTGCCTTGGCCGTGTGTTTTGGGTCATTGTCCGGCTGGAATATCCATCCACAACCCATTTTCACAGACAACCCAACCACAACCCAATGCCCTGGCTGAGAGAAGGAGGTTCTCATCTAAGATTTAACGGTACATGGCCCCGTCCATCGTCCCTTTGATGCGGTGCAGTTGTCCTGTCACCTGGGGATGGTGTACTTGGGGTCATAGGCAGCATTCCTCCTCCTCCAAACACGGCAAGTTGATGCCAAAGAGCTGGATTTTGGTCTCATTTGACCACAACACTTTCACCCAGTTCTCCTCTGAATCATTCAGATATTCACTGGCAGATGAGCCTGTACATGTGCTTTCTTTAGCAGGCGGACCTTGCGGGCGCTACTGGATTTCAGTCTTTCACGGCATAGTGTGTTACCAATTGTTTTCTTGGTGACTATGGTCCCAGCTGCCTTGAGATCATTGACAAAATCCTCCAGTGTAATTCTGGGCTGATTCCTCGCCATTCTCATGATCATTGAAACTCCATGAGGTGAGATCTTGCATGGAGCCCCAGAACGAGGAAGATTGACAGTCCTTTTGTGTTTCTTCCATTTGGGAATAATCGCACCAACTGTTGTCACCTTCTCACCAAGCTGCTTGGCGATGGTCTTGTAGCTCATTCCAGCCTTGTGTAGGTCTACAATCTTGTCCCTGACATCCATGGACAGCTCTTTGGTCTTGGCCATGATGGAGAGTTTGGAATCTGTTTGATTACTTCCTTCTGTGGACAGGGTGTCTTTCATACAGTTAATGAGCTGAGATTAAGAGCACTCCCCGAGAGTGCTCCTACTGTAATCTCAGCTCCTTACCTGTATAAAAGACACCTGGGAGCCAGAAATCTTTCTGATTGATAGGGGATCAAATACTTATTTCACTCATTAAAATGCAAATCAATGTAGAACTTTTCTGAAATGCGTTTTTCTGGATTTTTTTTTGTTGTTATTCTGCCTCTCACTGTTCAAATACACCTACCATTAAAATTACAGACTGATCATTTCTTTGTCAGTGGGCAAACGTACAAAATCAGCAGGGGATCAAATAATTATATATATATATATATATATATATATATATATATATATATATATATATATATATACGTTTAAGACATTTAGTTTCACCCCATTTCATTAAAAATGAAATTAGTTATAGTCGGGCTTCTGAAGCATCCCTCTGGTATATGCTGTAGTGCTGTAGATGGATGATGGTCTATGCTCTCAATTTCTGAGACACTTTACAGAATGCGAATCCGTCATGCAATGCTATACCGCCCCCTGGTGGCGACACCCTCCACCCCTCCTCATAACTACCTTATGTAAGCTGTCAGAGCACTGATGAGTGTTTTGTTGTTGCGAATAATTGAATATATGGATTTTTCATATTTATTTTTACATACATTATATATACACATACATACATACATACATACATACATACATACATACATATATTATGCAAATAAAATCTTGTAAACTGAATCAAGGTAATTCTAATTAATGCAAGGTAATGTACAAATTAATGCTATAACTAAAAACAATATATTAAATATGGTAAACTTGTTAGGCTGGTTATATTTCTAAAAGCTTATATTTTGTACCACTCACCAAGCCTCTCAACAATCAATCTCCATATAAATATCTAGAAACTATGTGCTCCCTCAGAGGCTGAAATTGACAATGTATCTAGCTGATGGTTTGCATATCATCAGTTCATTATTATTTTCATACCAGTGGGAGTCTGGAAGAGAGAGGTGATCTCTGATATGTTGCTGTCTCTACTGACCCTTCCATTTTTTTTGGCATAAATCTTTATTTTTGTGATTGCTAATGTTGAAAATCCCCCCTCCCCTTCGCCCTAACCATATTCAAGGGTGAAAATACTCGGTGAAGCTCCTGGATATAAAATTTGGCAGTAAAAAGCCTTCTCTGTTAGAAAAATGCTATCTGTAATAGCTGTTCTCTCAAAAGAACATATTCTAACATGGCTTGTGTTTCATGCATTAATCTAATACTGTAATTTCTTGCACTGTCTACAAACTGCTGCTGTCTGTCCTGTGTTTATTCCAGGACATCTATTCATAATATGCTTATACAAAGCATCATGTAAACATACACTGACCAGGCATGACATTATGACCACCTACCTAATATTGGTGTTGGTCCCCCTTTTGCTGCCAAAACAGCCCTGACCCGTCATCTACTGTGTATTCTAACACTTTTTTTTATCAGAACCAGCATTAACAGTAGCTCGTCTGATCAGACCACATGGGCCTGCCTTCGCTCCCCAAGTGCATCAATAAGCCTTGGCCCCACCTATGACACTGTCGCCAGTTCACCACTGTTCCTTCCTTGGACCAATACTGACCAATACTGACCACTGCAGACCGGGAAAACCCCACAAGAGCTGCAGTTTTGGAGATGCTCAGATCCAGTCATCTAGCCATCACAATTTGGCCCTTCGTCAAACTCCCTCAAATCGACATCGATCCACATCGACTTTGAGGACAAAATGTTCACTTGCTGCCTAATATATCCCACCCACTAACAGGAGCCATGATGAACAAATGAATAAATCTAATTTAATTGTACTGAACAATATGTACACAGTATGTTGTAACGAAGCACTGTGATATGATCTGTTACTTACACATCTAATGCAATCTGCAAATGCGATCTGTGTAACCCAAAGAGTTCATTTTCACTTACTGAACACCTTGTTAAGTACATTATCATGCTTGAACTAGCCATTAGCCATTTTAAATTGTGGTCATGAAGCGATGCTCATGATCAGCAATAATACTTAAACAGGCTGTAGCATTCAGATGATAACTGATTGGTGTTAATGGGGCCAAAACCTTTTTCCAAAAAAATATTCCCCTGCACCATTACAGCACCTCCACCACTATAGACTGATGATACAAGTCGGGAAGTGTCCATGCAATCATGCTGTTGGCACCAGATTCTGACCCTATCATCTGTATGCTTCAGCAGATCCATCAGACAAGGCTGCATTTTTCCATTTTTCAGCTGTCCAGCCTCAGCTTTCTGTCCTTGCGTGACAGAAGCTGTAGCCCATCCACCTCAGGTTTTGACATGTTGTACATTCTGAGATTCTTTTCTGCTCACAATTGCACCTTTCTCATCAACAAGGCATTTCCATCTGCTCCTCACTGGATGTTTTTATTGCACCATTCTGAGTAAACTCTAGAGGATTTTGTGTGTGAAAAGAGATCAACAGTTATAGAAAAACTCAAAGGAACCAGTATGCCACCATCAGTTATGCCAGTGTCACATTCTTACTGTTGACGTAAGCAATAGCAGAATTCTATGCATTGTGTGGGTGAGATGCTCCTATAAATTAAGTGTACATGCTGGTCACATGATCTCATTTCTTCCTGCTGAGTCAGCACTATAACCAGGATCTTCTGCACTTGTGAAGTCCTCATTAGCTCTAAAACACAATAACCAGCACATATTATAGGTTAAATGGTTACACAACCATATTATATTCCTTAAAAAGAGCTCTTTCATAGCTTTCAAACAACACAATCACCATGAAAATATACAGTGCCTGTGAATGAGGCAGTGGAATTGGTCATTTTAGCTGTCAACTTTGGAGTTGTATTTCCAGGTACAGTGATGCCTTGGGGATTTACTATTGAACTCATCATGTTTCAATCAATTGGCTTGCAGACTTTCTTTATTTAATCATTTTTTTATGAGAATATATAAATGCATGCATTTATCTTTAAGATATGGTAAAGTAAATGTTGCTTATACACCTATCAGGCATTATGAGCAGTGAGAGGTGAAGTGAATAACACTGATGATCTCCTCGTCATGGCACCTGTTAGTGGGTGGGATATGTTAGGCAGCAAGTGAACATTTTGTCCTCAAAGTTGATGTTAGAAGCAGGAAAAATGGATAAGCATAAGGATTTGAGAGAGTTTGACAAGGGCTAAATTGTGATGGCTAGACGAATGGATCAGAGCATCTCCAAAACTGCAGCTCTTGTGGAGTGTTCCTGGTCTGCAGTGGTCAGTATCTATCAAAAGTGGTCCAAGGAAGGAACAGGGTCATGGGCAGCCAAGGCTCATAGATGCACGTGAGGAGCGAAGGCTGGCCCGTGTGATCCGATCCAACAGATGACCTACTGTTGCTCAAATTGCTGAAGAAGTTAATGGTGGTTCTGATAGAAAGGTGTCAGAATACACAGTGCATGACGGGTCAGGGCTGTTTTGGCAGCAAAAGGAGGACCAACACAGTATTAGGTGGGCATCATAATGTTATGCCTGGTCACTGTATATATATTTAAAACTATTCATAGTAATTCATTCACATGTTGTATAAAATATTCTGAGGATCAAATTGAAATACAAAGCCAGAATCATAAACGTGACCAGAGTATACTGTTACACTCCGATTATATTTTACTGATGCTGGATGGTAGCACCCTAGTTGCTTAACGTCAGCTACCTTGTTAGAACACAGTGTTGAGAACCAAACTCGTGCATTTTATTAATTGATCTGTGCTCTATGTATTTTGTTACTTGATCAGCATATTTTGTAATTCGATCTCTCTTTTAACATTAGCCATCTTGCCATACTACTATCAGGTCTGTATGAAGCCAAAATTCATTCTTTTTAGGACTTGGACATGCTGACTTGATGCATCTAATAAAGCTACTGCCAAATTTGACCTGAATGGCTCTTACTGTGCATTATTAATACAGGCCTGGCAGGGTGACTCACAGCAGCTCAGGAACACTTGTATTTTAAAGCAGGGCCATTCAGCTAACATTTGTAGAGCAAAAGTATACCCATTAATGACTAATTTAAAACCATTAATGGCATTATGGCTAGAAATTTAAGGTGATTATGGTTTGTTTAGTGACGTCTAATGCTACCACTTCTGACTAGCACCACAAACTCTGACCAGATGAGACATGTTTTTAATCTGATGTGGGGAAATGCATACTTCTTTGTCTAGTACTCTTTAAACATTGTTTGCGTCATCAACTTTTCTTTAAAGAAACCATGTGACCAGTTCACTAATCAGACCAAAAAGTGTAATGAGCCTGAGTGAGCTACATTCAGCAAAATAATTGAAATCAAATGCATTAGAGGATCTGCTACAGCAGTCAAGCTGATTCATATTTAGAAAACTACCCGCTGAGCTCATGATTGAATTCAGCTGTAAAAGTTATGTAAAGCATGTCAGCGTGTGATAAATGACAAAGGTGTGGAGACTGAAAAACGTCATAAGGGAACTGCGAGGAACTCTATGTTTGCTTTTGGGGATGTAAATTTTTTCAGCTCTCCTATCCATTACAATGTTGGTGTATCACGCTAGACTATACCACAGACTAGTCTTGGCAACTGTTAGAATAAATAATGAATAATGATTTTTAGAAGTGATGGAAATAACAGCCCTCCATTATAAATGTTATTATGCCTATACATAATGTCTACTGGAATAAAATGGTGACTAAAACGTTTGGAAATTCACCGATCAGGCATAACATTATGAGCAGTGAGAGGTGAAGTGAATAACACTGATGATCTCCTCATCATGGCACCTGTTAATGAGTGGGATATATTAGACAGCAAGTGAACATTTTGTCCTCAAAGTTGATGTGTTAGAAGCAGGAAAAATGGGTAAACGTAAGGATTTGAGCGAGTTTGACAAAGGGCCAAATTGTGATGGCTAGATGACTGGATCAGAGCATCTCCAAAACTGCAGCTCTTGTGGGGTGTTCCCGGTCTGCAGTGGTCTATCAAAAGTGGTCCAAGGAAGGAACAGTGGTGAACCGGCAACAAGATTCATGGGCATCCAAAGCTCACTGATGCACGTGGGGAGTGAAGGATGTCCCGTGTGATCAGACGAGCTACTGTTGCTCAAATTGCTGAAGAAGTTAATGCTGCTTCTGATAGAAAGGTGTCAGAATACACAGTGCATGACGGGATAGGGGCTGTTTTGGCAGCAAAAAGGGTGACCAACACAATATTGGTCATAATGTTATGCCTGATCGGTGTGTAGAGTAAATCACAGGCCTAATGCTTCACATTTTGCCTTCTACTTTCACTTACAGAGCTGAGAAGTTTAACTAGACTAGGTGTCGACAGTTATTGTAGAGTGGTGGCATAAAGCCAGACCGGCGTAGACGAGGAGGAGCCAAGAAGCGCTCGTGTTCCCGGAGCGACAGCACGCAGAGGAGAAAAAGCAAGCAGCTTCATTTCACTCGAGTGAACACTCCTGCTCAAGTCCTCAGGATTCCTCAACTCAATGCGACTAACTACTTCTCCGCACCAATTGTCGGCCCTGTTCTCCGAAGTCACTGGCTGTTTGGAAGCGAGCCGAGCCCGGAGCACTTTCTGACAGGTGTTTCGGTTACACCCAGGACTCGGAGGAGACTCGGAATTGAAATCATGTCCAACGGGAAAGATGCACCTGTTAGCGCAAAGTAAGTAGCAACAGCTGCTCTGGCGTTAGCCGCTTACGCGCTGCTGTGTGAAAGCCGCTAATAGATCAGCATGGCCAGCCTCTGGCGGCTTTCTTAATTACCTCTTTTTCTTCAGTGGGGTGACAATTATATTAAAGTAATGGCTTTTATGCGTTCTACCGTTAAATAAATAAATAAATAAATACACGTGATGTGACGCTCAACACAGCCAGCCTAGCAGCCCAGGGTTTTTAACAGCGATGGAGGTTTTAGCGAGTGTTGTTAAAGTGCCTCCACACTGTTAAGAGCTCAGCTCCATTTTGGCTGATTCAGTTGGTTTTGTGGTGAGTTTTGCAGTTTGGTGAGAATTTTCTTTCCTTCTTGGGGTCAGTTTTCACACCCCTCCCTCCTCTCGATTCTTCCTTCCTCGTTGTGTAATTACTTTGTGTAGTTGTGTGTGTGTGTGTGTGTGTGTGTGTGTGAGAGAGAGAGAGAGAGAGCGCGCTAGAGATGGAAAAAGAGTCGACTCTTTCTATTCGACTCTGGAAAACAAAGTGGGCACTGTGTCGCCAGTGTATCGCCATTATTATTATTATTATTATTATTATTATTACTACTACTAGTAGTAGTACTAGATGTTGTTGTATTTCCCCTATATGATTCAAAGATTTGCATCGATTAAGGCTATACAAGTACACAGACCTAATATTTGTATACATAAATGCATATAGAAATGTATTAGGAACATCTGTACACCTGCTCATTCATGTCAGTTTCCTCTCAGCCAATTATGTAGCACCAGCACAATGTATAAATTCATGCAGGGCAAAAGCTTCAGTTAATGTTGACATCAAATATCATGGTGAGGAAAATGTGATCTCACTGACCATGGCATGTGTGCTGATGCCAGATGGGCAGATTTGAGTATCTCACAACTGGCCAGTTGATGATTACAGGGGAAAAAAACATTGCCTGATCTTTCCCAGTCTTAATAAAACTGTCACGTTTTATTAGCCTTCCATTCCTGTTCTGCTGTTGTAGGCCATCCGCCTCAAGGTTCGACATTTTGTGTGTTCCGAGACACATTTCTGCTTTCCGTAAATGGAAAGTGTGTTAATTTTGAGTTACCATAGCTTTCCTGTCACCTCGAACGAACCTGGCTATTCTCCTCTGACCTTTTTCGTCATAAAGGTGTTTCATTTCACAGAACTGCTTTTCTTTCTTTCTTTCTTTCTTTCTTTCTTTTTCATTTCTGTGGACACGTGTGTGTGTGTGTGAAGAACACAAAAAGATCAGCACTTTCTAAAATGCTGAAAGCAGCTGATAGTCAAAATCACTGAGATCACATTTTCTCCATTGCCATATTTGATGTGAATAATGATGAGAAACATTTGACATGTATCTACATGGTGATTAGCATTTTTTATTATTATTGTGTTAATATTATGATTATTATTATATTAATTTCTGTTTGCATGTTTGACCTATAAGAAGCTGAGAAGTAATTATCAGCATGAGAGAGGAGAGACACAGAGAGAGAGAGAGAGAGAGTATGTGTGTGTATGTGTATTCTGCATGGTGTTTTACAAAGCTCTACATGTGACAAAATTCCCAGGACGTCGCAGCCACTCTCTGTTGCAGTTTCACTGTGCTGAACCTTTGCTCATGAGATATCCTATCTATGTCCCTAAGAGCATGTACCTTTAAATGTGTGTTTGGTTGCATTTTATATGATGGTACAGGCTTGATGCCAGGTACAATTCCACTGGATCTTCACTTCTCAAATCTTTCCTCTTTATGAATATTGTTATGTTTTATTGAGCCTCTTTCACTAATCACCACCATTTGCCTTTCTCCTATTACATCAGGGGCTTTTTATAGCCCTAGGTATACTGTGTCATAAGGCATAATTTATAATTAATAAAGGGCATGTTTCAAAGCGGAAGACATTGCTTATTAATTTTTTATCGTCTTCTTACACTCAATGTTTTCATCAGGTGGCTAACCTTCATCCTGTCAAGAATTAAATTCTTTGATCATTTGGTACTGTTTTTGTGTGTATCTTGACTCAGCTCCACAGAGACGTCCCTAAAGGCATGTCTTGAAGAGTGTATGGAGGCCTTGGATCTGTTCCTCAATAACCACTTCAGCGAGAGTCTGGACAAACTGAAGCCACGGTGAGAGCAAGTATTTCTGCCTGTCTTTTGTCTTTACCCTTCTTTATAGTTGTCATTGTCACATGTACTACACCTCAGGTCAAAACATGATAGCCAAGTTGATCTTGATGCAAGAATCTGTTGTGATCATGTCTCTAATGAGAGAAGTGTTTGGACACTACAGTGGTAGTACAGTGCGTCAAAACCTTTAAACACCTGACATGGTTTCGATAGGGATTAGGATTAGCTGTGTCATAGCTTTCTGCTGAAACTTTTCACTGTCTGTTTGATTATGTGTGTGTAATGCCAACTCCCTTGACCAGGATGTGAAGTGTTTACCCAGGTTCACACCCAAAGACACACACTTCTGTATTAAACAGAGACTGCCTTGAGAATGCTTCGATTCCACCCAGAGTTAGTTAGTGTATATGTCTCCTTTATCTGTCACTGATTTGTGCAGGGAAAAGTGTTTTAACAGTAACTACTAGTTTCTCTTGAATAGATCCTGATTCAGATATTACTTGAGATAGCAGTGAGTTTTCCTTGGAAGGATTATTGTTTTAAATGTACTGGATGTGAGTTAAATTAAGCTGCCAAATGATCTGGACCACAGGGTCCTCAAATGAGGAATTCAGTTAACTACAAAGAAAATAGCAATGTTTGTCTAAAAAAGATATCTGTGTGTTTCATATTTTTTTTCTGATTTTAAACAAAACAAATGTTGTTATATAACTTGCCCGGGACTGTTTTACTGTTCCACACTAATCTGTATATTGTGGGCAGATGTGTGCCATCACTTTCTACTGAAGCTGAGCATTTTGTGTTTCAAAACCGTGTTTCATGTTGGAAAGCTTGGAAAGATACACGGTTTATTTTAGCCAAAATAAACAGGTCCTTGTAGAGACCAGAAACAGATTAGGTGTATTGGGACCATGGCAGGATTATGACTGTGGGCCTAAAGTCCTTGGTATATTTTAGCTAAACAATGGTTGTGAGAAGCTTAAACCACCATCACAGGCTTATAAGTTTTTTCTCTCTGCTCTGCTCAGGTTGAACCTTATAGTAAAGGGAAGTTATAGGGGATTATGGGCTCTTGGGGCCCTCAGGATGCTGGGTGCTGGTGGATTCTGGAATACTGGGAGCTTGTGAACCTTGAGATGGTGAGAGCTTTTAGTGACCTCGGGATGGTTGGGGCTTGTGGACTTCAGAGTGGTGGGATCTTGTGGACCTTGGATCGGTCAGAACTTGTGAACTGGTGGTGGTGTGGACTTCAGGATTAAAGAAGCTTGTGGGCCTTAGGGTATTGGGACCTATTATGTCTTGGGATGCTGAGTGCTTTTTTTAGGATGGCAACTTGTGCACCTCCAGATAGTGGGAGCTTTTGGACTTTCGAGCTTTGTTATAGTTTTTTTATCCAAAAAAAATGCCATCCCATCTGTGAAGCATGGCTGTGGCAGCATCATGCTATGGGTGTTTTGCTGAGAAAGGTACTGTTCACTTCAGAGAATAGATGGCAGGTTATCTAGAAAAACTGAAGCAAAATGTCATAGACAACAAAGTGAAAGCCATCACAAATCCTGGACCTGAATCTCACAAAAGAATTTGTGGTCTGAATTGGGGGAAAAAAAACGATCCTTAGCAAGGATGCCCATAATCCTGACAGTTACAACAGTTTTATCAGGATGAATGACCAGACATTCCAGCATAATAAGCTTGTAGAAGGCTACCCTAAGTGTTTGATTCAAGTTAAGCAATTAAAAAGCAATACTGATCAAATAATCAGAAGAGTATATAAACTTTTGACCCTCTAAAAATCTGATATAGTAAATAAAAGCTGAAATATATAGACCTCTTAGCTATTATTTTGAAATGACCTCTTATAGAAATAAAGTAGTTTTGGTAACATAATGTGTGGTAAGATGAAATATATGGAGTTGGTGTAAGTGGAAATGTGTGGTGTTGGTAAACCTGTATATAACAGTAAGCAGGTTGGTTTAAACTGGGTGTGGATATGTGGGCTGGTCTGTAATGTTATGTGATGTCACGTTGCAGATGTAAAGAGAGCATGTATCATGCTCTGATCTACGCTACAGTGTTAGAGATGCAGGCGATGATGACCTTCCAACACGACGACATCGTCAATGCAGGAAATACAATGAAAAGTGCTCAAGATGTTTGCCAAAGGTATACACATGCATGCATGCACACACACACACACACACACACACATACAGTGTATATATATATACGGGTACAATCATGAGCTGAAACAGAACTGTTACTAGGTAGTAGTAGTGATTTGCCTGTGTTTGCATGGGGATAAAGCACACCCCTATGTCAATAGCTTTAAATGGTCACCAGCTGATCATATCTGCTAACTCCCTGGCTGCTATAATGTATGCTGCCCTGTGGTCATGTAGAGGCTCTTGGTTATAGTAGGAGCTGTGTTTTTCCAACAGATGCTGCTTCATGTGAAAATTATATTCGCTCTGATCCGGTTTATTGCAGGGTAAAATGATTTGTATGCCTCTGAAATAGAATGAGGATGAACCAGCATCAGTGTTTGTTTTGTGTCTCTTATCGGGGTGTAATTATGTGGAAGAGTGGCCACTGCTCCTTCACGAAATTAAAAACAAGCATGGGTTTATGCTGTCATATGAACATTATAGCTAGAGATAATGATCAGTGAGAATGTCTGTGTTCGTGCCCCCTACAGGTTTCGTAAGAGGTCTGGTAGTCTGGCAGCCAGAGCAGCAGGTGATGAGCTCTCTGAAGGTAAGTAATATGAGCTGCATTTGTGAAAGTGTTGGAAATATTGTAAAAGGTTTATAATAACACCCTATATAGAGGCACCTCTGATGCCTCTGATGATACTTTATGTGAAAAATCCGGCATAACTTTTCCATCACAAGGAAAATGCTTTTGCATTTTAAAATGCTTAAAGTCAAAGTGTCATTTTTATTGTGTGTGTGGTTATAGAGGAGCTCCATGCTGAGGCGTGTTATGCCGAATGCTTGCTACAAAGAGCCGCTCTTACATTTTTACAGGTTGGTAGAGATTGGAGATTTCGGGCAGTAACATTCCTGTACACACAAATAGCCACACACACATATACAGTTATACTGAAAACTACACCTACACTCACTCGCCCACGCACTCGATCTCAAGCGTCCTAATTGTAATTCTAAAAAGTACACCATCAACATTCTGCTCCTAGTTTTTGGGTTTTATTTATATGTGCTTTGTTTATCTTACGTTAAAGGCCCTTCCACACACCTACCTACTAGTAAATCTTATAGGATTCGCACTAATTATTCCTTTACATGATGAACTGGTGACACTGCCCGTGCCCCATCCAGTCAGACATTTTGATTTGCTTCATCATTCTCTGTTTTTTATTCCCTCTAACTTTTCCGCTCTATTTCTTTGCTGGCAGGATGAGAACATGGTGAGTTTCATTAAAGGAGGAATCAAAGTACGCAATAGCTACCTCATATACAAGTAAGTATGCTTTGCTTTTGACCTAATTATCATTAAAGGAACAATCCCTCTCTGCCATCCACATCTGCAGAACATCTGCCATCCACATTTGCAGTCAATTTTGTCACACTGTATTGTAGATAAGAACTTGACCTAAAACTCAGGTTTGTAGCCTGGGCACCTGGGATGAGGAAATATCAGATCTTGGCTGTTAGTTACTAGGTTCAACTACCAGAAAATGGGGGGAAAAATAAAATCACACTGCTCATTGTCTTGCAAACCAAACATTTTCATTTGGTATGTATGTTTAAAATTAACATGCTACATGGTTTATGCCATAACTGTACTGTGTCTTTCCAAATCCCACTTCCTGGTGCATATCTACATTGCATGTATTGGTGAGATGAACAGTTTTGTTTAATTTTTTGTGAACTGCTGACAATATTTCTCCTAAATTCAAAATATAACTATTGTTATTTGGAGTGTATATTTAAAGGAAATGACAACACATCAAAATAACCCAAGATCATGCAGTATTTGCAGAGCTTTAATAACTCAAATAAAACAAAATGCAAATAATTTGTAAACAAATTGTGTTAATGCTTTGGCTAAATAACATTAAGAAATCAGTATTAGGTGGAATAACCCTGATTTGCATGCGTTTTGGCTCCATGCTCTCCACCAGTTTTTCACATTGCTGTTGGGGAACTTTATTCCACTCTTTTTGCATAAAAGCAAACAGCTCAGCTTTACTTGATGGTTTGTGACCATCCATCTTCCTGTTGAGACATTCCAGAGGTTTTCAATAGGGTTCAAATCTGGAGATTGGGCAGTGGTCTCTTATTTTTTTTCCAGAGCTGTATATTGTTAAATCGTTGAAAAATATAGTAAAAAGTAATTGTGTATCCTCGCTGATGCACTTCCACATTTACTTTGAAGACATCGGGTGAAGACACCTATATTTAATTTGAGTGGTTGAAGACATCAGTAAACCATAAATTCTAAAGAGCAGGAGCTCAATTTTCAGATAGCTGTGATTGAAGAAATATTGACTAAGTGAGTTTTGTAATTTTTGCAATACAGGGAAACTGGGTTGTTTTTTGTTTATGGCATAGCTAAAGGTTTAAAAAGATGGAAGTATTCCATTAAACCATAACATGTTATGTGTTTTCTTTAGGGATTAATTAAAGGAGAAGTTCACTTCAAGAACAAAAATTTACAAATAATTTACTCACCCCTACGTCACGTGGAGTGGACGCGCATCCCAGAGCTAGTGCTAGACGAGCTTTTGTGGTTAAAAAGTATACAATTTTTTTTTTCTAAGAAAATGACCGATCATTTCGCTAGATAAGACCCTTCTTCCTCATGGGAATCGCGGATACCATTGAAGTCCACTATATGGAGAAAAATCCTGAAATGTTCTCCTCAAAAGTGAAGACATCTTGGATGACCAGGAATAAATTATTTGTAGATTTTTGGTCTGGAACTGAACTTCACCTTTAAATATGACAAAGCCAGAAAGAGTAATATCATTTTACAAATCATTATATTGGTGAATGTGATTTTTTTTTTTAAGTAAAAGAAGGCCTAAGAACAGATATTTAAGGAATGATGCATTGCTGAATGCAATTTGGGTGTTTGTTTGTTTTGTGTGATATTACTCATGCTGATGCCTGGAAAACTGCTTAAGGTTTAATTATATCTATATCCTTTTATGAATTTCCATTCAGACGAGCCCAAAGGAAACTGATGTTATAGTAGAATTAGAGGAACTGATTGTGCTGCTATTCCACAGGGCGCTCCACTCCTTTATTGAGTCACATAACTCCTTCAAAGGGCCGAATCACAAGCACCTGGAGGGAGGGGTGGCGTTCGGAATTGGTGCGTTCAACTTGGTACGTTCCACAAGCTAAAAACGACTCCTCAGAAATAATTAAATGACGTAAAACCGATTTTCTCAGTGGTTTGTCACTTATTATTTCAGACACTTTCCTTGTTTCCTGCACGGATTCTCAAGGTTTTGGAGTTTGCGGGATTTTCTGGAGATAAGGTAATACATTTATTTCAATTTATTTATTCATGTTCTTTTCTCTAAATAAATGAATGGTGTACAAATACTTTATCAGGAGCACCTGTACACTTGGATATTCATGCAGTTATCTGTTTAGCCAATTCTGGACAGCAGCACAGTGCATAAAATCATGCAGATACAGAAGAAGGTCTTCAGTTGATGTTCAATCAAACATCAGAATGAAGCAAAAAAAAAGTGACCTCTGTGATTGAGATGTGGATATTGATCAGATAGGCTGGTGTGAATATTTAGGAAACTGCTGATCTATGATTTTCACACACAACTATTAACTAGAGTTGACACAATGTTTGTGCATCAGATTGTTTAGCTGGGTTTTCTTTATCTGGCTTTAGGACTTGGAGCTGATCAAATTTTAGGTTTATGAAAATTGTAAAGGGTTCACAAACTTTTTTTTGTCACATAGTATATATGAGATGATCATTGCTCGTCATGTATTTTATTCCCCTTTGTGTGTGTCTGTGTAGGAATATGGCCTTTCCCAGCTGTATGAAGGAGCCACCTCCCATAACTTACGTTCCATGCTCTGTGCCCTGCTGCTGCTCTGCTACTACACCTTCCTCTCATTCATTTTAGGTAACAGCAGTGCTTCTTTCCTATTATTCATATTAATCAATTAATACACAATATTGTGGGTTGATAATTAATACACAAAACATGGGTTGGGCTTGGCCTCTTAGTTCCAGTGAAAGGAACTCTTAATGGTTCAGCATACCAAGACATTCCGGACAATTTTCTGCTCCGAACTTTGTGGGAACAGTTTGGGAATGGCCACTTCCTGTTCCAACATGACTGCACATCAGTGCACAAAGCAAGGTCCATAAAGATGGATAAGCGAGTTTGGTGTGGAGGAACTTGACTTGTTGGAGGAACACCTTTGGGATGAATTAGAGTGGAGACTGTGAGCCATTCCAAAACTGGGATGTCTGCCTTTACATGCACATGAAGTTAATATGGAGCTGGCCAGCCCTTTGCAGCTACAACAGCTTCAATTCTTCTGGAAAAAAAATTCCCAGAAGTGCATTTGTGAGGTCAGGTGAGAAGTCTCCGCTCTAATTCATCCCAAAGGTGTTCTATCGGGTTGAGGTCAGGACTCTGAAGTTCCTCCGCACCAAACTCACTCATCCATGTCGTTATGGACCTTGCTTTGTGCACTAGTGAGCAGTCATGTTGGAACAGGAAGGGGCCATCCCCAAACTGGATGGCATGAAATTGTCCTAAATGTCTTGGTACCAAGCCCAACCCCTGAAAAACAACACCTGAATTCAGTGAATTGGAGCGGTGTCCCAAAACTTTTGCTAATATAGTATATGAGTATAAAAGTGGGTTAGTGTTTAATTGACTAAAAGTGTAAGAGTCGCAGCAGAAAAAGACGTCTGTGATCAAACATGGATGTCTTTTACTCAAGGTAAAGTAGTGGAGCTAAGGCTATTAACAACACCTTTTTTCTAACATATCAAATGTTATTGTTTCCTTGGCAATGTGTAGTAACAATGCACAGTTTTACAAATTGGAAAGGGTTCCATTTAATCAGTATGTAGACACAGCAGCTGCAAACACATCAGGTGTGCTGTAAATGGTACAATCATGAACCTGAGTGGAAATATTGAACAAAAGGTAGACAAGTAGAAATGTTTGTTCACCAAAGAATGGTTGAAAATGCATCTCCCAAGATGACTGACAAGCAATGGACTTTTTTTCTCTTCGCAGGGACAGGTGAGGGAGAAGTAGCTGAGGCTGAGAAACTGCTGAAGCCATTTAGGATACAATATCCAAATGTAGGTCTCTCTCTCTCTCTGTCTCTCTCTCTCTCTCTCTCTCTCTCTCTCTCTCTCTCTCTCTCTCTCTCTCATTCATAACTGGCTTTATAAATTCTTGAGTGTCATGCTATCATCTTCCCTCTGCCTATCTTCTCCAGGGGGCAATTTTCCTTTTCTTTGCAGGCAGAGTGGAGGAAATAAAAGGCAACATTGATGAGGTGAGTGAATTGAGGGTGGCTGTGTGTAGAGAATGTTATTAAAAGAATGAGTCAGGAAATGATTTCCACTGTAATTTTATGCTAATCAGAGCTCTGATTTATGTGTTGTAGAGCTAGTACATTTCCGTGGTTGCAAAATCAGTGGGCATTTTTGTTATATTTCTATTAAGTATAAATGTGTCTGTGGATCAAGTAAGCCCTAGAGTACTTGTTCTCTGTGATAACATCCTCTGTTTGAAATATGATTAGCCACTATCCAAGGACAGAACACAAACTAATTTTCAGCAGTATAAACAAAGCAGCTAATAACTCTGCTATGTGAAGATCCTCATCTGAATGTCAAGGCTTCTAGTTTTTCCAATTTTATTAGTTTTATTACAAAATAATTATTTTGTGTCCATATCCAGGCAATAATGCTATTTGAAAATGGATGTAAAGCGCAGCAGGCCTGGAAGCAGTTTCACCACATGTGCTACTGGGAACTGATGTGGTGCTTCACCTACAAGAGGCACTGGAAAATGGCCTACTTCTACGCCGACCTGCTCAGCCAGGAAAGTCGCTGGTCCAAGGTCAGCCAGCACTTCTGTCTAATGTTGTAGTTAAGATTCTAGAGATCAGTTGCTAGTTCCAAGACATGCTGATTGAAGAGTAGAGTTAAGTAATATAAGTGATACATGTCCATGAGCGTCCATCTGTCCAACAGCTCTTCAATGTTATTTCGATTACAAAAGTTGAAATGCTATTTGAAGTTGAAGGCAGCTCATTTAAAAAGCTTAATGAGACAGTGAATTGAATTACTGACAGTCTTTCATGCTTTCTCTCTCTCTCTCTCTCTCTCAGGCTATGTACGTGTATATGAAGGCTGCTTATCTCAGTATGCTGCCAGGAGGAGAGGCTCGTCCATTTGGGGAGAACGAGATTGAGCTCTTCAGGTATACACACATGCATTTACAGTCGAAGAGTTACAAAGGCATCTTTGTCTTCCTTTTTCTAACAATGGACCTCATTTATCAAACAGGACACAAACAATTTTTTATAAATCATTTACACAAGAAATCTGTTGTTAATAAAAAAAAAAATAATAAATTCTGTCACTTCAGAAAAACTTTCATATCCTGCTATCCTATTTCCTGTAAATGTATGTACAAGGAGACTGACTAATGTGAAACCTTAATTATTGGCTACAGTGGCTCAGCTGGTGTACAAGTCTGTTTGCCACAGCATCTTTTTTCAACACTTTTAAACTGCCTCTAAATGAAACCGTCAATAAATGACTGATCTGGTATGTCTCTGCAATGAGCCGTGTGCTCCCTAATGTGATGCGTGCCATCAGTGGCCCCTTCCTAAATACATCAGGTCTCCTGTGATGACATGTGCACTTTTCCAGGATGGTGTACCAGTGCATGAGAGACCAAAGAGCAAAACAGCATCAGACATCACACTTCTGGCAGACAATTGCCAAGACACTTAAAACAATTAAATATTTAAAGCAGTTTGCCTGTGTGATGTCTGTTGACAATGATCGATTGGGTAGAAATGTCAAGGCTTTCTCTTTTCACCTCATTTTACATCTAATGATTCTCTAATTTGTCTCCAGATTTCGACCTTTTCAGGTGGTCATATACTAATGCAAATTCACTGTGCTGTGAATGTGTGCTGCATTTTAAGTGTGATTGGCCTTCATCGTTTGTGTATGAAGAAAATCAGCAGTTTTGGTGGCTTACGCAAACATTTATACATTACTAAAAGAATGATAAATGAGAATTAAGTTCTCTCTCTCTCTCACTCTCTCTCTCGCTCTCTCTGCTCTCATACACACACTCTCGCTCTTAGGCAGGTGCCAACCTTCAAACAGAAGATAGCAGGGAAGTCTCCTCCTACAGAGAAGTTTGCTATCCGCAAAGCCCGGCGCTACAGAGCCAGCTCCCCCGTACCACTCCCTGTTCCTGTGCTTGTAAGGCACCTCTGCATCCTGTGTCATTCTATGTGTCATTCTTCTAATATACTTCACTATAATCATATTAATTTTACATAATGCCCACAGTTCTTGGAAGATTCTATGTCAGCAAAAGATAATTGCATACTCACACCCACAGAAGCATGTTCTGCATCTGTGACACACTTCCTCCAAACTAAAGTTAGAAAAGGCATTTACAGTGGTAAATATGGTGACTGATTGTGCTGCCTGTTCCAGGAGATGATGTACATGTGGAATGGTTTCTCCATGATAAGCAAACAGCCCGAGCTCACAGCAGGCATACTGGAAACTCTGTTGGAGGCAGAGCAAACCCTGCAGGCTGCTCCCGGTACTCCACTCCATACTTCACAATGTGTTTGAATTATTGCCAGGTTTTGGTAATGATTTGAAAAGCACATTTACAATAGCTTGTCACATTTACATTACTTGTTATACTGTGTATATATAAAGTGCTTGGTAGTATTTCAAAGTGCAAAGTTGGATCAGTTTTAGAGCACTTTAACACGATTCTACACGTCCATGGATCTAGTATAAATTTCATAGATTTTTTACTAACCACAGATTATTCTTCAAACTTCATACTGTATTGATAAAGACAATACGATAAGAACACATAATTCAATGTGATGTTTGATGCACTTAATCTGATATTAGTAGGGCTGGTAAGTTTTACAGAAAAAGTGGAATTTTAGGGATGTCCACATTGTATGTAGCTTGTACACCGAACAGGCATAACATTATGAGCACTGAGAGGTGAAGTGAATGATGATGAATGAAGACTGATGATCTCCTCATCATGGCACCTGTTAGTGGGTGGGATATATTAGGCAGCAAGTGAACATTTTGTCCTCAAAGTTGATGTGTTAGAAGCAGGAAAAATGGGCAAGTGTAAGGATTTGAGCGAGTTTGACAAGGACCAAATTGTGATGGCTAGACGACTGGATCAGAGCATCTCCAAAACTGCAGCTCTTGTGGGGTGTTCCCGGTCTGCAGTGGTCTATCAAAAGTGGTCCATGGAAGGAACAGTGGTGAACCGGCAACAAGATTCATGGGCAGTCAAGGCTCACTGATGCACGTGGGGAGTGAAGGATGTCCCGTGTGATCAGACGAGCTACTGTTGCTCAAATTGCTGAAGAAGTTAATGCTGGTTCTGATAGAAAGGCGTCAGAATACAGTGCATGACAGGTCAGGGCTGTTTTGGCAGCAAAAAGGGTGACCAACACAATATTAAGCAGGTGGTCATAATGTTATGCCTGATCAGTGTATGTAACCAGAGTTTTGCTTACTCTACAATATGCAGTTCTGGATAAAGAAAAGATTAGTTTAAAATGTATTTCTTAAAAGTTAATAAGGTGACAAAACAGAAGAAAAAAATCAGCCCACAAACTGTTCACAAATCCTGGCATTGCGTATGAAAACGTATCAGACAGGAAAGAATGGAGCAGATGTGTTAAGTGTGATCTGTTTGTGTGTCCTGAAGAGAATGAGTACAGTGCAGATGACCTCTGCCTGATTTTGCTGCTGAAGGGACTGTGCCTGAAGAACCAAAACCGACTGCACCTTGCTGAAGAAAGTTTTAACAAAGTTTACAGCAGGCCAGTGTTACTTTCCACCTACAGACCACATACACACGTCTATCAACAGTGTTCGTACATGTAGTGAAAAATATAGACGCAACGAACTTACCCTGAATTTGCAAAGTGCTGCAGATTACATCGTGAGATGAGATGATAGAAATCTCTTACATTATGGCACCTCACTAACAATTTTTGACCCCTGGCTTATTAGTTAGTATATGTGATTACTGTTAAATGACTGTCACTTTATTGGGAACATCTGTACACCTGTACACTCTTGCAATTATCCCATCAGCCAGTCTGTGATGTTAATGATGTGAAGAAATGAGAGGAAAAAATCTCAGCAGTGCTGATGCCAGACAGACAAGATTAAAGATCATACCAGTAATTAATCACCAAATTTTCAATCAAAACTCTGCAGTTTCACTGAGCCTGTGTCCACTTGGGCCTTTTTTGTGAGTGTACACTTTAAGCATGTTACTGTCTTTCAATACATAATGTGGAAGACGTCAAACCAGTGCTTTATTTATGTGCAATATGTGTAAAAATTGTCCGATCACAAGTCCTTGTGCAATCTGGTTGTCGTTAAAAAAAAAAAAAGCCTGTTATAGTGTATGTGTTTTGCATTTCAGTGTAATATAAATGCAGCTATAATTGTTGAAGTGTGCTGGAATGTGGGATATTTTAAAATGGAGATTAATAAATGTGTCTTATGGGGTACAGTGAGAAGAAGCTGAAGTATGACCACTACCTGATTCCTAACACACTGCTGGAGCTGGGCCTACTCTACGCTGAAACAGGGAGGAGGGATCAAGCCATCAAACTTCTGCAGAAAGCCAAGTGAGTAGAGACTAGGATGAAGTCAAACACTTTTGTTTAATTCATACACACAACAATATTAAGTCATGCACTGGTTACATGTATTTGCCTTAACTAGAAATGTTTCCTGAAAAGCCAATTTCTTCCTTCCCTCTCAGGAATAACTACAAAGAGTACTCAATGGAGTCCCGCACTCAGTTCAGGATCCACGCAGCTCTGTCTAAACTGAAGGCAGACACGAGTGACCAGGACGAGATCACGGTCCTGTAAATATTACCAGCTGAAGTGACATGTTGAGGACTGACTCTTCTAGTGAACTATGATGCCAAAGAGACACTGTCATCCTCCCTCCCTTATTCCGTCCAGTTCAAGGCTGCATGTAAAGGGCCTCACTCAGACAGTCTTGTGGACATCTTAGGGACGCAGCGTTTGTAGTCAATTTACATGATATGTGTATTTTAGGATAAGTAGCTTAGATACATGGGTGAAATTTCCACATGAGAAGAGTATTATATAGTCTACCTTGAGATACAGCAGCACTTTTAGGAAAAGGAAAATTTCTCAGGCTTTTTGATTAGTTGAAGATGATTTGGTATGCCATTTCTGGTATATTATAAAAACATTGCTAGATGGTGTTTTTATCTAGGAAATGAGATGAAGCAGTTATTATTCAGTTACAGAAAACACCACACACAAGTGCCGTCCTCCAAATGAAAGAAATCTAAATTGAAGGCTCTCAACTAAATATAGCATGTGAGTGTTCACAATTACGAGATACGTTTCCCGCTAAAAGGTGATCATTATGTTCCAGGAAGGACTAAATTTGGTGCGAAGGCCAAATTTACACCGCTAATAGTTTTAAATGGATTTCTATGTGAAAGCCGAGCCGTATTGGCTACATATGATGTGTGTTCACGCTGAAAGGATATTTTGTAAACTGACAGTGTTGAACTGAAATTTTGTGGAGTTACTTTTGAAGCAGCAGAAAATTAATTTATAATATAAGTAGAGCTACTTTTTATATCATCAGTTATGAAAATCTACACGTTTAATATAAATTTGATTCAGTTAATACTTCCAGTACTGATATGTGTCAAATGAAAATGGCCATTTATTAATAACGCACATCTGATATTAACTTAATTTTTATGGATCTCTGTTTGAAGCATTATAATAAATCACTATAATGCCTTCAGGGCAGGAACACTTTTTGACTGCCATTTATTTAACATTCCAAAAAAAACACTTGTATGATCTTTTTTGGAGAAATATAATTTGACAAAATTTTAATAACTGATGAAATAAAAAGGCATTTTCGTGGCTGTGGGATTGATTGTATGTATGGTTGTATGTCGGTCTAAAACTGTGCACCTACACCTGCTATGCCATTACAATATTCTGAGTATAGAGTGTGATGATGCTCGAAATACTGGAGGAAGAATGTGTTCATTCACACTTGTCATTTCATAATACAGTACTAATATGGCTTTAATTAAAAATAAATCCTAGCAAAATCAGTAAATCTTATCTGAAGACAGTTCTGTATATTATCACTGGACTTCTATTAGTTGTAATGTTTTTATAGCTACTAGCTATTGTTTTTGTAAATGTTTATAGAAGTAACTGCTGAATCATACACTGATCAGGCATAACATTATGACCACTGAGAGGTGCCGTGAATAACACTGATTATCTCCTCATCATGGCACCTGTTAGTGGGTGGGATATATTAGGCAGCAAGTGAACATTTTGTCCTCAAAGTTGATGTGTTAGAAGCAGGAAAAATGGACAAGCGTAAGGATTTGAGCGAGTTTGACACGGGCCAAATTGTGATGGCTAGACGACTGGATCAGAGCATCTCCAAAACTGCAGCTCTTGTGGGGTGTTCCCGATCTGCAGTGGTCAGTATCTACACTATATTGCCAAAAGTATTCGCTCACCCATCCAAATAATCAGAATCAGGTGTTCCAATCACTTCCATGGCCACAGGTGTATAAAATCAAGCATCTAGGCATGCAGACTGTTTTTACAAACATTTGTGAAAGAATGGGTCGCTCTCAGGAGCTCAGTGAATTCCAGCGTGGAACTGTGATAGGATGCCACCTGTGCAACAAATCCAGTCTTGAAATTTCCTCGCTCCTAAATATTCCACAGTCAACTGTCAGCTGTATTATAAGAACGTGGAAGTGTTTGGGAACGACAGCAACTCAGCCACGAAGTGGTAGGCCACGTAAACTGATGGAGCGGGGTCAGCGGATGCTGAGGCGCATAGTGCGAAGAGGTCGCCAACTTTTTGCAGTGTCAATCGCTACAGACCTCCAAACTTCATGTGGCCTTCAGATTAGCTCAAGAACAGTGCGCAGAGAGCTTCATGGAATGGGTTTCCATGGCCGAGCAGCTGCATCCAAGCCATATATCACCAAGTGCAATGCAAAGCGTCGGATGCAGTGGTGTAAAGCACGCCGCCACTGGACTCTAGAGCAGTGGAGACGCGTTCTCTGGAGTGACGAATCGCGCTTCTCCATCTGATGGACGAGTCTGGGTTTGGCGGTTGCCAGGAGAACGGTACTTGTCTGACTGCATTGTGCCAAGTGTAAAGTTTGGTGGAGGGGGGATTATGGTGTGGGGTTGTTTTTCAGGAGCTGGGCTTGGCCCCTTAGTTCCAGTGAAAGGAACTCTGAATGCTTCAGCATACCAAGACATTTTGGACAATTCCATGGTCCCAACTTTATGGGAACAGTTTGGAGCTGGCCCCTTCCTCTTCCAACATGACTGTGCACCAGTGCACAAAACAAGGTCCATAAAGACATGGATGACAGAGTCTGGTGTGGAGGAACTTGACTGGCCTGCACAGAGTCCTGACCTCAACCCGATAGAACACCTTTGGGATGGATTAGAGTGGAGACTGAGAGCCAGGCCTTCTCGTCCAACATCAGTGTGTGACCTCACAAATGCGCTTCTGGAAGAATGGTCAAAAATTCCCATAAACACACTCCTAAACCTTGTGGACAGCCTTCCCAGAAGAGTTGAAGCTGTTATAGCTGCAAAGGGTGGACCGACGTCATATTGAACCCTATGGATTAGGAATGGGATGTCACTTAATTTCTTATGCGAGTCAAGGCAGGTGAGCGAATACTTTTGGCAATATAGTGTATCAAAAGTGGTCCAAGGAAGGAACAGTGGTGAACCAGTGACAGGGTCATGGGCAGCCAAGGCTCATTGATGCACATGGGGAGCGAAGGTTGGCCCGTGTGATCCGATCCAACAGGCAAGCTACTGTTGCTCAAATTGCTGAAGAAGTTAATGCTGGTTCTGATAGAATGGGGTCAGGGGGACCAACACATTACTAGGCAGGTGGTCTCCTGATCGATGTATATAATGTGGCTTGAATTTCTGTTGAATACGATTTCCTGATGTAAAAATACACAGAAAATATGCAAGGAGCTGAAAGTGAGTGATTGGTTAAAGAAAGGAAAGAATAATTAAGACAAAGACAGATATAATTGGATTAAGGAGAGAGGAAATGAAAGGGGACAGGAAGTGAAATTATGAGACAGTAGAAAAGGGAGTATGAGGCTGAATAAAAATAATAGAAAGGAAAAAGAAAGAGAAAAGGACAGTGGAAGAAATAATGAAATAGAAAAAAATGAGAGAGAACATTTGAGGAAAAGTATTACATAGATGTGAAAAAGAGATGTAAAAGAAAAGAAACGGAAAATGTATTAATGAGTAGTAGCTCCAGACTGCAAAACAATTCATCTTGATCATTCCATCAGTCTATTTCTATTTCAGCAGCCCGGTATACAGTGTCAATGCAACCAAATGCAAATAATCAGGCTTTACATTTTAATGAAGGTTCTTTTAATGACATGAGAGAAGAAGTGAGTTTTCCAAAATGCATTGCGATGGTCAGTATATACAACAGTCTGTGTGTTTGAGTCTCTATGAGGCTTCAGCAGCCGGTGCAGAAGGAGTTATCCCCTGTTCCTCTTCTCTCTTTCGACGTTTCAGGAGCTTCCTCTTCTTCTTCTCCTCCTTTTCAATCTCTGCGAGCATCTCCTGGAACTTGGAACTGCGTGGGTCTATCGCGTAGCCGAACCGCTCCCGAGCCTCAGCCAGAAGTCGCTCCTTTTTGGCCTTGTCCTCCTTCAGCTTCCTCTTCGCTTCCTGCTTCTCCTTCCTCCAGTCTGCTATCATCTTGGGCATTTTAGCCATGTTTTCGGCAATCAACTTCTCTCTGTAGGAAGGATTAAAAGAAAAAAAAACATCCAATCAGCCACAGACTATTGCTGTATCTCAAATCACCTGTTATCTTCCCTGTGCACACTTTATTTCTTCCACAGCAGCCGAAACAACAGCCACAGCCTTGAACCTGTTCTGTGGCACTGCAGTCTGCACTGTGTATTGCTTCTTTTCAAGAGCTGCTAACAAAATCGCTGCTTTGAATGTGAATCAAGCAGCAGGTTAAGCGCCTGTATATCATTTAAATCTGCCATCAGACAGAGTATCTATATACAAACCATATAAACCAGCAAGGGTACTATAATTCATAATTATCAAACTTATTGTTTATTTTTTTTTTAAAAATACCAGAAGTAACCCAATTTGACACCTCAATCTATCATTTACTCAGAACTGAACAATTATCTGAAAAAAATATTATAACCATGTCCTGTAAAGTGAGTTCATCAGTTTTAGTTTGCCTGTTTGAACACACACACACACACACACACATCATGCTGAAAGTATGACGATTAAACACCATATCACATGTATGTACGTTTGCTTCAGCTTATTTATAGGCCGAAAAGAGAGACAGAGAGAGAGAAAGAGAAAGATAGAGAGAGACAGACAGAGGAAGAGAGAAAGACAGAGAGAGAGAGACAGTCAGACCGACGGACAGCAGGAAAGAGAGACAGAGAGAGAGAATGAGAGGGAGAGAGTGAGAGACAGGCAGACAGACACTGGGAGAGAGAGAGAGAAAGAGTTAAGCAGAGACAGTGACAGACAGACAGACAGCGGGAGACAGAACGGAAGAGAGACAGACAGACAGCGGGAGAAAGGCAGTGAGAGAGAGAGAGACCGATAAAGAGGAAAGAAAGTGGGAGATAGAAAAATAAAGAGAGACAGACAGACAACGGGAGAGAGAAAGACAGTAAGAGACAGAGAGACAGAGGAAGAGACAAAGATAGATAGAGAGAGACTGGCAGACAGAGAGAGAGAGAGAGAGAGAGAGAGAGAGAGAGAGAGTGTGTGTAAGTGTAGGTGTATATTCCACCTGTTACACTCCTGCACTGCATGTATGTATTCTTTACATTTATTTAGTCTCAACATGCCGAACTGTTACCACATTATATGTGCCATCTAAATTGACGGTCATAAACAAGAACAACTACATAGAGAACACATGCTGTACCGTAAAACCCCGTATACACGTGCACCTCGCTTCCTACCTCGGCGAGCTAAACCGAGCAGCTTACATTACCTCGCTAGCCGTTTATCCGCTTTTTCTTTCTCCTTGGCCGCGATGTTTTTGAGCATTTCTTCAAGCGGGGGATGCCACTGCTTCTCTTCCTGGATTAATTCATCCAGCTGGGCGGCAGTGGGCCACAGTTTACCCGGATCCACACCAGAGGCAGAACCATAACGTGCAAAAAGCTTGCGCTCATATTTATCCGTCTTCTGCCACTCCGGGGTCTTCTCACTGTTCCTGTCCGGAATATAAGCCTCCTTTAAATTCAGCCTGAGAGGTTTCGGGTTATAACCAGCTACCAACTGTATGACATTATTCCCAGAAACAACAGGGATAAAAGATTTTATACTAGAAATGCCTAACAGCGTAATTCCCCTCCTGCTCAGTAAGGAGGCCGCCATGTTTGATTGCGTCCTTCAGAGTGCGTCTCCACGTCTGTACTAGCGCACTAGTTTACTGTGTGTCAGAATAGTGTGCTGTGTGCGCGTGGTCACTTACTGTTTTTGCCCACACTATTTAGTGTGGAAGTATTGTAGTATGTGGTGAGAGATGTAGAGCGCCCTCTGTCGTTTGGAGTCTGTTAATGCTACACCGGTATACAATGCGCCACTTTTATTATCTAACAGTATACAGTATATGAATAAAAAAGAGAAAAGAACAAATAATAGATATGTGAAATAGTCTCAAAAATTGTGGTACAGTTATAAAGGCACAATGAGGACATGTTATAGCATAATATTTACTCCACTATTATTATTATTATTATTATTATTATTATTATTATTATTATTATTATTATTATCTTAACTAGCCTAAACTATTTGACTATTTCCATAAACCATTTTAATTATAATAATAAAAAACTATCTGATTGAAATTATAATTTATATAATTTAATTTCATTAATAATAAATTTATTAATAATTTATTAAAATTCATATCATTTAAATCATATAATTTATTATTATCATTTTTTATTATATTTATTATATTTTTTTATAGAATAATATACCTTTATTTGTCACATCTACATTACAGCACTTTGAAATTCTTTCTTCACATATCCCAACTTTGGAAGTTGGGGTAAAAAACACAGGGTTAACCATGATACGGCTTCCCTGGAGCAGTGAAGGTTAAGGGCCTTCTTAAAGGGCCCAAAAGTGGCAGCTTGGCAGTGCTGGGGCTTGAACCTGATCCCCTAATGAACAACCCAGAGTCTTAAAATGAATAAGATAAAATAATGGTCTTATAAATATTTTGTCCTAAGGAAATGCAAGTTCTTGTATTGAATTAGATAGATAGATAGATAGATAGATAGATAGATAGATAGATAGATAGATAGATAGATAGATAGATAGATAGATTATCTATATAAAAAACTATATAGAACCTATTTAGTAAATCAAACCAAAAGAGATGAGTAGTTAATAGATATCTGTGTGTGTGTGTGTGTGTGTGTGTGTGCCACTACACTACACTCCTAACACCTACCAGATACAGTGATTTTTGAGGTGGTTCAATTCTATATATTGAGTGCTAATTATTTTATAAAAGATTCCTCCCATATGAAGCACAACTCAGTTTCCCCTGTTTGTTTTTTTATATTACATTCATTACATTACATTTTTCACATTTTTACATTTTTGGATTTGTTTGATGTTTTTTGTTTGTTTTAAGCAGATGGGCAGAACTAGTTCTGTCTGATTTTTCTAATATGTTAACATTACATTTCATAACCCCAATTTTTAATCCATAATAGTATTTAGAGACTTGCTGATCTGCCTGCAATGAGACTTCATCTTAGGAAATATTGAAAACTATTAATATTCATTATAACATTCATATTGTGAATAAATTAATTAAACCCTGTCTGAAATTCCAGTGACGACGTTTCCATAGTCACAGCCAGAATATGGCTCACTTTCTCCATTTCCTTCTTTGAATGTAAACATGTTGCTTTCTGTGGGCAGATGAGCTGCACTATAAGCACCGCAGCAGAAAAGGGAAGGGCCTCTTTAACACCTACTTTGAATTTTCGGAATGCTTTATAGAGGAATTAACACTCAGAGAGAGGGGAAAAAAGGCCTTTTGTTTTAACCCCTGCATCCCTCCCTCTTTAAGCACCCCTCCCCTTCTTCCGCCTCTCTTCTTTTATTTTTGATTTCTTTAGAAGAAGGAGAAGATAGGAACAAATGTGCAGCTTTTGGAGTGCGGCTCTTGGAGAGACAGATGTCAGGGCTTTTGTGGCATGGGGAGAGAGGAGAGATCTCACTCGTCATTAAACATGTAACGTTCCCATGGTGGGGAAAGAGGAGGAGGCGAGGGTGGGCATGACATGGGGCTTAATTTTGGCACAAGAGATCCCATGCCAACTGAGGAGTGCTAAAGAGATGCGCTGTCTGGGTAATGACCTGCTTCTGCTCGAGTTATCTCAAGATACTGAGAAAAAGTTCGGAAATGACACTGACTTATAACAGGGTGTACAGTTAGAGAGTACAGACTCGTTCTAATACCATGTAAGGCTTAGTGATGGGTCATGTCAAGCGATGGTGTGCTTTTGGTTGTCAATCATCTGATAGATAGATAGATAGATAGATAGATAGATAGATAGATAGATAGATAGATAGATAGATAGATAGATAGATAGATAGATAGGTAGGTAGGTAGGTAGGTAGGTAGGTAGGTAGGTAGGTAGATAGATAGATAGATAGATAGATAGATAGATAGATAGATAGATAGATAGATAGATAGGTACGTAGGTAGGTAGGTAGGTAGATAGATAGATAGATAGATAGATAGATAGATAGATAGATAGATAGATAGATAGATAGATAGATAGATAGATAGATAGATAGGTACGTAGGTAGGTAGGTAGGTAGGTAGATAGATAGATAGATAGATAGATAGATAGATAGATAGATAGATAGATAGATAGATAGATAGATAGATAGATAGATAGATAGACAGATTTTATTTCAACTGTAGTATCAATTGAAGAGATGATCCTCAGCATCGTCCTCTGGCATGGCAGTCTGGTAGTCGTTCAGGCCCTCAGTCAGACTTCCTGCGAAGAGGAGAGGTCGGATTATACAAGCTGTGGACTGACTTTCACTGTGTCAGAACTCCTTAGTGTATACCATCTGAGGCCATCCATATGGCTCTGTGATTAAAAATTTACATGCCTCCACATTTTTTTATACACTCATGAGTAATTTATGGAAAAGTTGCGATGTGGACGGTCATATTCCGCCTCACTGGCGCTCTTCCCTAGGGCCACGGTGCACTGTGTGTTTATGAACAAAGAAAATTCTTCTCATTGATCACTAATCTAATATTTGACTTGAGTCAAAAACCAAGGAAGAAGGAAATATGCCACAAATACAGTATGCCCCAGATATAAGTACAGTCAACTTCACACTCTTACAAAAAGATTCCTTAAGGCTTCTTCATGTATTTAAGTCTCTTTGATTCCGATAGCGAAACACTGTGGTATGGGCCCCAATATGAAGAAACTGACGAATCTTTAAGCCAAGTATTTTTTTTCCCTATAGGTTCAGAATTACTGGCACCTCAAAACAAAATGTACACATAATTTGTGATTACATCAACATATACGGTCACTTTATAGTTTCGTGGATTTTTTTTCTCTCAAATTCCTGCAAGACATTTTCAAACTGATTGGCTCTTCCACAATTAATATTTGGAGAAATGAATAGCTTTTCCTGAAATGTCTAACAAGTCTGGAGACAGGTATAGAGGACAAGCCTTTATGCAGGAACCGTCGAGTTGCTTTGTAATTCTTAGGTTTGCGCATGTGGTCTGCTTTCCTGTTGTGTAGTCTAAACCTCCTGGCAGAGTTAACAAGCTTTTAAATTAAAATTCCTTAGCACAGAATTCATGACGCCAGTAGAAATGGCAATCACAAGGACTGGCGATTTGTCTGCATTGATGCTGAAAATATTTTTGCCACACATTTTGGATCATTTCTGACAATTTTGTTCAGAATTTTTGTTAGAACAAATGAAAACAGCTTCTCCAATTGGTTGAAAAACAATCAGAAATAATTTGATAATTAGAATTATTAAATAATAATGTATTTAAACAAAGAATTATTAAATAAAGAATTCATTAATTTGAATTAATTGTGTGTAATTTGACTTTTTTGTGCATTATTGAGGTCTGGGAAAAAGAAGAAAGAAAAAAAACAACAAGTAAAAAATTTTTAAAGGTGTCTTGAAAGACAGTATTGTTCTAAACCCCTCTCACCTTACACTGCCGCAGATTAGATCATGCTCAAGCTGTAAACAGTGCATTAGCAGCTGTTTGGGTATTTTAACAGGAAGCATAAGCATTTTTCAAAGCACTTTCTCCATAGTGTTACAATGAAAAGAGATTGCACATAGCTCTCAAATGTTGTTAATAAACAGAGAAAACACAATGTCTTGACTTGGCATCGTTAGAAGGACTTGGCTACAAAAAGCCTTATTCAGTGGGCAGATATAAGAGTTTAATATATGAATGCTAATAATAGTCACTTCCTGCAACAACGGGCCTTAAAAATGCAACGACTAACCCGTAATACATGCCACATTCACCAGCTTTATGCAGCTTTACTAGGTGTTGAAGCAGCTATTAAAAGTTTAGAATTCATCTGGAAGAATCTAATGCTCAATAACTTGCAAGTGGTATTTCCAACAACAAACACCTCGAACTATTCTGAGCTGTCAGCAAAAAAATAAATAGGTTGTGGGTTCACCGTTTCAGGCTGATGTGTTACAGGTGTTCCATGTGTCTGTCTGCACAGATTAGGTAGTCACTATAGAGATATAGCCCTTGTGGATGGCTATTTTTAACACACACACACACACACAACCACTAAATGTTAAAATTGGAATAAGCCCAATGGTTCTCCACAGACAGAAATGATGTTCTCCAGGACGGTGAATTTCAGCAGGGAGCAGTGAAGTGCTTTAGAGTAATGGATGTAACACATGGTGGTGAAGTTAGTGGTGTGTTTCTGTCACTGCAGGAGACTGAGGAGATACAGAGAAAGATGGAAAAATATAGATCTTAGTATGGACCAGAAGGACCCTGAGGAAAGTTTTATTTTTGCTTGCTTTGCTGCTAAAACACAGTTAAATGCATCTTGAGAGATGGAGTCTTATGTCCGCCATTTCATTTACTGTTCCCTGTGGAAAAAAGTACTATGATTTAACCAAATTAACAAAAACATATACACTTAACTCAGGCAACTGAAAAATACTGATCATACAATATTTAGGCCAATAAATTAGTACTTTATTTATGGAGTGGATGAGCTGGATGTTGTTGGCTAGTCCTTCTGGCAACCATTTTGGTAGTGTGAGCCATTTAAAACATGATTCAAAGAGAAAGCAAGAGTATGCCATTAGCTAGAGCAAGAGATTTGTGTGAAGTTTGGTTCTTTGTATGGGTGCAGACTAACTAAAAGCAGAATGCACAGAAAAAAAAATATATATAAAGTATCTAAATTACTATAAATGTAAGTGAGATTTACCAAGTTAATGTTTAAAATAATACATATTGACCATACAGTAATGCTGGTCAGTCACTGTTATTAAAGAAGTTATGTATGGGTTTTTTTTTTTTTGTAGGAATAATGACTGGCGATGACAGATTGAAAAATCTAATTCAACCACGAATATCTGTAATAATCATTCAGCAAATCACATCTGTAATTTTATCAAAAGATGACAATTGTCAGTAAACTGCTTATAATGGTTTGCTAAAATGTTTACAGGGTGACTGACAATATTTTGCTCATTCAAATTAATATATTAATATTGTTCCTCATCAATATAGTTCATCACCTTTTATAGTTCATCTCGCTTGCTAAAGTTAAAGTAAACATATCCATGTAACAAAGATTTTTGGCCCTTGTTTGGGAATCTGGATCCATGGGAAGGAAAAGGATAGGGATGAAAAGGCATTATTTTTCATCCTTCAGGCATCAGTGCAAAAAAAATACATATGTTGAGACATCAAATCTCTGGTGGTTTCTAGGCTTAAAGCTGAACAAAGAAATGAATGGGCTTGCGCTGGAAATTCTGTCCAGAGTTCATGGCTTTGTCATTTAAGCCACTGTGCTCACACTATCTTCAAATTAATTACTTACAGTTATTACACATCTCAAAGGAAGACCCGTCACTGCTAATAGCCAGAAATATTCTTGTGACTGCACGCTACGCCAACAAAACATAATCAATCCTGCTGTGCATTGGTTTCACTATTTGCTTCATCGTCAGTGTGTTCCCCGAAGCCATAGAATTTAAAAGCACTTACTCACACTGTCTTCTCAAGAATGGCTCAAAAGTTCCCCTTGGGCATGGAGAACCACAGCCAGTCTTGCCCTAACTCTTTAATGAGATGATGAATGGAAACCGAGAGAGTGAAGGAGGCCCTAGGCTTCAAGGGTGGCTAATTTAAGCAGAGATTTATCAAAATGCTGGGCCTAGTGAGGACTGATCTGAAAGAGGGTGCCCACCAGTCTCCATTAAGATGGATGGGGTAATTACTGCCAATGTGCCTCTCTCTCGAATGACCATATTCTGCTACGTGTGAATTCTTTATGCCTTAGACTACATTCATGAAGGCATAATGAGCCATTTGGTAAGAAGTTTACTTACATTTATATTCACCGCTTTAGAAGTTCATTTGGTGTGAGCAGAGAAACTGAAATGTCCACTTTAATATCCAATCATCTGTGCAGTCTTAATATCATGATCTTCTTTTGCTTCCTCCTCCTTGGAGAGCAAATTTTGTACCATGTCCCGTCTGTGTGTGTCCACATTAATGAGTAGTTTGACATTTCGCTAACTTGCCTCCTGCGTTCTGTCTGCTTCGCCCTTCATCGCTTGTGCGTTCAACCGCTGGGAATTTGGCAGGCATTGTCAGCCAATCGGATGCAGCTCTCTTCACTGAAAACAACTGCATTGCCAAAGGCATTTAATACTGTTAATGGTCAATAAGTGAATTCAAATGTCACCATTGTCTGGGTCTGTGCCCTCTAGAGGTCTAGAAATCAGTCTATGACCCTTTCATCTTTCCCTTTATGACTATCACTTTAACTCATAAGCTCAATAAAAGTTCTAATAAAATACATAATTAGATTTCAAATGTGTATTAGCATGTCAGTCTCTGTTATGCAACAGAGAATATACCAGCCATCAGTTCGTTTCGAAGAGAGTCCAAACGTAGGAGATGATTAGTATAGAACCTAGAGATATCTTAGAGCTGAGTCATCACCCATACGCGCACACCCACCATGCCCACTATAGCCCACTCTGTCAGCTCCATTGTGGAGGGTATTATGGAGATGGGGACTGGCAGAGGGGTGCAGGTGGCACCAGGCTGGCGCAGACGCCATCCCGCCGCTCCCCGTGCCTGTGCCACAGCCATCTGTCATCAGGCCGAACATCTGCAAACCCAAGGTGCCCTTGTCGCCCACTGTTACTGTGAGCCGCTTGGCGTTTCTATTGGAAGGCCGCTCGGGCAAAGGCTCCACCAGTAAAGTGTTGGGTCTTTCACATCTCCAAAGAGCAAATTCACCTCGTGGCTGAACACTAATCCATATACTCTAGTGGCACAAGGGGTCTTCGGTGTCAGTGTGTTGGCAAAAGCTTCCTTTTGTGCTGATCTGAAGCTAAGTTTCCCTTATTTTGTTTGTGGTCTTCAGGAGGCAACCAGCATCTTTCAGTCATAGGCGATAAGAAGCAGGTCCTACACCTGCAGTAATGTTCACAATTCCTCAGACAAAGTGGCATTCACAAGCTTTAGGTCTTCTCTGGCGTTGCTATGGTTCCTGTGCCGTTTCCAGTTTTTTTTTCACTCCTCTCCTACATCTCACTACAGACAGATGGCCACCCCCCACCCTTCCCTTCATCAGTTCGCTTTGAGTCATTTCGAATGAAGCGAATTACTGAATATTGAGTGTGCAGTATGTTCAGGTAACGTCCATGAGATTCAAGGCGACGTATCCCAGTGAGGCCTTGATGATTCTCCCTGCGTCCTCTACACGCTGTGCACAGCACAATTACATAAAAAGCGTACCTTTACATGTCCAAGAATTAGTGTTTAAGACAAATGGTGATGTTTAAATATTTAAATATTGATTCGGAAAACAAAAAAATCTTTTTGTCATTTCATAAAGCAATTATAATTTTAGCACTATTAAAGCTACAGTTGTTTTTAAATTAAATAACAACACTGTAAACATTTTACACTCAGTTACTGACAGGTTACTGTAAAAATGACAAGCTACAACTTAAGGACTGACAATGGCTAAATAAAAATAAAATGAAAATAAAGCAAGTATTAAAGCAGAATAGATTAATAGTTCAATTCAATTTATTTGTATAACGCCTTTTACAATGGACATTGTCTCAAAGCAGCTTTACAATAGTAGAGAAACAGAGAAGGGGGAAAAATATTATTAAATTAAATTATTAAACTATTTTATCCCTATTTTATCCCTAATGAGCATGCGATGGTGGCAAAGAAAAACTCCCTATGATGATATGAGGAAGAAACCTTGAGAGGAACCTAGCTCAGAATGGAACCCATCCTCATTTGGGTGACACTGGACAGTAAATAATGTAAATGTATCTAAATAATGTCCTATCTACAACAGCAATCAAGGGCCCGTGTGGAACTATTAGGTCAATATAATACAAATAATATATCAATATAATTATCAGTATAATCAGTAATATATCAGTATAATAATAAAAATATATATCAATGTAGTGAACAACATAACATAATAAAGATAATATTCTGAATTACATTGCCATTTCCATGAACACAATTCCATGCAACATACTAAAAATAAGCTTCCTAAACAAATTGCCATTAAACTCTACATGGGCTTTCAGTAAACATGCACAATGAGCATCAGAAAATAGTTATTCAGCCCTATATAATCTATATAATCTTTCTCTAGTACATACCATCACTTCAGGCAAAAAAATCAGACAAAAACAGAAAACCAATCCCACAATTCTTCATGAAATTTGACTGGAAAACGACAAAAACCTTCTTAGAATGCATCTAAATATTACTGTCATTTATTATACATTTCTGATACATTATGTTATTCTAATATTTTGTTGTAGAAGCCACAATGTTATAATCAAAAGTGGCCCATAGCATGCCATGGAACAAGTAGCATGAAACAGAAATAATATAATATGTTAAAACAAAAACTAATAAAAAGGAAATAAAAAGACTATAAGATGACTGCATGATATTTTAGGATCTATTTTTGCTTATTTAATAAAAGATACCTTTAACATCCGGATCTAAAATAAAAAGTAGAGTTTGTCCTTTGATTCGTTTACATTTACATTAAATAAATAATCCTTTTAAATTGTGCAATTTCATTTGACTGCAATGAATACAAAAAATATGATAGATTTGTATAGACACTGAGGTTTTGTCCTGTGTATAAACTGCATTGATAAATGTTGCTGTTGGGAAACTTCTTGAATAATACACAAAGTTTATGTAAATAGACTGATTGCAGCAGGCCTGGCACTTTATATCAAGTATGATTTGTGCACAAATGTAATCACTGCAATCAGTTTATATATACTGATTGCATTAGAGCAAGGAGCATGCTTAATTTAACATGTACAGGTTTCCTGCAGAATGTGTGCATAGCCATTTGAAGACAAAGCCCTCTTTTGTTTTCTGCTGTACTGCACGATTGTTTAGCAGCAGTGAAATGAGATCAGGTTTAGTGTCGAGTAAACCCTCTAGGAAGTTTGATCATATGAAATCAATAGCCATTCAATGAAGCAGCACTGGACAGGACACAGGAATGGATTTAACTCAACTAGTGCAATGCTTCCATTGCTGATTTATCCCATACAGTACCGATTCGAGTCCAGTTGGACAGCTGGAATTTTGCTCTGAAGGAAAATGGGAACACACACTTGGTTTATAGGTTACCAGGAGTACACTATGCTCAAATCTGCATGATACCCCAGTAAATAGCCTGTCAATAACAGATTGTACGTACTAATTATACATGTATAGAAAATAGAAAACAATTTAGTACTATGTCTTGACAGAAAACTGCCCAAGCAAAGGAAAAGGAAATAACCTGAATATTCTGGTTAAATCAACAGCCTTAAGAAGAGCCAAAATGCCTTTAATTATTTGTCATAAGCAAATGTTTGTATGACATTTTGATAACTGAATTATAAGGTTCTCACTTTTTATCACTGTAAATACTGTAGGTTATTTATGAGCATATATTCTGCACATATATTACACACTTATAAATATAAAATGAATGCAAATACTGAGGGGGAAAAAAATTTTATTGTTTAAAATTTTTTAAGCACAATTGTTCCAGAGAATCTTCCAAGCTCGATTTTTTTTTTTGCAGATACCACACACTATACTATTTGTGCAAAATACCAGTTTTGTTTATTGGCTTTTTTTTAAAGCACCAAATGGTTGTCATGATCCTAGACATTAATGAACCATTTTTATAGGAAAGGTTGTAATGTTCACAGCCTGAAAAGATGGCTGTTGCAAATCGAAAGGTAAAATAATGCCACCTAGAGCTAAATAAGCTGTGCCAATATGGCCTGGCGAAGAATTTGTCTTTAAAAGAAGCACCTGCGAATCCATACTCTTTTCCTTGGCACTCTTCTGAAAACCCTGCTGGTCATTTGTGATTTAGATACTGAGCCGATGGTCTATGCCAGGGGGCCCTGCTTCTGTCCAGGAGTCCAGAGCCGTTCTCGAGAAAGTCCAGAGCTGCGTCCTAAATCAAGTACAACATACAGAGTGCTTATTTGCAATAAGTGAACATATTTTTCTGTTGGCTTAACGTAAGTGTGGAATTTTTCCAGACATGCTAAAATGTCACAGCTAGTCACCCTCACAGCCCTTAGATTTTTTTGTACAACGGATTTATTTATTTTAAGAGCCTCAGGGGCAGTTTTCAATGATTCTGCTGTTGAAAATATGTCTTTACATGGGGAATGTCTGAACCTATATTCACAGAAGTATGGACACACCTTAAATTTGACTAATCAAGGGCCTGAATAGTGTTTGTTGGTCATACACAAATTTGGGTATGTCATATGTTGCCTTTTCATTTAATACATAGTCAAAATTATGTTTTCACATTCTACAGTACTACCTAGTATGAAGAGTAAAACAAATGTAATTTGGGACACATTAAATGTACACTTTTGTAAATGCCTGCTACAAATCTGCTATAAATATACCTTCATCTCGTAAATACATTCTTACCATGGTTCTTAAAGTGTAGCACAGCCAGGGGTCTGTATTTTGTTTTGTTTTTTTAAAGAATATGACGTGACATAAAGTAGTTGTCACACACTGATCATTATAAAAATCTCTAGAGTTATTACTTACTAATTGCAGGCTTTATTATAAGCCTAATTGGCTGGTCATTCGAATTAAATAGGTAAAATCCAACCCTTATTAATGTAAAAATGTAAATTATTGATTTAATAAAAATAGGAAAAGTGCATGTTTATTTATTTATTGGTTTGTTTCATTTTAACATAGAACCAATTTAGGTTTGATGAGTGAGAAATTCAGAAATACAAAATCTCTAATGGCTCAAATAAATAAAACAAATATACTGGAATATATCTGTCTAATGTTAATAATAGCTTGAGAATGTTCAGAAATAATATGCAGAAATCGTTGTTGTTTATTAATTTTTTTTTTTTAATTATTTTTTTTTTTTAACAATGGATGGAGTCTAATCCTGGCTAACTATTCAGACCCATATAGTGAGTTAATTTAAAAGAAGAGCCTAGCAAAAAGGAAAGACTTTTAGTGACTGTCCTGCACTTGATGCACCTCACAACACCGCAGCTGGTCGTATGAGCTGAGAGAGCAGGTTCGGTGGACTCACCATCAGTGCATAAAGCCTGACTGAATTACTCTTGCGCAAACCACTGTGCCCAATGACCAATCACTGATCGCCTTTGACCCTAAAAGCTAATCGCTGATCACTATTGTTCTAAAAAAATAATAATAATAATAATAAAAACACTAATCACCAACGTTCCCAACAACCGATCACTAATCACCATTGTTCTTAATAACCAATTACTGATCACCAGTGTTCTCAACAACTGATGGCCTTTGTTTGACCAATCTGCACACTTCTTGATTCGCTTTTAAATTCTTTTCATGGCTCTATTTACAAGTAATCATTTCTATTCAACTCCATTTCCACCACTGCTCCTTTTTTTTGTCTGTATTTCTTGATAGAAATCATCGCATTTAGTAAACATGTAAAGGGTTGGTTTGACTGGATCATGCCTGTATATGTAATATGCATTGTTATGACCAAACACAGTACGTTATATGATTTTCTACTCTAATTATTCAATTCGAACTGTCCTATGGAAAACCTTCCTTTATCATGAGATGCAAACGATCACAACAATCGATTAATATGCAAAGTAGCTTATGACGCAATCCGGGGACTTTTCTCGCGCACAGTGCACCGGGTTTAGAGGGTGTTTGTCCAGGGCAATGTTAACCCCTGACCTATTGAGCCAGGCATAGAAAATAAACACAGAGCCCGAGCTTATCACTCCAGCGATAGGATTTTCCCATACCCCCCCCCCCCCCCCCAACAGTTTTTGTCACCTTCCAGTTCTCTTTTTCCTTTCCCCGCATCGTGAGCTCACCTTTGGTGTGAATGAGCTCATTAACGAACAGCATGGTTCTGCTAAACGAGAGCCTCGGGCCGCCATAATGAGGGCTAATAAAGGCAGGCGCCGTGCGAGAAATGAGCCCTGTCACCTCGCGTTAACCAAGTTTGCATATAACACCGGCTCGTCTGAGCGAAAACACACTCGAAAGCTTGCCCGGAAAACGGTTATTTTGATGAAAAATATTTTGGACCTCAGGCTCGGCGTTGAACTCACACTTTTGGAATTCTTAGCTCAGGCTGAAATTCCCAAAGAGGAACTAGTAGAGCATGGTGGAGGGGGGTTTTTATTTTCGGGGGGTCGTACTGTGTATAAACGTGATTGGTGTTCACTTCACCCAGTGCAAAGTTGTGGGCCAAGCAGAAAGCACTAGGTATGGAACATAAAGCTGGAATCTTCTCTTGTTTTTCCTGTGTTTGGCCTGCACTCCCGCGGCTCCGTGCAGAGCTCTGGCTGCAGCACGGCCCATATAACTTCCATAGGTGATTTATGGAGCCTGCTTTCCCCTCAGATGGGAGGCAGCTCCTCGGTTCATTCTAGGACAGCAACAGCAGACTCACTCAGCAGATTCACGCTAACTTATTAAAGCTGTCTCTTTTAAAGAAAAAAGAAAATAACTCGGGATCGTTTATTTTATTCCTAGATACTAAGACCTAGTACCTATTTCCCCTTAAGTAACGTATTCAGCATTTGCAGTCCATAAGCACCGCATTGCACTTTAGCTCCCTTTCACTATTGTATTTCGTCTCAACTTCAGCCAGGTGCCTAAACGTGAGAGCTCGCGCTGCTTTCTGATTGGCGAAGAGCGGACAGGAGAGGAGTTGTGATTGGCTGCGGAGGCGGTGACGGTGTTTACAGGCCTACAAGCGCACGAGGAGGGGGTGAAACTCAAAGCAGATGGTTGTGCTGGCACCTGTCTTGCTCTGAAATCTGTTTGGAGCTGTGTTCCACATGTATAAAAACGGGCGAGACCTTCTTGTGCCAAGACAAAAAAAAAAAAAAAACAATCTCAGGTTTAACCCGCTAAAATCTCTCTATTCCTCAGTCGACGCTCATTATAATTGGGCTTTACATGATGTGGGATTATTCAAAACATGCTGCTCTGTGTTTCTGTGTGTATGCACAACCTTACGAGCAGATTGCCTTTAGAGTTATTGACAGATTTAATGCACAGTGATATAGACCCATACACACACACGGAATCACAAACCAGCTTTCACGAACTATTCGTGATGTCTGGCCTACTTTTTTTTTGTCCTTCCCTTTGATTCAGCCCTCTTTTTTATGCGCTTCCCAACACTCGGTTAGGGCGCATGATGTAAACGTGTCTCGTGTATTATTATTCACAATCCCAAAACTAAGCATAACATTTTACAGGCCAGACACAAATCCCCAAAGCCACACTGGGGTTTCCCTTATTTTAAGCAGAATGTGATACCTCTCTCGCGTGAAATAACCCATAATTTACAGAGAACGTGGCGTCCACTGATAAAAGACGGGTTTTTTTTTTACTGCCCATAGACCGCCAGCAGAGGGCGTGAGAGTATTCACTTCCTATAAGAGGAAGTCTTGAAAGTGCGCGGTATGTTGACCACACCGAACGGATCATGTGGCAAATAAACCCGCATTAATTTCTTTACAGAAACTGAAACTTTATATCTAACAGTCAGATTGAGCAAACAGAACATTTTATAAATAGCCTTCTTATTTACATCAAAATGTACACTTTCTATAACATCAGGTGGAAAGGGGCGTGGTCTCAGAATAAACCCTATAATAACAGGATACGTTATATGCATGGAGCCATTATTTTCCTAGATAACCTAGATAATACAAATTATATATTGATTAAGGCTATTTTAGACAAGCGTATTACTTCAAGCATTAAGGAAATATTTATATCAGTGTGATGGCTTGCTGAAAACGTCAGTCGCAAAACTTTCCTATGTATTTAAACGACTGCAAAACACAATATATAAATCTATAAATATAATATAATAAATATATAATATATAAACTTTCTTGATTCAATCAGCAGCTTTAAATTCCGAAATTTGATTTCGGAAAGTGTATTAGTATCCTGTAAAGTAATATCGATTTGTTTTTCGTTTATTTCAGAACCGCAAGACGTAAAGAAATAAAACAGAATTATATTATTAAAAAAAAAATACATCTTCCATAAATCAACCAACTTGCCCTTGGAGCCTTTAAGCCTTTTTTGATTGAAGTGCTTTTTGCACACATGCTCTTTCAGCACTGTAATGTTGGCACCCGAGGACGCCATTTGAAATCTCTTATATTTGTAATGTTTTTCTGTTTTTCATTCAGTGAGTTTACACATAATGTGCTTTTTAATCATTCAAAGAAATATGTAAGCATCATTAAACAATGTAGTGTATAATATGTAATATATTGCAATTAAAATGTATTTTTCTGTAGAAGTTTAAACATAACAGGTTGCATATATATATATATATATATATATATATATATATATATATATATATATATATATATATATATATATATATATATATACCCTTTAATAATATCCTATGATCAATGTGAAGAAGAAGAAGAAGAAGAAGCAGATTGTTGTTGATGATGATGGTGATGTTTCTCATTGTTTTTTTCTAGCACAATTAGTTTACTTCATTTCCTATATGCAGCACATTATGCTTATTTTACAACCAGAAATGAACGATTTTGTGAAAAATAAATAAATAATAAAAAAAATACTACAGCAGAATTTAGTTAAGGTATATCTCAGACTTATTTGTGTTAATTGCAAGGCAATGTTGTTAATAGCAAGGCAATCACATCATCTGAGTTTAATGACAGGCCACTGCAGCATTGCAGGTGAGAGGGCAGACAATGACATTTTTGCAGAAGACAGAGAGACAACAGGCTGACAGGCCAGTAGCCAAGCAGATGAAAAATTTGCTTGGGAAAGAAAGAATGAGAAGAGTGAGATTATGTGTATGAAAACCAGACTGGCATCACCAGGTGCCCTTTAGTATTTAGAGATGCTGGCATGGCATTTGGGCGTTTAGTGTGGCACTCACACACACCAACCCCCAACAATGATTTGCTTTATGAGGTGCCCACTGATGCCATGGTAACCTTCTTGTCCTGGACAAAAAACAAGCAATTGTGTGCCAAAAAAATGCCTGGCAACTTTTTTTTTTTTTATTAACCCATTCACATTGCCCAGAAACCTTTGAAACTTAATAAGCAGTGGCCACACAGAATAGGCCAGAAAAGAGTTTCTGAGGCTGACCGAGAGAGAAAACAAAGTGAACAATTGCAGTGTATCACATTTCAAATGCACAAATTTAGTTTAGTTTTGAATGAGCAGAGACTTGGTGGATTCTGCAGCAGTGATGGAACAATTCAAAGAGCAATTTGTAGCAGTTAGTTTGTTTCCAGTCTATCAATGTTTATTAATGATTCATCATCTTGGTGCTGTTTGTCATCCTGCTAATGAATCTATACCTTGAATTCAAGGGTCTTGAATATTCAGGCCGTATTATAAGTACAACTTTAGCATACAGGTGAGTGGTTAACATAACACAATGTAATTAATATCACAGGAATGTTTTCTTACACACATTAATTTTGTCGTTCACACTTCAACTTCCCCATCTACTGATTTCCATTTTACTAAGGGCCATTGAGACATTTTCCACTGTTAAGGGCCTATTTCGACTGAGACCTGTGTTAGATGTGCAGTTCACAAAGGATCACGTTTTATTTCCCGGAAATTAAGTGCCACTGCCAGCAAGAGGAACTGCAGCGGAACTAGGCTTATAATTACCCCTCATGTGACATTCAAGGTTCTTTAATGACCCTTAATGACACTCCAATATACTCTGCTAAATATCATAACGGAAAATAGTTAATTAATTCATTTGGCACCCTGCTGAAAAAATGTATGCTTTATGGTTTAATTGAGGGCTATGTGTTATAATCCTACTGCATCGCTTGTTTGTATTTAAAAGTATTCAAACATTGCCTTTAGAAGTTTTAATAGAATAAAATTTTACATGTAAAATCAAGCATAAGATAATAATCTGTTACTGGTTTAACTATGGCTCTGCTAAAGGCACAAATCAAAATTGGCCTTGAAATGTTTATCATCAAACACTGTTTTTGTTAATTCTTTTGATTAGTCCTGTGTCCAAAATGCAATCACAGAAACAGTCGTGTGTTCTTTGGCAAAGTAGTCAGTTATGGTGCTGGTCTGCAAATGTTATTAGAAACGGCAGTACATGTTAAATGTCTAATGGAATAGACTTTTGTGTAAATGTAAGTACCTCTCATGAAAAGATTTTGGTTCCACCGTTTTTTCTAGGGGCCAATCTATCTAGTGACATTTGTAGAGGTGGGAGGAAAAATAAGGAAGAGACACAATACACAAACACACAAAAAATCTCACTGGAATAATAACTGGAGCTCAAGGTCAACCCCCTAGATGATGCAGCCATACCACCTCTCTCAATTCCAGCAGTTTTAATATAGAAAGGATTTTGACTTATAATATATATATAAAAAAAAAAAAAGTACTTTTTTAACTGGGAAATTTTCAGCCACTCCTACACCATTATAAAGAATTTTTGCTTGACATGTATTGCATAAAGCATTTCTATGGGGTTAAGATGCAGTCTTTGTCTTGGCTAAAACTATATTCTAATAGTGTATTATAGCATCCAACAAGAGAAGACGAAAAACAGAAACATTACAGATCCCTCTCATCCATCTGGTCAGAAAGATTTACACCCATTTATTTTGGCTGTCTCCTTCGTTGTTTCTATCAGGATTATCTTCAGGGTCTCTTTAGTCGAGGAAATTGAATTACAAATTAATGTGAAATGTTATTTCAAAAAACAGCCATTTAATGTCTAATCATATCATTCAGAAACTATAGTGAAACTAACAAGAACGGTATGTACGAGAGTGAGGGAGGTTTAAGAGATAAATTACCTTCACAATGACTGTATTAGAAATGGTGATTTCTTTTTTTCAAAGGGTGCACTTACTTTTCCACACCTCTCTAAAATGTCTAAATACACTGATGCTTTAGGAAGCAGATGGCTAGAATAAATCTTACTCAGAGAAACAGAAACAAGTAAATGAATAAAATCCAAAATGAATTGCTTGTTTGTTTGTTTTATAAAGTGTACATCAATCAGGCGTTATTATTTTTATTCTACCTTAACACCTGCAAGCCCAGAAGATCCTGTGTTTGAAAACCTCAGGGGCAGTAGCTGTCTCATTCGAGTCTGAATTGTTGTGTGAAGAAGGAGTAGAAAAACGTCTTCCTCTGTACAGTTCAGGGCAATTCAGCTTTGCTCATATACACATTTATGTATCAGCACATCAGCAGTGTTTCGTTCTCAACTGCAAATGTAGCCCTCAAAGTAAATATTTTGATGTCGGCAGAAGAACTCCCATCACACCCACAGCTCTGTGTTGGTTGGCTGTGCGCTGCTGGTATGTCTGTAAGCCTCAACATGGCAGACTTCTTGGAGTGGCTCTGTATGGCTGCAGCTGCTTGGACTGCACATCTTGGCATTTTTCTGTGTCAATGTCCTCTTTCCCTCTGCCTCATACACACACACATCCTACACGTCTAACACACCACGCGTGCAAACACGGCCATGCATGCTGCCTGCATCCTGTTAGTGTACTCCTTCTGATTGGTGTTTGCCTTGTGATTTTCCTTTATTTATTAATTTTCAGCCATCCAAGAAAGAGGATTTTATTTTTTTCCCTCTCTATTTTTGGCGGGAAAGCGAGTGAATGACGGCAAACAGACAGGCTGACCCAGGGCTCAGGTGGCAGCTGTGCTACGACTTCTCTGCCAGGTCATGGCTGATGGTATGTCCACTTTTTCTCTTTTCCATTTCCTTTTCTTTCTCTTTCGCCGTTACTCACTTTTCAACTCATTGCAAACCCACAGTAGTCTGGATGACAGCGTCTGAGCTGTAATGTTGCATAAAGATTAAATTCCCATGTTCAGTTAAGGTTTAGAGTTGCTGCCTCTTTTTTTCTGGTTCTAGGTACAATTATTATTAGATAAAATTGGATGCGAGACACAGTTCTATATGTGTTCCTATTTGTATTAACATCATCTGATATTTTGTACAGCTGTGATCCACAAAATAGGATCACATATAGGGACCAACGGATTATTTTTTCCCCACACTCTTTTAGTCTGTTTGATTGGTCAGTTGTCAATCCAACCCAGAATCACAAACAAGTAGGCCTATGAATAATACCTTGTATTTTTCACTTCAATAAATAGCTTAAAACTAAAACTTGAATAACTAGATTAGAAAAATTATTACATTTATAACATATAATTGTACTTAGTAGTCTGTGGACTTCGTAAAAAGGGTCACCATCATCACAGGTATCATCACAGTATTCAGTCATGTACAGAATTATTGCAATACTCACTATTTCTTCTGCTAGGACAACTGAAACATAGAAACTTTTTTCTTTTTAAATTAGACTATAAATTTGATGCAATTGCAGGTGATTGTGGTCATGGTCATTTCCATTATTTGCATTTTTATACATATAGTTTATCAATATCTAATTATACAACTCTCAATACAATTTCAGTTCAGATTTAAATGCAATAAACATACCACACTCTTACCTGCCAGAGTAGTGCAATGTAAACTTTTGGTCATAAATGAACTTGTGTATTACCTGCACTCTTCTCTTAAGTCTAGTTAATTAGGGAGTTAGAATTAGACAGGACTAAACTCTTTGAGCCCCCAGAACAAGCTCAGTATGCAGTTGTGTCAGGGGAACGGACATGCTTTGAACTCCCTGGAATACCTACTATATAGGGCAGCCTAGATACAGGCCCTGTGTGTGTGTGTGTTGCTACCTAAAACTACCCTTCTTGCAAACTAACCTCTTACAGTATGTTTATAATGGAGAAATGACAGGCCATTGTTTACCTAGGGGATCTGAATATTATTGCTTACTGCTGGAGAACCCTGTTAATATAAACCCCAGCATTTTAAATGAGGTTGAAACACAAATTTTTTGTGATCACAAAATCTTGAACAAAACTTGAGACGTTACTCTTACTCACCGTTTCTCTTTACAACTTTAAAGCTCTCTAACTTTGAACTTTCTTTAAACTCTCTAATCCTCTGACCTCAGAGTTAGTCATGACACCTTAACACCTTCCTCACTGTTCGGAGGCTCTTCTTACCCTTCACCTGCCCTGCTCCCGTTCTCTCCATCCACCTCTCCTGATTCAATCATCTATCCATCCAGCCGTCAGTCCACACCACTGCCTCTCTCTCTCTCTCTGTTGCACTCTCTCTCTCTTTCGCTCTTTCTGTGCACAGATGCCTGGCTTAGCCTGCAACAGCTGTCCCGCCATGTGCTGCTACCAAGTGTTGCCGTGGCATTAACGAAGGGGAGGGGGCTGGCTCATGAATATTCATGTTGACTTGGACCCATTCTACCAAACAGAGCCTAGAAGTGCCAAGGAAGCCCCTCCCCTTATCAGGGTGTGTTGGGAAAGAGAGAGAGAGAGTAAGAGAGAGAGAGACAGAGAGAGAGAGAGCAGACCAGATCCTATGGCTTAATTCCACCAAACAAGAGTCTCATCTTTGAGGTGTGAAAGAGCGTAGGAAACTGGGGAAGAATGAACGGATTGCAAAAGCCAAGAGAATATGAGTATGATGGTTCCATAAAGTGTCGTGATTACTCTAGAGCATGAGGTATTTGGAAGGGCCTCAAAGAATCCAAACTAAAATCTTTATTCACCATGACAGCATTTTCAACGATTCAATTTATGGTTCTCACATACACTGACATAATAGGGTCTGTAAATGAGCAGAGCTCGAGGCATAATATAGATACTAGGAAGATGGGTATTTGTAAAAAAAAATTTGACTGAGCCAAATGATATGAAAAGTGTTCACCTTCCTGTGAACTTCAGAATTGGAAAAATAAAGGTGTGGCAGAGAGGTTTTTTTTTTTCATTGTCTTTACCCCTTATCCGATCTATACTCGGGTCACGGGGAGCCTGTGCCTATCGGCAGAGAGGTTTTGCAAAGAAATTGCACGAGTTTTTGGAGAACAGAATCTTTTTCCAAAATGAAAAAGAAGAAAAGGACTGGAAGAAAGGAAGGGTTAGAAACAAAGACAGGACAGATGGACAAGATGTGGAAAGTGGAGCTGTAAAGGGAGCTACTGATTAGCATGAGATGGGCATACTTTGACCTGCATGTGAGGGTGGAGAAATACAGAGAGAGGTAGAGAGAGATACCAGATGAGGATAGCTGGAGATGGGGGAATGGTGGATCTGACTGACAGGGTCAGTCTCTGGTGTGTCCAATTCTGTCTTTCATGGGGATCCAGGAAAGCAGATTACAGCAAGCCTAACCTGGCTGTCTCTCCAGGGGAGGACAACCCCACTCCCCCAGCCTTTTAAGCCCCACATCCTCTCCAGATCTGGCTGGATCATGCCCAGATCCCCCCACCCACCCACACACACACACACACAAGACATACTGTAGCCTAGCATTTCTGACATTTTAATAATGTCTTAACTTATCACCTTATCAGAAGTCAAATTTGAAAGATATGTTTTTGTTTTTTTTTACAAACATTACATTTTGTAGAAACACTTAACATGAAGTCAAGTCAATCTTGATTAAAAAAGTATGCATGTGTCTGTCTTTTTTATTAGGTTTAACTGAAAACTTAAAGCAATTAAATATACAGGTACATAGTTCATTCTCACGCCATACAACGAATATAAACAGATGTGTAACGCATCTATGCTCTCTCTCTCTCTCTCTCTCTCTCTCTCACACACACACACACACACAATCCGATGTGTAAGCGCTCCTTGCCGGTGAAAGATAAGCCCAGCGCTCGCAGGCGTTCCCTCGCGGCACGCGCTCTCCTGGAGCGGTGCTGTGCGCGAGCCTGATAAGACGGGCGCGCTGCTCTCTGCTCCAATCCAGATATAGCGGCGTCGCAACTGACCAATCAGAGCTCAAGGTGTGTTGTTTAACTCATCGCTGCGCGGGAAAGGTGTACTTGACGCGCAGCTAAATGTCTTTGTTATGGCATTGTGGTCATAATCTCTTTCTCATTCTGCATTAGCTATGCACTGACAGATTGAGCTTTGAGTTCCGCTGACTACCATGTTAAATAGACACCTGTGTCAGCTCACTTAAAGAAGACCTCTACCACTTACTAAGCTCTATAAAGCTTGAAATGTAACCATTAAAAAGATGTTTTAATAATAAAATGCAGAAAAGCTTAACAAAATTAAATCATGATCATCCACCAGACGACAACTGCTATCAGTTCTTCTAGAAGGCCATGTCTGATTAGCCTTCGTTTTTAAAAGCCCACTTTCCTGTTATCCACTCTCACACGGATATTAAACTGTACCTTTTTGCTGTACCTTTTAGTATTCGCATAGAAATGTAGATATCTTGAACATTTTAGGTACATAACTGGGCTGGGTAATTACCTTTTAGAGTAAGTAGTGGTAAATACCTGTGCACCTTTCTAACTCAAATATGTTCTTTACATTTAGCAGACCCCCTTATCCCGAGTGACTTACATTTTATCTCGTTTTATATCATTGAACAATTGAGGGTTAAGGGTCTTGCTCAGAGGTAGCTTGGTGGATTTGGGATTCAAACTCACAACCTTCCGATCAGTAGTCCAACGCCTTAACCACTTAGATAATACAAAAGGGATATGCGACAATGTACGGGAAAATTTAATGCCATTTCTCCATCAGTGTATGCCATGAAGGCAAAATTTGGGCGAGAGCCTTTGAAGAAGTCAAAGTTCGCATTTTTTCTGATGCACCGAGGCTATTTTTCATAAGAAAATGAAGTTGCACTGTGGATGCTTGTCGTCGCCTTGCTCCTCATCCCCGTTACAGTGACAGTTTAAGGTAAGTTACGGAGAGGCGAAATAATTTGCACAGCACATTTTCGTCGAGAGTTTAGAAAAAGAAAAGGCACCGGTTTCTCTGGCCAAGCTCGGCATTCCTGGACGTGTGGTTGCTTAGCTGAATCCCCTTTTCCCGGTTTCTTTTTTTCAGCACGGCCTGTTTGGAGGAAAGGCGGCCAGAGCAGAGGCGAAACGCCAGCCAAGAAACTCAGGAGGTCCGTAGCTAATTTACCATGAACTGCACAAACAAGACCCTCTCTGCCCAGGCTATAGGCCCTAACCGAAACAGCCTCTGTCCTCTAAAAAGTCTACCAACAGGTTACTCAAATTTCCATATTAAATTTCGGATGTGGAATATTCAAAAATATCCAAAAAGTTTTGTCGGAGGTTGTGTTAAGTAAATCATAGCGGGTTGTCCTTGAGTGAAAGGTCACTGGTGTCTTCCCTTTACAGAGCAAATAATATCTACTGCCCTGACCCTGCCCTGAGTTTTTATGATTGTTTTTAAATAAAATATTTCATACAGTCCCTAGATTTCTCTTTAGAAATGAATAGAGATTCGCAATACTACTTGATGTCAAGAATATGGCAGTATAATGAGCAGTCATTTTAATAGTAGCGATACAGCAATAATTTGGACTGGCCTGAAACCCGACACAGCTCTTTTACGTAGATCCTGTAATTTATTACACACTATTTAGGTGAAATCTAATATGATCCATGTGTTGATTCCCTCAGGTGTCATTATGCTAGGTATATATTCTGTTTTAAAAATGGTCTTATTTTGGCCTATGCAATAATTAAAAAACACACACACACACACACACACGCACACACACAAACAAGATACACTTCACACATCCATAATTACTGGAAATATAAGGAAATATTGCTATAAGCCTGCCCTGGAATATTATAACAGAAATTTTGTGTCAATAAATATATATGTGAATTTAAAAAAACACCAGCAAAAAGCGAAGGGTAAAACAAACTCATTCTTATATTAAAAAAATGGATAAATAAAGTTTATTAAATGATATTGAATGTCTATTGCGGGACAAGATCAATTCTTTTGATTAATTACAAAAATGTTCATGTTTATTACACTCTTTTTTATTAATAGTTTCATCAGAGATTGATCCTTTTCGTCATCTACATCTCATTTTCTTTCCCTCAAATGAAGGTTGCAGCTTCACAAAATTAACACAATTAATTCAAGACGAGATATCTATTTTGTGTTTAATGGGAAAAAAAGTAAAACTATTATTTGGGATACAGCAAGATTTTCTTGATGGCTTTACAATGTATTTTCTAATTCCTTTGGCGAGTTAATTTATTCTTGTTTAATTGTGCAGGATTTTTCTAATTGGCTCTGCAAATGGACAAACTCGCATTTTTCCCTCTTGTAATATTGCACTGCGAGAAAAACAACACAAAGAGGATTTGGTTATACAACAACAGAGGCTTTTAAACAGAAATTCGTTTATTTAGAAAGACAGGTAATTTGACATGCAATGCACAAAAAAGGCTCAGTAATTGAACTTTAAGAAACCTAGTGTATTATTACTTTAAAATGATTAGATTATTCACATGTATATTTAAAAAGTAAATTCAAAACGAAGTCTTTCATAGGTACATCATATCGTAAAGTAAGCCCCACCCTTTTAATTTCTATTGTAAATATAATTATTATGAGATGATAAAATGGAACATGATAAAATGAACATGTTTAGTCTTAAAGATGATTCAACTAAATGCAATGTCATCAAAAATTAGAAACTGGAAAATGAAAATATAAATGCTCTTTATTATTTAATTGTTCAAGAAATATAAACAACATAACATATTTTTTTTGCTACAGATATATATTTAGTTGAGGTCTCATCTGTTCTGTAGGAAATATTTAGTTACACTTTTAACTATTTGTCATTGCCTGTTGTAACAATTGTGCTCCAGTTTACTTTGCAGTACAAATAAAGTCTGAAAGGATGAAAGGATGAAAACCCCAGTTTAGGCACACATCTCTTCATGTTCATCTGCAGCCTGTTATTTTTATTTTTATTTCTATTAAAATATTCGTTTATAGATGATTAATCAACATATCAGTTACCAGCAACTCCTATTTCTGTATGTATATATGTATATGTATGCTGTATCTCTTTAATTTCGCCTTGGGACCAATAAAGTGTTATAAAAAACATGATACATGGCTTTGACATTACAAGCTTATTGAAAATATTATTTGTTGCGAAATTTACCTATTCCGTTTTCTCTAATGAAGAGAATTTTGTTAGGTCCATGTTAGTTGCAGTTCAATTCACACCTGTATAACGCGACTTTAATGCTTTTCGCATTATAATGGAATTTTTTTTATCCAGACCAAGTGACCTGTAGCCAAAATGCGGCCTAATGGAGCTAGATAATTATTAAGAATAAAGTCTAAGTGAAAGGTTTATAAATTAGCTTCGTGTATATTAGTTTGTTAAGAGTTTCACACATTTATTATCTTGATTAATAGACTATAAAACTGTGCCGAATTTAAGCAGGTTTGTTTGGGGTTTATACAATGCTGAACCTTTTAAATGGTCTTTATTATTTTCTTTTTCCAAGTATTGCTTCCACAGTCACTGAACAACTATTTAGTCTGAGTTTTAATTTAAATTATATTGATTAATTAATTAATAAACATGTCTCCGGTAATGGAAGGTAGCTCATTGCTGTATCCTATTTATTAATTCATTCAGTATTGTTTTCATTAATTCATTCAGTATTCAGTATTTTATTTGAAATACTGGCTGCACTTTTTCTTTTTTCTTTTTTTCCCCCTTCTTCTTGGTATAGTTTTTAAAATATTTATTTTAGTAGGTTTTCTGCGTTAAGCATATTTCCAGCATGCACTGCATACTTTACTGGACACTGATCTTAAAGCAAATGCTGCGTCCATTAATCATATTTCACTACTTTTCTACACCTTTTTTAAATGTTGACGAAATCTAAAAATATAAATAAATAAAATAATATTTATTTGGTATAATATATATCTCTATATATACTTAATACTCTGCAGAAAAATGTATTTAAAAAGGCAGCTTCCTCTGACCCGTGCAAACTCTGGGTATACTTTTCGTTATGCACAAGAACGCTACTCCTCTTTAAGTCCACTTTTAGGGCTTTGGACTCATGATCATGACCACCGTTTGGTCCACTGATGGCATTTTTAAATCATTCGTGAGGCAAAAGGTGATCAAGGTGATATGCGCCGATATGTCGAGGTTATGACATGTATATGCATTAACCTATCCATACTTCCTGGAGTTTAATATCTTTGTCATAAACTAAACTCCGTACATCGCATTAGCTACACACACATCTCTTTGCCCCCCTCTCTCTTTTTCCTCTCTCTCTCTCTCTTCACCCCCCCTCTCGCTCTCGTTGTGCTTGCCATTGCCGGTGAATGGTAATCCCCTGCCCTCCATGCTTCACTCCGAGCCCGTATTTAATTCCCCTAAACCCCCCAGCTGTCGATCGGCTCACGCGCGGAACGCGACAGACTGCGAAGCCGCTCTCGGTTATTAATAATTCACCAGCTCCTGTGCGTCTCCGTCCGCCATCACCGTTGCACCGGGTATCACGTTATTTTGTTGTTGTTGTTGGGCTCTTTTTTTTGGCAACCGCACTCATTCTTATTGCGATATATTTCACTGAATTTGTTTGCGAGCGGATCAGCGTCAGAGCGTCAGCGCCGTAACGCGCCGTTAAAAAAGTGCGACTGTGTTGCGCGTCGCGCGCGCCGTGATTTCTGCTCAGCCGCCGCGCCCGAAATTCACCGCTTCTCTCTCTCTCTTTCTCTCTCTCTCTCTGTGACTTTTCATCATCCGTGCGGCGAATTCAAAAGGAAGAGGAGGGAACTGAGAGAAGTGTCCGGCGAAAAAAGGGATGGAGATCGAGCGCTGATAACGGATGAAGTCTGGCAGAGAGCGACAGATTTTTTTTTTTGTAATCGACTCAAAGCAGAAAGTTGTGGCTCGGTGTTCGCCCCACGGAACGGACACGGACTTACCTCGCCGCTTTGAGACAAAGTAACATAAACGTCAGGGAACAGGAACGAGACCAAAAAAAAAAAAAAAACACTGGCTCGGATAAATTCCCATAAATCCCCATTCTTCAACCGGAGATCGCATGATCAAGTGATACTTTAGTTTTAAAATGTTCGGTGCCCCCCAGGCCGTCCCGCAATAACGCTGCTTTCGCTTCCGGTATCATCCGAAGAAACCGAGCCGCTCGCGCTCCCTCTCCCACACTTTTTTTGGAAACTTTTTTTTGTCTGAAGGAGGAAAATGGGTCTTTGAGACTGTTGGCACTATTCCCCGCTCCACAATGGTACGTGCTGTGTAAATTAACACTTTGTTCTCTTTATTCATCTTTTCAAAGTTTTGACTCCGTAATGCAGAATCAGGCGAAGTGACCGCGCAATTCTCAAATAATATTCCTCTTGCATTACAAACTGAATGAATATAGTTTGTTTTTAAATGCAAATTGGGCTGTGTTTGATGTTGACTTGGTTAATGCCGCGCGATCGTGTTTATTTACACAACGATTAGTCTATTTTTGTTTAGAAGAAAATACTTTCTCACTCCGGGTTTAAAGTGGTCAGATGTGCGACTAGAGCGCGCGTGAGTCATCTGAATGTGTGCAGGAGAGCTGGCAGTTCAAAAGAGCGCGCTGTCAGTGGCTTGGCATGCCTGGGCTTTGGTAATAATAAGTTTATCTACAAAGTAAACTGCACAGCACCCCAAGTTGTCATTGAAGACTTGTCTAACCACCAGGGAAAACAGCTTACACTGTGGTATTTTACTTGATCCATTTGTGGTCTTGTTTGTTTAGTTCGAGCTGTTAACCAAGATCAGATGGTTTAAAAACAGAGGCTCTAAAAGACTAGGAGCATCATAAAATCACAGACTTGTTCCAGCCTGGTCATTTCATCACACTATGGCTACATGAATTGTGAAACATTTCTTGTTTTAGGCTATTTGACCTCTATCATATGGACTCATCTGCCACATGCACTTGTGTCCTGTCATTATTTGAAACGCTCCCGCAGTGCCGCGTATGTCACTTGCAGGCTGCCGTAGTTGAAAGGCCCGCGCTGTATTTCGACTGCTTGCGCGTTTTTTCTTTTAATTATTATTACTGAAACACCGTTCGACTATTCGGATCGAGCATATCTGCGTGTCACGTGCCTGCAGTGTCATTGTCAATATTCTGCAGCTGTTAAAAAAAAATGCTATTTCTTGTTCTATTAATCACCCCCAAGCTGTTTGTTGTGGGGGAAATGGTTATCATGAAAAATCATAGACTGGTTCATTGGAACTAGTGTAAAGATGCCAACAAGACCATTAAACGTAGGATGTTGGCTGCACTGTAAGTTCATTTCTGCTGATGGAATTATTGCAAATATTTGTGCAAAAAAAAAAGAAAAGAAAAGAAAAGAGCACCTCGGTGAATTGATTATTTATACGCTTCCTCAGACTCCTTCAGCAAAATGACTTCCTCCCTAGTGGAATATCTGAAGAGGTCTCCAGCTTTTGAAGGTCACTGAGCAGACCCAGGACCTATTAAAAAAAAAAAAAATGTTGTTTTTTGGAACTGTGCTCATTATTAACAATTCAATCTGTTCGAACCGTATGAATTATTCCCACTATTTATTATCACTGAAAACAAAAGCTGAAGTGTACATGCCAGTACTTCAGTGTCTTTAAATCCTAATGATTTTGAACTGACTATGTGTCATTTGGCTCCAGATCTGTCTGGAAATGTGAGGAGTGATTGCATCGCCCACATTCGACTGTGTTTACTTTTGAAATATAACCTTGAAGCTGCAGAGGACCTCCAGATGGGCCAATATATCGGCACATTAATATGGATAATTAATTGTTTACTTGCTTTTATAAATGGCACCTGGCCAAATAGGACGATCTTAAAGGAAGTGAGGGAGTATATTCAGTATTTGGCTCCACTTGGGATTAACATTTAAAAAACAAAAAACAGGGACAGAGCTGCCTTTAATTACTTGTTTTCAAACAACAATCAAAGCTGAAAACTTTTGATAGTTCAAAGCAGACAGCTTAAGACTATTGTAGTACTGGATACATGTCAGAATGAACCTAGAGTTGGCATCACAATATATATTTTCATCAAACAGTCTTGCACTTAATTTGCATCTCGTCTACGGATGTGTGATCTTAAAACAGTTTGCTTATTTTTTGCCTTTAATATGTGGTTGCTACAGAAATATAAAGATGGCTATTTGCATTTAAAATGATGAATCTGAGATGCTTTGCTGTACAGTGTAACTTAATCCATTTTGAAGTATTGGGTTTGGGGAGTGTTGTCATTTCCTCTGATAATAAAATAAAATAAAATAAAAAAAAGTTTTCCAATATTTCTGTCTTTACCAGAAGCATGTTCCCTTGTGATAACATATCAGGGTTGGGCAAAAGTTGTTAACTTTCAGTCATGAGAGAGAATTTCAGTTGAAATGGTTAGACTTCACAGCAAGTTCAAGTGAAATTTGAAAATATGAAGTGGGATATTTCTTTCCATAGAACTTCAAAATAATTAAATGCAGACCCACAAAGAAATCACGTTTGAATCCATTACATTTTATGACAACATTTAGAAATGACATTTATTTGAAACGATACAGATGGGCCATCATAGAAATGATACAGGATGCAGGTATAGCAAGTCACTTCAGGCAAGTTAAGACTTGTCTTCCACTAGACAAATGGTCAGTATCCTCTGCTTAACGTGGATGAATTAAGTATAATAGGATCTTGTTACATTTTTACCTCCGGTGAGGGGTTGATCCCAATTTTGGTTCTAATTTTTGAAGTAGGAAAAGTTTGGTATGTTTGGTGAAACACTGCTGTGATTATAACCGACTTGACTCATGGAGAAAGGAAGAGAGCAAGAGACTGTTTTTTTAGTGAAGAGATACTTGATGGTGTGCTGCTCTTTACCAAAACACCAGTTCAAGACGAAGAGTTCCACATCCTCCAATTTTGCAAAATGATCCGCAACTGATTTTTGCAGAAAGAACATCTTCACATTTCTGACTGGATGGGATGGTTCAGGAGCAAAACTCATAAAAGTTTAAGGCTATTAGTTCTTTGCCTGACATCAATTAGTAAGATTTACAAATGGGTCCTTTCGCATGGTTTTAGGTTCACTGGATGAAAGCTGGACAGGGCAATGAAGCTTAGCAAAGGCAATGAACTGGCGTTGACCATAGACTAACAGATCAAAGATTAAATACATCACTGGAATACTCCCTATGGGACATTGCCGTCATGGGACATTTCCGTCATTGTGTTTTCACATAGGATTAATTAGAGTGACTGAAGGGAACGGTTTCTCCTGGTGTCATTGTAAAGGAATGCTTAGCCCAATGTGAGGAAATGTGCAGGTGGATTGAAGTTCCTGTATAGAGCTCTGAAGTTTCCTGAGATTCACAAACTTTATGAAACAAGAACTGTTTTGATTCAACTGTTTATGCAAGGGAAGGAATGATGCAGTTTAAATTAGTAACCCTGCAGTTTTCTCAATAATTCTTGTGCTAGGTTTGTTTGCTATAATGTCATTACAGGTCTACAACATTGATAAACAGTGAATTAGTCCTAATCTCATTTTAAAGCAAACTTGTGTCTATATGCCAGCCAGTGCAGTGGCAACTTAATAAATAAAAATGATTTTAAACCCAGGGTTTAAAAAGGGTGAAGACTGCTTAAAAATATGTGGATCCTTCTGGCCATTAGAAGACATGGCAGTTAGTTTGTTGTTATTTAATAAAGAAGAATATGACTTTAAATGCAAATTAGGGGTCAAAAGCTTAGAATATATATATCATTTGCCACAGTCTAGATCTTCTTCAAATGACCATAGCATTCTGATAATGTTGCTTGAGAGCATTCAGACTGACACGGGTGATGGGAATGGAAACTCTTTATGACTTTCTGATGTGTCTGCTACTTGTACACATCAAATATTGTGTAATGCAATATGGTGTGAATGCTTTGCTGTCTGATTTTGAAGGCAATTATATATTACTGTCTATCATTTTTATTGTTAAATTCTTTGAATGCAGCCTCTTTCACATTTTGTCCACTCTTTAAGTAGTCCTTCATGTCCAAGTCTCATTAGAGATTACCAAATTATGCCTCCTCTCTGTCAGTTATTGTATCAATAGTGACCAATGACTGAGAATTACTAAAATAGCAAATATAATATAATTACTGCAGAAGTGTATAGGTTTAGAGCTAGTATCAATAGCTGACACAAGGACAGTGAAACTTACATTTGAGACAGAGGAAGTGAACAAGCCGGTAAATGATTTTGGATAAAGACTTTGACAAACACTGGAGAATGAATAGAAGTGTTGAGGAAAGGGAGGAAACAGATTTTTACTGACACAGGGTCTGAGAGAAGGAGCAGGGCATGTGAACGATGTTGGTTGAGCACATGCTTTTAAGTTATACAGCACAAAGAGGAGACCTGTGAGCAAGACAGGGACATGAAGCAGAGCTGACATGTTGGATATATTTTGGCTAAGACAATGCATGGTATGAAGTCCTGGGTCTGAAAGTAAAATATGAGTCCCTGACAATAAAATATGACCCAGGGGTCATCACCTGGTGGACTGGGTTCTGAATGCGGAACCATACAAGTATTTCCCAAATACTGTTACAGAGCTGAGAAATGTATGAAAATTAGCTGTAGTTCAGTGACTCTATTTTTTTAAACATGAATATTCACAGCCATAAGACTGTTTGTTGCAGTGTATCACATGCATTTGTGTCAATTATTTAAATGAAGGCAGCTAGATAAAGGAGTAGAGACAATAGCTCAAAAAGGGGTAAGGTTAAAAATGTTTAAAAAATGAAGACAGATTTTTCAACAAAAGTTTGTGGACACCAGAGGATGGCATCATTTGAGGGCTTCGCCAAACTGTTGCCCCAAAATCGGAAGCAAACAATTGTCTTGAATGTCTATATCTGGTAGCATTTCCCTAAAAATATCCCTTAACTGGAACAAAGGGGCCAAAACATAACAGCATGATAATGCCGGTTTATGAAAACATGTTTTGTCTGTGTATACGTAGAAAAACTCAAGTGGTCTGAACAGATCCCTCACCTTAACTCCACTGAACAACTTTGAAATGTACTGGAACGTGTATTCTGTCCCAGGCCTCGTCTCTCCACGGTGCTTTTCTTAACTATTCACACTTGTGGCTGAATAGGCACGCTCCAAAATCTAGTGGAAAGCCTTCCCAGAAAAGTGGAGTTTATTTTAACAGCAAAATGGGAACTACATCTGTAACAGGATGTTCAAAAAACCCAAAAAACCCAAGTGTCCATAAATTTTTGGCCATACTGCGTAAATATGTTTATTCTTTCCACATCTAATGCAAAACAGGTGTCACATTAGTTCAGAGTTTTTGCCACCAGTCAAAAAGGATCATATTTGTTAGATGCTATGGGATTGAACTTTCTTCAGGATGCTCAAAAATGTGATGTACTGAAGAGATAAGTTGGCAAACTTCCAGGAGTTCCATTATACTTGTAATATCCCTTGATTTGCCAACGCTGCACTGGATCAACTGTGTTTGGCGTAGTTTTCTGTTACGTGGAAGGCTCTGGTTAGTGATGTGGCTCCTTTCGCAAAATTGTATTCAGACATTTCCTAGATCATTGTCAGAGATCATAGCCTGGATCGAGGATACTATACAAAGTATCCAAAGACCTAGATACTGGGAAATATGACTCAGAGTTGCTATAGAAATATAGAAGACTATGTGAGGCGCGATGGGGGTAACAAAGAGTTTGATTAAGTTTTTTTCAAGAAGTTTCAAACACTTGAGTTTTTATAGCACTCGCATCTTCTTTCTGCTCTCTCTCTCTCTCTCTCTCTCTCTCTCTCTCTCTCTCTTCTTGGGCCAATTGATGTGTCACTCTTTTGAGAAAGAAATGTCTTCCACCAGTGGCTAATCTTCTTCATTTTGGAATTGCTTCAATTTTCATCCATTTCTCATCTTCTTCTCTTTTGACTTGAGAACTATACTGTTTTGGGTAACATACCGATTTCTGTCCGCACATGAGTTCATGATAACCTCCCAACAACTGTACTAAGTCTATATCCCAGTCAATTGCCTTGTCAGTCTTCCAGTAACTCCGGCTTCCATAGTGTTCCGTGAAAGCTTTTGGATATCCAGTGCAATTTTTATTGTGCATAATACTTCATGATCGGAAATTACTGCCAATATAGACCACAATGCTTATACAGAAGGCAATTGTAACAGCATTCCCAGCTTCAACAGCCTTGCCAACAAACAATAAGCAGTCTCCCACCGACACCTCCCCCTTTCTTTTGCTATTATATCCCGCACTCCCTTTCATTTTCCTTTTGCCCTCTCCTCCAGAGATGTAGGTATGAAATATCACATTTTTCCAGCATTTTTCCCTGAAGTGGCCCTGGCAAATGTTCACACAGCATGCGTTTCTCCTTTCATATATCCCCCCCAACTCCACCGTTTTTAATAAACAAGTTCGCCCCCCTCCCTTCGCCTTTGATGTATTTGCCATATTACCTGTTAAGTCTGGAGAGAGTTAATGGGTGCATAAGGTTTCCTGTGGATTCCCAGTCAACCTCTCCAAATATGCAAAAAAGCGAAAGAGGACCACAGTGGTGCTGATTGTTTTCGACTCAATGGCGACGTTGAAGTTGAAGATGTTCACAAGAAAAGGGAGCATTTTGTTGTATTTCATTCTCAAGGGCTGTCGTGTGTGTAGCAAGACCGATGTAGTAAAGAAATTATGAACAGATTTGTGATTTATTCAGTGCCATGACTAAGTGCCAAGTAGGCCTCTCTATAAACCACATCCATATAGTTTAACACGAATCGATGTGTGTGAAAATATTCTGAAGTAAGAGAATGATCACTAATTCGTAACAGTTCAGTGGATTTTTAGTTCACATTTACTGTAAGATCCCAGTTTGAATCACTAGGACGTTGACGTAGTTGTCGATATGAATACTTGTTTAGCAGTTTGAATGCATCATTTTAGTCATAACATGCTAAATTTATATAGGCTGTTTTGCTCAGGCTGTAATGATTGGCCAGTATATATCTATAACAAAATAGACTGCGATATATAATTGATACAATCCTCCATAAAAACGTACAGAAGGGGAAAAGCAGGACAGTACTACAGGGAACAACATCAAACAATCAGCAGAGGCTCAAACAAATGATGCCCTTTATAATGTGTGAAGGCTGGAAAAACAGACACAGAAACTGTTCTCTGGCCACTACATTAGGAACACCTGAGTAAAAAAAAAAAAGTCTGACCATGCTATTGTTGTTGGTGCCATTTGGGTTGGGTGGGGTTACAGCTTATCTTCTGGGATTTTCAAACACAACAGTCTCTAAAGTTAACACTGAATGGTGTAAAAAACTAAAAACATCCTCAAAGCTGTGGTTCTCTGGACCGAAACTTCTTGTTGATGAGAGAGGAGAATTGGCAGATTTCAGCTGACATAAAAAGCTATGTAACTGAACTAAAAGCTGTAATTACAGTAAATAACTTTTATTTATAACTGTGGTAAGCATCTCAGAATACACAACATGATGAACCCAGAGGCAGATGCGCTACAACGGAAGTTAACATCAGGTTGCATTACATATCACCTGGTCTTTTTCCAGGTTTCAGCTGTCCAGTTTTGATGATCCTGTGTCCACTGTAGCCACAGATTCTTGCTCTTGGCTGACAGGAGTGAAACCCAATGTGGTCTGCTGCTGCCGTTGCATATCCAGGATAAAGTAGTTATCCTGTATATTCCCAGTCAATATCTTGAAGGGTATTCAAAAGAGAAGTTAGAGGCTTATAACAGTTCTCATGAGCTGACTTAAGATGATTTAGGTGACTGTATTTACATGAACATAAGGAGAGAGATAATAATAAGAATAAGAATAGTCATCATCATCATCAGTATGGGTAGATCTTGGGTATGGTTACATCAGGTATGGTTTATTTTTCACGATTCATGATGCTTATAGATAGAAATGCGTATGTAGGAATATGCCTAGTACATCCTAGTACACTATAACCGTGTAAAATGCTTATCTTTAGTTTGAAAACACTGACAGAAAACACATTCAGTTCCATGCTCATGTAAGAAATATTTGCAGTTAAAAACAAAAGTTAAGATAACAGATGCTTCATAACGTGCAGCCCGTAAAAACAACGATAATAACTTCTGAGGTAAGCAACAATCAACCCATAATTAGAACTAGAGTATTCTTTTCCTTACTAAAATACACAAAGCACCAGACAATAGACCAAGCCATCGACTTTATAAACACTTTGGTCACCTTCTTAAATAAATCCCTCCCTAGTGTTAAATATTTATGTAATGCTTATGCAATGTGTGAAATCGCAGTGTTGGTACACAAGAAGACCACAGTGAATTAGTGATTGTTGATGTTATATGGATATAAATAAGAAGGAGATCAGATTGTTGTCAGTGATGAAGGTGCTGCAGCAGCTTTCATGACTTGAGCATAGTAAGTGGTAGCGTAATAATTTGGCACATAGGTGTGGACTAATGTTATGTTCAAATAAGTATTTGTGTAATAACTGTGTTGTGCATCAAAAGACTTTAAACATGTAGTGGACAATGACATTGGCATGGCAGCTGGTAGGTATTTTTAATTATGACATTGTGTGGTCTAAACAATTTAGTTGTCTTCATTAATATTTTAGAAGGTTCTTTGGGTTCAGATGGGTTCTCAGTATTGATTAATCATGTTAAAATTTACTACTTATCAGCATCGTCTGAAGTTAAAAGTACTCATCTGTATGGAGTACCAGCACTTTTATATTTTACTTTTTTTGAGTACTGTAAGTTTTGCTTTGTTTTGTTCACCTTAGAGCTACTCATAATCTCTTAATACACTGATCTACCTGTGCCTAGCTGTGCTTAGCTGTAGCTAGCCATGCAATCAAACATCTAGCTAATAATAACAACAGTATTCCTGGCTAATCAAACTCATTTTATTGTCCCCTGCTTATATCCAACTGCATGTGGACAGTCATGGGGTACGTCATATTTTTTGGATATTTACATTTAGCTAGTAATCTTGTCTTTATCTAGCCCTTATTTCTTTTATCTAATAAAATACTTTCCAGCATTCTTCATTAAATTGTTTACAAATTGTGGATATTTAATATATTAAAAACTTTTTTAATTAAAAAATTGTTTACTTAACTGTCTTTTCATTATTAATTTTATATCCATTGTGTCTCAACCATTGGTGGTTTAGTGTCTTATTCACTGTAGAGCATCAAAATGAACTCATAACACTCATAACTGATATCAATCACCATCACTGCACAGAGGGGAGTACCTGATGATAGGGTAATGATAGGATGAGGTTGTTTTCTTGTTTGTGCTTATAGAATTATTTCATAGAAATAGATCTACTCCTTGTCCTCTGCATTTCTCAGTCTATTAGACATAACCGAGTTAGAAAGAAAGAAAATGACAGTGTTGTATGGATACATCCTAATTTCTGAATAATGCTCTATTGTGTAGATGAGAAGTACTTGAGCGTTATAATGTACGAGTGCAGTTTAATCAGTTTGCCTTTGAATGCATATTTAGACATTCATAGCTCCGTAGAGGCCTGAGAGAGTGAAAGGGAAAGTGCCTGTAACCGCTCATTGCTGTGGATATGAATAGCTTGTGTTGCAGCCACAGCTTGGTTAGCCAGTGTCTGGGACTTATTATAGTGCTGTGTGTGTGCGCGTGTGTGTGTATGTGTGTGCGCGCATGTCTGTTATTTTAATGCTACGTCTATTTATGCCTGAGCACTAAACATTTCTATATGTGTACCTTCAACTTTGATGCACATTTGATTGGTTAAGTTCAGTGATTTTATGGCCTCAGATTAAAGCTGAGTTTCGTCAGAGATTTGTATAATGAAATAAGTATGGGTGTGCTCTTACACTCAATTCTGTGTACTTATGTGGGACAACTTTCCTGCTATCCACACTGATCATATAACAGTATAATTCACTGGGCAAATCCTGAGACTCGGTGCGCCTCACTGACACAACATATATCCTGGTCGTGGCTTTATTCCATGCTTTTCTGTGTGATTTAACATGATTCCACTAATGGCTGAAATGGGAATGGGGAGCGTATTCAGCCCTTGGTCCCAGCAAGGATCTTCCCCAGCATACAAATGAACTGGCATGAATGGGATCAACACTCAGGGAAAACAAACCACCTTGACGGTCGATTAGGAAGAAAGGGCCCGCTGTGTGAGTGCTGGGGTGCCCAATAAGTCACAGACATACTGGAAAGTCAGCAGGTGTGGACCGGGACCAGTCGGGATCTCTGCTCTGGCTGAGTGTGGTGGTATTGAGGGGCTGTTGCGAAACAAACTGAGACAGACATGCAAAGAAACGCACAAAGCACCTGGGCTGTAGAGCACAAAGCCCGCTTGCAGTGTGATGTCTTGTTAAATGGGTGGTTCTATTCATGGTGGCTGTTTAAATGCGCAGAATTAATGCAGGAAGTGTCTTCGTTGGTGACTGTAAAATAACTGTAGAATAAAATGCTGTTAAATTTTGCTTAACTTCAACTTTTTTTCCGTCAAATTTCTTTGGAATTAAAACAATATTCAAGATAATATGCTATAATGACAGCGTTGTAATGATGATATTTGGCTTCTTTTTTTTTTTTCATTTCAGGCTACCGAAACATTTCTGGTGAATGAAGACCCGTCCAGAGGTCCTGGGATGCCGGAATGCTTTGTTGTGTCTGATTCCTACCGGGTATGCCTCATTATTACTATTTTCCCTGTTACTGCAATTCTTATTATCCCTATTGTTGTTATTATTGATTTGTTATTTGTGTCAGCCGTAATTACAGTGACGGACAGTGCACTTTTATACTCTTGTTAATTGCGCCACAATCATAATGTCATTCACAGCTCTCCTCAGCTGCAAGCCATTACCGTCATTATTTCCACACTCACTTTTGGGGGGGAAAAAAGAAACCTTACAACTCTGCCGAAGCCCTGCTCTCTCGTGGGAATGAAAATTATAACGATAATGTGCAGCGCACTTGTATAAAATGAGAAGCCCACAGTGAGAGAGGGGAGGGAATGAGAGGCGAGGGGGTTCTTAAAACTACTACATACAGCTGAAAAAAACAGCGCGTAGCTTTTAAAAATTCCGCCCTGCAAGCTCATTTGGATTTACAGCAATGAGAGTAAAATAAAATGGCCATAAAAATAGAAGGATGGTATAAAGAGATGGAGGGAAGAAGGGACGGTGCTAGGAGTCTGTGGATGACTGAAAATGAGATTGTTAATGAGCTGGGAGCTGGTTTTCTACTCTTTGTTTCTTTTTGTTTCCAGCAGGCAGCTTTTGCCAAGTTTCTCAAAGAAAATCTGGCTTGCTCCATCGTATCGAATGTCTCGGGGTGCAGAGACTAGCTGAAAACGGAGGGAAAATAGGAAATCATGATTGGTGGGAACAATGGGAAGAGGCGGGGCATTTAAAAGCCATATTGGATATCAAGAGTTATCCATGGGTTTGCTGACAGTCTAAGAAAACCTGTGAAAATAAGTTTGAATACTGCAATTATAGAGCAAATTTTATCGTCCGTCTTCCGAGCTGTGCACTATATCACACTTCTATCACATTTTTTTTCAGCAAGCTCATGTAATGAAAAGCCTCTATAATGATTGACTCATTATTCACAGATCACCAGCAGCTTTTTAAGTATAGCGTGCAAGATTTATCCTAAGATTTAACATGCAGGGTTTAACTGTAATTCAGTAAATGTAACACCTTGCAGATGCTGGCTGCAACATGCACATAACTGCTGAGCAATCACAGTTTAATGCACAACAACGTGTGCATTTTTGCCTCGTAAGAAAGATGGCTGACTGCTCCTAATCGAGGCCCAGCATATGGTTTTGCCATGTGTTAGTAAACGAGTGTTTCATTTTCTCTGACCGCTAAACATCGGGCTCATTTAGGGAGTGATGCTACATGAGCGCTCTTAAGTGTTGGGTGAAATGTAGGAAAATCTCCTTACTTAATCTCCCTTCGCCAGGTTTTGTCTTTTACCACAAAAAATGCTTCGTTGTTTAGAAGTGGCAAAAGAAATAATATTCTCCCACGGTCTCTAGTGTGTTCAGAACATCTCAATGCTTTGAGATGGTTATCCGCAATAGAACATATGCCCTATTTAGGGCCACTTATATGCGCAATCTCAAGGGTCAAGCATGGTCACTGGTGTTGCCAGTGACCACACACCAATACCGACTTTCAATCAAGAACACTATCTACAGCTGATGTGGTTTGACCTAACCCATGCCACACACAAAACACACTCACACACCCTCTCACTCTTTCTTCTGCTGTTGACCGACTGCTCCCTCCATCGTTCCCTCTCTCCTTTGGCTGTGTGCGGTAAATGGCCACACAGCGCTGGCTTTGCTGGTTGTTTCCCCTGCAGTGGCTTGTGGTGGTGCTGTGCAGGCAGCAGGCCTCATAAATCCCGAGGCCTCGGCTGTCAGTTCCAAACTTCAGCTCTGCTTCCCCACAATGACTTCACCCCCACCAAGCCTCCCCACCCAAGCGCAGCCTCCACAGCTTCGCTTTCTTTCCCCTTTACTGCCTGTTTTAATGTGTATTGCATGGCACAACAAGCAGTTTAGGATTTTAGAAACACTCACAATACTGTTATTAGGCGAGTTTGCCTGTGTACACCTGATGTGTTTTGGGTTTTTCATTGTCTCATGACTTTTTTTAACTATAATTTTCAATTGTATATACCTGCTGACTTCTTAAATCTCATTTGCAAAGTGGGATTCTTTCCGTTCTGCTTGGCCTTTTGTCAACACGTTTTTACTAGGTATTATACACAGATATGAATTATATACTGAATTTTTATATAACAGATATTTAAATTAATTCATATGGTATTACTTTCTAATACAGTAAGGCCAAAAACTCTACTGTTATTAAGAATTACGCTTACACTCTCAAACATATAGCACGGACCTCCTTTCCCATACTTGCATGAAACTAACCATGCAAAAAAAATTAATTGAAATCCATGTGAAATTAAATTGCAGTCTACAATATGACTGGCGCGTGATTTAACACTTAACATACTGACCAGTTTTGCACTTTTTTCTTCCAGATTTTATGACAAACAAGAGGGCCTGATATTAATTGACACATAATTTTGGACAACACTGTCTTCTTGAAAGTGATAAATGATGAGATGTCATGGTTCTCTATATAGCTGCAAACACAGACACACACGTGCATATATATATATATATATATATATATATATATATATATATATATATATATATATATATATATATATATATATATTAGATCATATAGATAGATAGATAGATAGATAGATAGATAGATAGATAGATAGATAGATAGATTTTGCGTAATTATAATCCTGTGGTCACTTGAATTGAATGGGCTTAATCCAAACATTACAAACAAGTGGAAACTTAAGGAATAACACCCTCTGTACCTCCAACAAATACTCACTACGCATATTTAAGTAATACGTCAACTATCTGAATATTAATAATAGATTATGTCCGTACTGGGGATTTGTGTTAAAGAGGCTGCAGAATAGACGAGCTGCTGATATGAAAGCAGACTCGGTTGTCACTTTCAACTTGTCGATTTTAACTCGATCATGTCTCGTGATTTATACCAAACCTTCACCAAGGTATCTTTATAAAGTCTCATAAATTCCAACGCGACCTTGAATTTAACCGTGTGCTGAAGGAAATCATGGGGTAGAGAGAGCGAGAGAGAGAGAGAGAGAGAGAGAGAGAGAAAAGGAGAGAGGAAGTCAGCGGAGGCAGGGAAGGAGGGAGGGAGAGGAAAAAGTTCCGTCTCTTCCAAACTTTAGTGTGTGCGCGTGGTGTGTGTGTGTGTGTGTATGTGTATGTGCGTGGTGTGTGTGTGTGTAGCTTTCACTTTGAGTCGCCTAGGCGGGGTTTGTAGCAGTGCGGCGTGGAGGGAGCGAGGCAGCGCGGCGAACTTGCAATGCAGCGACCGCCGACTGCCTTCCGTCTGCAATAAGCTCCGCGATTTCACTCTCTAACGCAATAACCATGTACTCCCCGTACTGCTTAACACAGGTAAACACCATGCTCACTTTTATTTTAATTGTCTTGCTTTCTGTTGATTCCTTTTTTTATTATTATTATTATTTTTATTATTTCCTCCAGTCCAGTGTCTGCCCTTCGTACCTTTTGCGATTTTCTTATTTTTTCTTATTATGATCGCGCGCGAGCTCGTGTGTCGTTTGTGCACTGACTCGGTTCAGCCGATTCGTTTCACACTTCTTAATAACACTTTAATAACTTTTTTTTTTTTGTAGGCGTTTCGCTGCAGCATGGTTGCGAGAGAAAATGGCGCGTCGCTCGATTCTATTTCATATTTAAAAAAGGAGGGAAGAAGAAGAGGAGGATGAGGAAGAGCGAGAGTAGTGCTAGGCTTTAAAGTTACAGCAAAAAAATGTTTTTAGGGTTTAACTTCAGGGAGAAAAAAAGGCTTTAATAAGGGAAAACGCCACGCGCTTGGGCAGATCGCAGATCAGTTTTGATGTAAATGTGTTGGATCTTCAGTCCCTTACTTAGATAACTCAATGCTTTTTTTTTTTTTTTTTTTTGGGACAAGCCAAAGGTCACTGACACTGTCTCTCCGTAAACGGGACAGTCTTACAGGTTTATTTATTTATTTATTTTTTAATTTGCACACGATATATATATTATATGATATTGCATTTGAAAAGTTTTGTTGTTATAACATGTACTGACCAGCTATTGTTTGAATCCAAACTATTGCATGCTTCAGTGCTTTCAGATGACATCTCAGATAATATTAGACAGGGTATGAAAGAGATTTAAATGCGCCTGAACACAAAGTGTTATATGGTTTGAGTTGGAAAAATGTGGGAGCACATCTCTATTACATATATATATATATATATATATATATATATATATATATATATATATATATATATATATATATATATTTATACACACTAACAACTGTGCTCTTTATTCTGCTTAACCTTATATAAGTGCCAAGTTCATTCTAAATGCTTATATTATTTATGGCTTTTGATGCCTTGAGCTTGAGTTTCCTTCTTGAGCTTACCTCGAGACACAATCAGTTTTATTTTTCACTTTTTTTTTGGTCAATTAATGAATTTGATAGCTGAAAAGTATTGAATCTCTCACAGACATTATATAAGATATACTAGAATGATTGTTGAGCTTAAGCACTTGTTTATTGACTTGATTATTTTTAAAATAGCACGTAAGGCCTATATAGATATTATTGTTACTATTTTGAACAACATTTAATTCTTCCCAGAGGTCTAGTCAAATGAATGGGCTTCATTGACCCTGTAATTTAGAACCATGTTTCACTTATTATTTAACTTATTATCATTTATTACCTACTCTAATAATTCATTACCGTTTATTTCTTGCACTTAAGGAGCATTACACAAAATTATCTGCAACCTAGAAGATATTTATTATTGCAGTAGATTAACGGCAGATTAATGAGTGATGCTCTGTGTTCTCTACAAATGCTGCCAAAATGTAATTTCCTTTTCTTTCAGCCCTTTTTTTTTAATGCCGATTCCAAATTGTGTTTTAGTCTGCGTGTAGCATACAGAATGATCTGGTTTAGAGTTGTGATTGTGAATTTTCGAGGCAAGTGTGTGGGGGGAAGACAGCTGAGGTTTACACGTGGACAGACCACAAACTGTCTGTTTTACTGAGAAATGCCACAGTTATCCAAATACCTCCTTGTAACGTCTTCTTTTCTGTCAAGCAGAACGCGAGCTCTCTCCTTCATCAACTTTTCTAAACACTTTTGTACACTTTGTCTGGGTTTTGACCTGAAATAACAGAGTCACCCTGCTTGGGTTTTTCCTGTCTAACTCAAGTGGTTGAACTTGTATTTAACAGCCTTGCTTGCATTTATTGAAGCTGCAGCATTTTTTTTCTTTACTGCACAGCATGAGGGACAAATAGCTGCCTTTCGGCACATGCGCAACTGTTTTATGAAGATTTACTGCACAAATTTAGGTCATTTTTACTCATGCTTGTTTATTCATGGCACGGCGGACAGTTGCGTCCATATGACATGTAATTTTTTCCTTATTTTACAGTGGTTTTATTAAAACAGTTTTGCTCACATGCCGCTGTAGCCGGTTCATTTGGTTAGCAGGCTGTGGTCTGTTTTCCATTTCCAATACTTATAACAATAGTTAGCATACCAATTGAGTGAAACAGTGTAATTCAGCAGTAAATAATTTCTTTTTTTATGGCCACGATCAGCTGAAATGGGTAATCGGCACACTTGCAGTAAGAGGTGACTGCAGAGTCTTAGTGTTTAATCAAACGTGCATGTCTATAGGTAGATAAGAGAAAACGTAAGGTCATATACGTTTATTACATCATGCATTTATTCAGGCAAACCTTCTAAAGGCTGGGCATTTAGCACACGTTTCATTTTGGGAGTTTTTCTAGCTTGGGTTTTGTTTCTGTAAGCGGATCAGGGCAGATTTATCTCCTGTGCCTGAAATCCACATATTTACCAGCTTATGTTTCATTGAACCCTTAAGTTCCTCCGCTCCAGGTGAAACAGCATTAGTGAGTGAAATGTAACTGGAAAAATAAATATACAATATTATAACATTACCAAATGGCCTCCGGCTTCTTCTGGCTTGGACCAAGATTTTTTTTTTCTTTTCTAAAGGATGTAGGGAAAACTGCTGTGCATGCAAGATTTTTTTTAAAAAATATTTCTTTCTCCCCTCGTTTCTTTAACATTTTCTAGCCTTAAGGTTTTTTTTTTGTGTGCAGTGTAAAACACCTTTATGTAAAGTCTCTTGAATGAATAAACGTCCCTCATTAACACTACGCATCATCATTATAATGTAACGCGGCTATGTTGCAGTCTGAAGGCATTATAGAGCGCGCGCTCTTTCCATTAATTATGTACAGTAATTGATAACAGAAGCGGCGGCCAAGCGCGCACGTGCTGCACACACGCACTTCTAAAGACATCACTAAGCGAGAAAGAATTTTGTCACTAAACTTTTCTTCAGTGTGTGTGTGTGTGTGTGTGTGTGTGTGTGTGTGTGCACGCTGTTCCTCTCCGCAGAAGCGCTCTCGACTGTACGGCTCTGCTTGTGGACTTTCAGAGGCTTCGCATTTTGCGTGTCTGCTTAATAATAATAATAATAATAATAATAATAATAATAAAAGATCGCCTGTGTAATAAAGTCAGAGATGACCGGGTTTTAACAATGCTATGAATAATGGACCGGGATAAAAGCTTTTCTGGACTACGGTGCTGTCGGGATTGCGGGGGATCGGCGCATGATGGAGATTAGGAAATGCCAAAATTCAGATCCGTCTACATCAGTGTTGAGAGGCCAGATCAACTTCCGTATGCGGTGCTGGATGATATCTGAATAAAAAAATGCAGGCAGGGTAAACAAAAGATGCATTAATCTCCATCAATTTTATAGTCCTAACTGCCCTTAATATAATAAATAAAAAAGCACAGTATATGCATGAATTAAACGCATGTAGGCTGTTTCATCTTTTAAACATAAACAGATAGATAGATAGATAGATAGATAGATAGATAGATAGATAGATAGATAGATAGATAGATAGATAGATAGATAGATAAACATTCTGTGCATTCACACCTTTCCAATGTATAATAGCTTGGCATTTGCTTTGGCTCTCAAATAAGGTTGCTCTAATAAGCGGCAAAGGAAATGAGTCATATTTTGATTTCTCACTTCATTAATACCATAAATATTATATTATAATTAATAATATTAACAGTTTCGATTGTTGGATGTAGTTATTACATTTCTTATTTTTGGCTTCAGTTCTGTTTTAAGGCCTTGCTAATAATTTGGATCATTTCTAGTAGTACATGTAAGAATTTGGTGAGTGAACAAAGTCAAAGAAAAAAATAAGCCAAATATTGACCTAAGCAGAAGCTCAACCTGTGTAGGTCACATGTATTTTACATGCAATTAATACCTAGAGTATGAGCATTATTTACAACTTTTGTTGGCTATTTTTGCTGTTCAGTTTTCTTGCACACTATTTTCACTCTTATTTTAAAGAAATCTTTGAAACAGTTTCTGAGCTGGAGATTTTTGGCCATTGAATTTTGGGGAAGTGCTTTATATAATATGTGTAATATTTACTTTCATAAAATGAATCTAGGTTAGAATGTGTTTTTTTTTGCTACTGTACAGTGTTTAAGCACTGAGAAGATGGCCATGTCAGATGAGGTTTACACCACCGAAATAAAATCAGGCTTCAGGAGTCTTCAGGAACATCTCTCATAAAGGCCTAATTACGTGTATAAACTTTTACAGCTGTCCCGGCTTGAAATTATTACACTACAATTGTCCAACCCTGATGCTGTTTAAATTATTTTCAAAGGGTGCAGACTGCTAATGTTCCTGTTCTAAAGAAAGTTCTGAAATTAGCATCACTAAAGCTGTTACACATTGTAAATATTTCCACTAAGGACGCACTTAAATTACAGGTTTGGTCTAATTAAAATAATAATTCACTTTTTCTGAGTCATTTTACGTCTACATATTATACCTATTTGTTGTTTTTTTAGTTATTGATTTTTTTTGTGTGCCTGCGATTCAGTATTGAGCTCTGCCGAACGGTTTATAGAGTCGTTTATTCAGTACCTGGAACAGACGTTGGCCGACGCACGATACACTGTGCTTAAATGGATATTTTTGACTGCGGTAATCCAACTCCTATAGACTTCCTCTGAAAACTACATCTAGTCAAATTGCCAAGGTGAATGTTAAATCCATCTACAGCTTCCCTGCTCGCCCTCTCTCACTTCCCAGGCCTGGAAAATGATTTGAAACAGCTGTTCAGGGGATTAAAATCTGATGAAACCACGGTCTGAACAAACAGAATTGTGGGACATTTTCGAACTAAAGTTGCAAACACATACACACGCATTCAACACTGTTCGCTTGTAAATTCACTAATACGGCTCTGTAAATATCTCGCTTATTCACTCATTCTCTGTTTTTTGGTTCTGCAATGCAGCAGACCAGTGCTTTAATGCAGATTAGGTCCATGTGGCGTTATCACTGGATTAGACAGCATTGCAGTTCCCTAGGTTTTTTTTTTTTGATTGGAACAGCTATTTACATTTGAGCCTTCTTTTTTTTCCAGCAATTCAGTAGAATCTGTTGACTCTTGAAGGAAAACCACAGATATTATTACATAAATAAAGGATATTTAAGATATCTTAAAAACAACAGTAATAGTAATAGAGTTCATAATAATAATAATAGTTTTATAACCATTACTTTCTCTAATACAATGCAAACTGCTGTAATGTAAGGAAATCTACTAGCATTGTCCTGTTTGCCAAAAGCACACAGCATTACACTTTTACGTGAATTGCAGACAGATATAGTAATTGGACTTGAGCACAAATTTGGCAGTACTAAGTTAGGCTCGTTGCTGTAAAGGGACTAATGGATGGCTATAATGTCAGTGGTGCAACGGGACACTGTGTTCCTTTTACTTATTCATTCCTCTCGAGCCCCTGTTGTCTTCTACACCCAATGGCTTCTCCTCCTGCTCGCTTTACGCAGCTTATTAACAACATCTGAGGTGTTCTGGTGCGCTTGGTCTTGGGTTTTACCAGATATTTAAAAAGATGGCTGTTAGTTTGAGTCATTTCATTTAAATAAATCATTTAAATATATATTTGCTGATAGTAAACTGCATACAGACATTTTTTTTAAATGAACATATCTTCATTCTTCATAACATTTACAGAGTTATAAAATATGTCATTTCTACTGGGGAATAAATCCTAAAGACCTTTTGTTGTTTTGCTATCAGGAACTGTGTGGCCTGAATTTGTTAAATGGTGTTGGCTGAAGGGAATTAAAGATCAGGATTAAAGACTATTTAGTGTTTTTCTCTCAAGCTGTATGCAGAGAGGCCGAATCGATCGCTTCTTATTCGCTATCTGCACAGCTGTCCCAGTATCCGTGGAGAATGGATTCCTGCTGCTATTGCCATGGGAGTCTCCAGCCAAGAAGAATAGGAGGATATCCAGTGTGTGTGTGTGTGTGTGTGGTGTGTATATGTGAGTGAGTGTGTGTATCCTCCTCCCTTCCCCTTCGCTCATGTCACTCCTGGCACGGATTAGGCCTTGGCAGAGCCCTGGCAGTGCCCGTAGCTCCACTGTGGCTCTGCGGTTGCTGATATGTTGTGCTGTTGCCATGGTTATGGAACACACACTCGAACACAAGCGCAAATTACATAATTGAGGCTGCATATACATAAGCCACAGAACGTATTTTTTCCCTCTTTTTTGGATGGAAAGCAAGTAAACGATCAGAGCTGATCAGAACCAAGATCTGTGGGAAAACAGTGAAGGCCTCTTGTAACGGCGCAGACCAAATGGCGTCTCGTTGCATCTGTTCGATAAAATGGTAAGGGCCTTCGGTAAAAGTCAGACGAGGCCTCGTACCGTGTTTTTCAATCTGATTAACCTTCGGTATAAATGCTACAGTCTTTTGGGCCTGTTTTTTTTACTGTTTGGTCTGGTTTGTTAGTTTTTTACATTGAGTGAGGAGGCTCTCTCAGGCGGAGGGTGTGGACATTTACACCGGGTGGCTATGCCAGACTTGGCGTTGCTTTGGCGGAGCATCGCTGTGTTGCTAGGCAGTTTTTCCTGCTCTGGCTTCCTGCTCCATTGGTTCGGTCTTTGTCTGCGTAGATCGGTTCGTACACTTTACTAGCAAAATCTGTATACTCAACGTGGTCTGCGAATGCATTCATGGCTTGTTTGGAACATGAACAAATACTCTTTCCAAGGAAAAGTACAGTTTGTACCTTTTATTATAAGACTGTGTATGAATTTGTTGGCAGTAGTAGATGTAGTCACTGTAAATACTTGATGTATATCTGAAACGGACCGATCCTAATATAGCATTATCGCTGTCAGTGACCCAGTGTAAGTGTGAAATCTGTAAAATCTCTCACTCTTTCCCTCCTCATCGTAATAAACTGACTTATTTAGAGCTGTCTGCCCTCATGCATAATGCATTTGCGCACACACACATATACACACATACACACTTGTGCACACTCTCACCACTCACACCTGCATACACTTAAGCACATGGGGCGCAGGTGTGCATTCTTGACTCATCTGTGTCAATCTGGTGGCGATTGGAGACATCACACCTCCCCACACAGCACTGTGTGGGGAGGTGTGTACGAGAGAATTTCACTGAAAGACAGCGGTACTATTGCCAGCGTGTCACGTGTGTGCTTTGGCCTCAGCTGACTTTTAACCCATACGACGAATCACTCTGACCCTTGCAACCTGTCTTCATGTCCAAATGCATTGAATTAGCACGTTTTTCCCAATGCACATGCCTGCATCCGTAATTAGGGATCTGAACCAGCATAGTAACATCAAAGCACTTCACAGCAGCAGTGATTGGTTGTTACCAGAGTTGACACGAGATCTGATTGGTTAGTCCAACATTAAAGCTGGTACACTTATTATACATGTATCCCTGTTTTCACATGTTTGGTAAATAGCGATGAACGTGTGAGTGTTTTGTGTGTGTCCATGAGGTGATAGAACTTTAGAGTTAGCTAAGAAACTCTAATAAGTGCTGTGGACTCCCTGAAGCAAATCTCAGTACGCATTATTAAGCCAGAAAGCCTCTGTGACCATGACAGGAAGTTGTATAATTTTACTTTTCACTCTAAAGTGTTTATCCAGATATCCAGTGAGAGCCATGGAGAGTGATAGAAGAAGAAAGAGGGAGTGTGTGGAGTGTCAGACAGTTTAGGAGCTAAACACATGACAGGAGTTTTTTTTTTCTGTCCTGAAGCCTACGTTCTGTCAGTATAACTGTTATTACAGTGCTTTTTGAAACAGAACCACAACACAAGTCAATAATAAAAGAGTTTTCTATGTGATTTCTGGTTGGTATGGCCTGGCCTCATGGTGCTTGGCCTACATTATAGACGAGAAGACATGGCCTCTTCTCTCATCCTTAGCCTTTCTCTTCTTCTCGTGCAAGCAGGAAGTTGGTCCAGAGCCAGCGGTGGAAATCTATACTCTGTTGCATAATATAGCATATCTTTACCTAACATGAACCTAGCGGAGACTCGGCAGCTGTGAGCAAACAGAGAGAGAGAGAGAGAGAGAGAGAGAGAACAAGGGAGGGTGTGTGTGTGTGTGTGTGTGTGTGTGAGAGAGATTCCTGTGAGTGTTTGCTGGCTATGGTTTCAGGCCACAGGCTGTAGGCCTTTTTCAGACAGGCCCAGTGTAGTGTGACACATTGCAGGGCAGAGATCGCTTTCTGTCTCTTACTGTTCAATAGTTCAGCAGCTGGGACAAACATTCTCATTCTTCAATATTTTCAGCAATTGTATGCAAGAAAAATACACAGGGGTGCACATACTTTCCTTGCATTAATACTTGTGTATTCCAGTATAAATAAAACTTGACATATTTATATTTAGGGGACTGACAGTTTATTAGACGACCACTAGATAGTCCAGTTTGCTGTCCAGTCCTTTCAGCGGGTAAGATTTTGTAATATTATTAAAAGTACAGGCGAGCTAGTTAATTGCATTAGTACAGAGGGTCAGGAAACGAGCAAGAACATGAGTTACTGAATGAGTTACATGAGTTACTATTTTCTCAATATGTTTCAATTGCAAGGTGGTATATTCTACTAGGAGAGTTAGATGTCTGCGTAGTGCTTGCACAAACCTGTGTATTTCTGCCTCTGAGCACTCATTATGTCATCCCTGCACACTAATTAACCCACCTACTAAAAATCCTGTACTGTCAGCTAGACTGTGCCTCGTGTAGTGCAGCGATCTGGTCTAGATTACTTCAGTCAAAGATTTGTGGCAAATAAATAAACATTTCTTCCTGATTGAGTTTTTAATAAGGTTCATCTAGCACAGTGAAGACGTTTCAGAGACGGAGCTGGCTTCCAGCAAATGGAGGCAAACGTAAATCATATGGGTGTCACATTGTTGATGGAATGGATGGAAACAAAACTGCAGATGTATTTTTAGTAAAGCTATTTCTATTTTTTTAAGTATGCTTTCAAACTGCTATGTCAATGTCATGACATATTTAATTTACCATTTCTGTCAGTTGTATATGTGACATACATCAAGATGGTATATTGAGGTTGAGTATATCTCTTTGTGGAGTTTTGCATGTTCTTCCTGTGTTTTCTTCTATCTCCTAAAGGACTGGGAACTCTAAAATGCCCCTGGCGTAAATGTGTGGGATAAGCTGTGGTCCAACAACAAGGATAATGTGCTTTCAGATGACTGTCTAAAAAATAAACGAATGACCCTTTCACCCATTTTGTTTTAAAATGTCAGTGAACGAAAGTTAAGGTGTAATTTCTTTTAGTATTCTCTGCAGACATTTTATAAAATAGCGTTGTAGAGCTTACACACACAGCGCAGTAATGCAGAGTGACATTAATCATATGCAAAAAAGTCCAAATAACAAACATGAACAAGCCATAAGGTGTCTGTTCTTATATTTTCTCATATTTGTTTTTGAAAGACATTTTTTCAGAATTTCCTGTAAGTAGGAAGCACACCAGCAGAGGTCACTGAGTCAGACTGGTGTCTCGAAGTAATTGTGCTTTTATTCTTCAGTCAAAGGTTTAAACCCCCGGCTAACATAGAGATATGTCCTCATAAAATGATCATATAAAAAGTACACGATTTATTCCGATTGGATTTAAAGTTACATCCGCTGTATTGCCTTGTGTTCAGTAAAATGGAGGGAACGTGGCTTCAGGAAGCAGCTGGGTGTGTGTTTGTCCTTAGGTTTACATGCCAGGACAGTAATGCTAATTTAAGACTCCTCCAGGCTCTCCCTTTTTGGTACTGACAGCAAATTTTGAGACAGAGTGGATTTCTTACAGCTCATTGAGCAGATGAGACTGCAGCCTTCGGTGATTAAATAGGGCCACAGAATCGTTTATGCAGATTTGTTATTAGTCGCATCGTAAAACTTCTGCCTCTCTCGCACCTTACTTTGGGTTTGGCGCCTTTTGCAGCCTCTCGCTCTTTCCATCTCTGCTTCTGTCTCTCACCCCTCAGTCCAGCTGCAGAGGGCCTGACGTGCCAGAAGAATATGTCTCGAATAGGAGCCATATGTGAGCTGAGAAAACGCACCCAGCACAGGAACAAGCGGGCTTTCATAGAGCCTCTTTTAAACCTCAACCAGGAGAGCAAGTGTAGCAGTGACTGCTAGCTTCAATATCTAGCTTTCTTCAGTCCTGCTTAAAGAAACATAAAAAAACAAAACTTTAATCAGTTTATCTGTGCAAAGTATGTATAGAAAAAACCATCATCTGTGCTGTTGGGTTGTTCATTTTTGGTCCCATTTTGCAACAGTTGCCTTTTTAAAATCTTTTTACATTCATTTATCATGTGTTCCACCTTTAACATCTGCGAATGTATACATATATTAAGGGGATCTATTTGCAGAAGGATTTTTTTCTTCCGCAAAGCTATTTGCATTCTCCTCTTTCTTTGCCCTGGAAGTGCAACATGATTAAAGCAGCCGATACAGGCGTATTGTATTTCCCTCAAGACTGGGAGGAATGTGAATGTATCATAACCATATTACACCAGTTAGAAGACGCTCATCGTGCCAAGATCAGGGCAATGTAGATATGTACGCATAAACGAGACTCTCAGTCTGTCCTCTCTTCTTTTCTCTCCCAAAGCCGAATCAAGAAGTGGTGCCTATGTCCAGAAAAAAGAGATGCCTCCTGCCTTAAAATACATTTGTTGTGAGTGAGGCATGTCGCTAGTGGGACTTTGGCTGGTACAATCCCTCCACTGTTAAAACAATGATGTGGTTGTGCTCCATAACCCAATTACGTCTCTCCAGAGCAAGAGAGAGACTCTTCTAGCAAATCCCATAGTTACCAATCCTGATCTGAGAGCTTAAAGTAAAAGACCTTATTCATTTCCTTTCTGCGATGCCCACCAAACCTGTGCTTCATGCCACAGAGCTACATAATTGCAGGATGAAAATACAAGTGCACAGAGATTCAAAAGAAAATATATTGCCTGGTATTTTTCCAATTTTTAACCATCCTGTTTCTAGTAGCTTGTTCACTCTATAGCCTCAGGTCCCTGTTCATTCCTGACAGCTGCAGAACCCAATGTGGTCTTCTCCTGTCGTATCCTGTCTACTCATCCTCCTTTGACGTGTTCTGCGTTTTGATGCTTTTCAGCTCACCGTAGTTGTAAAGAGTGTCTCTTTGAGTGACCCTTGTGAGCTTAAACCGGTCAGACCATTCTCCTCCTACTGTTCTGTGTAAATTCTAGAGACTGTTGTGTAAAAATCCCAGCAGTTTCTTTTCTCAAACCAGCCCATCTGGCACCAAGAACCATAACATGGTGAAAGTCACTGAGGTTAAATTAATTAGCTCATTCTGATGTTTGATGTGACCAGTGACTGAAGATGTGTCTGTTGTTGTCATATGATTGGATAATTGCACGAATGAGCAGGGGTACAGGTGTTCCTATTAAAGTGGCTAATGAGTTTCTGTAGATACAGAGAGAAAGAGAGAGAGAGAGAGAGAAACACCTGTTTGGAATGGCAGGCTGAAGTACAGCGTGTTTGTGGCATTTGGAGCGTTAATTCTGTGTGCTTTTCCATTTATTAAATTTTTGTGTAAAATGAACACCCCCTGCTAATGCTTTTGGGGGCCTCCAACTGCCAAATTGGGCCCTGTTGAGAAAGGGGGCGTGTCTCTATGCTTCCTTCCAGCCAATGAAGTCTTTCAGTTTGAAGCCATCTCATTCGCATGCTGTGTCCCCACTGGCTACGGGTGTCTAAGTATCGCCATGGGGACAGTTCAGACCCCGGATTGGCTGTTGCCGTGTTTTTGTTTACCCCTCCTGCTGCTGTCTGTCGTCAGCTCTCTGGTTTCCTGCTGCTGGGAGGTCGCAGCATCTTTATTAATTCAACATGAGGAAGTTTGCTCAGGAAGAGGGGAAAGGGATGTGGGCAGTCATATTTACCGATAGGAAAAGGGTGTACTAGAGGACTGCGTACGTCAAACACCTTTAAATATTCTAGTGCTGAGCAGGAAATATTTCTTCTTAGGTCTCCTGGGTAACTTTATTATACGCTTGTTTGTGTCAAGTTAAAACTTCTTCTCTAATAAAATGCATTTCTGTTCACAACCCAAAATGACTGGAATAGCGGCTAAGTTATTAGTACATTGTTGGTGTTAAGACATTGTCAGTTAAAAGAAACAGTCTATCTATCTATCTATCTATCTATCTATCTATCTATCTATCTATCTATCTATCTATCTATCTATCTATCTATCTATCTATCTATCTATCAGCAGCTTTTTACATTAACCATTAGACTTGGCTTCCTCTCTGCTTATGATATCAAGTGAAAATATTTTGAATAAAGAAAAAGTCATCTAATGTTTCCTCATTGAGATCGTTATATAAATAATGCAAGACCATTTAAGCCTATCTCTAGGCTTATATTCTGGGCCATATTTCCTGGTTGCATGCTTATTCTGTTGGCAGATCATTTAGCTCCTAGATAAATGCTTAAAAAAGCACAATTATCTGCCAAAAGAATAATAATATTATTATTAAGAAAAAAAGGAAGATCTTAGAAGAACTTCTAAGCTTAAAAAGTAGATCTAATATTTGTTTAAAATATTAGTTGAATTTGCACATATTAAGAGTTTTAATGGCTTTTTTTTAGTGTAGAAGAGAGATGCAGCAGCACTTTAGTCATTTAGTCTCTCTAGCTCTCTCGGCTGCTTATCTCTACACTCTGACTCAAGCAGGTAAAGTTCCAACACCTTAGCTTTCGTATTAATGCTGCCATCAGCACTGATGTGGATCTGCGGAGTTCTGGCTAGCTGAAGTGCTTCTGGAGTTTTCAGCGTTCTCCACAACTTTGTTTTTCACATTAACGTGGCATTGTAGGTCGGTTGAGTGAAAGTAAAAAAGTTTTTAGGATCTAACAGTGAAACTTAATTAATTACACTTCTGTTTAATACCGCTGAAAGTTTTCTCTCATTCAGTGTGACTGCACTAGCAATGTTACCATGTGACATCAACCCAGTAGTCCACTACATTCATAACAAAAACACTGATGAACTGCTAAGCACTAAATATTTTAATATATATATATATATATATATATATATATATATATATATATATATATATGTAATGTGATTAAGCCTGGAGTTTTTCTTAAGGTTTTCAATCTTTCTTTCACGCTTTCTTTGTCTAGAACTTGTTAATTGAGACACAGAAATGTTTGTCAGTAAATCTTTCCTCTAAAGAATTGCGGGTCACCCCAGAGAGGACGCTGACCCCTATAGGTCTGGGCTATGGAGCAATGCTTTTTAAGTCGCCCAGACATGCCATACACACACACACACACTCTCTTTTTACTCTGTTGCCAAGACCAAGTCTGGACACACCTGTAGGCTCTTTACTTTTGTGTGTCTTTACTTGCTCCTCAGTGACACCCTACCAAAGAGAAGACATTCTCAGACCTGACAGCCTGATATCTAAGGGTTTTTTTTTTTAGCTGGGCATGACAATGTAGGGAATGAAAAGAGAGAATGAAAGACAAGAAGAAGAGTCACTAAGAAAAAGCAAGAGAGTGAGTGCGAGGATAAAGAGGATCAGTAATGGTGGTGAGTGCTTGGGGATGGTGATGAAGAGTGACAATGAAAGGGTGCAAGAAGAACAAGAGAAAGAAAGCGCGTGAGAGAGGAGGAGACAGGCAGGGTTGTGAGTTTGAGGCTGGCGCTGAAGCATTTGCATAAAGGGCAGGGCAGAGTGCCCAGCGGTGGAAAGGGTTGGCACCGCGCCTCACAGACTGGCAGAGGGGGCCGACCGAAGAGAGAAAAATAGTAGAGCAGGAGAATGACAGAGAAGCAGTGAGGAGGAGGAGGGGGATTTAGTCAATAGTACTTCCCTTGTTCTGCGAGAGGAGGGCCCGGCTGCGTTGGCACTGGCGATGGGGAAATCTCTTGTTTGTGTGCTAGATTGCCCCTTTATTTCTTTGATTGCGGAGCATTCAGCGTTCGGCAAATGCCCTGTTTGTGTGAACCTGCGTGGTCCCACAGTTTAGGAGTTTAGCAGTACGACACTGTTGTCATGCAATCAGCATGGTCTCACACTTTTGTGACATTTGTTACAATTTGCGTGGCTCAATTTATTAAAAAAAAAAAATTATGATGAGTATGATGGTTTGATTTCGGGTGGGGTTAAAACTTCTGTACCCTCAACATTTGACTTTCATGAAACTCTAAAATGTAATTCCATTACTTGAGTATCTCAATTAATGTTTGTTAGATGGCCCTATGGAGGGAAACAGATTGAGCTGGTAGAAATATAAACTCTAGGAACTCTAGGGCTTTGCTGAAAAACCGTTGTGACCTGACGCATTTCCATTATTCGATGTAGAAAAAAATACTGAGAAATAATTAATATTGTTAAAACGTTCGATATCCTTCAAAGAAACAGCTTCTTTTATGCTTGCGCTTCCTAACAAGGACCACATATTCCCGTTACAAAGTCCGCTCTGCTCTTTCTCTTGTTCTGCAAGAGGCCTCTTCCGAGTCATGACGTGATGTCAAAGAGTGCATCTTAAAAACAGCATTAAAAAAAAAGGAATATGTTTTTTTACTCCTTTTCATCTTCACATCTGCTGCCCAGATTCTCCCAGCTATAAGGAAAAGGCTTGAATCCTCTACGTAAACTTTCTCTTCTTCTCCTTTCCACCTTTCTTCAGGTATTCGGCGGTCAGACCGATCCCGTATCCTCAGACTGGAGCTCACGTGTGCGGCTAATCAGTTTGGCAGAAGTTTTTTTACTTGCGAAAAGCATTTACTCCTTCAGTTACAGGCTGGACGTGCTACTGCATTACCCATCATGTGAAGCACTCATTATTCTACACCAAAGAGGAGAACTCGGTGGTGGTGGTGGTGGTGTTGGGGGGGGGGGGGGTAATCCAGGGTATGATTGGTTAAGGTTAGAAGGTCTAAGAGCAGTTTATACATGATGTGGATTGCCCTTTGTCCATTCAGAGCCAGAGTGCTGCAAGCCTGGAGTAGTCAGATGATGTCAGAGCTCGGCTGACTGAGAGGAACACTGGCGGTCAGTGTCATAGGAGCCTAGTCTATTTGTTTGATGTGATACTTTGTTTGTTCCCTTCAACCAGTGTGGCTTCTTCTTTCTTTCTTTCTTTCTTTCTTTCTTTCTTTCTTTCTTTCTTTCTTTCTTTCTTTTTTGTTTTTAACATTATATGAATTCAGAATTTATAACAAAGACCCCTTTGTATACAATCAAAGTGTTGCGTTTTTTGGATTTTTTTTTTTTCAGGCATGTCAAAGTAGCATGTTCATGCGTGAATAAAAACCCACGATTTGTGCCGACATGCTGAGCTAATTGCGTTTTCAAAGGTTTTCTCTCCTCACCAGCATTCTCTATAGGCCTGACAATGCTAAGCCTCGGCTTGAATCTCAATGAACACGAAAATCAGAGTGGTGCCAGCCGCGCGCATCGGCCCATGCAGATAACTTTGTGGTATGTTGAAATCAGACCCAAGTTAAGTAGGCTCGAGATTTCAGATAATGCTACAATAACAATGCTATCGGCACATCAAAGCAACTCAACCAGAAGAGGAATAATAAACAGCCAGTAAATTTGACCATGGGAGATTTCGATCATTTCTTTGCCCATTAAACTGTGATCTGTTACTCATCACGCTTCAAAAATGTTTTACTAACTGCAGTTATTGATGTATCTGTGTATTAGGTTCAGAAAAACAGACGAATCCATTTACATAATTATCCCAGTTCATATATTTTTAAACTTGTAATTTCCTGATTTTATCTGTAATTAACAATATATCTCCTTCTCATTTCTCATCTAAAGAAAAAAAAGACTATTTAGTCCAGACAGACTATTAAAAGAATTAAAAGACAGTGAGAAATTAGTCCATCAATATTCCATTGTTGCAGTAATAAGTACTAAAGCACATTGTCTTATTTTCATATGTATTTCCTGAACCTAAAGGTTTTACACTGCAATCCCAAATGTTCCCAATGCAACATTTTCTCACCTTCTGTTATGTGAGAATGAAGAGAAAACACTAATGCTGTATATTTCAGCAGAAATGTTATGTTAATGATGTTTGTAGAGAGTAAGAACTGAATGGATCTCTATGAAAAAAAAACCATGGAAGAATAATTAGAATAGTTTGTTAAAAAATAAAATTTTCTTTCGTCTGTAGCATGCTTAGCTGTGCCAAAATTTTCAGCATGTTTCTGTGTACTTAGAAATAAACAGAAGGTTCTTGGTGGTTGTTGTTTTTTGTTATTCGTACAGGGAATGTGTTGAAATGATTGTTGGTTGTAATTACTCACACACTACAGATGCAATCAATAGACACTACCTTTAAACTCTCTAATGTTCCTTTAAAGTGTTTTTGGATGATGTCGGGGAATCTTATAAACGCCGTCCCTGATAATGCGGTGGTGGCAGTGGGATTGGAATGTGCTGTACATGCCCGTTGGGATGCAGCGCGATGCCACGCTGCGCCTTCGCTCCCTCCACGGCCACAAATTGCTTGCAGATATTTCACACGTAGTAACGCGCCGATTTGTAAACTGGGATAATTACAAACCACGCCAAGCACCGCTTCAAAGATCTTTTCGCATCACTGCCTGGCCCGTGATCAGTGCGTGTGTGTGAAATTTTTTTGTTTTTGTTGTTTTTTTGTTTTTTTTTCTGTGGCGAAGTTCTCGTTTGTTCTTTATTATTCCTTGTGTGGTCTTAAATAATGAGCTAGTGCAAGGGTAATGAGTAGATTGATTACCGAAAGGACTTTTACAAGGTTTCTCTAGTATTTTAGTACAGAAGCAAGAACACAGTCAGGGAAAAGGGGTACAAAGGCTTGAAATGAAGTGTGGGGACTCTCAAGGGGTGCATCTTTTGTATTCTTAGTTAAAGGAATAGAATTGTAGAGCATAATTAATTAATGCATATAAATAGACTCATGGGACATGGAATAGAGTTTTTGCTTTGTGTGTTAGGATCAAAGTCCCTGCAGTGACACTGACCCTAAACAGAACGAGATGTACACAAGAACCTTCATTGGACACAGATAGTGAGACAGATATGAGATATAGTTTGTTTTCATTTGATACCCAGATTTCCCTGCGCTGCCTGCCACTCAGGTATTTGGAGTTGAACTGATACTTGGACGGTTTGTTTGCTTTACAAAGGAAGAGACTGTGCCGTGATAGACACACTGATAAGATGGAAAGTGAGACTATCACGTTAGTGCAGGTGTTGGAGAATGGATGCACTGGATGGCACTAAAGCAGATAAAAGATTGAGCGTTTGGACGCTTGAGATGTGTGTGAAACACGGCTGCTGCATGGCTTCGTCCTCCTCGACACTATCTTTTATCGAGTGTTATGAGTCATCTTGGTGTGTCTATGGAGAAAGCAAAACAGACCAGCAGCAGAATGTTAGAAAAGGACGTGCAGACATGTCTATTACCTGTGCCAGCGCGTGCAAACACACATACACACACACACACACTTTGACACACCTGCTCCTTGGCTAACACCTTTGCATAAGTGTAATCACACAGTTTCTTTTTCTGAGTGTGAAAGCCAGTGTGTGTGTGATTGTGTGTGTGTGTGTGTGGACAGAAGCGTGTTCCAGTGTGTCAAACTCTCTGACACGGAGAAGATGACCGTGCGTGGCTTTGCTCTGCTGTCTTTTTTGTAGTGGTGTGCTCTCCGTGCTGGCACGCTGACATGTCTGGGCTGGCATCCCCATGCCACCATGAGCTAGCACATGACTCTTGCACACACACCCTTCTCTCAGTCTGCTGTCTCACTATTTCTGGCTTTTCCTTGCAAAACAATCATCCGCGTGGCTACAGATATTTCGGAGAGCGTATTTTATTCTCTGAGTTTTGGCCACAATCTGTACCTTCACGTGCAACCAAATGATCAGGTAGTAACGGGATTGAGAACTCAGTCAGGGTGAAAAGCCATCATGTAAACCCAGCTGGATCTGAGAGACATTTCGAACAGAATAAAAGGGGGGGAGGTGTAGATCTGAAATAATCCGGTAAACAGGAAAAAAAATTGCCATGTAAACGCTCAAATCTGACTGTTTTTAATCAGGTTCAAAAATACTTAGCAGTGTGGCAGCGCATATGATTATTCACGTCTTTGTGTTTAATATTTTAAATATGGTGTCCATTAGAAAGAACTATTTATTGCAGGAGACAAAATATGATATTTATCGCACATCTAAATGAATATATGAATATGTTTAGGACGGATGTAAACATACGTAATGGATCACTGAACAAGAAGCATTTGTAAAAACACCTTTAAAAGTAGAGAAACTTTAAAACTATCGATTTTTAAAAAGACCCAGTTTGTGTTTGTGTATGTTTGTGTGTGTTGTGGCTGACGTTCGGTTGCAGAACTAATGGCTGAAGCTCAGATTACAGACGTTGTGGTCTGTAACTTATCTGAAAACAGTTGCATTTTAATATAACTTTGGTTTATTATTACACCCTAGTGTTATCGCCACCTACTGGGTTGGCATACTTTATTTATTTATTGAGATACAAACCTTGTCTTTTTAAATATCCCTATACATGCGGTTTCTGGCACAGACTCTCGCTGTGTGATTGTGAGGTCAGAGAGCAAAGTTAGAATCCGCAGGAGGTCAGGGTCACAGTCAGGGACACACAGCAGGCCGCCCCGAACCCGAATCGTCCCATGCAGCGATGCAGGAAAACCAGAAGCAGGTCAGAGCATCTTCAGCTAGAACATGTACATGATGATGAAGCATTATTCCAAATTTTATCTGAAAATCTAAATCTAAAATGCGTCTTAGTTTACTTGCTAGCCCATAGGTGTAAACATCAAATTTTCCACAACAAAGTCTAAGACAGGACTTGCACAAAGACACAAAGTTCTTATGCCATTCTCAACAGCCATCTTTTGTTCCTGTTGCTGGAAACAGTGCGACTCCATCAGTCCACACTAATAAATTCACATGCAGCACGGCTTCTGTGTTGTCATTTTTAATGATGTGCTTCATAAATACGGGTGCGTACATTCTTTCTCTCAAGCCAGTGAGTTTTAGTTCTGCCAATATTTTTTGCAGTAATCTCCGTAGGCCTTCCAGCAGGACAAATTTCAGTTTTGCTCCAGCAGCTTTTCCATTAACAAACCTCACCAGTCTCTTGGGTTTGGGTGGAGCGCCGATCTGTATCAAATTAGCCTCCGATATATGTAAGGATGCAAGTTTTTAAAACCAAAATTTATTGCTGCGTGCTTTGTCATTAGCTCACCCTTTTGACAAAATAGACATTATTCAGCGTTCATTTGAAATGCAGTAAATTAACGCACTGCAGTTTTATAGTTCTTACTTGGGGAGCAAGGTCTTTGTGTAAAAAAAAAAAAAAAAAAACATTGTGGAAATGTGGAAAACATTTAAATTAGTTTTTTTTTTCTTTCATGGAGTGTTTGTCTGCTTGCTGATGAGAACCAGCCTGCGTTTAGGTTTTCAACCGCACGGTGCTTTAGTTTTGTTGTTCTTCAGTAAACGTTGCCAGAGAAAAATATAAGTTAGCAATGGAGCTTTTTCGTCTTTTTTGATAAATGGCTTTCATGATATTAATGCGGTGTGTGTCCGCATGGAGCGCGGGAAGAGTGAAGCGCTCTTGAAATCTTTAATCCCTCAAGGGAATCCGACGCAGAGCGGCCTTTCCAAACGCAGAGGTTTTTCCGAAAGAGACTGATCCAGACCGGAGCGAGCGACTATAACACATACGACGTTTAGTAAATTAAAACCATGTAATTGATTCAGATAAATTGATGCTCAAATGCAAGACCTTTGACCTGGACACACAACATTACGCCATTAAATTATGCTTGTTTCAGGGAATGGAAAGGAAAAAAAAAAAGCAATCACACGAGGATGCATAGTTGAACTGACCTAGATATGCATTTTGATAAATCCTGTTTGAATTTTAATATAGGTCATATGAAGATCCTAGCACAACTTATGCCAAATAAACACTGTACTGCATTAATGAGCTATGTAGCCTAAAGTCAAGGAATACTGTGATAAGTGTATAGATTTATGCCTAATTATGTTTCTCCATACTCAAACTCAGGTAATGTGCCAATAAGCCTTTTGACCACTCAGAATATGATTACTGGGACACAGCAAAGTCCAACGATACAAACACAGGGCTTGATATTTCTCTGAGTTGAGCCTAGACTACATGAAAAATGGACTTTTATTCAACTCGTGTAAGGCTTTCCCCTAAAAAAAGATAAAAAGATCTACAAACAAATAAAAAGAAGAAGAAATGAAATAGTTTATTGTTATGAGCGACACCTTATTGTGTAATTTATGCTTTACAGGTTCATCCTGTCCAATGTTCCGAAATTTAAAAAGCGCTTTAGGATTTCACGCTACAGGAAACAGCATAACCTTTTACGTATTCCTGGACCTTCTTAGTGTATTTTAGTTAAATTCTCTCAGCCAGAAAGACCTCTCTGTTTTTGCATAAAGAGTTAATTTGGTTCTTGGCTCTCAGTCGTCTAACTGTGTTTAGGCCTCCGCACCAAGAACCGGGACAAAGCAAGAGAACAAAGCTGTTTCAGCTTCCTCTAAAATAGAGCAGCTCCTCATTAGTAGCATGCATGTGCCTCGTTTATTTATTCATTAATTAATATTTATTTATTATTTCGTTTATTAAAAATTCTTTATAATATGGACATTTTATGACTAAGGAATTTTTTTTTTTTGAGTACTTTTTTCTAGTATTTATTTTCACAGTGTTTATTTTTCAGAGTCAGTTTTTGCGATCAGCTTTGTAGCATGCTTTTGATAATCCAGGTAAAGTTATGTGGCTGTTCATGCAAATGTAAAGTTTTGCATGAGTAAAACAGGTGAGAGAGATAACAAATGGCCTATTATTATTTGCCCTTATTATGTCGTTTGATTTAACAGTGGTTAAAAAAACGTTTTAGATATGCTGATTTTTTTGTGTGTGTATCTTAGACACTTTTTTAAAAACTTAAATATATATGTTGTGTTTTGTGTCTTAATCCAAATACACCGACAAACCGTTGCAATTTCTCAACTGAGACTTATTTATTATACATTCACATTTATATTCAGCAGTAATATTTTTGATAAATCTCTTGCATTTTTTTTTAATATATCGAATGATAGATATAGAGTACAGGGACTTTATCAGTAGTATGGGTTAAAGAGAGATTATTTGCAAGCGTTATCTCTTTCCATTTTTCTCTGTGCATATGGATTTTAAACATTTTATGCCAGGAAAATATATTAGCTAATGAGTTTGGCCACACGAGAGATTTTTTTTTTTTTTTTTTTATTCGCAGGCTGTGAAATTACACACTTCCATTATTCAGAATTCATGCTCGGGAGCTAAACACGTTTTTTTTTCCCGGGCCAAGTTGTAATTTAGCTGCATTTATTTGTAGGTGTTTGGGTGTATTTCTGTTCTTATTAATTGGAACCGGATTTTTACCAACGGCGACAAAATAACACAAATGCTCGGTCAGCGTCGGATGCCAAGCCGCGTTTCCAGCTCGTTCATTTCCATGCGGAAGCTGGCAGACACTTGCGAGATGGTGTCTTGTCTCTTTTTTAAGCATTAATATTGTAAGTGCAGGGTAAGGAGGAAAAACACACACGCATGCACACGCTCGGCCTGTTTAATTGAGTTGGCAGAGGACCCGAGGTCTTCATCCTCGGCGGCCAAGCTGACGGACCAGACACGACACTTGACGCGTAGATAACAGATAAGATCGCTTGATGCTATGTGATGACAATTCAGTAACATTCTGGGAATGTATTTCATTTTCTGTAGTGATCAATGGGCCTGGATATGAGATATGACTAGAGTTTAGAGCTGGGTAGTTGACATGTTATCCAGGCCTTTATAACAAAACAAAACAAAAACATATAATGCTAGTTTCTACCTGAAATCTAGCTATCATCATTTTGTATCTACTTACCTACATATCACAGTAAATGCTCAGCTGTCTTTTCTTCAGGAATGACATCTATATTATTTTCTGCACTAACCTTTCATTTAAAATTCTTCCCCTGGTCCAACCTACCTGAAGAGTTACCTTTTAATATGTAACTATTATTAACAGCTAACAAATAGCTTATGGCTGTTAAGCGAATCTGAGATGCTTCTGATTGTTTATAATGGTACTTCATGTTAACGCTTCAGACTTTGGACAGTTGAGACACGTCTGTTTTCATATCGAAGCAGAGAATAAACACAAACTTTCTTTCCAGCCGACTTTAAACAAGCCGTCAAGTCAGTTCTCGGACCGGAGAGGGTAAATAAAATTAAAATTCTTGGAAGTCTGTGAAATCTTTCCATTTTTAACTTGATAAGGTTAGATAAACCACAACAGTGGATCTGCTGTAGAAGCTGGCTTAATTCATGTTTAGAAAACATGTTTATCGGTTCTTCTACAGTACTGGGTTCATTCCACTGATATACTTTACTGATCCTGTGAATGGTGCAGAAATGGACTTTTATATTTACTCCATTAGAATTGTGAGTGTCAATTTCCTCGCCTGCTTTTGACAGACTCCTTGACGCGAGCCGCAAGCTCCAGCAGCATCCCTGCAGCCGTAAATAGTGTGAGTGAGGCTTGTAAGTGGTAGTAAGTCAAAATATTACAGTTATTTAGTGTAGACTAACTTACCTATGGATGTAGTGCAAGTTGTTCATAAATGTACAAAGACTTGTAACTGCATAATAAATAGCAAAATATTTTTGATTAGCCATGGAAGTGTTTTGCCTCAGTACATCAAAATCAAGAATATGTTTGTCCACGACTGATACACACTCCAAGAAAAACAAGATTCTCCATCTGAAGCTAGGTTTTAAATTGGCGTCCACTGTTTACGTCCAATTATAGATGGTGTGAGCTCAAGCTCTACCGGAGGAAGTCATTAAAGACTGTATTTCACACACAAAGCGGATTGTTTGTTTTACATATGGGCTTTTTCCTGCATCTGAACCAACTGACATTCATAAACAAATGCACCTCACTTCAGGTTGGGCTTCAATTAGCATCTTACAAAAGAGCTCAAGCAGGTGCTGTTTTTGACACATTGAATCCTGTTTGAAAGAGATCATAGTCATGAAGAGGTTTAAGGTAAATAAGAGGCATGTTTGCGTTGTGACAGGTGGATTTGTATAGCCACTATTATCACCACACTCTTCAGCTGGTGCCGTGTATGGCCTGTTTGATTTAATGCCTATTTGCATGTGTATGATAGTCTGGCACCGCATGTCCAAGTTGTGGTTACGTTCAAATCCGTAGGCAGAAAATGTCTACTGGCAGCAACCGTAACCAGCGTAATATCGGAGCGGAGCCCAGTCTATATAGGCTATATATTTTAGTCTCAGTTGCACATTTCTTCAATTTCAGATCACATTAATTCTCGTCTCTGCCCGTGCATGTTTCCAGGCTTATATAGAAAAGCCATTCGTTTGTGGGTCTTTGTTTGTTCTTGCTCCCAAGTCATTCAGTTGCAACACAGTCTGTAAATTCAGGACAGAAAAGCTTATGGCTCACATCGTCTGTTAGACATTTGACTGAGCTCATCTGCCATATGTGATTTGGACCACTATGAGCAGCGGTTATGAAGAAAAAAACTATGTCTTTATATCAAAGTGAGATATTTAATGCCTGTTTGGAATATAATAAGGGAGTAAAGGAGAAAAAAAATGTCTCGAATCGGAAAATCGTTCCGACAGGATCCAATGCGGCCGCATCGGTTTACAAGCGAGAAGGGAAATGATCAGAATTGAATTGCCATCAAAAAAGTGATGCAGATCACAGTTGATGAACAGGTGAGAGAGAGAGAGAGAGAGAGAGAGAGAGAGAGAGAGCATCATAGCACCAAGTTAAAAGTTTGCAAGTAAATCACTTTCAACAAAAAGCTTAGCAAGGAATCTTAACAAAACTCAAACGTAACTGAACTGAATCATATCGAACCAGAAATGAATCAAATCAAACAGACGCTGAATCGAATCGGATCGGATCACTAGTGAATCGAACCGTAACGATTTGTCACTTATTTAAAAGTATACTTTTTGTGTCACAAAAAAAGCAGGCAATAGACTCCATTAGATTATAATGTTATTAAATAATCATAATATACATTATTATATAATGTTTTAATGATTAGATATTTTAATTATAATTCACAGTGTAATTCTAGTCTGTAGTATTGTTGCTGAATGGGAACGCACCGTTACACACAGCATCCGAAAATCCCCAGCTGATGGATATGTTGAGTGGGTCAGATAGTTAGTGTGCCCTCCTGTCCCCGAATCCGTCTAATAAAGCTCCCGGGGTTCGGCGCTAAGACGCGTGAGAGCGGCATGTGTTTGTTTCTTAATCGGACATGCACACATCAGTATTTGGTGAAATGGGGAGGCGTGTTGCTCTCTCATGGCTTTGTTTCGAGGTGCTAAATCCAGGAGCAGCTGCCGGCTGCTGGGTCCGTTGGGATTTTGGTGGGCGCTCTGTGCTCTCTCTCCCGTCACCCTGTGCCAAGGAGGCATTACGCAAGTGGCGAAAAGAAAAAAGGGGGTTTGGGGGGGTTGTGGTGGGGGGGTTGAAGCTCAGCGCAGACGTGACGATGACTGCTACGACTCAGTGAAAGTGGCCAGATCGCTGTCTGTAGAGTGTATGTTCAACTCTGTGGCATATAGGAAGTGTTCAGATTGGCAGATTGTGTGCCATCGGACTGGACTACACTCTGTCGTGTGCTCCTTTTCTCCCTCCCTTCGTCTCTTTCTCCCTCACTCACTCTCTCTCTCTCTCTCTCTCTCTCTCTCTTGCTGCCCTCTTCTCTTTTTCCCTCCCTTTCAACTCCTGAAGCGAACGCATTGGCTGGGCTACAGACATCTCGTTGCCAAATAGGTGGGCCCTACTCATTTTGGCAAAGACTCAGGCAATGGTTAGGGAAAGAACACGTATAGGACGAGAGAGAGAGAGAGAGAGAGAGAGAGAGAGAGAGAGAGAGAGAGCGTGATCGAGTGTTGGAGAGAAAGAGAGGGAAAAAAAGAAGCAGCACTTGGGTTTGCCAGCGGTCGTATGAGCTCGTCCAACATTGAATCGCCTCTCTTTTTTTTTCCTCCCCATATTCTGCGCTTTGCTCTTGCCAGCTCCCCCCTTCTTCTTTGCAGGAGTGTGTACGTATGTGTGAGGGATTGAGCGTATGTGTGTGTGTGTATATGTGTGTATGTGTGTGTATGTGTGATTCTTTTTTTTCATGTGTTCTGCTGGACTCAAAGATCTAAGCAAACACCATCACCAATTACGCCGTGCCAAGGATTTTTTTTTTTTTTTGTCTGGCTTAATTTTTTTGTAATTTTCAAACTTGTGAACGGAGTGTTTATTTTGAGCGTGACTTTTCCAGTTGTTCGATTCCTTTTTTTGTGCAATGCCACCTGCGCTTTTTTAATTCCGTCATAATATTTTTTTAATACGATTTTGAATTCTTCCTTCATGATTTGACTAGGAAATATTTCAGCAGCAATGAGCTCGTCTTTTATCCTTCGGACATCTTGAAATTGTTTTAAAAAATTGTTTTCTATTTTTAATCAGCGAAACAATTTTTCTCCTCCTCCATTCAGTAGCAAGTGGAGTGTCTTCCGTCTTCTCCAAGTTCTTTAACTTCCGCCAAATTTTTTGGACACTGCCAAACCAGTGGTAGCTTCGGCGGCGAGCGAGCAGTGAAGAAACCGGTGCAGGCTGATTCTTTTTTGGGTTTTTTTCCCCTCCCCACTCTGAGCAGCGTGCCAAACCTATAATGAGAGTGCAACATGGTAACTACCCGGCTTTCTCTTTGTACCTCTTGCTGCATTGTGAGTTTGCTGGTCATGTGAACATGTGTGGATTTCTGCTGCATGCTTGCGGCTCAGAGAGGTTGTGATGGCAGGTGTTGAAGCGGCGCAGTTGAACCGTGGGCTCATGGTGGCGAGGGTTGGCGCTGAGGGGTTGGGGCACGGTGGCCCTGGTATGCTGGCACCGTGGCGCGGTTTGAGCTTTGTCACTGAGCGCTGTATGCTGAAGGTATTATTGGGGATGTGAATGGGGCTTCTGTTGTTGCTGGAATCAGCACTTGTGTTGGCCTGATCTGACTAATGATGGCTACCTACACTAAATTACTGATTTTGGGGAATTTGATTAACAAGATTTGTGCTCCTAAACTATTTTTAAGCAGCCTTAAATTACATTATAAGTGATATATAAGTGATAGAAATATTGCAATTTGTATGACTCTTATTTTTGTTTACTTTTAGAATTTAATTTAAATTTATAAGCATTCTATTTGATATGTTGACTTTCAAGATTGTATACATTTTCAGTGACTTGCTATACTGTTGTTAATAGTTATTAATATTTTCTTATTTTGTTATTGTTTATATATATATATACATAAATAATTAATATATATATATTTTTATATATATATATTTTTATATATATATATATAACTATATAAATAACTATAAATATATATATATATATATATATATATATATATTTAACTTTTTCTTTAGTATATTTTGTAATACAGTTGTAATAAAGATTTAAAATGATGTAAATCTGCTTTGCAGTTCGGATTTATTGTATTTCTGTCTTGTCTTCTTCAGGATGAGTTCCATCCGTTTATCGAGGCGCTGCTGCCGCATGTGCGTGCCTTCTCCTACACCTGGTTCAACCTGCAGGCGCGCAAGCGCAAGTACTTCAAGAAGCACGAGAAGCGCATGTCGAAGGATGAGGAGAGGGCAGTGAAAGATGAGCTGCTGGGCGAGAAACCTGAAATCAAGCAGAAGTGGGCGTCACGTCTGCTGGCCAAGCTGCGCAAGGACATCCGGCCCGAGTTCCGTGAGGACTTTGTGCTCACTGTAACGGGCAAGAAGCCTCCATGCTGCGTGCTCTCCAACCCCGACCAGAAGGGCAAAATCCGCCGCATCGACTGCCTCCGTCAAGCCGATAAGGTGTGGAGGCTGGACCTGGTGATGGTCATCCTGTTTAAGGGCAGCCCGCTGGAGAGCACGGACGGCGAGAGGCTCGTCAAATCACCCCAGTGCACCAACCATGGCCTGTGTGTCCAACCACATCACATCGGAGTCTCTGTTAAAGAGCTCGACCTCTACCTGGCCTACTTCGTCCACACACCAGGTCAGTGGTGTCTTTACACACAGCCTGAACACGCTCTTTCAGTGCCATATAGTAAAATACACATTTGAATAAAATTTTACATACCATTTAAATGTGTACTGCTCACACAGACAAATGAGTTACTGCATTCATACTTTATCCAGAGATCATTTAGATGAATTGGATGGGATTGTTTTTCACTTGTGTGTTGGGGTGTTTTTGGAGTATTTTTGTTAATGTAAAATCATTACAAATGGAAACATATTAGTGGTTTTCAGTGTGGTACATTCTACAATTTATAAGATAGGTGAGTTTTTTAGGTTGCTTTGAGTGTGTAACTGTATATGCCTGTAAGTGTGTGTGTGTGTGTGTTAAATTGAGGATGTATTGAGGCAGAGATTTAGTGCCATAGACTGAGCTCACACACACACACACACTCGCGCACACACACACACACGCACACACACACACACCACCTCACACATTCTATGGGTGGCTGAACATTTTATAATCAGCCGTTAAATTGTAGGCAGTTTTGCATCTTTTTAAATTAAAATATTTTTGTCTATTCAAATGATAATTGAAATGTATAAAGGTAAATGCCAGTAAAATAAGCTGAACCATTTTGAGACATCGAGTGTCCAAATTATACATAGAAGATGCACATTCTGTAAAATTGTTCTCCTAGAAAATTTGCAGCGATTAACATATACCATTAAAAATCATTTGCAGACAAATTTTCTTTGCCGCAGCACTGACATTATAAATGTTTAATGCAAAGAGACAATATTGGAAGCTGCAATTTTATATGTGAGAGAAATTTGTTTTAGGATTTAATATTAATAAAAATGTGTGAATTATTGTAATTTGTTTAATCATATTTAAATTCTCTTAAATAATAATAATAATAATAACAATAATAATAATAATAACTGTCGCGTTTTTGTTACACGCCGTTGTGTTGCGTGTCTCCGGCAGTGTGCTCCTGCAGCTGAAATGAACAATAGTTCCCCGCACTGTGTGGATATTTGGGCATAATGCAGCTCTTTGGCACGGGCCGGAAAAGAGATTTCACGCCCCATGCAGAGCTCCTTTCAGCGCTCCGTCTTGCCGTGCCTTTGCGCTCTCACAATATGCCTCCTCTCAGCTTATCTCTCTTAATCGCAGGCCTTTTAACCTGTCTGACCGCTCATCGCTCCACTAGCTTTCACTCTGCGATGGCTCTATTTGCTTCTGAAGGGCAAAAAAAAAAAAAAAAGGATGCGTGAACTTAGTGACCGTTATGAATGACTGAAGGTTGTTTTTTTTTTTTGTTTTTTTTGGTGATCCATTGAATTAAATCCTTTTTTGCGGTGTGAAACTGACTTGGAGACTCCAAAGCTTTTCCAAGACTAGGATTTAAAATGATATTAGAAGCTAATCAAACAGACAGTAAATCATTAGTATGATTTGATAATTATATTATAATTTATTCTGTTTATCCTCTTTATCTCCGTTATATAAATTCTGTTTATGTAAGACAGTCACAACGTGGAATGGACAGATATGACACCTATGAGATCATCCTGACTTTAGCGTTATATGGTGGATGATGGGGAAAGTTTTTATGCTTGTTTCTGTGTGCGTGTGTGTGTATGTGTGTGTGTGTGTGTGAGACAGAGTGATGGATGGTGTCCTCGGTGTTAGTCATATTTGGACCTAGCTTTCTTGTAGCACTCTTACTCTCACAGTCCTGCTAGAAACATGTGTCTCCTCGAATCCCTAATCAAGCAGGGCTGACTACAGAGCCTGGACAGGGTGAACATGTGAAACACATGTGTGGAGGAGGAGAAAAAGAAAGAGAGAGAGAGAGAGAGTTAGCACCATAAAAGGAGTACAACTAGTTGTCTTCTGTTTTCTTTCCTGCAAACATCGATACTTGCATCTCATGCATGAAATGATTTCCCTGGTTCACAGTGAGAAGAGCTGTGGAGGTGTCTGAGATATCTGCGAGGTGTCGCAGTTCTACAAGGAGACAAGTATGAGATTGTAAAAAAAAAAAAAAGAAAGAAAAAATGTGTAAACATCCTTGTATGGTGTGAATTTGAGAAACGATTTGCTTGTGTTTGGTTACGCCTGCATTTCCTCCGCTCCTCCAGCATGTGTAGCACAAGGCTGAAACTCAGGGAGCCAGTGCTGCTCACTCGCCTGTGCGTCGACGCTCAGACTCCACGCCAAGTGCGTTTTGTCCCTCAGACATAACACGAAACAAAGACAGAGATAAGGTCGGGGAGAGCAGTCAGAGCTTTTTGAGCGAGCAGAAAATCCTTGTGTTCCTTCTTGGCGGATAAACAAGGCAAAGTGACATTTTTTGGAAAGTGAGCAGCACCCTGCTGATCGAGCGCTCCGGCCCGGGCCCTGAACCAGGCTACGGTAGCTAGGACGCTCAATCTAGGATTAAATAAATAAAACGCCATCCCCTATTGCTCATATTTTAGACCTTTTTTTTTTTCAGACAGCCCCTGTGATTCGATTTTCCAGAAACATTAATGACTGGGTGTAACAGTGACGGTGTATTTAGATGACATGCTTGCACCGTATTAAACAGGGAATTTACCATCCGGAGCACAAACGCTGAGCTTGGACCAGATTCAGATTCCGGCTCCTCTTTGTGTCTCTGTGTGTCAAACAGGAAGAAATGGAAGGATGAAAGAAAGACGTGTGTAAGAGTAGTTAATAGAAGCTAGATAATAGAAGAGCAGTGTGGAAATGTGTGCAGTTATTGATGATCTGCTACCAATAATCACTTTCTCATCAAATGCTTTGAACACCTGATATTTTAGCTTTAAAAAAAATAAAAAATTATCAAACCCTAACCGTGGATTTATTTATTGATGATTATTGACCAAAATGAGTTTTTTTTTTTTTTATCAATAGAATTAACAACTTTATCCGGCACTTGCAGAACCCATTTTTGGATTTTTGGATTAAGCAGTTCATTAATTCCTCAACCATTTAGTATTATTTATATATGCCCAGGTGACAAATTAAAAGAAAAACCAGCATAAAGCGTACTGGTAAGGTGCTGGGCCGTGACAAGCCACTAGAACCGCTTCAGTTCATCGTAGTACAGATTGTAGAGCTGTACTGGAGCGATGAACAGCATGCTTCATGTCATAGTCCCTCGTTTTAATAACCATGGTGGAAATTCTGTCGAAAAGACCGGTCTCTTTTTTTCTACATCTTTTAGATCTGTAATTGAAATGCAATTGAAATGATTCATTGATTATCGTTATTTATTATTCTTTTTAAACTTACCTTATAACCTTATTATGCTCCCAATTTTCTTTCTTGGGAAAAAAAAGGCAGAAAAAAATTAGATTTTTTTTCCCTTTTTTCTATTTCCATTTTCTACATTATTTATATTTCTTCATCATTAATTATTAATGATTTCTAGATATGAACTAGAGTAACACCCAGACGTTAGTCATGAGACGATAAATAAAAATAGAATTTCTCGGCTAATTTGATATTCGTGTATAGAAATAGAAACAATGAACCCAAAATATCTTTCTTTAAAAACCGACAAAATTAGAATCATTAAAACAAAAGCATTAATGAAACTTAATAATTCGGTTTATTTGTTTACATTTCCTATAATAATCCCCCACACCTTTTTTCAAACCTTCAGTGTGCCGTAGCTTGGTTCTGTGCAGAAATGAAAAGCAAAGAGAATAAAACCGCGTGAGAGGAGATATGAAAGACAGAATGGAGAGGGTTGTCTGTCTCTCTGTCATACTCTGTCTCTGTTCTCTCTCTGTTTGAGTCTCTCTCTCTCTCTCTCTCTCTCTCTAGTAAATCTCTATAATGTAAATGGTTTCCTGTAGCTGGACTAGACAAACACAGACATAGAGCTAACTCCAGATTGGGAATTTCTGAGCAAACGCAGAAACAAAACAAAAATCTGAATGTATTTACATCATTGTCTTCTCTTCGAATCATCTGTAAATCTGGAACTGATCTTTAGGGATGATTTAATAACAGCTACGATAATGATGCGCCTAATAATGATTTTATTTAAAACAAGCCAGTATGAAGTAGCAGAATAAGCAGAGAATAAAGACAGTGTGAAATGCCAAGATGGAGACAAAAGGCAGTCTGCAGAGGGAACTCAGGCTGGTGTGTTCGCCTGCCTGGCAGCCCTGTATGGAAGATGCCAGCTTTTCAAACCTCCCCAGCTCCCTCTGCCAACATCCCTCCTTCTCAGCCTTTTTCTTTATGTCGCTCTGGTTTTTTAAACCTGCTTCTCCTCCTGTTCGTCCTCCGCTTTTTTCCCCCTCTCTCCCAGAAAGCTTCGCTCTCCTTTTCGCGGCTCTCCTTCTCACTTTGCGCAAATAAAAAAAAGTCTTAGCGCTGTTTTGACACCTCTTGCGCAGCACAGACGAGGAAAAAACAAGCCTCCACGCAAATACGCGGCTTTCCGATTTTCTCACTTTTCCATCTGACAGAAAGGTTCATCTATGTAAAGTCTTTCTTTCTTTTTTTTTTTTTTTACAGAGAAATTTTAAATGATCGTATTTGATGTTGTCTATGTTCCAAATCAAAATGGAGGCTCTAGCAGCAGTCAAGCACCGGGAGCTGAATGAAGCACAGCTAGACATGTATCATATATTATCTGAATGCTTCTATAATATTGCAAAAATTATTTATTTATTTTATTTTATCCTGAATCTCTATCGTTAACAGAATGAAGGCGTTTTTTATACTGATTGTCTGAATCTGGTCCAAAATTAGAAAGGCCTTTTCTCCATTTTTTTTAGTGTGTAGCACGGTACACACACAAACACACACTCGCACACATACATGCATATTACTATGACATTTTAATTTACAGTATTTACTGTAAGTACAGTATTTATTTGTAGTAAACTATCATTAAATCATCAATAAAATAAAAAATAAATGAATGAATGAATGAATAAATAAATAGATAAATAAATAAAAAAATAAATAAATAAATAAATAAATAAATAAATAAATAAATAAATAAATATTTTTTTCCTCGGATCTTAAATAAATAAATAATGAAGTAAATAAAATTCAGACATCATATTTCACTCCTCAAAGTTTATTCCAGTCAAGATGTGCTTCTTTTAAAGGTTTCTAAACATTCATCATTTTTTCTTCACAGATCCAGAATATTTTCAAGGCGAATAAATAAAATTGTCCTGTATCCTAAACAAATATTTGTCACTTCTGTCAACTCGACCTGTTCTCTTTTTTCCTTGTCGACATCCTGACTTGAACAATAATTACAGATGTTAACATCACACGCGTCTGTTAGGTCAACATTTTATGCACTGCCTCAGAAAACCTTCAAAGTTGTTTTTCCAGTGATGAGGTACCCGTTAAAGCCGAAAGACCCTTGCCGTTGTGACATCATACTACTTTTACGAACCGTTGCGGGCCCCTAGAAAACTCCTAGAAACCAATAGAAAACTGTAATGGTTTCCATGAGACCTTTTCAGCAGGAGGGAACAGCTGTCAGTTGTGTGCGTATGAATGAACTTGTTTATATTTGCTCTGATTGAATCTGTGTATATAGGTATGAATTTGGTGTGTGTGTGTGTGTGTGTGTGTGCGCGCATGTGTGTGTAAAAGAGAGGGAAAGAGGCAGCCAGCAGGGCTGACGTGGTGGACAGGCTAATAGCAGCAGGGCGACTGAGAGGAATAATGATTGGAAAATGAGGAGCATTATTGCGCTAGGGTAAACAGCACTCTGCTCTCGTGAAAAGGGCCCATTGAGTCGGGCTCAGGAGCACCCTGCCTTTCTTCTCTTCAGGGGGCTTCCTGCAGCTCCCAGAGGCGCCCTTTTGTTCTCACAGAGAGAGAGAGAGAGACAGAGAGAGAGAGAGAGGGAGAGAGAGAGAGAGAGAGAGAGAGTGAGCATGTGTACAAGCATGTGTGTGTGAGAGGACAGCATGTGTGTGTGTGTGTAGAGGCAGTATTTTATTGAGGTGAGGGGTCATGCTTGGGTTAATGTCTTACAAGAGCCATGATTGGTCTTTATGTTGCTATTAGATCACAGCGGCGGTGACGCTAAACCCTCTACACTCAGGTCACTTCTGCAGGAACGCAATAGCTCAAATTCCTGCCATTTCCCTCTGGATTTCACCACTGAAAAGATTTCACTGATTAAATTAGAACGAGACCTAGCACCAGCTTATCATTTATAGCTAGCATTAGAAAACTTTATGCTACTCTCCATGTCATCACAGTGTGTGTAATGTGTGTGTCTCTTCTTTGAGTGTGAGTGTGAGTAACAGTTCCTGTGTGGGTGTGTGTGTGTGTGTGTGTGTGTAGGGGTGGAGGTGGTGGGGTTTATGAAAGCACACGCCTCTTGTCGCTGTAGCTCAGGGACTCGGGGTGTAAACTAGGTGCTAATGCATCCTTTTGCCTGTTTTGTCAGCGTAAACATTCTAATTAATGGGAATAGAATAAATAAATGAAGCCGCCGCATCTCTGTGCAGCTGAGCAGCTTGAGCAGAGTGCATCTGTGGAAAAAAGAGAGGCCTAGCCAGAGAAGGGCAAGAGATTATCCCAGCATTATGACATTATTATTACAGCAGCAGAATTTTCTATACATAAGCCTTACTTTGTAATTTTTTAAAAAAATTATGATATATTAAAGTAATTAAATGGAATATAATCAAGCTCTTATTCAGCTCTAAAAAAGCAAAAAGTTACGTTAGAATTCATAATCTGTTGTTTCTTGTGAAATTTGTGAGTTTTTGCTGTATGCTGTGCGTCTGATCACAAAAAGAGTCTGCAATTTATTATCTTTTTCTGAGCATATTATAGTTCAAATAGAATCAGATACTAAATGTCATTGATCCTGATCATTCTATATATGCAAAAACATTTCCATATAAACTCCTTCATAGCTAAAAAATTAGATGAATAACAGAATACTTGTTGAGAAAGATTTTAAATTGTATATTTATAGTTTCTGAACATTTTCAGGATGATTCATGGATAAAAATTAACAACAACAATAATAAAAATAATAATAATAATAATCTTCTAATTGGGCGCTCAATCCACTGTCTCAACATAAAATGTACTTAGATAATATTTCATTTAAAAGGGTAATGAATAAATAACGATTTTGATATTAAAACGGTCACTTGAGACTTTGAGAACACTGAATAAAGCAGTTATAAGCTTTTAATATTGCTGTATAACTGTAAATATAGCTGTATTGCTATATTAATTGCTTCTGTGCACATTTGTTAGTTATGAATTAATGTCTAGTATGTGTTAGGAAAATAAATAAATAAATAAATAATAATTTAAATTTAAATAAATTTAAATAAATATAATAAATTATTATAACATGATCAGCACTGCATCTTTCCACCTGAAGCCCAGAGCAAAGCTAATCTGACATGACACGAAGTCTAGCAGAACTGACCATTTTTTGCATTTACATATTACCTCTTTCCGTCCCATACGCGCACACGTCTGAGGGGGTGCAGGGTGGCAGGTCTCCAGTGAGGGAACATCTGTGTGGCTGCTCGCTGCTGAGTGCTGGGGCTCTGACGCTGCTCTCCGCCAGCAGGCCTGAGCCTCCACTTTGTCCCTCTCCACCCAGCACCACCCGCTGGCCATGCTGTGCTGTCTCACACCTACACACACACACACACACACAACACACACACACACACACACAAATACTACTCTCTGTTAATCTGGCTTGGCCTCCCACACATACACACAAACTCTCTCTCACACACACACACAAGCCAGGGCAAGGTTGTTTGGGCGGCCAGGGCAGGTGCAGTGATTAGAGGAGATTTATTGCGGACGCTTGCTCTCTTTTTGTCTAATTTTATGCAGTGGCTTTAATTACAGTGTGTTTCTCTTCATCAAGCTTACTTAGACTCAAAACACACACACACACACACATAGGGTCTCTCTAGCTTCCAAGCCCTATCTGTCTGTCTGTCTGTCTGTCTGTCTGTCTATCTATCTATCTATCTATCTATCTATCTATCTATCTATCTATCTATCTATCTATCTATCTATCTATCTATCTATCTATCTATCTATCATTCTCATATTTGATTAATGGCTTATAGCATCTGTATTTAGTTCTCTTGACCAATTATTACTTGATAACAACAACAGTAAATGTTTTTTAACATGTTAGAATACCGTACTTTGTTTCGCGCTTGACTTCTTGTCTGTTTTTAGCTGCAGGCCTCGTCCCTCGAGATCTTAGAACAGCTAAACATGCTTGCGCTCTCATAAATACACTGCTTTTTTTTTTTCTCTCTCTTTTTTTTCATTTCTCAGTCTGTTTTTCTCTTCAAAAATCCAACATCCCCAGTGACTGCAATAACTCTAGCTGTGAGAAAGTGTGCTGCGGCTTGTATCTGTGCGTGCACGCGTGTGTACGTGTTTGTGCACATGTGCCACAGTGCAAGACTAAGCCACAACAAACGGCGTCTGTGAACATACGAAGCATATGTGAGCCAAACCACCGCAGGACCCCATCGTCTCCCACAATACACACAACACACTTCAGTACACCTGAACCCCATTTCACACCTGATGCTGCGAGGGAGGGGTCTCTGCATACACACGCGCACACATGCACATGCACACACACACACAGATGGGACTAGGAATCACAATCTAGAGCCTATAGCTTGTGATTGAATAGAGAGAGCTCTGCATTGAGTTAGTAAGTGCCACGCTATTCAGTTTCTCTCAGCAATAGTTCCAGAAATTCACTGTTCATCTGCTGCTAATTTAGATGAGGGAATTTCAGGTACTGAAAATGTTTAATAGTTAAAGCATGCCATGCTTTTGTTTTTGTTAGTCATGGTAATGGCATGGAAAATGAAAGAAATGAATACTGTGGAAAATTATGAAATTTTTCTACTTCTCATAACTAGTACTTTTCGGAAGGATGGAAGCAAGCAAGACTTTTATTATTAAAATGAACAATACAGTAATAAAAAACACACAATAATTAAATAAAAAAATGCACCATACAATACAACTGCTAACCTAGATATAAAACAAAAAGACACTTAAGTAGTATAACCCATATGCAACAGAAAATAAAATTTAAAAAAATGTTTTCTTAAAATCATGCACTCAGTCTGAGAGCCTCCTGGAAAAAGGAAAAGTTTTGGCACATACACCCAAAAAAAAAAAAAAAAAGAGTACTCCTTCTTGGATTTCGTCCTGGGGCCAGCTGTGATCCCCTGGTTAAAGGACCTTTGCATTAGCAGGCGGACAAAAGATCTGAAATATACCCCGAGCCTGATCACGCAATGCCATATCAACAGGGATGAAGAGAAAAAATATCAGTGTACACACTTGCACCTTTCATGTCTAACACAAAAATGCTCCGAAATATGTTTATACATTTTGACAGAGAGAAATGATTTCCCCGAGACTCTTATCAGGGTTTGCATAGGGTCGAGCTGCACTGTGTAACGTACTCCTGAAACCTTAATACACAGTGTATACAGGAGCGTGTTTTCCTGCTCTCCTCCTGAGGTCTGCTCAGTGTTACACCAGTCAGCTGAGTTAACCTGAGGAGAGAGAGAAAGAGGACGAGTTTCCGCTGCTGCTCCTCACAGCCTGAAGATTTATGCCCTAACGTTGTCTAATCCCTTCACTAACAACGCACAGAGGGTGACACAACATACAGTACATGGCTACAGTATGAAGGGAAAAGCATCTTTTTTCCTTTTCCCTCACTCTCTTTCTCTTGCCTTAAGCCCGTCTGTATTGTGGTTAGATTTTTATCTGTGGTTTTGGCTCAAAAAAGAACCTAAGAATCAGCTGCCATCACCGATACCGTTATTATTTGTCGAATCAGGATTTGTTATTCCTCAGGTCTCCTATTTGGCTGTCATTAGTGTGGGTGTTGATTTGCAGCGCACATGCGACAATGTGCTGTTTTCGAACATGTTTTTGAACAAGGTTCCACATTCATATTAAGCTGTGCCTATTAAGCAAAAATAAAAATTTCCAACCCAGCGCCTGCGTGATATTTGAATGAGCTCCCAACCGTATGCAGAGTTTAATGAGATCATGCAAAACCCTGGCACTGAAATATCAAGGTACTGATTGGTGTGCTGTTTTCTTTAAGCTGAAGTCTTTCCCAATTATAAGTATCGGTCTTAAATCTAGAACCCTCGAGGGTTCTTTGATTGTCCCTCTGTGGGAACTGTTAATGTAATGTTCTCTGTAAAAAAAAAAAAAAAAAAAATCCTACGACTGAGTTTTTCTCTATCAGAAACGGTTCCAAGTCGAAGGCTAAGAATCTTTAACTATCCAGAGAACTCTTAAGGAGGACTTTTTTTAAGGCGGTCATTTCAGGACAGGAAACAACTATGTGCACTAAAGTGCACACTAAACACTTTAGTACCTTCTTAAACATTTAAACTGTATTGAAGATAATACGCTTACCAAGTATCTTTATAAAACCATTAAAAATGCCTCTTTTTATCCCAATAAACTTATCCTACTTTTAGTTTTGAGAGAATTTAACACCATTGAGGTATAATATGTGAGGTATAATATGGCGTGGTGGTAGCGGCTCAAGTGGTTAAGGCTCTGGGTCGTTGACCGGAAGATCGGGGTTTCCACCGCCAAGTTGCCACTGTTGGGCCCTTGAGCAAGGCCCTTAACCCTCTTTGCTCCAGGGGGGCTGTATCATGGCTGACCCTGCGCTCTGACCCCGACCTCCAAGGATGGGATATGCGAAGAAAGAATTTTTATTGTGCTGTAATGTATATGTGACAAATAAAGCCAATTTAATTTAATTAATATGTTTTGGAGACTTTTGCCAAGTAATCCCAAAAATACCTTTAATTCAATTTTTTTCTTTAAGGCATATGATAATAGGAAGTGTCTTTTTTTTTTAATAAATGAAGAGCAAAGTCTATCTTAATATAATGTCTTAACATCTCGACCCACAGTTGAGTTTTTTACAATGAACCAAGGCAATTACATTTAAAAAATAAACATTTTCAATGCAATAACCTGTTAGGATGGACACAGCCAGATCATTTGATATATTTTACCCTCAAGAGAGTTGTCAGTGAGTCAGGGTGAGTCACAGCGAGCTGGAGAAGTAGATTTTATAAAAAAGTGACATCATTGTTTTGCTTTTACTTCAATTATGTGGTAGGACAGGTTTCATTGTTTATAGCAGTAACCTGTTAGCATTAGTGCTTCCCCAGAATTTGCATCAAGGCAAACTGACCCTGAACGTAACTGGAACTAGTGCTTCATTTTCTCATCTGTTTTTAATAGTATCTGACATCCTGACGCAATGCAAACTGTTGCACACATTTCTCTCCCTGTGCTGAACCAACATAGATGTTTCCCAACTGTAGGACCCCCCCCACATCTCTCTCTCTCTCTTTCTCTCTCTCTCTCTCTCTCTCCCCCTTTCGCTCTCTCTGTGCTGTCCCTCTGGAGGTGTCCTGACTAGACCTTTCAATGAATTGCTCTTTAACACAGTGAGTCTTTGTGGTGGTGTTCTTTCACAAGGTGTTTGTGAAAAAGAGCAGCATTGCTGTCGTCTCCGCTTTCGGCTCTCACCCCACACTGCAGACTGCACAGATCTCTCTCTGGCCTGCTTAGTAAACACTCATGTCCTACACATGCCTTACTCGGAAAACACACACACACACACATACACACACTCAGACTCACACACTCATTCAGTGTGAAGAATAGATTTAGACTGCTTCGTAATGATAACTTTTTTACCTGTATAATATAAAATATAAATATAAAAATTCCTGTTTTAATATAAACTATAACTTACATATTTGTTTTTGTGTGTGTGTGTGTGTTGTCTAAAATTCAATCACAAAAATATAGAATCTATAAAGGAGAAACAAAACACAAACAAACAAACAAATAATAAGTAAAATAGATAGATAGATAGATAGATAGATAGATAGATAGATAGATAGATAGATAGATAGATAGATAGATAGATAGATAGAGGGGAAATCAAGCTAAAAAAATGAATAAATAAATGAATTAATTAATATATCATGTGAATCTGAAATATCTTAAATATTGGAAATTAACCAGTTACATTTTCTCAGCTATTTTATTATTATGAAACTCAACCTACTTTCAGTTTTTGCTAACTTGCTATGTTCCACTCTGTTAGGCAAAACATTTAAACTAAAGAGCTTGTTATCTTTCATTGGAACTGCTTGTGAGAGCCAATGAAACGAACTTGGGAAAGCCCCGAGCGTTTGCAGGCTTTCTGAACAGTAGGAGGATCTTAGCTGTCCATCAAAAGCAACAAAGGGGACAGGCAGTAAAGATACGAGAAGGCACACGTTTTATTTTGTCTTTTCAAACGATATGGTGGCACGCCGATGTTTACAGGTCACAACACGTACATTTTACGACATATGGATATTACATAGGGTTAATATTATCTTAAAGGCAGTTCACTTTTCTTTTTTTTTCTTTTTTTAAATTTGTGGAGGTCTAAAAGGCATTAAAGTATCATATGTATCCTGTGTAAAGCCTTTCACAATCACACACATCAACACTCCATACACACACACACACACACACTCTCACACACATACATCTGCCATGTTACTCTCTACTTACACATGCCCATGTAGTAACACTGCCACACACTCGTATTAAATCTGACTCACTCCTGTGTACACGTGCAGTACAGCTTCGTTTCTGAATCAGCGGGGTTCATGCTGCGGCACGTACCTCCTTCACCTGCACATAAATTGGAGAAGTACTGCTATACTGTTGTAAACCTAGTACTCAGCAACCTGTAATTGTCAGCGCCTGTTTCTGGCTGTGTGTCTCCCTGCACACTACCATCTCTTGATTGAGGAAAAAATGACTGGGGTTTAGAAGAGGCTGGGATTAGTTGTGTCACAGGTATGTGACGGGCTTTTCCGAAGTGTGTTTTACAGTCGATATTTTACATAGGTATATTAAAAATCTAGGTGTTTTAATATAAAACAGTATTTTAGAATGTATCATTTATTGCTAACTTGGAGCTCCTTTAATGCTGGAATATGTTTCTCGTTAATCCTCTTGCTCTTCTCCATATTTAGCTAGATCACCAAGCTACTCTCAGGTTTGTTTAAGTTCACTGGCAGTGTGATGTAGCAGCTTTACAGAAATATATAAGAAAAAATGTATTCCTAATGTGCAAGCCAAGGGTGATGGTAGCAAGGAAGAACCAGACGCAAAAGAGAACCCAGACAGATGGATGGATGGATGGATGGATGGATGGATGGATGGATGGATGGATGGATGGATAGATAGATAGATAGATAGATACTTTATTCATCTCAATTTGAAATTTACAAAATATAGTGTAAAAGATTATTAATAATTTCCCTTCTATAAATGTGTATTATGGTCAAAATGGTAACTTTTTTTAGGTTAAAGTCTCTTTTGTTGAAGTTATCAGCTGATGGAGACTCGAGCACAAAACTCTTCATATAAATTGCAGTTCAGAGGCATCCTCATGGCTTCTAAGTGATGTATGTCAAACATAATTGGCTGTTGTGTACGGCAGAGATGACCTCACTGTGACTTCCTGTTTTCAAAGAAAACACGACTCTGCTACGTCTCTGAGCCTGTGTATTTATTTATTTTTTTTAATTAATACTGAAATAGGAATGTATTTTATTGTACATTAAATCAAATATATTTCTGTTAAAACGACACTACATGTAACAGGCTTTATATGATATTTAATTACAGTGGCATAAGCAGCATGTCTTTATGCTCAGCTCTTTCCCTAACCGGAAATTCTGGAGAGAGTTTTGTTAAGTGGCTGCATGTAGAAACAAAAGACAAATCATATGGAAAAAAGCACAAATTCAGGAAAATTCCTTCAAACAGTCCCAAAACTCACAAAAACACACACACACACACACACACACACACCACACACACACACACACATCATTTGTGTTTGTGTGTTCTGAACAGAGAGGTGTATATCATCCTATCCGTAGTTTTTAGTACACACACACACACACACACAAATGTCATTTGAATACTAGGTCCTGTATATAGAGGTGTGTATCATCCTATTCGTACATTTTAGCAACCCTAAATGTACTTTGTGTGTCCTGAATATAGAGGTGTGTATCATGCCAGCTGTGCTTTTTAACAAACATAAATGTGCTCGTGCACACACACACACACACACACACTCACACACACACACACACACACACTGTAATATGTATGTCATTACTACAGCCTTCTATTACTCCAGCCTTAATGTGGTCAGTGGGTGGCACTGAGGCTTCTCATTATTGCTGTTTTAAAGCCACTTTTACTCTTTCTTGGCTCTTTACACTCTCCTCCAAATCTGTCTCTCACAGCATTCGTTTCCTCCTCTCTTTTTTTCCACGCTGTCTCTCTGTTTTTGTTTATAAAAATTTGGAAAGTGGCATTCCGTGACATGTACACGAGCAGTGTTGTGCTATTATGGTGAAATGGCAGACGGTTCAGTCTTGTATTAAGAAATACGAGTGGCGGCGCATTGTTGTACCCCGTCTGTCGCTGCCTGCCAGCGCTTATTGTGTTTGTGTTCCTGAAGTGATGGGCCCACATGACCCGCTGCCCTACTGACTCCTACATTCAGTGTTAAGTTTCAGTCACGCCATACATGAATAAAGACACTACTGGAGTCGGGAGGTGAAGATTTACAAGTGTTCATTAAACAGCGAAATTTCATTAGTGTCACTGACCCGCTTTGTGTAAACAGCGCTGATCGAGTTGTGAGTTTTAAGAGAAAGATGTAAAAGAGAATGGAGCAGGATGAAGGACCACAACGGTTTCGTTTGCTAAAAATGTAAGCCGATGGCCAAGTTCTTAGAAGGCGAGACAGTGAGAGACAGAGATATGGTGTCACCTGATCGAGAGCGGGTTCAGTTGAGGACACGGGGCAGGTAAATCCAGTTTAGAGCACTGAATGTTCCCTGACTGTGAGATCTGTAGCTTTTTTTTTTCCGTCTTTCCCCCACCTCCTTCATCCTCCTTCCTTCTCAGATCAGGTGGATCAAGGTAAAGATCCCCCTGTGCCTGTGCGCTCTGTGTGTGTGTGTGTGTTTGTGCACGTGTATGTGTGTGTGTGTGCATGAATTTGAAGTATGGGGTGTGTCCTCTCATACGTGAGCTCAGGGTCGAAAAGATGATCCATGGGCAGGGCTGATTTGATTGATTGCGGCTTTTGGAAGATTTCATGACTAACAGTATAAAGAATGTCTTCTTTCTCTCTCTCTCTCTCTCTCTCTCTCTCTCTCTCTCTCTAAAACATCTGTTATACATTTCAGAGCCTGCTTTGGTTATGACATTTATTCCATTTCTTTTATTGTCTTTTAGCATTAGCTCTGCCTCTCTAAACAGAACGCACCACATCTTTTGCAATTGTCTTAAAAAGTCTGAAAGTCATTCAGCCGCAATATAAAAGTTATTCTTTTTTACTGTATATCCCGTTTTTTTATATAACTTTTTTTAATCATAAGAGATTATTTGTTTATCATTATGAGAATGTGCTTTTCTTATTGATCAGTATTTATTGTATTTAGTGTGGTTTAAGTGATGAAGATAAATTCATACTGCCATTTATGTATTCTGTGGTTAGCATAAAATATAACAGTTTGCGTTTTTGCTGAAACCCCAATAAATTCCCGAGTTTAGAGAGTGAAAACATCCAGAAGTCAATAGTTTGTCTTCCAACTTGCATATGTAGTTTGCTTAATACTTTCTGACTCTATAAATTCCCAAAGATTGGTTTGAAAAACGTACCTAAACCTAATTTTATCCACCTTATTTTCCCTAATTTGGTCACCTGCATATTCCCTACTCACCAACTAGCTCTCACGTATCATACAACAGCTAACATATGCTTCATCCAAGACACCTAAAACCAACCAACTGCATCTTTTTCATCTGCTGCTCGTGCTGAGACTGTGTAGCAAAGCACACTCTGCCCTCTTCCACATACAAGAGCTCACAGACACATGTGATTGGCTAATGCCACTGGGAATGATACCGAAAGAGTAATACCGTCCCTCTCACTACTACCGCTATACTGCAAATTTTGCTCGCTTTGAGTCTAGGTTACGTATTTCTTTAGCATTGTTAATGTAGCGAAGGCTTGTCTGTCATGCCGCTCGCTCTTGACAGTTATAATAATAGAGGGAGCGTCATACTAAATACTCTCTCTTTACCAGTAAAGACAATCAGAAATGCATTATGCTGTTGGGAATCTCGTCCTAGATTTCCTTCATTTTATTCAACAAACAACTGTGTAAATGAATCCATGATTTCTACAGACCGAAACGTGTCTTTTTATAAGGTTATTCTGGGGGAAAATTATTTGTAACTAATTAGATTATGTTGCTATTTTAGCAAAGGCTGATCAGTTCACAAACCTGATTGGTCAGTTAATGTAGTTTATATACTATGTTATATATTTTTTTTAGAATTAGTAGTTATACTTCTGCAAGATATAGAATGTACCATAAGTTTGTATATTTATTTTTATTTATATATATATATATATATATATATATATATATATATATATATATATATATTTATTTATTTATTTATTTATTCATTTTTTGGTCATCACATTCAGCAAATAGAATCTGTACATACTAATGGAAAATTATATTTTTAGTCGTCCCCCCCCCCATTTTTATTATCAGCAGCTTTCTTTTTTGTTCCCTTTTTTAATAGTTTTAGTTGACCATAACACTCAGCCCAGTTTCCTGGAAAATAAGGGATCAGTAGGGGATTCAGAGCGATTTCTCCAGCCCAGCGACAGGCGACGACTGCGGGCTGATTCGTGCCGCCGGACTCGGTGGGTCTCCTGAGGTCAGGGCTGTAGAACTCACAAAGACATGTGGAATGCTGCTTGGTGGCCAACACAAACACACAGGCTCAGTCCAGCAGCCTCGCAGGACCCACACTGCAGTGTGGAGCCTCAGGGCCTGCAGGAACCCATCCATAAGCCACACACACACACACACACTGCACAGGAAACAGCAGATTCATCCATGAGATTCAGTGTGGAGAGAAAGGAACTGTTCCATAACTCTCTGAAATGTAGCTGCGTCTGTATCATAAAGGAGGTTTTAGATGACCGTTTAGAATGACAAGCAGCCGTGGAGTACTAATCCCAGGACAACATGATTTAATCTATAACTGGAGTAATTGAGGGTTTAATTTAATTTGATATATTTATATTGGCGCAGAAATAAAGGTTATCCTTTCACCTAAAATGTCCTCTCCGGAAGATGATGTAGGAGTCTATATAGAACTGAAGGAATTCGGTATGTAATTTGGCAGTAAAGAAAGCCACGACGCCGGCGCATAATATGGAAAGTGGTTTATGATTTATGTTCACAAGCAGCTGAGCATAACCAGGTTTGGAACATGTCCCCTATACTGTGCGTCTGTCAGTGCATGTGTGTGTGTGTGTGCCTGTGTGTGTCTGTGTGTGTGTGTGTGTGTGTGGATGAATACATTATGCCTTTGTGTTTTTTTATTAAAAAAAGAACGTCAGTGACTCACACTATATACCAAAGCAGACTCTTAGACTGCCGAAAAAACCTTTTTTTTTCTCCCCTCTGAATTCTCCAAAAACACATGGGCCTTAAATGTAAAAGAAAACACCTTCAGAAACATAAAAACAGAGTACAGTGCAGCCAAGAAAATGTTCCACGTATTACTGAAACTAATGCCAGAGAGAATGAGACGGGGAGAGAGATCTGTCCTCACATTTGCTATCGATTTAAAACCCTGACAGTAAGCAGCAGGTTTCTCCAGAACGATACTGGAGATGAGGAATGTTTTTATATCAAAGGGAAAAAGATGGATGGATGTGGGGACGAGAGAGAGAGAGAGAGAAAGAGAGAGAGAGAGAAGCATGAGGCAGGCAAGGGGGAGAGAGGGAGAAGAACCAACGTGTAAAAATAGAACTTTGGCTCCAGATGTGTAAGGCTAAGACTAAGAAAGGGCGCTTGACCTCATGCTGACCTGTGTCTTTAAAGGCACACCCCACCTGAACCCAACACATACACACACACACACACACACACACAGAGTTATAAGATCATGTAGCTCTGGCAGGTTAGAAAAACATAGCCACTTTCATGTCCACTTTTAGGCCAGCAGTTTTAAGCCAGCAACCACACACACACACACACACACACACACACACAACTACACACAGAGTGACATGACTGTAGCCACACCATCTCCACTTTTCATTCCAAGTGTGTGTTAGTAGGAGGATTCATCAGCTTTCCTGTGGCTTTGGCTCTCAGTGTTCTTGAAAAGCCAGAGAATATTTTTTTTACTTTAATTTGACATATTTCCTTCCACTGTCCCAGCCGAGACCCTCCAGTGTGTGTGTGTGGGTGTGTGGATGGGTGTGTGTGTGTGTAGGTGTGTGCCTGCGTGCATGTCTGTGGTGAATAGTAATGATTATGAGTAACTAAACAATGGTTTTGAAGCTATCTAATTGAATAATAATATTATACTTTGGGTAGTGGAGAGCTGTAAAGAAAGAGAAGATTCAACAAGGAAATGGGATAAATAAATACAAATCAGTTTTAAACACTAGCGATAATAATAAAGTAATAGATTGCAGCTTATTGATTAAATTCTGGTTATTAATCAGTTATTCAGTTCACAGCTTGCTTATTCATGAAACATGGTATTTTAGTGATTAAGTCATTGGAGGTTGTGAGTTCAAATCCCAGGTCCACCAAGCTGCCACTACTGGGCCCCTGAGCAAGGCCCTTAACCCTCAATTGCCCAGTTGTATAATGAAAAATGTTGCTCTGGATAAGGGCAGAATTGTAAACAATATTCATTCAATAAATACAGTAAGATGGATGCAGGAAGATGGAAGCATAAAATACTACACTCATTAGTCAACACTTATTAATCTTCTTAATTATCTAAAGATCACAATAATTAAGTTAAACATCAGACTTTTTAAAAATGTATTCCTTATATATCCTTTAATCGATTACTTGTTTATTATTGTGCCTTTGAGTTTTCGATAAATGTATTTGAAATGCTCATGGTCACATTGGCTCATATTTAAAATGGTCACATGACATCATCTTTTTGAGTATTGACTATGCTCCAAGTTTTTCATCTGAAACACCGTAGGCCACAATGTCATATTCAGCACATGTTAATTTAATACACATGTTCTGCACCTACACACACACACACAGAGCAGTCCAGTAACGCCGAACCTTGCAATTGGAATTACAGCTACATTTGTGAGCCTCACCCCCAGCGATGTGAAGGAGAAGGCTAAAGGAGAAAGAGCCAGAACGAGGGATGATGGTATGATGGTGAAGAAGGGAAGTGAAGAAAAGATGGAGGCAGGCAAGAGGAGAGAGAGACCAGATGTTTCTTTTGTTTAGATTTGGACAAGGCAGAAAGGATCAGTGTAGGAGTCAGCGGACCCTTTGCAGTTGACTGGATTTGTGTGTGTGTGTGTGTGTGAAAAAGACAGTAAATCACATGCTGTAATGTCACTACATGTCTTAACACAATATATTTGAGTGTACACACAAGCAGGTGTGTGTGTGTATGTGTGTGTGTGTGTGCACTTCATTGCTGTGGTTCTCTTCATGTGTGTGTGACAGGTTGCTATCTCTATGAAGTCACACAATCTTGGTGCTTTTGGCCAAAAACCTCTCTCTCACACACACACACACACACACACACACTCAGATCAGGCAGGTCTGACGGAAGGGTCATTAGGAGAACATTGCTGAGGGGAGACTCTGTTTTCCTATCGCCACTCCAGCTGTGTTTACAGTGCTGTGTGTGTGTGTGTGAATCATTTAGCTGTGGTATGTGTGAATGAGAGAGATGATGGAGCTATGCCCATGCTCTTGTGCCACATGCACTGAAGATAGGAATCTTTCAGCAGCTCACCATTCGAGTTCTGGACATTTTTCCTGAATCTCATTTATCAATATGATTTTTTGTGACCTGCTTTTTGTACTTCCATCCATTGTGAAGGGTCAAGATCCTTAGAAATTTTTTTGATTTATTTGAGGAGTCTAAGCTTCACATTAGTTTGTTTCTGATCTTCTGCTTTTAGCCACCTAGCATAAGATTACTGAAAGTTCCCTAAACATTTTGGCTAAAGAAGTCGATGGTACGGTTCTGCATCATGTTTCTTCCTCACGTCGTCTCACTGAGGTTTCTTTTTCCTCTGGCTTGCTCATTAAGGATCTAAATCTACATCCAGATTTCCGTACAGCTGCTTTATGACAGTGTCTGTTATTTAAAGCACTACATAGATACATAAACAAATTGAACTCATTAAACTGAACCTAAACCCCTGTTGCTTGTTGTCATTTTTTTTTTTAATTGAAAAAGTATGTCCTTAAAGAAACATTACATATTGCTAGAACGTTTCCAAATGACATTATTTTTCCATGGCTGAATCAACAGTGATGTTTTATTGCTTATATAGGGCACTGTGTAGGTTCCTAAACACCATTATGTTATACTGTATAATTTTGTTTTAGTGCATAGTGACCTATATAGGATTCGTCCTAAATGTGTGATTTTTTTTTTTTTGTAACAAAGATGATTTTAGGGGATTTTTTTTTTGTGTGTGTGTAAGAAACTCAATATCAGTGGCAAGAAAATCATTGCTAGAATTAACAAATTTAAAATTAAGAATTAACACTATAGTTTTGGCTAAATTGTAGAATCTCCTTAACATTAAATTAAATTAAATTAAATAAATAAAATACAAAAACAAATAAAATACAATAAAATAAAACATAACATAAAATTAAATAAAACAAAACAAAATAAAAGACAATAAAAAATGAAGAAAAAAAAGTAAAAAATAAATGCTATTCTGTCCTACTACACTTATTTACAGTATTAGTGCATATAGTAAAAAGGTTCATTTTGTTTCATTTTGAAGAAAATCTATATATTTATATTTATATGAATTCAAATCTAAAATGCTTTAAGTAAAAATAAAATCCAGTGTCATTTTTAATTGCTCTATTTTTCATTTAAAATGTTTTCAAAGGTAATGTTAATTTAAAAAAATATATAAATGAAAACATTTATTTAGATTCACGGCTAGTCAAATGTAAAAGTCTGAGTCACACTTTGCAACTTGATAGAAAATGTTTCAAGAGAGAAATGAAATGCTGTGAAAAAATAACAATGGATTTTTTCCACCACTAACACGCACACACTTTTTTCAAAGCTCTGGTGTATTCCAGTAGTTTTGGTAAATGTATTCTGCATTAGCTCAGGGCTCTGATTGCTTGATAACAGCACTTTTGCACATTTGACTGGCGTCTTAAGGAATGTTCATGGAACATTTTCTAATGATCCGTCGACTCCCAGCCTCAGAACCATTCACACTTCCACACATTTCCACCCACACTCTTTCCATCATCCATGGCCGGCATTTCTCCATTGAGCTCATGCCGTGGATGCTTTGCTGTGTGTCTGATATGTTCAGTTGATTTCTACACATTTTATGTATTTTGTGTGTGTGTGTGTGTGTGTGTGTGCGCTGGTTTGTGCTGTGGGCCTACTTCTTATCATGCCTTTTTTTTTTATCCCTTGCCCCAAACCAGAGACAGGTTTAATTGAGACTGGCTTAATGCTACTTTAACATATCTACAACAAACCTAGTTTCTCTCTCTCTCTCTCTCTCTCTCTCTCTCTCTCTCTCTCTCTTTCTCTCTCTCTCTCTCTTTCTCTCTCTCTCACACACACACACACATTCTCTCCATCTCTCTCTCTCTCTCTCTCTCTCTCTCTCTCTCTCTCAAACACACACACACACACTCTCTCTCTCTCTCTCTCTCTCTCTCTCTCGCACTCTGTGTTTACAGTAGTCTCTCAGCACACTAAGCATTCCTCATCAGCAGATAAGATCAATTATGTGTGAGTTGTAAACAGCCTTTGGCCTTTTCTAGCTTGCTGCAGCCTGATAGAGGAAAGGAAATATGACCACAGAGCACTACTTTCACTTAGAGCCGAGTGAGGAAAGAGGAAACATTTAACCATCAGCTACCTGTCTGAACCATGGGTCCTAGATGTAAAAGGGAAAAATGAAACTTGCACATATATTCTACTATCTATCATTTATTAAGAAGAAGATATTTTGACTAACTGACCCTTGAGGTTGGGTTGATGTAGGAACTGATATGTATATTTTCATTTTCAGATATTGAACAATTATTCATCAGCTTCCTTATTAACCTTTTAACCTCTCAGAACCTGTTTGTTTTTATTGATCCATTTGTACTAATTACTGAATAATATGCTTTAAGATGGTGAAAGTGTTAACATTCCAGTTAACTAATTTATTTGAATCGCTACATCATAAATATTCTTCAATGGCCATGTAGTGAGCATGTAAAATTAACAAGAAGCCATTTTGGCATTTGGCTGAACAGTGTTTTGATATATACTCTGATCAGGCATAACATTATGAGCAGTAAGAGGTGAAGTGAATAACACTGATTATCTCCTCATTATGGCACCTGTTAGTGGGTGGGATATATTAGGCAGCAAGTGAACATTTTGCCCTCAAAGTCGATGTGTTAGAAGCAGGAAGAATGGGCAAGTGTAAAGATTTGAGCGAGTTTGACAAGGGCCAAATTGTGATGGCTAGACGACTAGATCAGAGCATCTCCAAAACTGCAGCTCTTGTGGGGTGTTCCCGGTCTGCAGTGGTCAGTATCTATCAAAAGTGGTACAAGGAAGGAACAGTGGTGAACCAGTGACAGGGTCATGGGTGGCCAAGGCTCATTGATGCACGTGAGGAGCAAAGGCTGGCCCGTGTGATCCGATCCAACAGACGAGCTACTGTTGCTCAAATTGCTGAAGAGGTTAATGCTGGTTCTGACAGAAAGGTGTCAGAATACACAGTGCATGACGGGTCAGGACTGTTTTGACAGCAAAAGGGGGACCAACACAATATTAGGCAGGTGGTCATAATGTTATGCCTGATCAGTGTATACATAAATATATACAGCGGATTAGACACTGTTTTTAATCTTTGCTTAAGAAAACGTCCAACAGTTTTGCAATCTTTCATGGTTTACATGTTGTACACTCACACTTAACAGATACAACGTCTTTATTGGTAGTTAAATTTTTATCTGCAGTATTTCAAGTTTAGACATTTAGTGTTTGCTATGTTCTTTATCCTGTAGTATTAAGTTAACTACATCTCTCTGGTGGAATATATACACCACTCACACCTCCGCCCCCGAAGGGTTTTAGTGTTATTTAAAGATTTACTGCAAGTGGCATGTGTACAAAACCATCATAATTCAGTGTGACATTGTTTAGTCTGTACACATTTGTTTTTGGTTTGACTGCATGCAAGTGAGATTGTTTAAATGCATGTGTGTATGAGCGAATGTGTACATGTATGTCTAAACAGTGTGCAACTTTGTGTGTGTTTGTGTCTGTGTGCTTGGGTGCATGAGAGAGAGAGAGAGAGAGAGAGAGAGAGAGTGTGTGTGTGTGTGGATTGTGGGTTGTGTCTGGCCTTCTTTATTGCAGAGAATTGTGAGAGTATGGAACTTCTCTCTGAACAATCAGATCAAATTTGCACAGCTCTGTCTCTTTTTCTCTTTATATTTACACAGATGATGCAGAACTCTAGCTCAAAGAATGGACCGAATGAAAACACACACACACAGACACACACACACAGCAAAACTGCTGCAAGGCTGACAGGGACAGTTGTAGAGTGTAATAAAGTAAGATATTGAGCTGTATCTCTGTAATTAAGAAATTTTTCACCGCTGCAATGAAGTAAATACAAAAACGAGATAAAGAGTGTAAATAAATACCGATAATACACACTTACCAACCGTGATCCCCAGAGTTATGATTCAATTCACTAGACAGAATCTGTAAACCAACAAGAAATAAAAGTTTGCATATTCAGCTTAATGCGTGATAAATCAGGTCAGTCAGATGAGAATAAACTCAAGTTCTTTATTTATTGGCTTTGTAAATCTAGCAGCTTAAGAGCTTGAGAGAGGAGGAAAGGGGCAGTGTGTCAGTCGAGGCGTCACCCCTCCTTCTCTGGTTAGTGGGGTGGGTTTGAAGTGGCTTGTGTGAAGTGTGCCAGGGTCAGAGGTTAAAACAACCGTGCTCGCCTCTCCCCCTCGCACTTTCTCCTCTCCTCTACTCCTCCTTCCTTCTCTTGCTCACTGGAGTTCTGCTCTGTGTCAGTGCTCTACATCACTCCTATTCCATAAGCCCGTAGATCTTTCAGTCAAACCCGGTGGGAAAAAAGTCTGTGTCTGTGAATGACTGGCACAGCTGGACAGTTGATAGACTCCTTATATTATATTAAATAATTTTTTTTTATTGGATTGCCATGGTGGATGTGCAGGGGTGCAGGAAAAGGGTATGCTTAGGGTGCTACAGCTCCACCAAGTGGAACATCTTGCTAATATTTTGCTAATAAATGAAATATTCTCTAATATATTTTGGGTATTGAAAGGATATCTTGAGTGCAGCTGAAGAAAAATGTAAGTGCATTAACTGCTTCAGAATGAATGAGCATCAGGGAGCTATACAGCTAACACAAAAATCTATCCGATATTTTCACATTCAAAGTTGGATAGAAACTAAATCAGCTTAAATATGCATTCATTAATTGATATATGTTTTATTTAGGCATTAAGATGGGGGGTGGTAGCTTAGTGGTTACGGTGTTGGACTACTGAAATGAAAGGTTGTGAGTTCAAATCCCAAGCTGCCACCACTGGGCCTCTGGGCAGTGCTCTTAACCCTCAGTTGCTCAGTTTTATAAAAATGACATTATAGAAATAAGGGCATCTGCCAAATGTAAACTGAATTAAAACCTGTGACACCCAACTCCAAGTCCTGGTGATTTTTAAACGTCTTTAATTTACACAAAATGAGCGCAGTATGTTTCTGGGCACGTTCAAAGCTTTATAAACGTTTTTTTATTCTTTTACCTTGATTAGTGTCTTAACAGCTACAGTTATGGACATCTACAGGGAGTTCTGTGGGGTTGTTGGCTTTTGATAGTCAGACTTATCACTAATACACACCTTTCTAAATTGTGTCCAATCAATTAAATTTACTACATCTGAACTGTAGTCAGGTTTGTTTTGTTTATTCACTTGAGCATAGAATACAACACACTCCCGCAAACACAACACTTTACGATACGCTTTAACGTCTCAAGCTCTGAAAAGCATGTTGTGTAGCAACCTGCTTTAACCAAGCTAACCTCTAACCACCATGTTATTTAAATAAAAGCCATATATAATCAGAAGCATAATAAATCATTTTACATATTACTTCCTGCATAAAATCCGAGCTATTGATGACATATAACAGGCTCATGAAACCTCTTGGAATTTATGAGGTATATAATTAACATTATACTATATTACTATGTGATTCTCAGCCTGATTGTGTTTTCAGAGATCAGGCTTATTTCATGAGACTCTTACGTGATATGTCAAAACAGGTAGAAATGATTTATTACACATCAATATAACATAGTGGTAGAGGTTACTTTGGTTTGAATATATTGATGCAGATTGTGGCATTCAGAGCATTCAAGTGAACGTTTGAGATGTTTCTATACGCCGTGCTCCAGAGCATCGATACTCAGTGCTGCAGATAATTGGCTTGTAAAAGGTTTTTTTTCTGTTGTAGTTGTTTTGTGAGACTGGGCTGGTAAATGAATCACCAGAAATTATTACTTTAATCCATTGTAAATTGAATCCATAACAATTGTGTGTAAAGTGACTTGAATAAGTTCTGAAAACCACAACAGTTATACAGGTTTTTCTAAACAACATCCTAAACTCATAAGCTTATGGTCTAACTGTTTCGCTATACTACTACCTAAACCTTAGCTAAAGCCTCGTTTTATGGTCCGATGGATCGTGCATGCATTCTATGGCTTAAAAAATCTCTCAGAAATCCTGTCACACTAACTTGCATCAGCTAGCTAAGTTAATCAAGACAGCAGTGGAGTGACTGAACCGTGCTGAAACAGTATTTCAGTCTTACATTTCAATCTTTCAGCCTCAGCAGAAATGAAGAAGTCATTCACACAAAGATGTTGCGTCTCTAAACTCTACAACGACGTTTTTTTGCTTTCACAGACATGCATATTGTTTTTTCTGTATTGTTAGTAGTTTAACTAATATAACAACATAAATGGTACAAAATTATGGCAGATTTTGTGGGAGAATTTTTTATTCAGCACTTTATAGACTATGGGTTACTTTAATTTTTTCAGTAAAATATCATTCACCACAGTTCCATGAACCATAGCTAAGTGATTTTTCTATTATTTATTTTTTATTTAAAACACCACTATCAAAAGTATTATCCATCCATCCATGCATCCATCCATCCATCCATTCATTCTTTATATCGCTTATTCTACTGGGCCAAGGGGAAGCTGGACCTCAGGGCCACATGGCAGTGTACACCATGAACAGGATGCCAGTCTATTGCAGGGCACAATCACACACACTCACACACCCATTCACATGCTACAGACAATTTAGAGATGCTAATCAGCCTATCAGCCTATTACACATGTCTGTGGACTGGGGGAGGAAACCAGAGAACCTGGAGGCATGGGAAAGAGTATTAAGTCTGTAAATAATGCAGCTGTCCAATGACGCTTTTGGATGGAAAGTTCAGACATGAAAAAGCTAACCGGCTCTAATAAATAGGCAAGATGTTATTGTACATGCACAAATTTTTTAATAGGTTGATTTTAAAATAAATCTGTATTTATGGGCATCATGTCTTTTTTAATGAGTTTAAGGAGTCCCTGAATATAAAAGGCGTGTGACCCTCTACTTTATACAATACTCTGGCATTCTTCTGACAGCAGGCCAAACAGTTAGGCAAGAAACTCCACTCTATTTAGAAAACCCACAAACAAGCTTTTTAATAAAGTTAACCATGATGCTAACAGCATGTCTGTATGAGGGGTTGCGGTTGCGCTTGTGTTGTTTGTTGTTGTTCCCTAGCTAATTGTATATAAATGTCAAAGATAGCTTTGGTTACAGAGAAGCAGAGGGTTGGTGAAGGCTGTATTGTTTTTTTTTTTGTTTTTTTTTAGTTTGAGAATCTGTTCTCATGCCTTGCTTCTAGTTTATTGTGATTTTGATTCCATGAATGCCCAGGAACATCTTTGATATACAGCTGTGGAGTATCAGTGTGAAACTGTTAGACTGTATAAGCCTCTCATTTCTCTCTCACTGTGTTAGACTGAAACAAACTGCTCGTAACCAAAACGTAGGCAATTTATGTTTCGCAACACCTTGTATTTTCTCCGGCGCTGATAAGCCACAGATGGAGCTAAAAAACAAAAGGCCCAATTAAGATTTGTAGCTCACACACAGACTCTCGCCGCCGCAGAAACACTATCACACTTACACACGTACGGGAGCATTTCTCTCACCCGACGCCTCCGAGCACCGGCAGCCAGCCCTTTCATTTTCTATAGCAGCACCACTTAAAGCCACACGCTAGCCTGAAGCATAACACGCTGCTCACTAGGAAAAAAGTTGCTATGTTGCAGTCACGATTCTCACCACCATGTCTCTTTTATCTCTTTTATCTCTTCCATGTGCTGTGGACCTAACAACTCAACCACAGGTAAGGAAAAACTGTGTCCACCTGTCTGTCTGTCCGTCTGTCTTTCTGTCTATCTGTCTGTTTTCACGTTTGTGTTTATTAGCATTAGCAGACAGTGACGTGAAAAGTGATGTGTTGATGGCTGTCTGTCTAAAGTAAATGCATGTTATGAATGAAATACTGTATGATCCAAACAACCAGAGGAATCAAACTCTTCAGGATGTGCTGTTATAGGAAAACAATCCACACCAGGATCCCCTAAAGATCCCCTAATAACAGAGCATCTGACTTACACTTAAGTCAGTTTTTAATTAATTCCAAGTTATTAAGCTTCATTTAGAAAAGACAAAAATTTAGCACAGACTTATTTAGTAAAAACTGATGTGGAACAACCATGAGCTACCATGAGCTAATATCTGTCATCAATTATGTTATAGCTGTAGTGACAGTAATTTCCTTTATTTCTCCCTGCTGTATTTAATAAGACATAGCCATAGGAGAAGACTCTCCCACGGTGGAAAACATTCTGACCATTATCAACGTATCAGCCACACATTTTATTATGTTTTTCATCCATTTCTAACTAGACTTAGATCATGCATGTTGTAGTATACATGAAGTCCCTATGAATAATGAGCTGTTACTACAGAAACGATAAAGCATTACATTGAGCGCAAGTAGAGAATTTTACACCCTTATACCAATCAGTACTGAGAACTCAACAGCACCGTGCTATAATAAAGAAGAACAGAAGCAGGTAGGTAATGAGTGAAGCACGTTTTTTGCCCTTAGCTTACAGCATTCACCATAAACACTACACACCTCCACCTTCTGATTTCTGTGGTACCGTGTCAGCTGCAGTCTAAAACCCAGCTTGAATGAATGTGTGGATAAACGTGTGACACTCCTGAACGAGACGAGAGATAGACGACAGAGTGCAGCTGCATAACGAAATAGCAACCTAATCACGACTTCCATGGTGCCCATGTGTTCTACGCAAATCTGAAGGCCACTCGGGAACTAGATTTTATCCAGTCAACTGTGCACCAGTTATTAGTATGTGAATTAAGAAGACAATTACTGGGGCCTGGATTCCCGTAAAATACCATTACTGTAGCGGACAGGGTGAGCGACAACTTGGACTAGTAGGTCAGGTTTTCCGGTGGAGAAATAGAATAAATAGGTGACAGAATTCTCTTCTGTCTGTTGCTATATTACGAGGTTTTTAGGTTTTGTTAGAAGACTTTTATGTGTGAATCTGACAAGATTCATGTGTTGTAAATTTGGGGAAACCTTTTAACTCAGAATTATTTTGTTGTTTGTATCACAGAACTGTTGAATTTTCTCAAATCTGATTGGCCATTCTTTCATTTTCAGGAACTTCTTATATGTAGTTGGTATTCACATACAGTATGATTCACGTAGTATTTTATTTTTAATCTGCGCTTATTCAAAATGCTCCCCCATGTGTATGTATATATATAGGCAGACCACATATAAGCAGCATCTCTTAACCTTCTCTATCAGTACATCTGCTGCTCTTTGTCCTGCTCTCTTCATCTCCCTTGAAAGCTTAACTAAGGTTGTTTTTTCTAAACTTTATTCCAGATGGTTTCTGTTAGAACTCAATGCTTGGCAGCTACATTTTTTCTTTAGGTATAATTTTATACAGAAATGATTGCAGTGACTTCAAGGAATTAAATAGGACAAGGGGTAGGGAGAGGAGGAAATTACAATAGTGATGGAGTAGAAAGGGGGTGAAAAATGTATATATTAAAAGCAATTACTCCGTCACTGTTGAGCAGTGTTAAACGCTTTCAGGCCCCTTTTGGGTTGGTTTCTTGCTTCTTTTTTTAATAAATAAGGACATATAATGTAATATTGATTTAAATCCCATCTGCGAGGGTGACTTCATCCACCCCCACTCCCTCTGGTCTTTCGCTTTCTTGGAAAGGAACCATGGGCTCCGGCTGCCAGAAATAATTGCTTGTTTGCTGGTATTTGGTTAAAATCTGTCAGAGAGAGAGAGCGAGAAAGAGAAAGAAGGAATAAAAGAGAGAGAGAGAGTTAAAGAGGGAGAGAGAGGGCATATGCACAGCCTAATTGCAGAGACCTTACATATTGAGATCATCAGCCCTTATCTCTCTAGCAGGTAACCTTAAATCGTGGTCTGTGTTTTGGTGCCGCATTTAATGTCAGTAAAGATGTGAATTTAAACACTCTGACGTGTCTTATTAATCTTGCGTCCAGGTTTGAAAATCTGAAAGATTCATTTTAAGATTCAGTTTGTGGTTTGATTTTGCACTTATGTTGGCTCGTGTTTTTAAAATGATGTCAGGACTATGTGTGTGTGTGTGTGTGTGTTTTTGCACATGCGCATGTGTGCTGTTTCTAGGCTAGGGTATTCTCTGTCTGCAGGGTAGAGGTTGGCCTGAGGCCTGCTCTCTGTGCCAGGCTAGTGCTCACAGTGTCTCCCTCCTCCCATTGCCCGAGAGTCATAAACAATAAAACCTCTGTTACTTTTTAACCCACTGCCGCCCTCCCTCTGCTCCCTGCACGGCTCGTCTGTCTTTTTCATAAGCTCTCATCCCTCTCCTCCTTTTTTTTCCCCTTTTATTTGATCCATTTTGGTTCCACACAGTTGTCCTAGTTGTAAACGCATGTGCACGAGTTTACGGTCGCCAGCCAGCACGTAGCACACAGAATGCGGTATTGTTCATTACACTGTTCAAATCTTCAAACCTTTCTCTATTTTCATGCGGTGTATCAGAGTAGCTGTGATTTTATAAAACACCAGAGCAGAAATATTCAGACGGGACCCAGCGTTGACCTCTGAGAATGCCCCGAGAACGCCAGGTTGTCGTGCTGTATTTAATTCTCTGGTGGACGTTTATTCTACTAAAACACAACTACTCACACACGCACATACGGCCTCGTAGACGATAGGCCTGAACTGTAAACAGATGTTCGCCTCAATCATTCCCTAATGAGATTGGACACTCATTCCCCCATCTGTACAGCAGTGTTACGCGAAGAGCAGACAGAAATGGTGATCAGCTAATGAGGATGAAGATTTTAGTTCTCAGAGATCCTCCTGAGTGAATGCCAAACGGATGGTTTCCTATCTGTGAAATAAAGTGATATTTCTTAAGAGAAAGTTGGGGAAAGTTCTTTCATGCACTCCCCAAGCAGGGGGTGCTTATCTCTCTTCCTTGGCACATAGGGACCCCTGGTGTTCTGGCAGAGAAATTCATACTCATTCTCTTTTTTAGAGACGCCAGAGCAGAATTTGCCAGCCACCAAATACTTTAAAGTCATGCTGGCGATTTGGGCAAAGTTCTTCGCTATTTGCATTTTACTAGGTAGTGTGTTTGAGGGCATGCTCTCACTCCTCCACATACAAAGAAACAGACTAACGCTCATCAGTTTGGCAAGCTTCTTTCAGGGGGGAATTTGACTTCATGCTGTGCGCTCCGCTGCTGAGCTGTATTTACGCAGAATGGTAGCATATGTGTAGCTGCTCCACCTTATTGAATCAAGACCACAGTGGAGAGTTTCCACAGAATCACTCATACACAGCTGAAGGCCAAGGGAAGCCCAGTGCAGACAGAGAGAATGAGGAGGGCAGGATTGTTTAGTGTGTTCTCCAAAGCGTGACTTTGGTTAAGTCATTAAGACCCGTGGCCTGAATGAAAAGCAGATATGTGGATGATTAGCACGGCTAGCGAAAGACAGAGGAAGCATGCGCTTGTAAGTGTAAGAGAATGTCGGGGTGGAGATAATGTGCAGGTTCCAAAACAACTCCAGGCAAAGAGCTCCCAGATTGTGGAGAAAAAAGGTAGTGAGTAACTTCTTCATCCACGTTCCTGTGTCTCGCTTCCCAAACACAAACACACAAAGCTCAATTATCCTTTCAAGGTAAGTCAAGTGTGAAACACCCCTCCTAAGACCAAAAACAGATTGTACTCTGTGGCTGGAGGCATTACACAACATCCAGAATTAAACCTTTATAACGTCTAGGATCTCTTATTCCAACAATGCGTACTTGGAAAACTCAACGTTTGTGATCTTCAGACCGCCTGTGGATACACGCTGACCTCGATAACCATAAACAGGATACTGTCATCTGAATTTTTTTTCTAGTTGATAACCCTGAAATCCCGCACATGTCTTTCGTGATTCTGTCATAAATTTAATAAGCATTAGCGTTTTGATTCTCTATTTCCTTGATTTAGCATGTTAGGAGGTAAGGGGGAGGAATGTTCCTGTGTATGCGTCAGGTTTAAAGCTTCTCACTCAAACAGGAATGAATAAACAGCATTTGGCATAGGCTTTGATAATGCAGACGTGGGAGTGGAACAGGGTGAGCTGCCATAGGGAAGACCGAATAGAATAAGGGAGTATTTTTGTACATGTGAACACAAGATATGACATTAACTATCTTGTGAAGACAAGTCACGATGTTACACTGCCATGACCTCTATGTTATTTTTTTCTTGCGTGTATATATAATCACTTCCATGTAATGAACGTTGATATGAAAAGCATTTCCAGCAGTCCATGGGACTCTCTTGGTGGGAGGGATGGCAATACCCAATCCCCTGACAATCAGGGCAACATTAGGCGAACATCATGAGGTCTCTGAACTCATGTATTCAGAAGAGGGGGATACGCTGGTCTGTGGAATAGCATGAGCAGCAGACTGAAAAGATAAGGTGGTCTCTGAAGAAGCACGTGCTAGCCTTTTTCTGTTGGTAGCTATCATGTGACCAGCTAGTTAACTGGTACTGACTGGTAAATGACCATCTCGGGAGTGTAAAAATCCCTTTTTGAGACAGTCAGACCATTTATTTTGGAGTGTTGAATCTTTAGACCTCTTTCATTTCCTTTTATTATTTTTTTGCGTATCTCATGTACTGAAATACTTTAGCTTTCTATTTAGAAGGCTTTTGCCTATAGATTAAGTATGATTCCAGTGTTTTGAGAGTAGCACTGAGAGAAGCAGTAAGACAGATCCCAGATCTTAAACAGATGGTGTTTGAGAACTATCTTGCAGCCCTCTGTCTTTGTAGTCGGGAACAGAGGGAGGTACAGTGGGGTCCTTTTGAAGTGCTTAAGATCTAAAAGAGCCTCATAAGATGGACTCTGTAGTTATTTCACAATGAATCCTAATGGACACAATTATAAACTGGTTGGCAGCGAATTAAAAGTACAGAACAACTAGTGGGCGCTTGATTGAAATTCCATAAGCTTTTCAACGGGAATTTGACTTTTTTTTTTTTGCTGTAATTGTCTGCTCTAGCTCTTATTACTACTGAACAAGATTACTGAGTTTTCATTTACTTTTTTGTCCGAGTGTGGTCTTTCTTTCTCATTTTTTCCTTCTCTGCTTTACTTTTCTGTCCTCCGTTGTGCACTTGTGTGGCCTTACATTGGGATGTGGAGGAGAGCAGGAAATGTATGAACCATGAAGGCATGTGTTTATGCTGGCTGTAGCTGATCTTCGCCAGCCAGTGGGAAAACAGACACCACAGGACTGTTCCCCCTTCCTGTTCTCTCTGTTTCTTTCTCTGTGTCTTTCTCGCTATCTTGCACTCACTAAGTTTTGCTGTTATATTACAGTTTTTTAATAGATTGTCTACATGATTCGAATTTGGAATCTTTACTATCTATCTGAGGTGGCTTCTTATTGTTTGCTTACAACGTCTTTCTAATCACTTTGTTATAAAATGGGTTATAAAGTTGCAATAGCATGTTAATAGCAAACCAGGAGTCTTAATGGCAATACTGCAAATCCTTCTACTATCATCGAGTCACATATGTCACGGAATAAAACACTACATCATGCTGGACTGTACAAGTGCTCCACATTTCACCCATTTGTTTGTTGTTGTCAGCCAGATAAATTGTTCCCACACACACACACTCCACTGCATAAGGCAGCATGGCTATTGGACATGGTGGGCTTAGAGAAACTGGACTGGGTCAGGAAGTGTGAGAAAGGCGCGTGTGTGAGGTCGCTGGGTGTTTGTTCATGGATGGATATGTGTGTGTGTGTGTGTGTGTGTGGTTGGAGTGTGTGACTGCAAGCACAGAAGCCAGCTGGATGAGTAGAGTCAGCAATGTGCGGTTTTGGCCTATGAACATTTCACAGCGAGGAGATCCATCTTCTTCCTGTAGCCCAAGGGAAAGCAGGGGAAGGAGCAAGGATGGGAAAAGACAAGGAATGAAGGTTAATTTATCTTCAGTGTGAGTGCAAAATTTGCCAAACTAACTGAGCATAGTAGCTTATACTCCTCTCTGCAGTAAAGACAGTTGTGGCAAAGTGGGGTGCAAAAAGCTTCATGAGGAGTTTTTATTGCAATTAGACAAACAAAAACACCAGTGCAAATGAATATTAGATGTGTGCTGTCTTCACATTAGCCTACAATAAGCTAGTTGCACATGTGCACACCCCTCAACTTTTGCTGTAATATAGCATTCAGTCTACCATCATAGCACATCTTGATTTAGCAATTTTAATTCCAATCTACCTTGCAAAAATGCACCACATCGTCCAAATTGCACAGGGGTCTCCGGTGCACAGGTTTTAAAAAACATCGATCTTCTTCTGAAGCCATTCCATTGTTTACTTGGATTTGTGCTTTGGGTTTTTATCATGCTGGAAGGTTTCATCATCTTCATCTGTCTAACAGAAGCCTGCAGGTTTTGTGCCAGAATAGATTGGTATTTGGAGCTATCCATGATTGAAACCCCAGTCCCAGCTAAAGAGAAGCAGCCTCTTAGCATGATGCTGCCATCACCGTTCTTTGCCGTAGGTATTGTGTTCTTTAGGTGGCAAATTGTCTTGTTTTTTGCAACAAGCATAGCTTTTAGAACTGTGTCCAAAAATGTCTGCCTTAGTCTTTATACACAATAACAAGTTTTACCACATGGTTTGGGGTGACCTTGGCAGTCTTTGTTGTTTATTGTTGTTGTTTTTGGGTTGTTGTTTTTTCATGAGAAAGGGCGTCAATCTAGTCATCCTTCCTCAAATCCAAGACATGCAAAGAATTTAAAAGATTATTCTTGTCCTGTTCTTTTCCCATTTCTCCACATGTTGATGATGGCCTTCACAGTATTTCATGGAACATCTAATGGAAATTGGAAATTCTTTTGGATCTCTCTGCTGATACGGTTTAACAGTGAAATCACACACATGCTTTGGAAGCTCCCTGACTTCAGGAGGTGGATGAAACCAAGAAGATTTCTAGAAAATCACACAGCTGATCTTTCTTTGGTGTGAATCAGAATGACAGCCGTGTGATAAGTAATTATAAAAGCTAATAACAAATAACAAAAGCTTGAATGTCATTGGTTAATTATGAGCACAGTCACATGCCCTGTACATTTCTTTTTCTTTTTCTTTATCCCCCTTCACATGTTTCTATTTATTTTTGAATTTTGTTGGTTACCTTACATGTGACGTGGCATTTCCTTAAACATTTAAACACAGTTTGCTTTTAAATTTAATGTAAAAAACAAAATAGAAACCCTAACAAAGCATGCAGCTAAAAATCTACTATGCCATCTAAGCAGAGTGGCATGAGTGAGACTGGTATTAAAGTATTATGTGAAGCAGAACTTATGTATCAGAGAAAATAAGCTGTAAAATTATAGGTATTATAAGTGCCCTAGTGATCTTCCTCCAGGATTATGTTGTGGAAATTGTTCATTTGAAAGACCTCAGTGAATCAATGAAATAAGAAAGCTGTGTTTTTAAAGAATCCTCACCCAGGCTATGGTTTGGAAACTACACTGCTACACTAAGAGCATGTGATCTAGCCCTCAGCCTTTTTTCCCCTTGACTTCTATTTCAGCCTGAGTTGGACTTGGCCTTGACTGTTATTGGCATTACCACCTCTCTAGTTGGCGTTCATACACATTCTTTAATTGCGCCTTTAAAGTGCCCCTAACTGTGTTTGTGGTGAGAATCTGAAACCTGTAAACTTTGAGCAGGATAATTATTGTTTAATTTTCCATATTTCAGTCCAGTGATGGCACTCAGCCTAAATTTCAAGCAAGGACCTTCAGGCAAGTTGTATGCAAAGGACAATTATACACATTACCATTAACCTTTTGGCTCGATCCTCGGGCCAGTTAACCTTTAGCTTTTATGCGGTTTGTGATTCGCACTCTTTCACAGAGCCAGCAAGAGGAGATTTTCAGAAAGATTTCCGTATCTAATAGCAAGTGTGAGGAAAAGTGTGGAAACAACCTCTTTCCGTATACAGTTTCATATAAGTCCAATTAATGACTAAAGTGCAAAGAACATTTTCATACTTTTTCTTCTCCCCTCTCTGTTTTTTCAACACTTCTCTTTCTTACTTCTTTTCCTACCTCGGTTCTGCTCTTGTACTGTCTTTTCTCTCTTGCATTTCACTCACTCACCCGCCCTCGTTCCCTCTACGCACTTTTTTCTTTCATTCATCTTACGATTCCAGTGGGGTGACTATTGGTGAGGTATTTCCTGCTGTAAGTCTTTCCTGCTCTGCCCTGGGAGCTGTGAAGCAGGCGCCCTGCCTGACAGAAATGGGCCAGCAGAGAGGGAAACTCAACCTCCATCCTGAACCTGTACTTACCAAACCTCTTAAAGTATTCATGCTGATACTGACGGTTTCTTTTAATGTGAAGTTTCAAACCACTACCATGCCTCTGCTTGGGTAATAAAATAAATGAAGACGGATATAGATGGGGGAATTTCCTTTCCATGCTATTGCTTTCTCCTGACTGTATGTTTTGGGTTTTTTTTACCTAAAGGAGGTGCGTTCGGCAGAGAAGCTGATAGCTAATTACCATGTCATCCTTTAAAGCCAAAGTGGGAATGATGCCAATGGAGATGTTGCTATTTAAGTAGGATGGGCATTCATATGGAGCATGAGCTTTTTATTATGTCTTGTCAATGTGCACCATAAAGCAATTTATCAATGTTTTACAATATTACAATAATGTACTAGCAGCATAGTCACCAGTAAAAAGGGTATAAAAATATCATTACTGTATTATACAGAATACTGCTGTAAATAAACAGGAGTTTACTGAAAACTGCTGCAGAAAACTGCAATCAATTTTTTACGATGTATTTTACTTCTCTGGAATTAACAAACATGATTTTATAAATAGAAGTGACTATTTCATCATAAGCATTATTGAGAATTTTGAACCTGAAAATGGAACTCGGAGCCTTATTCATTAAATCATTTGTATAATCAGATTTGCTCTTTTACATCCATGTAGTTATTTTTGTGTTAAAAGTGATAATACAAATCAAGATACAAAATCTGAAAATGACATGACAGCGTTTTAATGCATACACAAATCAATTGTGAGTAGGTTTTTCACTACTATTGGTGATTGATAGCTAGCTAGAGAGAGAGTGAGACAGACAGAGAGATAGATAGATAGATAGATAGATAGATAGATAGATAGATAGATAGATAGATAGATAGATAGATAGATAGATAGATAGATAGATAGATAGATAGAAGCATGGCTCCTCTTTGCAACATCGAGGCTGCTATTACACGTGGGTGTCAAACCTAGTTTGTCCTTATGGACCTATCTTACACATATTCTTGCATGAAATCTTTATCTCCTCCATTAATCTTTATCTCTCTGAAGAGCGTTGTTGACCTGTGCTCTTCTCCTGATTAATGCTCCAGGTGTCGCAGTATCTCTTAAATTTTTTCCACCCAGTTGCTTTCCACATCTGCTGGTGTTATTCTAACAGAACAGAGGTGGTGGGTGACACAGTTGAGATAGTTGCAGTCACACTTGGCAAAAGAGGAACTCAGCCAGTTGGTCTTCAGTTGTAACATCAGCACATTTAGTGTCCCTTAAGATGTTTGCTTTCATCTCTGCCCACTTTACCCCCATTTAATTGTAATTAGGAGAAACGTTAAAGGTTTCCAACAAACTAGCTTCTCTGGCATTTCAGCAATACCACTCTCAGTAGAATAAGACTAAAAAGCCTAGAAGGCATCTGGCTGACTAGAGGTGTGTATCAGGACCAGGATCCCACAGGACGCAACAAAAAAGTTAAACGAGTGGGAGGTCTTTACTTTCATATGAGTGCAAGTGAATGCTCATGGGACAAAGACCATATTCATGAACATGAATGTGTGGGGCCACATGATGCATTCACAGCGGCTGTTCATTCAGCCTTAGTAATTGCCTGGTCAGGGTTACGGTGCTTTAAATTAGGCAACTAAATATTGTGAGCGAGATTGTAAAAAAACAGCAGCTGATGTTGAGAATGTGTTAGAACAGAATTCATAGTGATAGGGTTTATATTAAAGAAAAGAAAAGACAAATGTTTAGGCCACATGTACTTTGGGTTATAGAATATAGATACAGATATTTGGAGCACTAGACAGACAAAGATGAAAATAATGGCATTGCATTGCAACCCAACTATGAATCAACTGATCAATTGTTGTATTGTATTTGTTCGCTTTTTTCTTTCTTTCATTATTTCTCAATTTCTTCTTTCCTTCCTTCCTTCCTTTCTTCAGTCCTTCTTACTGTTTTTCTGGTCACTAATCTCGCTATGGCTGGAACTCATCCTGTGTTTACACGAGATTGGAAGCAGCTCGATGCAGTTTTTTCCTCGCTTTCCCCCCCCCCTTCTGCTTCAGGCCGACAGTTTGAAGAGTTGCTGTGGCCAGCTGCCCACATCTGCAGTTTGGAGTGCTGGAATTTGAAACGGAGGTAAAATATACAGGAGGGTTTGTTTTCACCCTGAGTTCCCCCACAAAGCAGAACAAGAGTAATAGAAAGCTGGAGAGGAAAAAAAAAGAAGGAATGAGTGCTCAGGCAGTCCTCTGCTGGATCTTCTTTCCATTTTGATGTGAACTGTAATCTGCTGTAACTGAAATCACATGGTGAATTATCCCATAGAGAAAGGCAGAGAGACCGGTAAAGGGGGCTGTAATGATGATGATGAAGGTCTCTGGTTCCACTAATGAATCCGCTGATTGGATTTGCTCTTCATCCCAACACAATCAGCCACTATGGTGGATTTCTTGCTTTCATGCACAACTGTCTCTCCTTGTCTCATGGATAGTAAGAGCAATAAAATTACTCCGTTCCAGCACTGTCACATAGCCTCAACAAGTAGAAAGCTTAGAAAGTAGAATGGATGATTTATAAGATGCATACTAGTTTATGAGATGTCTGACCTGAACAGCCAGAAGTCTAAACACAGTGAGATAAAATTCACAATGAAATATCTTGATGCCTCTGTTTTTTGTAGAAAGTCTCAGCTAGTTCACTTATTACCTGTTAAAGGCTTCATGTAGCTTTGGTGTGAGAGCTTGATGTGCAGCCAATGAGGAGGCAGGACATAATGTGCCTCATGGTGCGAGTGTTAATAGTGTTAAAGGCCTGATTTAATTAGAGGGCAGAGCACCATGCTGGACTTTTTGGCTTTTCACATAACATCATTTTTGACATGATTGCCAGTATTGTTCTTCTGCCCTACCAAAGTATAATCAAAGACTATATTGGAGGTTGTTGGATTATTTGCCTCAACGTCTTTGAAATGAGCTCAGTCCAGCTTCATCTTGAAGGGCAGGTTAACAGTGTTCAGTGGCAACACCAAAGCAAAGAACATCTTAATTTATTATCTTATAGTTTGTTACTCCCAAAATACCCGTGATGTTTGATGCATTACCTTTCCTTTGCTCCTGCCCTCATCTCTGTGCACTTCACTCTTTCACATTCCAGGAAAGGACACATACCTCTGTCTATTTTTCCTCAAAACTCTCCTTTTTTCTGGATTTTTTTTCTCTCTTGAAACGGCAAGTGACCTATTTTGGCGGCACAAACAAACAGGCCATTAGCAGAGCAGGAAATTCTCCACAGGATCTATTGTATTAGTGGCTCACTTTTTTCTTCCTTTCACGTCTCTCCCCTTATCATTCAGTCCGCTTTAGCTCTCTGTCCTCCCCTTTCTCGCATGTCAAGAATCACCTCCCTCTCCCATCTCTTTCTGGAATTTTTCCCCTATTTGCAATTACAGTAATATGTAACATCAGGCACAGTGAGTTAGGGCTTTACCTTACATAACCCAGAAGAGTTAAGCGGTAGTGAGACGCAGAGCTTATACTGGCTGGTATTGAGAAATAAACCATAACCTAAATAAAACTATACTAACATAAAATAACAAAACATTCTATAACATAACCTCAGGCCAGTGTTACCACATCCATCACAACTCACAAACTGAAGATGAGTGAATTTGGGACTGAATAGATGAATGGATGGGTGGATGGGTGGGTGGATGGGTGGGTGGGTGGATGGATGGATGGATGGATGAATGAATGCCCAAACAAACAAATGGTTAGCAGAGGTTTTGGGAGATATTATACAACAGTGTGCATTGCAGTGGGTAAAACCACATCTTGTTTTCCAATTATCACAGGTATTTTATAAAGATGTGTGTATATACTGTGTGTGTGTGATTTTTTCTCATGTCTTTTCTAAAATTATAGCTGAATTCATGATGCTGTCAAAAACAATTTTCACATCATAAAACACATGTCCACATGTATAAGGAGTGCATCTGCAAGTCTCAGTCAAAATGGTTATTTGAATATTATAGGACTTTGTCAATGTTTTGGGTAAATTTTAGTTTTAGGAGTTGGCTATAGGTTGCCCTGTGCTATGCAATAATATATTTGAAAACTAAGACAGTATGTGTTGTGATGATGTCAGTGTTGGCATCTAGCTCTTGGCCACCAGGTGGCTTTTTTTATTCATTAGATTTAGTTTCTGGAGATTTAATGCGAGTCAGCTTGGATGAAACCAGCCATGTTCTCTAGTCAATCCCAAAACGGGCCAACATGGTCAGCTTGTAAATTTCATCTAATGAATGCTGCCATTGGCCAAGATTAAGAGAGTTGGGAAGGAGGCACACATGCAGATTGATTGAAGTGTTGCTGTGCAGAGTCAATCAATGCATGGAATAAGCAACTACAACTACAGCTAGAACTACAACCAGTTTTGGCACTTGACATGCTACACTTATCATCTTTACAATCTTTTATCCTTATTGTTCATTTCTTGGGCTTCAAAAGTCCTGAGACAAAGAAGTAAGGGAATTAACCCTAGCCCTTGGGTTTATTTAAAGAAGATGGTATGATGTCTGCTATGATTGTGATGAGAAAAAAAACCTTCTGATTAATAATTGGAAATGAGTTCATTTCTGTTTAGCTCTACCATTTTTGAGTCTAAGAGCAAGACCTTAATCCTCAACCACTCAGCTGTGTCCTGTCTCAATTATAAGTGAAGGAAAGCATTAGCCAAATGAGTCAATGCACATGCTCTTTGTACTGACTGGGTTAGAGGGGTCTGAAGGTGTTCAGCACAAGAGTTTGGAGAGATTTGACCTTAAAACATCCAGCTCTAGGCACAAAATAAGCTGTATGGCTGAATGTCTTGGAATAGACAGATCAGTGATGTAGTTACTTTATGTCCGGACAGTTGCAGCAAATGTAAGTTTCCAAAAAACATCAGACTTTAAATACCTTTCTATCAGTCATATTGCACACTACATAGATAGTCTATGCAGTCTATAGTCTATACACTATGAAGTGAGCTTACAGTGAATAGGAGACCATTTTAAGTAATAACAGCTTTAAATGTCCACTGTGGTTCTCACTTGATGTGAATATGTAGCAAAGAAGAGTTTCATTTATATCAGTTTTTTTATCCAATTATTCTCATTTGTCTCCTAAATATAAGTCAGAGTAGTGTGAGGAAATAGGATGAAAATAAATATTAAATCTTGCAGGTTGAGGTAACCAGCCAAAATAATGAAATTAGAACCGCAAAGAATGACTTGGAGCTACGACGATGTGAATAACAACTGCTGGACTGTAGCAAAAACTGATGTTATTCTTTAGAGCTTGTTAATGACAGAAGTATCACCTCAGGAAAATTCACTACGCAAGTGAATGCTGACTTACTTTTGTCTTTGCTCAGTTTGCATGCAGCATGCTGTGCTACCTCTTTCTGAACTTTTGATTGACGATATAAGCTTTGACTGAGCTCAGACAGGCAGATTTGGCATGCTGGATTTTATTTCAACTTATTTTCTATTGCGGTATGGCTCAGAGTAGCTCAGAAACACACACACACACACACACACACAATCATGCGTTGTGTTCACATGCTGTTATTATTCTGTTCTGTTCGTCTGTCTTTTAGTTTCCTTTATTTCTCTACCGCATTTTGGCCCTGTTTTTGGCCCCAGCCTCTTTGCCTTTCTTTGGGTGGTTTATGTATTGTTTTCATTTTTCTGTTCTCGTGTTTTAATGGGCTTTCGTTAGCCTGCGGCTGGGCACTAGAGAGACAGAAAAAAAGTGCGTAAGGAAAAGCAGAGGGAAAGTAGTGGGATTTGAATCCATAAGTGCCATATTTCCATTATTTTTATTTCCCAGCCTATGCATGTATACTTTCCATTTTTAACTTTCCTGCTCACTTTTTCCTCTTCGTTTTCGCTCTCTATCACCATCATCTTGCAGGTCTGTAATGTTTAGCCGCTTGTTTCTGTTCATTGCCCAATGCTTATCTCTCCTGCCCACTCCCTCATTTTAGCTATTAGCTCATGTAAACTTTGCTTTTTGTCAAGGTATTTTCAGCATAGTCCTCCTGTTTGAGATTAAACTATAAAAAAACAAACAAAAAAAAACGCTCCCTAAAACCTTTCTCTTGTTCACCCTCACTCTCTCCCTTCCTTCCCCTAACAGTCTGAGAACGGTTTGTTTTGTCCACGTGCGTTTGAGCAAACTTCTCTCTGCCAGTGTTTGTTGAGTTTTTAGGCAGACACATCTTGAAGCCATGAGGTCTCGCTCTGTGTTGTGGGTTGCCATTTCACCCTACACACACAAACACACACACCGCCGAGGCCTGTTACAGCTCAAGCTGAGAGAACTCAGGGACAGAGGGCTGAATTACTGTGTTTAATGTGCACATTCTTTACCATGAGATAATCCGATGATGGAGCCAACTCTTTCCTATATATATACTTTCACTGCTGCACTCGGTCAAATCTTAAACCTTTCTTAGTCTTATAACTTCTAGCACACGATCTCCTGCCACATGATTATTGTCCTAATTATTGTCATAATTGGATTTTTGGGAGAAATTCTCTACTTGTACTTTTGTAATTGTTTGTACAATGTGACTTTACCAGCAGCTCTTCTTCATTACACAACTGAACACAGGTATATGTGTGGTGAGCTGGTGTTACTTGTTGGCTCCATTCCACAATTTGCCTAAGCCCACAAAACTTCATGACTTTCTCTACGTCACCTTGCACTCCCTGACCTGTCTCCTTGCCTTTGGTTTTTCTTTGTCTTTCAAGGCATCTTCTTTCACATTCTTTCTTCTCTATCGCTCTATACCTTGGTGTCACCACATTGAATACACTTTCCAGTTCTTCATCTCATCTCTATACTCCTATCTTCCAGTCTCTATCTTGCTTTCTATTCTCTTTCTCTTTGTGTGTGTGTATCTAAAGCTTAAAATATAGCCTGGATGGTGTTTCGCAGTGACACGGTGTGAAACACTAGGAGTGACTGCCAAACAATGCAGACTCATTAGGTTCCATGGTAGCTGTTAGCATTTTTTGGTGGACTATTCATATAAAACTCCAGAAGTGGATGACTAGCTCTGAGTTTAGTCACTGAAGGTATATTATATAAATTGTGTAGAGTTACGTACCGTATTATGTACATCAATTCAGCTGCTGGTACATGTAAAACACTTGCTGTAGTGGACAATACTGTTCTTTGACCCACTGTTTAGATTCACCTTCTGGAGCCACAGGTAAAATTGGGCTTTTTGATTTGGAGTTGATGTGAATTTTTTAGTAATGTTAATAGTAGTTTGTTAATATTTTCACAATAAATGGTCTATGTACTACTTTTATTTCATTTTATGTATTTTTATAGACCAGCCTAAAAAAACAGTTTTTCTTTTACCATCTACTAACTGACCACTCCTCACTGTTTCATACATGTGGTATCTGTACATGTAAAATGTGAAACAGTAATCCATTGATAAACCCAAGGAAAAAGAAGAGAAGCAATGGTCTTTGCTATGACATGGAACACCCTTTTAACAAGGCTTAGATCTTAATCACAAGCATTCCAACCTTTGGGATAAGAGAAATGAATGTCCAGAAAAATTTCACTAGAAGAGGGAAAACAGACAACTCATCACTGATCATTCTTACATGACAGTGTTTGGCTACAGTGATATAAAAAAAAAGGGTTGCATGTCTGTTCAGTGGACTGCAGTCCGGTTTAGAAAATGTTAAAAATATTCAAATCTATTCGAACAAAGTTACTAACATGAATCTCTTTAAAAGTCTTGTTCTAAAAAAATCTAGCACGTATTCCCCTATCACATGGCAGGTACCAACCAGTTCGGAAGAAAGCTAGCCCATTCCTTTATGAAGCTCATACAAATAAACATGCAGATGAACATGCTTGCAACTATAGCTATACTTTATATAGCATATATGCTATGTCCATATCTATACATGTTATGAGTCCTTTTTCTATCGTTGTCTCATTTCGAAAACTGCTCATAATATAACCAAGGACGTTGTTAGTCTGCTTGCTACTTTAGGCATGAACTATAACTAACCATAATGGTCTGAATACATAGAAAACTAAGATTCCAATCCATAATGTGTACTTATTTGGGGCTCAAGTGTAATTTTGGCCCAAAAAAAAAAAAAAAAAAAAAAAAAAAAAAAAAAAAAAAACCAACCCCCCCCCCCATGCTTTGGCGCCAAAGTCTAAAACCTCCTCTTCTCTGTCCCGTTAACTCCCCCTTCTTCTCTGTTTTTTTCTCCATCAGCCTAACCTTAGCACCTCTCATTCCTGAGAAAAGTAGGAGAGAGTGATGTGTGAAGTTTGCGATAAGGCTGAGTTTGATACATAACCCGTTCACGAAGTATCTCATTTACTATGCTCTTATCGCTGAGGTGTGCTGCTGACAAATGGGCTGCGCAACATTATGGTCTCAGCCACTCGGATAGTTCCAGAGACGGATTGAATCATGGCTTAACTCAGCGCTGAGAGGTTAATACATGATGGAGATTAAATGTCTATTATGTCAGTTAATAAATGGATTGATACATGATCTACAGCTCTGCTTATTTGCCATAATGTGAAATGAGCCAAGATTGTTAATAAGCCAGAATCTTAAGCCAATTCGGTGTGTGATTTTAACATATGGAATTACACACACATACACATGCACACACACACAGACAGACACACACTCACACACACACATGCATATTTCACTGGCCTCACCTGACCCTAAAGCAACATGTGGATATGATGAATCCTGTTTCTGAAAGCGAAGGCCAAGTCTTTCCTTCTGCCACGTAGACTCAGCACTAACATACCGCCTCACTTATTATAGCAGTGTGAGAGACAGAGAGGGAAAGGTTCAGGATGAACCTACATGGAAAAAAAATTGCATTAGTCAAGAGTCTAAGTTGCTTCTTTATGCCATAATGTAACTATTCTTATATTCAATTCATAGACCCACAGGGAAAATTTTGATTTTTTTACCTAGATGTAACAAAGAACGTTGTTTGTATTGTGTCTGTGTGCTTGGCCTACACCACTTTAGTTACAATCTCGTTAATTTACCTGATTCATCTTATAATCTCAAGACATAATACCAACACACATAAATAAACACACATCAAAAAAAGGAAAAAAACAAAGCAAACCCAAGCAAAGAGGCAGCGCATTCCCCTACACACACACTGTCTCTGTCTCTGTCTTTGTCCTGCTCTTTGTTTGGGTTTCTTCCCCTTTGTTGATTCTTTCCTTTACATTTCTATGATACGCATTGTATTATGCTGACCCACAACTGAACTATTGTATTCTGCGGCTGAGTTTTAGCCATCTTTTGCTCTTCCTCTTTCTTTCTCATTCTTCACAGTGACACTTTAACTGTACTCATGCAGCACTATTCTCTTCCCCAGCACTCTTGAACCATTCATTAAGTAAAATGAGCATTCTCTGTGGCGCTCGTGACTGTTTTAACAGGCGCAATTTATGTGTCTATATGTGGTTTTACTCACTTGTAAAACACATCTCCCCAGTTCAAAATGATTATCCACATATTTATTTGCCCAGTTTACAGGCTGAAAAGAAAGCCTTGCCAAGTGGCCATCTTACTGCTCATTTGTGACTGGCTGTGTAAAGGGGAGAACCCAAGAGATAAAGTCCCAAAAAAGGAGAACCCTTCCATTTGAGATATCAGGTGGCCTTCCTGCAGGCCTTCTGAGACTATAATGTGACTGAGTGCTGCATTTTGTTTGTCGCTGGTCATATTCATGGCTCTTTTGAATGGCATTATTGTCATATTCTTCTTAGCTGTTGGACTTTTGTAGACTTGGTACCTGTAAGACATAGGCCACTTACCTTCTTGGAGTTGTTTTATGAGGAAGATGTGGGTTACGTTCAGACTTTTTGTGTGTGTGTGTGTGTGTGTGTGCTTAAGTTATTTACATCCCTCAAGAAGAGTCATTCCTGAAAACTAATAAACTTTATTACTTCTCAGCCCCCAGGAACTCTGCTGTTGCCGTTAACCATGCCCTGGGGTATAAATATGAGGTAAAGGCCCTTTGCCTTTCATTACAGAACCCCCAGACAAATGAGACACAGTAAAACACAAGAGTTTAGATTAGCATTAAATATACTGATATAATAAATTAGCAGTACTATGATGCACAATTAGACTGACACACAGCCATATTCCACAAAACATGGGAATCTGTAAAATATGGAGGTGAATCATTGATGCTTCTGGGGCTGTTTTGTGGCTGATGTTTTTGGGGCTCTAGTGAAGATTGATAACATCATGAATTCTGCAACATAGCAGGATATTTCTGCCCAAAACCTGGTTGCTTCTACCAGGACGTTGAAACTTGGCCATAGAGAAGTGGTTAGAAAAACAGAAAATCAATGACTATTTGAACTGTGAAATCTTGTGGTCTGAATTGCAGAAGCTTAGAGAACGTAAAGGATCTTAAAATGCTCTGAGGACTTGACCACATTTCTATGCATGTGTCTCCAGCCTTGTTGAAAATTGTTATTTTCTTCAGGCCAGATGCTCCTTTAAAATTGTATTTGAAAAAAAGACCTTTATATAAAACTATATAATGTTGCTGTACGTTTGTGCTCCGAAATTCACTTATTCTTTTTTATACGCATATTTATTTTGCTAAATGCGTCCCGATAATTCTGAAGGTCAGTGTATATGTATAAAATAAATTCTTTCGTAATGGTGTATGGTCGTGATTTTGCCTTGATGTATTGTATGTTTACACAGTGTCTAAGGCAGGAATGCTCCATGTTTGAATAGTGGGTGATGGATGGCTGTCTTAATGAAGTGTCAAGTCTTTTATGTACTGCATGGAGCAATTATATTTAGAGCAGTGTGTGTGCGAGGCGGCAGGTGGACATAGACCCCTCAAGGCACTGGGTTCTCCAAAACAAAAGTGATAAATAGCTGTGGGTAACAACTAAAGTGTTAATAAAAGCTTGCTAGTTTACTGGACTCCCTTCGCTCTTTTCTGTCTTTTGTTTATCTCTTTTTACCAGAGGCCAAAAAACTGGAATTTGTGCCTGTTTTGGGGAGCTCATGTTCAATATTCAATTTCTTTGACATGTCACACTCCACAATGTTGGTTAATGGATCATTTGGAAGTAAATACTTAGCTTTTCATGAGTAGTTTTTCATGAGTATTTCATGTATTTTTCCTACTTTACTAGGGCCAATATAAAAAAACAAATGTAGTTAATTTTTAACCCAAATATTTAAATCTTCAAAGTTAATGATGATATAAAACCCATTTCTTCTCTCATTTCTTCTAACTAAAATTCTGTGTACGGTTTTCCTAACAGAGGTAAAAGCATCTCACACTGAAAGCCAACAGTGCCCCGACTAATTGTATATCAGACTTGCAACGATAAAATAATTCATTTGTTTTTTACTAATTGAGAACGTCTGATAAGTCATTTCCTGATTTCCATTCCACCGGCAGTCTTTAGTACCAGTGTACTCGTATAAAGGGTTTAACAATGCTGCCATAGTGAATAAAAACCTGGTCGATGTATTTCACTGTTTAGTCATTTATTCCAATACATTAGCAGCTGTGGTTTTATTTTGCCACTTATCTGTAAGAGCAAAGCATTCAAAAAAGAAAGTGAAGCGAAAGCAGTTGATTGGCAGTTTCTTTGAACGGTATCTTTAAAAAACCAAGCGTTCGGGAGATCAGCGTATATAATGCTTTTAGACTGATTTTAACCTCAGTCTACTCTTTTGCTCTTATCATGCATCTTATATTCTCAGCCGTAAGTGCTCTTCTCTTTTTCCTCACCACACCTGCCTGTCTCATCCCCATCCATTCACTCCCACTTTAACTGTCTCTCTCTTTCTCTCCTTTAACATTTATCACTTTCTCTCTCTCATCATTATCTGGCCTCCTTCACTCTTTGCCAACAAGTCTCTCTTTCTTTTTTTATTTTCCCTGCGCTTGTCTTTCTTGGCAAGACCTGCCGTTCCCACAGCTTCCCCAACCCCCTCACCCCCTCACCACCACCCCCCCTCTCTGTCTCTTTCTCACCAACTTACTTTCAAGCTCTCTTTTTGGCACATGGTGCCATCACATGATCCACACTCCCGACTCACACACACAATGCATATAGAGTGCTCCCCCGGGGGGCGCATTGCATATCTTCTCCCACATAGCCTCCCCACACTTTTTTTTTTCAGAATGTGCCATTATATAGTCTCGTGCTGCATTATATGGTCATTGAGTGGGGGCACAGAATGAGTTTATTGTTGCAAATTTGGGGTCACTTTATCCACTCTCCGCCCTCTTTCCCATCAGTTCACTTCCCCTATGAGCTCTTTAGAAGATAACAGTCCTTATGATGCACTACTGTGTCATCCAATCTGAATCTCTGCCCACTGCTACTAATTCTGATCAGCAGACATAACACTATATAGAAGACTTATGTAAGCTTGGTTGTGTAGTAGTTGGACCCAGTGCTGGTGTCTGGTGACACACTTGTTTTTCAGAGAGTTGGATAATAACACTGAATAACGGAGAAGGAATCTAAGAGAGGGAGGAAAGGGGGAATAGATAGACTGGGGTAGGGGTATGTCAGAACATTCACACATTCCTTCAAATTTAAGGGGAGATTTTAAACATGCCACCTTCTGGCCTAATTTTGGAGGTGGGATGAAACCCATAGACAACCCACACGGCCACAGGGAGACCCTCCACACAGACCCAAACTCAGGATCAAACTGGGAACTAGTCACTGCTTAGCATTTTTAATCAATTTTTAATCAGCTTTCAAGAGAAAGTTCGACAGAAATTTGCATGAACATGTTCAGGGAAAAAAACACCCATCAAACTGGTCTGCCATGAGGGAAAACACAAATCAAAGCTGACAGCTGCAACCTGTTGTTGCCTATTACAGCTCCCCTAATGGCAAGCTTGTGATAAGAAATTTCAGGTGACGCAGAAGAGAAGAGGTACATAACGGTCATTTTTGTCTGTGTTTATGCACTTGAAGAGATTTTCTTTAGTCCTTATATTAGCATATCGTAAATGGTTTGGTTTAACACTCGGGATGTAAAATGTATCACAAACAGCATTCAGTTTTATGTTTCTTTGTATTGTTAATTTATAAATGTGTTCATTTTACATTTTACATTTTTAATAAACCGAGAGTTAATGACATTCCACCATTTTACTTTGTTACACTCGAGCTTTTAAAGTGAGAGAAATTGTGTCTTTAAATAAAATTCATTACTTTTAAAATACTATTGATACAATTAAAGCACTTTAAAAATAACCGTTCAAAGCATTTATTTGCTGTGAGCAAATTTCCATTAATAGGACAAAATCCATCACAGTCTCGTTTTCTGTTTTAGAAAGCTTTTGGCACAAAGCTTATAAAGATACATACACACAGCCTTCATGAGTTGAGTTCTCAGATCTGTTTGGTCAGAAGACCTTGATTAATTTTTCTATAACAGCAACACAGTAGTAACAGCCGTAATTCATATTGCAGCTTTATATTTACCTTCTTCTTTATAGTATATTCACAGAGACTTTTATGACTCCACATAATCTAAGTCTAATGATAGTCGGTGTAGAGAAAGGGGATGTATTCATGTCTAATTAATTTCAAGAGAGAGAAAAAACAGGCTGGTGAGGAAACAACTTTCTTGAGACTGATTAATTAACTAGTCAGTTATAATATGCGTAGATGAATAGTCCTAGTCTAGTACAAGAAAGTGGCGTTGCCTGAGCCAGTTAATACTGAAAAAAAGGAAAGTGGTGAAAGATCACCGTCCTTTAAGATGCTCAAATGCAAAAATCTCCCAACTCCAGCTCACCAAAACACACCATCAATCCTGCATGCAAGGTTATTGTCTCTTCTCAAGTTTACTTCTCAAAGATTTGTAGTGTTCAGTGTGACTCATTAGTCTACACTGTTAACACAACACACACCTTTCCCTCCATAGTGTTCACAGCCACAGCATTTGAATTATTGCCACATTGACCTCAGACTGCTTAACTGTGACTTTGTTCATGGATTACTCCTTTAGCTTCAGCAGCTTGTATTATACCGATGATGACTTTGGAACATTGTATTGGACTTGCATCTTGGACACAAGTGTGATCTAATAGAGAAAAAAATAATACGTATGTCCATGTTGGGAGCAAAAGAAATTTGTGAGAACAGACAGCTTTAGGTGCAATTTATAGACATGTACAGAACTAAGCACACCAGTGAAGCAACTGAAAAGCCAACTCAAACAACATCAAGTTAGTTGTTCTTCAATCAACCAATAATATAACTTTATAAACTAAATAAGAGCTAGAAATATTTCTCAAACAACTCACAAGCTTTAAAAATGAAAATGTTTCTCAAACTAAGAGCTCCTCTACTGGTGTTTAGGCTCACTGAATCATGTAGACCTCGATTTTATTTATTTAACAGATTTCTTTTAATGAAAAATAAATACATTGTTTTTATGTTTTTTTTAATAACTTCCTGCGCCCCCTGGTGGCAGATGCTTCCTCCAGCTGCCCCTTTATTGTTCATGCACATCTGGAATGAATCAAATCAGCATTACTACACTTTGTACTTGTATCTTGTGAGTAGATCTGGATTATACCACATCGATGGCACCATGGTTAGCATTCTGTTTTGTATTAGCGCAAGTTTAAGTGGCAGCTTTTAATTGCTAAATCGGCGGCTCGTTGCAACAGTACTTTAATCTTTCGAGTGTGCAGAAATCACATCACCGATTCAGACCCTCACTGCATAAGTAGTGTGGTATGTTTGATAGATCGCTCACAGGCCCAGTCACTTCTGTGTGGATTACAAGTTGTGTGTGTGTGTGTTGTGGTGTGTATTTGCATGCACATTGAATGTATGGATTAGAGGTGCACTATTATCTTGGGAAAGAGCAGCTGTGTGTCTGTGTGCTGTGTGTCTGTGCCAGACGGCTCTATACATCTGCGTGTACATCTCTCTAACCAGAAGACGTGAGGATAGAACATGAAAAAAATGGGCATCCTGCCAGTCTCGCCTCCCTTCCCCCTTCCCACCATTCTTTATTCTCTCTCTCTCTTTCACTCTATTTTTCTCTCTCTCTCCTCATCCATGATTTTTTTTTCCACAGTCCAGTTATCTTACTATACCCTGTCATTTAGTCCTTTTTCCTCTGGTATTCTATTATTTTTTCATTTTCCTTTAAAGTTACGGCTCCATGCTGAGCAACAGCCCTGCTATTATATGGATTTGTGAATCATTTGCGAAATGATTCCGATGTGACAGAATCTTTACACGTGCATAAAATGCAGAATATTGTGGCCTTTTGAGTTGATCATATTGTACTAAAGCAACAATCATTATCCTATACTGCATCATCTTCAACAGGTTTACCCCCATTTCCCATTTTCTGTCTTCATCTCTCTTCCTTCCTGTTATAGCCTTAAGCTAGGCCTTAGAGCTCCCCCTCTGTCTCTATCTGTCTCTCTGTCTCTGTCTCTCTCTGCGCTGGGCGTGTAGTTGGCAGGCAGTGGGCACAGACGGGCACACAGATGGGCAGCATGCAAGGCAGGGCAGATCTCAGCACACCTGCTCCTCTCTGGCACGACCCGGGCCAAGCACACACACACACACACACACACACAGGAACAGACTCACACGCACACACTCCTGCTCGCATTTATATTTACACAGACGCACAGTCACACTTGCGTTTATATACACACACATGGGCAGAGGTAGAATGTCTGCTTAGCCAAAGGCTTTCATTCACACTCCCAGACACAATATTATGTACAAATCTCACACCGTAGTGGCTTTCACACACAAATTTTAAAACACGCGCTCTAATAATGCGTATATAGCTGCTCTAATGTGTAACTTGCAGTTTCTATTATACATATTTTTATATGCAATATATATAATAGTTAAAAATGTACCTGTTTACAGTTGTACATAAATTTAATATTTTACTCAAGCAGGCATCATAAACCAAACAGAAAATCCCAAGTAGCAATATAATAATAGTATTATAATCTGAATTATGCTGTTTTATATATATGTTTTCATTCAGATCATTCATATTGACCTCCTACAGCTAAAAAACACTTTTCTTTCTGAAATTTGTAACATGAAGTCTGGATACTTTGCCTATAAGCTGCAGTTTTTATTTCCCTTTCCTTTATTGTTATTGCTTACAGTGCAGTTACAAATTCATTTTGTTTCTACTTTTTTAACTGAAATGTTGTCTTAGGTATTGATATATTATGTATTAGAGCATCAGTAGTAAAGAGCTACTGATTTCCCAACATTTTTCCAAAAGTAATAATGTTGCAGATTTTGTATGTTGTCAAAGAATATTACATATTAATTACTAGAACATGAAGTAAATAAAAGAATGATTATGGCAGTGAAGGCTTAATATGCTTGGAACAATCGTTTTAATACATACTGTGCATACAGCTAAACACCTGTTATTGTTCATTTATTACTTAAAGAAAAAGAGGAAATGTGTCTGTACAATTTATATGCCTGTTAAAATGGATCTTTGGCCATTTCATTGTCCGGACCTGATTTGATAGCGATAGAACTGATATGTGAAGGAGAATTGACAAAAAAATTGACCTAGCTCCTAGTTCCATATTTGCATGCATGCACCTCAGCCACACACACCTGTGTTTTTTTTTTTTTTTGCATAAGGAAGGCACACTTGCATGTAATTAGGAACAAGTCATTTTTATAATTCGAGTTATTGTCCTCATGCATTAATCCATAAACACACACATGCTATAAAACATACAAGGAGGTGAGCACATGGTGTTTGTGTGTGTGTGGTGCTGGAAAGGTGGGTGGTTATGGCTCAGGAGCAGGTAGGCCCCCTTCAGCTTTCTACCTGCTGATCTGCCTGCGCCTGATGAAGCATTTCAGTGAAAGGCCCTCCCGTGCAGCGGTGTCCATAAAGACTGCCTGCCTGCCGCAGAGCCTCAGGTGAGGGGGCGCAGGCACAGAATCAAGTGTGCTTTTATAAGATAGGAAATGAATAATGTGCATAGCGGTGGGAAGGAGGGGGGGATACTTAAATAAAATACTCCAATAGAAGAGCTCTGAGAACATCTGTGTGGGATTGCCTTGGGGATTAGAAGGGTTTGGAACATTTTAAGCGCATTAGGGATTAAAAAAAGGTCAGAATGTTTAGCAACATACCAATAAACCTCTTATGCAAAACCCATTTGATGGGGTTGGGGGGAGTGGGTGTTCGTTGTCGTGCCTCGTTGTCCTTTGTCGCGTGGTAAGGCGTGTGAGCGTGTATTTCTGTCTGTAGTGTGGAGGTGTCAGATCGCTTTTATTAAACATAGTTAACACTGTATGACCTGTAATAACACACCATGCTTTTTCCATCATTACTCTCGAAGACATTTGCAGCACTGGGTTGTTATTTATGTGTGTGTTCAGGTGGTTCTTCCGTAACACACACTTGTCAGATTTATTATGAAGAACAGCAACATCCTGTAAGAGCAACAAAGCAAATCGGATTGTTGAGATAGACACACAGATAGAGGGCCAACAGATAGAGGGCAGTACACACACAGATAGAGGGCAATGTGTTGATAAATGGCAGATGAAAGGTCAGATGGAGTTCAAGATCAGATTAACAGTTAGTGCTGAGCTGCTGGGGCTGAGAGAAGTCATCTTTTTCAAAGTTTTACTTCACAGTCAGAAAATGACAGCTGGCAGGAAGATAAAGTATTCTATAAGGTATTATAGAGAGACAGCATACAAACTAACTAGAGTATGGTTGTCATGACAAAGTATCACTTAGATACTATTCAGATATATTAATAATAATTGAAGGGTAAAATTGTATAGACTTTCAGATCACATATTTTAAATTTGCCTTAATGCAAGTCTGTTAAAATACTTATTTTTCAGTTATTGAACTGAAAAAATATTCTTGATGAAAGGTGTTTTATTAAAAGTACATGTCATTTATGGTATATTTTATTTTTGGATTTTTTATTTTAATAATTATTAAAATGTAATTACAATTATTTTTAATGTATTTATTTTTAGTATACCTTATAAATATAAAATCAAATCAAATCACATTAAAGATTTAACAGTATCCAACTCAGATCCATTTTTTTCTTGTGGCTAAATCTCAAATAGTGTCTACTGACCATACACTATGTAGGTTGGACAACACCAGTATGTGGTTGTTTTATATAATTTCTAAAAAATCCTTTTGGGATTCGGCCCAACAGTGACTGACTCATGTCTCATATTCCCGTGTGAAGATGATGTAAATATATTGAAATTTTGTGTGGATTCCAGATCGCACAAGAAATGTCAAGTTGAACTAAATATCATTTAGCTAAAATAAGAAGAATCTATTTCCGTGGATAAATAGATACAATGAATCTGAGCCATGAAAGTGTCTGATAAAAATGTGACATTGGCTCACTACATTTTTCTTGACATTTTTCTCCTTAGTCTCTACTCTGTGAGTTTACTTGACCCAGCTTCTGTGTGTACTGTTGATTTTATATTGTTGGTGTTTGAGATGTCCTGCAGCAGGCCTGTGTTAGATTAATCCTCTCCATTTGCCAGTGTGAGTCTGCGATAAACTGGCAATCTGAGCTCATTGGCAAATGCATAAGCTACAAAATAAATAATTAAATGAAAAACAAACCTTTGTTTGTGCACAGTCATTTGCAGGCTCGGTTGTGTATGAATATGCGCTTTTGGAAATGAGTCAATTAGATTCAATGCTTTTGGTTTGTTAGCGTTCTTGAAAGTTACTGAAGTGCCCTTTCTATGAATATTAGCTTAACTTTGCAGGTCTTTATTTAAACCCATGTTTGATAGAGACTTCTTTTTTGAAATTTTGTTTTATTTTTTTATATATATATATATATATATATATATATATATATATATATATATATATTTTTTTTTTTTTTTTTTTTTGCATTTGTATATGTGTGCGATGCGTTCGTTTTGGCCCGTGCTGTGTTCAGGGGTCCTCTGGGTGAGTGTGCTGGATTGATAAGGATGGTGCTGGGCATTTTTTTTAATTTTTTTTGGATACATTAGTGAGCTGTGTGTGTTTATGTGTTTGTTGTGTGTGTATGGAGGGTGTATTGTGATTTGCTGATAACAGCAGTGGCTGGACACCACAGGGCTTCAGCTCTAATAATGGACAGAGCCTCCATTGTGAGCATGAGGGTGAGTTGCCCCCTGCTCGCCTCGTTTTTGTCTCCGTCCAATAGCATGAGCTTTTCCATTCACTCTGGTCCAGCTCTGCACAGTAAGGCTCCATTAATGTGTCTTGTAATTGGATTAGAGCTCGTTGAAGACCCAGAATCCTCATCCATGTTCAGTTCTGCACACCACTAGGGGGAGAAATCTGGGAGAAGAGGTGAAAAATACTTCTGTAATATTACTACTTTAGTTAGGAGAAAATGATGTAACACATAGATTTGTTTGGCCTGGATACCATTCCAGTCACATTCCTGTCCAGTTAACTTGATTTATTATATAAACAAAAAACATCCAATGAAATTCATGCTAATGTGTATAAATACTATTACAAATCATGTCATCTGTGCAAAGATATCTGATATTGGATCTTGTTCAATTTCATCTGAGTAATGTTGTATGTAATGGTAGGAAAGCTCTACAGCATTCATAACAATAAATTCTCAAACATTATCTTGACTTCTAATTAAGTTATTTACTTTTTTGTTTAATTCATTCGGTATATTTGTTTAATTTGATCTATTTCCACGTTTTAAATTTAACTGATGCTTTCACTTTTCTGTAAGATTCAGCTCTTTTGTTAGAGCTAAATACAGATTTTGGTGGTGGCGTATGACTACATGCAGAAAATCACTCGAAAACCTTACATTTGCTAAGCATTTTATAGCTCATGTCCCTGTCTCACTTAAAAATCTGCCTTAGAAATTGTGCTCTGGGGTTAAAAGATAGCTATAGCTCTTTTTCTGTACATAAATGTCTGCATATGATTGTTAAAAAAAAAAACTTGGCCATAAATGAAAATTCATATATTCGTGTATGTGACTCTGGATTAGCATTTAGCTGTCAGATGGATTAGCATTTAGCTGTCTGAATGTAGTTGTATAGCTTTAGACATATTTTTATGTATCTAGACACTACATTAAAGGAGGTATTTTTGTCTTTTTTCCGAGCTGTGTGTCCGTGTATTAGTGAGGGTGTTTGCAAATGTTAAGCTAGCAGGAATTCTCTGACACCACTAGTGCTAAGATGGCTGCCAAATGCTAAGATGGCTGCCAGGATTCCGCAGAGCGACCGAAGCGCATGCAACGAGAAAGGGAGCAAGCGAGGGGAAAAAAGGTTTCTTGGTTTTCTTCCACGTTCTGATTTTGCCAGTCCCTCTTTTTGTATCAGCTTTCCATTATTTACGTCTGTTACTGTTGTTGTGGCTCATTTTGTAGCACTTGCAATGGCAGCAATATCTTTTGCTGCTTCTGATATACAGAGCTTACATTTGCACTACGCTGTTGGTCAAAGAATGAAGGATGCTTGTTGGTTAGTTAGTATTCAGTGCTTATTTTAAAGAATATTCCAGTATATTTTACGGTTATTGAAACACTAGATAGCAGGAAGAATGTCACTGAATCTGAGCCAAGTACAACATCCAAGAAGGTTCTGGATTCTCTGATATCAGTTTAATTAGAGACCCTCTGTAAACGTCTGTATGGCTGCACACAAAGTTCAGTCCACATCTTCTATAACCCGATAATAAGGGTAGATGTTCAATAAATGCTTTTTTATTTGCAGTACACTATGCAGCAAGAACAGTTTTGGAAGACAGTGTTGTCTCTACACTTCACCTTGCATCATACACTATATTGCCAAAAGTTTGTGGACAGACCACCATCACAACCGTATGTGCTTTGTTGAACATCTCTTTCCAGATTTACTTTTGCTGTCATAATAACCTCCACTCTTTCCACATGCTTTCCATAAAATTTTGGAGTATGGTTGGAGAGATTTGTGCTCATTCAGCCACAAGAGCGTTAGTGAGGTCAGGCACTGATGCTGGGTGAGAAGGTCTGTGGTGCTGTCAATGTTCCAGTTCATCATCAAATCAGTGGGATTGAGGTCAGGGCTCTGTGCAGGACACTCAATTTCTTCCACTCCAACCTTGGCAAATCTTGGTTTTCATAGGTCTTTGCTCTGTCTTGCTGGAACAGCTTTCTTTTTTTCTTTTTACTTAGTTCTGGTGAAGGGAAATTGTAAAGCAGCAGCATACAAAGACATCTTACGTAGCAACAGTCTGAGAAAGGCTTAAAAATGCGAGTGATGGTCAGATATCCACAAACCTTTGGCCATATAGTGTGTCTTTGATAGTTTTATTACTCACCTGCCTTCATTTAAATTCTTACTGTAGAGTTGTGGGTAATTTGAGCAGATTTATTGAGTATAAGGAACTATAGATTAACAATGGCACCATTGTCAGTGTCGTTAATTGTTTTGCACCATATGATGCATAGAGTGCAGCATATGATCCTTTTTTGCAAACCAGTGTCTAAAATGGACTTGCCTCTGGCTTTATAGCAGTGTACTCATTACACCTATCATCAGAAATTTAAGGGTATCCCGTATTTGAGGTTTTATGAGGAATTTTTATGAGGAGTTTGAGGGTGTCAACACTTTCAGGGTGTGAGGTAAGTGCATGCACTGTGACAGGCTGTCAGAAACATCTGCCAAAACAGGCACTGATGAATACACTAATACAAAACAGGATTAGACATTAGTCTTTAGGCTTTAAAGGACAGCTAAACTGAAACTAGTATTTTTGAAATCTGGTGTATGGCTTGTACAATTAGTTTGCTGTTGCGTCATCATGCATTAAATTGTGGAAAGAACCTAAGTCTTCATAGTCTTGGCTTAGTCCCTGAGTTTTGGTCATAGAGTCAGTCCCTAATTCTCTCCTTGTCATTTCTTTGCAGAATCTGGACAATCAGAGAACTCCAACCAGCAAGGAGAAGCAGACGTCAAGCCGCCACCCAATGGTAAGCTTAGAACAGAGCCATACTGTATATGCCTATGTATTTAACCATGTAAGCACTATTACGTTTCTTTAAAAAAAATATATGCTTGTAGATTCAGATTCTCAGATGAGATCATGTTTTTACTGTCAGAAATCAAGCATATTTAAGAGTCAAGCATGTTTAAACTGCAGCCCCCTTCTAGCTGCTCATGTTATACGGTGCAACCTATAGAATATATGACATATTGGAAATTTCATTTAAGCTAGTGTTATCTGATTGAATGCTTCAAGCAATGTTATTTTCCTGGGTCAGAAACATTTTCTTACACACACACATACCTACGCACACACACACACACACACACACACACCACACACGCACACACACTGTACCTATTGTGCATATTTGCACACACGCACATCCAAGTGATTCCAGTTCATAGTAGTTAGGCACTGCTAGGCTGCTTGAATGCTCATAAATCACTCTGGCATGATTGGCTGATGGGAACCACATGGTTCGCAAATAGAGCAGCACTGAGCTCATGCTCCAACATTGCTGGTGCACGCATGCATGCACACACTGACCCCAGACGATCATGTGGAGAGATTAGAAACAATAACCCAGTTACTTATAGTGTCTGCTAAACACATACACAGTGCATGGTATGACTTGTATGTATTATTATGTCTGTATTATTACATTATTAAGTCACCCACTAGGAAGTTGCACATAAATGACCCCTTAGGTCATAATTACGGTTGGGAAACTCTCAGGTCAGAGTTTCTGACATGGGAAGAGTCCTTAACTTTCAGCATGCCAAAGCAGAGTATAATTTTTGTACTCAGTGACAGGTTTTGTTCATTATTCTGTGAATAATGTCAAATGCAGTGAATTGTTAGTGTGTGCCGTTTTGGTCATATTCATTAATGTATATCAGCAACCAGTTTCCGCATGTTGTACAATAGCTTGTGAAAATAGCTTGTATTTGACCAAAATTCCATTATCAGCAAGCTAGCCAACTAATTAAGATACAAGTCATATGTATGAACCTGGCGTCATCCATGTTTTGTGTTCTTTCTAACATCAATGCATTTGAGCATGACTTACTCGTAATTATCACTTGGGAAGTAGGATAACTCCGATACTCTCATCACATGGAAATGATCAAACACTAAATTGGTGAAATTGCCATAAATATGATTTAAAAACTATACTTGCTTTATAGAGTTGATAACAAATCCATTCAACCCTGTCTCCACTAGACAGTTTCAGCCAAGGATTTTGAGTCAGTTCCTCAGTTCCAGAGGAAGGCCTTAGTGTTGCCTCACAGGATGCTGAGGGCTCTAAAAAATTACAAATTGCTCCTTTATAAGTGATTCATTCACAGTCTAAGTATTGTTTATGTCAATTCTCTGTAAATCATTACAAGCCCGCTGAATAACTGGAGTTGAACACACAGTTCCTCGGCCACGTTTAGCATCCTCATTAAGCTTCAGTTTTTCTCCGAACACCTCGGTCAAGCGAGCCTCTCATAACAGGACTAACCAAAAACGTCCATCCTGTTATTGTCCCGCTGTGACAGCGCACATTATAAATAGACGGATGAATTTAACAATGCGGTCTGTGTGGTTAGGCCGTTTTTTTGAGTATGTGTGTGTGTGTCATTCTCTGTTACTCCCTTGCAGGACACTTGAGTTTCCAGGACTGCTTTGTGACTTCAGGAGTGTGGAACGTGGCCGAGCTGGTCCGCGTGTCACAGAGTAAGTCATTTCCTCTCTTCTTTTTTACATTTCTGTATCATCCTCAGATAGAGTGATGGAATAATCTCACAACTGGCACTAAATGCTGCTCTTTAAATGGTTAAAAGAGACATAAAAAATGTGTAAATGTAATGAAAAAGGTCATTTTTCCGGAAAAAAAATTAGCTCCACCCCCAAGACAGTACCGAACTTCTTACAATACATATGCATTTAAAATAAATTTTTAAAAAATTGAAATAAGTGACTCAGTCTGGGATGGTAGTAATGGTGTTCTTTCTTGCTTTTAGCTCCAGTTGCCACGGCTACCGGTCCCAACTTCTCCCTGGCCGACCTGGACAGTCCTGGATATTACAACATCAACCTGGGTCGCCGGTCCATCACATCCACCCCATCGACCAGGTACACACACACACACAATGAAGTTCTCTTACTGCATGTGAGTAAATGTGCTTGGCCAGTGCTTTCCCTCTTTTCTCTAATTTGTGACACAGCTTTCTCTTTTTTCTGTTCTTGTCTCTATGATCTCTGCATTTATGCTGCTGTCTCTCTTTTTCTCTGTCTGTCTCTATTTCTTCCCTTTTCACTGTTTGCTTTTCCCTCTCTCTCTCTCTCTATCTCTCTCACACACGCACACACACACTCTCTCTCTCTCTCTGTCTACATTCTTTTCCCTCATTTTCTGGGCCGCCGCAGGACTGAAATGGAGCTGTATGGCAGTCTCCCTCGGAGGTACACCCCACAGTCTGCTCTTCTCTGCACACCACTTCTTTTTGTCTCTGAGTCGTGTAGTAACTCTCTCTGTGTCTGAGTCTTAGTCTGAACATCTGAGCACTGTCCATTTCTTCACACCAGTGCACACCAGGCTTGTTTGACATATATTTTTTCCTTTCATGACAATTTAGTTTTTTTTTTTTTAAAGAATTTGATTCAATTAACCTGAAATAAGCTAAAATTCTAAGTTGGCATAAGTCAGATGCCAGGTACAAAAAGTTTAAGGTGTGCGCAATTTTCAGAGGATTTTAATCAGCAATGGAGTCAAAACTGGAATCAGTTAATTACATACATATGTATATATATCTACAAGCTTTAAACCTTTAGTTTGCTTATTAGGAACGCAGGTCTTCAATAAGCTATAAAAATCAAATAGTATAATATAATATAAGCTTACATAGCATTTGGCTGAACTTAACTGTTTCTGGCCAAAAAAGTAAGCCTCAGGACTGCGCTCTCATCATCAAATAAAGCGTAAACAGTTCAACTCAAAGGCAATCAACTTGATTTGTTTGCTAGGAGCAAGTCTAAGATTCAGAAGATATCAAATAATACCAAATAGTCATTTACATGCAATACCGTCTGGATGCAGAAACACGCTCAGGTTTGTGTGGTGTATGTGTCTCAAACCAATTGTTTGGATGCTGCACCATGTTGATATTACAGAAATTACAAGAAAATGATTTGGATGGTCTACTCTGAGCTATTCATTTCCTGAGAAGAAGAATTTTCTGTATCTTGTTCTATATCTGTAATTTGTCGTTGGTTGATAAGTGTATACGCAATTACAGCTGCCTTTAACTAGTCTCATCAGATTTGTAAGAGTTGTTCAGAATGTGAGTCAGAGATAGTCTTAAAACGTGCGTATTGTATTTGTGGTTTATAGGTTTATAGGCTTCTGGGTCTTTTTGTGAATTTGTTCTGTGAATTTGAAATAAATGGCTTGCAGTTTTTTTAGCAGTGCTGGTACTTGGGCATGGGTTTTACCATGATAGGGAAACTCTTCCCATGTGTTTTCCACCAGATAAGTGGATTTTCTTCCTTGCTGATTACAATCCATTCTTCCCACAATTAGTCTGACACAGTGAAGGAGATCAAGGTTGCAGTATTCTATATCATTTTAAATTAATTGAAAAAAGAAAGGAAAAATAAAGCTTTAAAAAGAGTACATAATCAGAGCCAACATGATTCCGGGGCAATGTAAGATCATCTGGGGATAATTAACTTAGTATCAAATAATATATCAAACAAGCCTAACATATTCTGTATGGAAGCCTGCAGTCCTCGTGAACCACAACACGGTCGCTTTTACATTCCAGATTAAACACCACAAGGCCTTCACCATAAAAATGAGATGTATCAAAGAGAGCTAAAAATGTGCACTCAACAATTAAGCCGTCCGCTTAACAATGAGGATCTCCAGGACTGCAGCTTGACAGCCATGATATATGGGATGGCAGATGGATTAGGACTTTAAGTTATGGTATTATTTTCATCAGGAAAGCATGTTTATGTTCTTTTTTTTTAATCACATGCTAAATGCATTATATATTATGGCATTAATACAACATAATATTTATTTTTTTAAATCCATGCAATTATACTTTATTTTTATTCCATCTCTCTTGAATTTCATTTCAAAGTGTACTTTATTGGATTCATGTCGCATCATTAGCCAAAGTGGTTAACATTAACACATATTATGAACCAAAAATACTTTTGAATATGTTGGATGGTCTTGGTTGTCACTGATTATCACTAGATTATTACTTAATTATATTTAATTTACTATGTACTATGTACTAGCAAAATATAATAGTTCCAAATCAGGTAATGAGATTTTAAGAGTTATGATCTTTGCTGGCTGATGGATTAGACTTCTATCCCCAAAATGTACAAATAAAGTTCTTTATTTATTACTTATTTTAAGAACTTATCAGAAATGATGCTGAGGACACGTTACTCAACATAATTGATTAAAGGAATGAAATTTACAGAATGTTCCTCTCACCCCAAACGTCATCAGTTAGCTAAGAAATATGGTTCTCCAGTTCTTCATAGTCTGTGACCCAGTGAACTGTTTAAGTAGCGATTTATTCATTGATAGAGACTTCAAAATCTTTAAGTCGCTCTGGATAAGGACATCTGCCAAATGCCGTAAATGTAGTTCATTCATTCATTCCAGGCGTTAATGAACAAATTCAAGTGGATATGAAGAGAGGCATTTAGAGAAACTCCACATAGACAGCAGCACAAGCTCAGGATGAAACCAAAGATCCTAAAACTGTGAGACAGCAACAAAAATGAAGGAAAATCAACATCAAATCATCTCTTGACTAATTGATTACATGTATAGAAACTCGATTTAAGTGACCGCTTTCCAGGTCACAGATTTTACGGCAAAGCAGTGCCCACCTTCCACCAAATCTGTGCAATATCTATAGTTTTCATTCTCTCTCTCTCTCTCTCTCTCTCTCTCTGTCTCTCTCTCTCTCTCTGTCTCTCTCTCTCTCTCTCTCTCTCTCTCTCAGCTCAAACAAGCGCAAGTCCATTGATGACAGTGAAATGGAGAGCCCAGTGGATGATGTGTTCTACTCGGGCCGTTCCCCTGCACCCGGAGGCTCACAGCCCAGTGGTTGGCCTAACGATGTGGATGCAGGTACACACACATGCACACACACACGTGTATATCATCTTAATTTTTAGTCTCTTCACACAGCCAACATCAAAACATTAATGTTAATGCATCTCCTATGAAACAATATTTCCAAACTGTGAGATTTTGACTGCACTTTTTGGTTAAGAGTTGATGCTGAATAAAAAGTAAGCTATAGCATTCAGATCAGGAATCACAGCAAATACTTTAAGCTGAGCTAGCAGACTGGCTGTGTGACTCGACCACTCTTTGTTTATACTTTCTCTTCTCCACCTACCCATTTCAGCCAATCAGTGCCTCTCTTCTCTCTCTCTCTCTCTCTCTCACTGTCTCTCTCACTGTCTCTCTGTTATGGTGTCTGAATTCTTTCCTTTTTTCACACCATATAGTGTACTGTATTTTTTACTTTATTTACCATAAAGTGTACAACCGATGCACAATATTGCCCACAATTTCTTTTAGCTCAAACTTTTCAACAACCTAATGGCAACATGTCCATTAATACAGCAAATCCCTTTACAGCGCCTCTATATATGGTGTCTAAGTTTACTAGAAAATTAGTTCTCTTAGGAGCATGGTGTGATGATGTGTCCAGATGTACACCTCATCCCATATAGTGAATGAATGAGGACGTGATTTCAGACACACTGTATGTCTCTTTTTACTGTTTTATTTAATCATTTCCTTCTCCCCACCTACTCGTTACCCACCAAAGTAGACAGGAACTAATGATTACAACTCAAAATTCTTGCCAATGTACCATCACAACTCACCACAGAAATGCTGTTTATTTACTTTTCCCTAGATGGACGGGGTAGAGAGGGGTGGATAGATTGTGTAGACATGTGGGTTACAGTTTAATCTAAAAAAAAAAACAAAAAAAAAACATAATAATAATAATGGGTGAAATTTGCTATAATGAATAACAGCAATGTAAACCTTTGTATCTGATTACGTTCACAATTAGGATTTATGCGTTCATGTTGTTCGTGTTTTTGAATCAGGACTTGCAATGATCTGGTTGATCATCTGGTTGAAAATATAAATAAAAAGTAAAAAAAAAAATTGTTTATATTACATAATTTAACACATTTTAATGGTTTACAAGTAATTGTGGTGGCAGTGGGATGCAAATGCGGGATACAAAAATGTACTATTTTTTCAATTCTGATTAAACTAATACATTTTCTCTCAGTTTAACAAGAGGTGCGATTAAATATTTAGGTATAATGTAATAAGTAAAGTTTGATTTATAATAAAAAATTATAGTAAAACTCACACTAAACATTAAAACATAACTGCGGATAAATGAGACACAGCAAACGTTTTGGGAAAAGTCTTCACTATGTACCTTGAAATCGCTATGAATATTACTCATGCCTTCTCGCCCCACGCCAGTTCCTGACCTCACTAATACTCTTGTGGCTGATTGGGCAAATCCACACAGCCACACTCCAAAATCTAGTGCAAATCCTTCCCAGAGGAGTGGCGGTTATTATCATAGCAAAGAGGGGACTCATTTTGGATTGGATTGTGTGAAAGGCTCAAACATTTGGCCATATAATATGTTTTAACCCTTTAGTATTACGGAAAATGTCCATGATAGAAGTAACACCTTCCAAACCCTCTAATCAGTTATGTTATAACAGCTATATACAGCTGTTAATAAGATTAAAAAGCCATCTGTGTTTAACCTCGGATTGTCCGAAAAAGCATCAGTAGTGAAGACTCCTTCTGAAATAGATAAAAACCAACCTTTCCATCACATCAACCATTACAATTTTTTCTACTACGTCTGTTAACATGAAGTGTCCATTATACAATTTGTTACTATATAAACGATACTGTAAAATATTAGACAGAGCACAATAAGCCTGTGTTTTTCTTAGCAGAGCTACAGGCAATTATTTAACACTAAGGACATGCTAGTGTTTAATATTAATAATACAAATTAGCTACTTCTTCATATTTTATTTTGGGCTAACAGAGGGAAGAGAGCTAAAACTGCATGCATGAAGTGTGAGTGTGTGTGTTTATGTGTGAGTGTTCAGTGGTCAGGCCTGCTGTGTGTGTGTGTGGGTGAAGATGTGTAGGAATGTTACTGCACTACTTTTTGTGACATTTATTAATATATAATCTCAGTTTTATTGCAAGATGGGGTGTACATATTGGATATTCTAAAAAGTAGCCATAAATCATCTAGAAAGTCCTTTCTTTTTTGCATTTTCTCTTGAATTTAAGGTTGGGGGAGAACTGTTTAAAGGTCATAAATATCATTTCAGTCTTATAAAGTCAGTCCAGTAGATGATCATGGTGTCTGGGATGTGGTATCGACTGCATTGCCACAACATAACCACATTTTTCGCATCTGTTTCCCTTTCGCTAATCCCCCACATGCACCAGCACTGCTTCTGGAGACACTCTGCTGTTTCTTTCATAAGCAAGTTACATAATGGACTTCACACCCTGTAGAATGGAAGTTTCCAGAAAGATGAAGAGTACAGTTGTTTCTTTGTGTCCATATGATCGCTCAGTCATTCCATTCATGCAACATTTATATGTACAATGTTTCCTGTATTAATGCTGAATAAGACACAAGATTTGAAAAAGTACATGATTAATTCCTTTTTTTTTTATTGCCAAAATTTTCCATACTGTACCTGCCCCTCCCCTTCTCTCTCTCTCTCTCTCTCTCTCTCCCCCTCACTCTCTTTGTCTGAGAATTGTTTCCATATGTACAATCTTGGATATTTAGTGTGATTGGCTTTTGTTCGAGTGCATACAAGCTAGAATGTAAATAGTAATATAGTACAAGACAAACTGTAGAGCTTATCACCATGTGTCTGATGTAAAATGAAATAACACTGCCCCGTGATTTCCTCTATCCCAAAAGTCTCTTTCTTTCTCTCTGTCATATTGTTAACTCTGCCCTTCTTCCCTGTTTGGGTTTTTCAGTGCAGCACCATTTGGCCAGTATGCAGGAGAGGAAGATTAAACATGAGAGCGATGGCGTGCAGTTTCCTTACCATGGTTAGACCACATTACCCTCATCTTTACTGCTCTACACCACTCACAACCTGAATCCAAAGTGACTGTTCTTCTGCCTCAATGTTTCTATTCCTTTTTGTGTCTCTTTCTTTCTGGTTCCATCTCTCTCTCTCTCTGTCTCTCTCTCTCTCTCTACATTTCTGTCACTATACCCTATCCCTCCTTATCCTTTTCTATTGCTTATTATCAATAATGTTGTTTTTTCCCCCAGTTCCAATCATGTCATCAAATTCATGGCAAGCTTGTTCAGGAAGTTCATAGATAAATTGAATAATTGTGTTTTGTTTAGAACATGGTTCAGATATTCACTGTGCTCCAGTAAGTATCCAGTATTTCAGGCTCTCTGTTTTCTCCATCCATTACTACTTCTCTAGGGTCATTGACTTTTTAAATCAGAACACTGTTATATATTAGATGGGGCACTTCTCCTCAGACCCTGGCAGCTTCAATAAAATAACTGCTTCGGAGGGAAACTCAGGTTTCTCTGGCACCCCAGGTTCTATAAACGAGACAAAATCAAAAATGACAAGGAGTGTCTCTAATTTCCTGCTAATCAAGTTGCCTGCCAGAAACCTCCTCCTCTGGCGTTACCATTTAGGAGTAGCCTAGTCATGTGTTTTGGGGCATGGCGTTGCAAGGAAAACTAACAGCAGGGGCTGTATTTGGTTTGCATTTGAGTTTCGAAGCATCTAGCACCATACATGGCTATACATTATATGCGTAGAAGGCTAAACTAAAAGTGACCTCCTGCATTCTATATATCTTATCACATATTTGTATTTTTAAAGATACTGGTATTCGTAACATAGAGGTGCATTACACAATCACCAAGCAAACTGGGGTCTGATGACTCAAAAACTTGGAATTTCTAGTGTAGTAATATGAAAACCCTCCAGCATACTACTGTACACACTTAAATAATAAACGTAACACGTAAATAGCTGGATTAGGTTCATAATAAATCTGTACTGAAGAGGTCCATGGAATATATATTTATAGTCACAGCAATCCCTGGCTACAAAATGTTTGTTAGTCTGAGTAGAACAATAGAGGGATTATGATGCTGCTGCAGTTCCGGTAGTTGTTTCTGTTTGTAAATTAGAACATTTTAGAAATTCAGGCTAACTGAAGAGTAACAGCGAAATGTGGAAGTCTATCTATTCATCATTCAATTCTAATAATTGTTTATATAACTGTCAGCGACTGTGTAACAGTAGATACCAGCTGTCAGCTCTGAAAAATGATGTTGAAGTGTTTTACAAATGTTGTGTTCAACCCCTACACAGAGGAACTTACCTTGAGTAATTACCGTGAAAGGCCTTTTGAGGAAGTAGGGCGTAGTCGTGATCACTTCAGAATGGACCACAGAAGGTTATTTTATAGCACTTATAGTGACTTATAGTCAAATTTTTATACATGAATACTACAAATTACCATGGGTTAGATGGATAGAAGTGTCCTGTACACTTACAGCTTCCTTGCACATCATATACTTCCATGACAGTTTGTAAAGAAATAATAAATAGTAAATGAAAGAGAAAATAAGTAAATAAAGCTGCAAATTTTAATTGAATCCTGAAAATGTAAAAGGTCCTTTGATAGAATGGCAGATTTCATTTTTTTTTTGTCTACAATTGTTTTTCAGTTATCAAACCCTCCATACTACCAAATTTGTGCAGAATTAAAGATCATCCCAACCAATGACCCTGAGTAGCAAAATTTTACATGAAATAAATACTATTCTATCAAAACTATTGTTGGCAGAAGTATGTGGACACCTGACACATATTCCAAATTTAGTCCCCATTTCTGTTATAATAACCTTCACTCTTTTTCCACTAGATTTTGGTGCATGGCTGTGGGGATTCAGCCACAAGAGCATTAGTGAGATCAGGCACTGATGTTGGTTTAGTAGTTTTGGCATGCAGTTAGTGTTCCAGTTCATCCCAAAGGTGTTCAGTGGGTTTGAGGTCAGGGCTTTGTGCAGGACCCCTGAGATGTTTTACACGAATCTTGGCGAATCTTGTCATTATGGGCCACGCTTTTTAAACAGGGGAATTTTCATGCTGGAACATGTTTGAGCTCTTTGTTCTTAGGGAAATTATCAATGCTACGCCAGACATCCTATACAATTTTGTGGCTCCAACTTTGTGGCAGCAGTTTTGGGAAGGCCTAGGTACGGTTGTGATGGTCAGATGCCCACATACTTTTGGCTATACAGTGTAGTTCAGCTCAGCTCTTATTGGATAATGGGCTTTTCATGCATAACTTCAAGAGTCTAATCATTTTTAGATTAAAGTATCTATATGATGTTACATTGTAAATATTGAACATCGTGAATGTAGTTATTATATACGAATATAGTTATAAATATTATAAATTTAAATTGGGATGCCACAGTTCGAGTGGGGAAAAGGGGAGGGGTTGAGATTGGTAATACTGGTTATCTTTGGTGATTGTGGGAGGAGACAATCAGCATTGACACTGGCCCAAAGATCCTCTGAGAAACAGGTTGTCAATGCTGGTATCTCTTATCCTACACAATTTAGGAGGTATTCCAGGACAAGGGTTGGGAATACTGCTGTAGTACATGGATAGTATGTAAAATATTAAACTATATAAGTATATAAAGTAGAGCCTGTTGTCCAAAACCACATCGAGACCACAACGAAAATCTGAAAATTATTTTTGGTTTTAAAATTTTGAAACGTTTTAAACTTTCAATATTCAGGTTTCTGTACTATTTTTAGGTTTCTATTGAAAGTCAAGCAAATATGTGATGTTATCAGTGTTATTTAATTTATATTAAAGGTCAGATTTTATACAAAACGTCAGAAGGACGTGATCAAATGACATAGACCGTGGATTTTATCTAATATTGATAATTTAATATAGATTTTTACCAAACCTTTGGAGCCTAAGCCAGCTTGAATGTACTCTTTGCGTAACACAAAATACAGAGAAATTCTAAAATTCATCTAAATATTAAAGACTCTGCTTTTCACTTAAGTTGTACCTGATAATATACAGTAATGAAATGAAAAGATTTGGATTAAGAAACAAATGCAAAACAGAAGGATTTTTTATTAGTGGTCTCAGACTACATACAGACTTTACTGTATGCAGTAAATAATTTTCATCAGAGCCTCAGTGTAATATTCAGTGTTTAAATTTTTGGAATTGTGATAAATTCCCTGATTGGTTGCTGTAACTCATAATCTATCTACTGTATTGATCTGAATACATACAGAGTTGTGTTATCCCAGAGGTAAGCAAGAAGCAGGAATATAGCACTGGATTTCCCATTGAATCGAAGGAAAATAAGGTGTTTTATTAGAAATCTCCAGGCTCCCAAACATTACTGAAAATGCTGAAGTGTGAGTTTGTCTCAATTACAAACAAGAATACCATTAGCTTTTCTGAAAGGTTCTAAAGGGTTCTTACAGCTGGTAATATTTACTTCTCCCTCTGTTTGCCCAATAATTATTAATAGGGATTAATTACCATAATACACAAGTGCACTGGCAGCCACTTATGCCTGTGTGTGTTTTGTGTGTTTAAGTAAATGATACTTTAGCTGGTGGGTTACTGAAGCCCTGCCTTGAGACCTAGCGCCTGTAAACACACGTACACACACACACACACACAACAACCCAAACAAACAAACAAGCACAAATACACTCAGGTGTTCTCTCTGTAAGGCTATAGGCTTTATGTCTTCAAAATATGCCACACACACACAGACACACACACACACACAATCTGGAGATAAGCAGCACTCTGGTCCAGATGGTGCCTCCATGTGTCAACAGCTATGGGAGCTACTGTGTTACAGAAGACATCTGTTAGCGCAATGATGATGGTAGTGGTGCTGATTGGGAGGTTGGGGGCGGGGGGTGTTTTGTGCGTTTGTGATTGTGAGTGACGCTCCGCTATGCTCCAAAGGTGATTCAGTACCTGAATGAGGCGATGTCGTTCATCATTAGGGCTGGCTCTTTGTACAGCATTGTAAGGACTCCCTTAACATCCAGTTCATTTTACTCATCCCTCTCCTGTTCATTTAGCCTCCTTCAGCTTGTTCCACGTGTACCGTCCGTCCCACAGCTAGCGACTGAGCCGCGGTAGAAGAGCACACTCTGTGTTTATGCATCTGCATGTGCGCTCGTGTCAGCCAGGAGACAAGGCCATGTGCAGTTGCTGCAATATGTGGCTGCTTTCATGCGTGCTCAGACGAATTAGTTTCTTCTTTGTGTGTGTGTGTGTGAGCACAGGGACAAAACTTGTGTTGTATAAGTGTTCTAGTTTCACATGTGCCGTTGTGTGACAGCTCAAGGTTTGTCTGCTGGCCAGCTTGTTAGTGTGGCGAGACTAGAGGGTCATGGGAGCATTTGATTGGCTGCCAGTCTGCTGATGCATAATGCCAGGAACTGGACAGAGAAAGAGAAATAACAAATGAAACACACATGCACGCGCACACACACACACACGCACACGCAGTCACATATGTGTAGACAGGAAAGAGGAGATCATAGAAACTTCTGTCAGCTTTAACTCCAAAGCCTTTTATTTGGCGTCTGTTTCCGGCCACTGACAGAGACGCATATGTTACCAGATTAATTAATTCACCATCATGGAATCAAATTTTGAATTCTATGAATTTATTTATTTATTTGTTTGTTTGTTTGTTTATTTGCCATATATGAAATACACTTAGGTAGATTTTAAATTCTTAAACAAGACTGCAGAATTGTAATTAAAGACATTAAAAAAAACACTTTGATAATATAATTTAATCATTTGAATAATATTAAATAATCGTAATTTTAATACAATTTTCTATAATACTATTTTTAGTTAATTTAGTTAGTAAAACTGAGTTAATCAAATACCCTTATTTGATTATGCATGAGCCATTGCAATTTTTATTTCATACATTTAACTGTCTGAAGTAACCTTACTAAATTACATCCTTAAAGCCATGTTTCAGCATATTTATCATATATTTTAATATCATAGTTTGTCATATTTATCATCTAAATTGATTTATACACAATTATTGTGACTGAGGGATTTGTTATAGCGAGATTTGTTATTTAAAGGAAAGTAGAATTATAATTTGAAATGTTTTCTGTTGGGTTTAGCGGATATAAAGATAAAGCGCAGGAATGATTCATTGTGCTAAAGTTTGTAAATTTCAGTATTGGGGAAAATAAGCATGAACGTTTTAGCCATGTCATGCAGGTCAGACATTACTGTTTTATGAATTATAATGTGTAATGTCTGTTGTCTATATGTTTATTGTAGTAGATGTGTACAGTATATTTGGATATGAATTAAAGAACTTTAAGGAAACGTTGAACACTCAAGCAATGCTTTGAGCGGCGAAAGTGGAAATGCAAAAGCTCTGTGTGCGAGCAAACTAGATTAAAATGAAATCGAGAAGAATGAAATGCGAGTCAGATCATGGCTTTATGGCTTTTAAAATCTCTCTTAAAATTTGTATGCAAGTTTGTGTTCATGAATTTCCCTATCTATCTATCTATCTATCTATCTATCTATCTATCTATCTATCTATCTATCTATCTATCTATCTATCTATCTATCTATCAATCACTATTTCTAGCTCTACTGTCTTTAAATTACACACTCCTCATTCTAATAAAACATGAGATGGTGATTTTTTTTGTCACTTTTCACAACCAGATCTTGTACAGTACTCCTGGGATGTGCAAGCTTAATATTACTGCATGTAAACAGTTTACCTGTTTACTCTTTATTACTCTTTTGGGATGATCTTTAGGCTCCCTAATCTTTGAATCTCAGGTACTGAAGACCTTATAGATTTAGTGAGAGAATGAGAAAAAGAGAGAAATAAGAGAGCAAAGTCCATCGTTAGATTTCACAGTAATGCAATGTGGCTAATTCTTACAGGTCTAGGAAATTTTAACCATCATTCTGCCACGGCCTGAAACCCCAGAATCTTAAATTGTGTGTTTGGATTACCGTATATCAAACTAATTTCCCTCAAAACTAGCCACAAGTCTTGATCATAAAACAGACTCATTTTTTATTTCCTCAGCCCTGACACATTTGGCTGTGTTTCTGGGTCACTTGGTAAGCCCAGCATATACTTAGCTCACTTGTTTGCGCCAAACGTTGGAAACGCTCGGCGGCCTGAGCTCGGGCCCTGTGGCTTTCAGGCCGACGTTTATAGAATCGGGAGGACACTTTAATGTACCGTTATATACTAAGGGCACATGTCATCGCCTCCTCTCTCCCTCCATTTCTCACACTTCCTCCCTCATTATTCGCACATCCCTCGCTCCCCTCCTGTCTTCCTCTTCGTCTGGCGCCAAGTTGCAGACTCGGGCTGCCGGCTCGGGCCGCACTCAGAGTACAGCATGTTCTGAAAGAACAGTGTGTCAACTCTGCAAAGACTTAGAAGTGTGAAGGAGAGTTTCTTTATGTACTTTATATCAGTACACATTATTTTGTTCACCTTTATGTTGATATGAACTGTCATATATATTGTTTGCATATTTGGACAGATTCCGTCAGTGGTTTATGACACTGGTCACCTAAATGTCTAATAGAGTTGTGTAGCTGCATCCTTTTCTAGATTCTAGATGCTATCATTTAAAAAAAAAAATTTTTCAGTCAGTCTTTCTCCAGATGATGGAAACAGAACAAAGTGAGGTCAGTAGATCTGATCTGATCAGAGAAGAAGAGCTGAGGAAAGACTTGACTAGAGATGTACAATTAGCAAGAAAGATGGAAAGAAAAAAGAGAAGGAACAAAAGGAATAAAAATGTGACTAAGAAGTGGGAGATTTGACGTTAAAGGAAGAGTTTCTGGAGTAAGAATTTATGTATAATGTGAGGAAAAGATATGATGAGGAATTTTTTTAATATACTGTGCTGCTAATAATGAACTATGGAAAGTATCTATCAGTGCAAGACGGCTTAACTTAAATTAAACAAATAAATGCTTGAGCCGCATAAGTACTGTGTACACAGAAAGCATACTGGGATGAAAAATGTGTATGGGATATGGGATGGAAGTATATATTTTTTTATAGAAAGAAAAAGAAGGTAGCTATTTTAATTAAATAGAAATCCATGTGGAAAGGAGATCAGACCAGATCAAAAGGCAGTGATTATTACAGGTATGAGTATAAATCCAGCTTCTGTTCTTGTTCTTCTGTACAGGGCCTAGTGTACTAGTTTATCTCCTAACAAGCTTAGACTAGTAGAAATAAAATATCAACTGCAGTTAGGCTACAATATTGTGGATGTTGTAAAATTGACATATATGTAGGATTGCATTAGGACAAAGAGAATGCAGAGTAAATGGCAGTTTTAGAAACTATTAGAAATCCTCAAAACATGTCAAAATAAAAAGTCAGAATATCTGCTTATTATAGTCCAGTTGCAGAGCATTAGAGAGAGGAGGTGGGATGAGTGATATAAGGATGGAGAGAGCATGAACACAACACAAAGAAAAGTCCAACCAAGCACCAGAGGAGAGGTAGTGTATGTTATAGATAAGGCTACAAGAAGGAGCTTGCTAGAGCTTATTATCTCGAGAGAAGCAACTTGAACCATGAACAGGTTTTAAAATCTTTTTGGGCCAATTTTTATTGTTTCTAGATAGTCAGCGTTTGCCACATTGACAGAAACTATCTTTGTTGTGTTTTTGTTTTGGGGAACGGTATATATGGTGTTAAGCCTCTCAGATTTTTAGCCTAATATTGCATACAGTATTTGCTGATGGAACGAGATGTACAGTCATGAATCATGTACACACAAAAGTTACCGAGCTATTTTGCATTCAGCTACAGAGGTATATGTTATTTCCTTATTTCCATCCATTCTCATTGGGAGCTGAGCAACACTAAGGGTTAAACTCTAGAATCGCCCCTGGCATGTGTGTGGGGGTGTCATTACGGAATAGTGAGACAGGCAGACATACAGACAGACAGATCAAACTAAATGGTGTCTAATAGGACCTGCCATCATGGCCTCTACCCAGCTATTTTTCTTGTTGCCAGTCCTCCCTCTCCCATCCTTTTTTCTTCCCCCACTGCTGCTACAAATGAGGTGATTTTTTTTTTCTCCTCCTAAAGCATACAGATCAAGTCAAGGTCCGAACACAGAGCCTGTTTCATTAAAACCTCCTATCTCTCTTCTGCCATTCTGTTGATCCCGTTTTTTTGCCAGGACTCTCGTCGCCTGGTTCTCTTAAGAAGCCGGGGAAATTCGATTTCAGCGCTCTGTCCGGCCAGACGAGGTCTGCCCGCATGCCGTTCACCCACCACCCACTGCCCATGCTGGCAGGAGTGAGACCAGGTGAGAACTCAGAGCCCCTAAACACCCACCCACCCCCCAACACCACCCACCTCCACCCTTCCGCTTCCCCCAGTCTCCCCTCACAAAGGCCTCACATACAGTGCTGGGCACCTTTGGTTTGGCCAAAGAGGTGAGGCTTGTTTTGCCCTGTTGGGTTGCGGTTGGGTTTGGAGATTTGTGTGTGGGATCTCTCCTACCTCACCCACTTTTGGGTTCCTCAATCACCTTCTTCTTGAGCATTTTTTTTTTTTTAAATGGCTGGTCTGTCTGTCTGTCAGTCTGTTTGTGGTGGGACACTTTTCACTCTCAGTGGTGGACTTTGTTTCTGTCTGGTCTGGGGGTGCAGCGCTTCACTTTCCTCATTCAGATCCATGCTCTGAGCTTCTCAAACAATTGGTTCACAATTTTAATATGTTATCATATAGAAACCTATCAGCTTTAAGTATCATATGATGTGATGGGGTCTTTTGTTCTAATCAGAAATCAGTGTTATGTTTGCTGAATTTACAGTGGGTCAGGTGGTGTTTTCTTTTTTTACAGAATTTCAAGCCAATCAAAAACTCAAAACTGTTCTTTAAAAAACACCTGCTAATTATACAATTAACCATTTCTTTCAATACTACTCAAATACACACAGTCAAACTACAATAAGTCCTGAGTTACTTGAAAGGACTGATCACTGCTTATTTCTTTACATTTTCTATACTGGAGTCTGTCCTCAGAAAGGGGAATTTTTTGTGTAATTTATTTTTGAACTTTAAAGGACATTTGACCATTTTCTCCCTCGCCCTCTCTCTCTCTCTCTCTCTCTCTCTCAGTCCCAGCAAATTTTTCAGAATAACAGAAGCATGCACTTTTTCTACATTGCTCTCAGTCTTAATCTTAGCAAGTGGTTTTGCCGACACAGCAATTTTGCACTGAAAACCTGTAATCTTCTGTGTCAGTGTGGCAGCCTTTCTGAACCATCTCGCTGCCTGTGTTTGTCTTGTTTCATTTTGTTTCTCACATGTTATGTGGCTAGATCTGGTACAGGCCTTATGCTTCATTCCCTCCTTGTATGGTAGCCATGCGTTGTTTTTGTGTACCCCGACTGTGTTTGGGGCTGCCGTTGCCCTGTGGCCCAGGCTCTGGAGTATGTGGCACTCTCACCAGTGTGCTTGGCCTCTGCCCAGTCCCTAATGGGATTAAAGGAGGGAGAAAGAAAGACGGCGAGACAAGGGGAGAGGAGCAGGCGATTGTGGGGGATGAGAGAAGCAGGGCATTGGCTGCTCTCGTCTGGGGGAGCCGGGCGCTTGGCAGGCTTACTCGGGCAGCTGGAGGGACTGTTGGGATGGGCACAGGGAGGCTGGCACACCATGAGATGAGGGCGAGAGTTCATCCCAGTCATACCAATCAAGATGAAGGAAGACCCACCATTAGAGTAAAGAAAGGAATAGCATGAATTCATTTCTACTCCCCTGAAAGACTCCTTTCCAATCTCTGTTCCTCCTTAACTTGAGAAAAAAAGATTACAAATTATAAATCATCTTTTATGGTGCAGAAAATTTCCAAACCACAGACCTTTTAGGTGTTAGATGAAGTGTCAGGACCTATGAATCTGAAATTGCAGATTTCGGTTTATGCAAATGTAATTGTGTGCATGTATGTAGTACCACCACCTCTCACTGACTCATACTACATTAGGTCATCTATGTATCAGTTTGTATCACATGTCACTCATGCATTTGTGGAATCAGAGGGCTTTCCACATGTATTTCAAATATCAATCAGGTTGCTGTGTAGCTAACACTAAATCTCTGTCTCTCTGTCTGTGTCTCTCTGCAGGGAGCCCCCGTGCCTCAGCCTCATCTCTGCACTTTCCCTCTCCCTCCATCATCCAGCAGTCGAGCCCTTACTTCACTCACCCCACCATCCGCTACCACCACCACCCGGGGCAGGACCCACTCAAAGAGTTTGTGCAGTTTGTGTGTGCTGATGGACCGGGCCAAGCTGGAGGTCAGGTAAGATGCCCACAAAGTCGCCGTACGCAAAGGGGCTTGTGAAACATTGAAATAATAAAAGATTGTGGTTTTTATGATTACAGATTAATTTGCATTACATCTTCAAGTAATTGAAAATGGAACGCCATACAGATTAATAGCTGTGGAAAGTTCTGTGGGCCAGTTTCCTGTTCAGTGAAAATAAAATAATGATGTAATGTTTAATTTTACTGGACAGGAGGTGCTGTTAGTTGGAACCGAAAGGTTAAAGGTATATATTAAAAGCCAGTTTAAGGTATTAACACTCAGTGAAATTTAATAACTCATTGAAAATACTAACTAGAGGCTCCATTCAAAGAACTATTTTCCTACAGCCTGATGTAAATGGTTTAATAAATGTGGTCTTGATATATAATCCTATTTGTTTCTACTATTGATGATCACCACTGGTATGTTTTCTTCCTATTAAAGACATCAGTTTGTCATAGAAATTGAAACAGAAATCCGTTTGTATTGCACTTCTTTACATTTCCTCACACCCCCTTACCTTTTTAAAGCATAATTTAATAATCTTCCTACATAACTGTTAATGCTTTATGTATGTACATTTAATTGGTGAGCAAAAGACAAGGCCAGTAATTTAATAACACTGCGAGAGTTTCCTGTCGTGTCTTCTTATGGTTTTTTGTTGTCCGGTGTGCAAATTAAGATTAAAAGGCAAGCCTCTAAGCCTCACTATCTTCTTGTTATGTGCCATGTGCTCTTACCAATGCTTTGTACATTTCTTTCTTAGTTTCTTCAATAAATCCTCATCTGCACCTCAATCAGCAGCAGACTCCATATATTTCATTCCAACATTTATTCCTCCTTCTGTTCTGCTTTTTCCATGTGCTTTGATGTGTAGTTTAGTATTTTTTTTCTCTTGCCTATTTGAGTTGATTTCATTATTATGGATCTCATCATCCGTGTGCCCCTGTGTTTTCTGTTGAAAAGCCCTCCATCTCGGTCGCTCCTTCACTGCTCCAGTGTCCGTGCCTGTGGTGAATCTATGATTTAGACACACACACAGACATACACAAACATAAAAGCCTCCATACCCAAAGTCGACGCACATTCGCCATCCTTTTGGTTGTTCCCCCTTTTCAACACCTCACCTCCTTCAGCCACGCCTATCCCACATCTTTGTTTGGAAAGAACCAGCGTTGCCTTGCCGTTTGGTCTTTGGTCTTGTCGTCTTATGGGGTGTCGGACGGCATCCACACTCCTCACCCTGTGTGTGTTGTCTGCAGCCGAACGGGAGCGGCCAGAGCAAAATGCCCGGCTCCTTCTTGCTGCCTCCGCCACCCCCTGTGGCGCGTCCAGTGCCCCTCCCCATGCCCGACTCTAAACCCAGCAGCATGCCCCTTGATGGTGGACTCACCTCGCCCGCATCTCCGTGTAAGTGATCCCCTCCCCGCCATTCTCAATAAACCCAAGGACCAAATTTGGACCGTCCAGTCTGACCACAAAATAACCCATTAAAAAAGCCCAAAGGTCGCCCAACACACCATCTCTTTTATTTCGTTTATTTCAACTCTTACTGTGGCCCACTGCATCTAAAATTAGCGTTTCATACTCTAACCTTCACGTTAGAATTGGATGACTAAAACTAGAAGCTCATCCCACTCTCTGATGTCTTGTTAACATAATCGTTGTACACAATATGGCTTCACATTGGTTCTCAGTGCTAGAATTAGTGCATCCCAAGAAAGGTTAAAACACACAATTCTGCTCTTTGGATACCTTGTTCTTCTAAGTTTCATTATTCAAGAGTAACTCCATCATGGCTGCTCTTTGGTGGTCCGGTTTTTAATCTGGCCCAGGAAGCTAATTACAACAGTGTTATCCTGTTTACTGTTTGTGATGAACAGATCCAAATACGATCAATGAAGGGTACAAATTTAGGGCAGTTAATGTGGACTCAAATCACCTCCTTCATTTGCCTTTACACTCCCATATCAATCACACAGATTGGTGGAATAAATGAATCCATCTCTTGCACTTTTGACTTTTACGTTGGCTTGCTTTAAGTTCCGTTTGGTTGAGTTTTAGCCAAAGATTAGTTTGCTGTTTTGGATTGTGGAGATGTGATCGGCCAACTCCAGTGCTGATCCAAGGTCAGTGGTGAAATACTACCTAGCTGTGATATTTTGAACTAGTCTAAGAAGAGCAGTTGATCTTTGATCAGTACAGCGCGGCTGTTCTGAAGGAGGCGTATGGGGCATGATGGTATTGGCATCTTCGAGTTGATAACCCACCACAGAGGGGGCACTGGACGGAGCACTTTTTGTCTTTTTTATGTTTTGTTTTTGTGTTTCTTTCGTTCATAACTTTTATTGTTGTCAGTGTCCTGAAGTCTGTCATCTGTTTACATCTAACTAACCCTTAACAATGCTTTCAGTTACGTATTCACAAACCTGTAGCTACATACCTGAGGTCCTGGTAATATCCTTAAAGGTACATCTCACTGGATCTCCTGCTTTTTGGTGTGTGTGTGTGTAAAACATTGTCCACCTCACAAGGTGCACCTGATGTTATCGTTGACTTTATTTTATTTAGAAGTTTTTACTTAAATATGGTAAAATGGACAGACTCCCTAAACTGGCGTCTTTTGTCACTATTTGGACACTTTGTTTGAGGAAGTACAGTGGGATATACCTTTAAATAATAACCCAGAACAAATAGGAGTTCCTTGAGGCATGTATTCATTTCTCATCTTGATTGAATATGGCCTTCGATATATTCTACCAACTGCGCTACAGTTTAGCATTAGCGTGGTTGCACAAAGACACACATTGTGCAATGGAAAGAAAACCAAAAAAAAAAAAAAAAAAATCTATCTAACATATTTATGGCTGTTAGATAAGGTTAGAACTTAGCTAGCAAACTGATGAATATTTGCCTCGTTCAGACATCTGGTGGTTTCTCTGGTGTTAATGAACCATTTTGTGCTATGGAGTCCATCAATTTCAAACTGCCCTAAATTTGATACTGACCTTCACTTGCCTACTGAGATTTTCTTGGAATCTACATATACAAACATATTATCTATGTAACATCATCTACTGTGAGAGAATAGATGCAACAGCGGGTTTGTGTTGTCCTGATTCATGCAGAAATGAGTGATTCAGGAAAAGAAACAAATCCAAATCTTAAGAAATTCCGCCAGAAAATTTGCATGTGATTGTCTTTCAAAGGAAAAATCAATAAATGCTGATTTGTTTCTTTCTTCCTCTAGCATACTCCACGCCAGGCTCCACAACTCCCAACAGGTTTGTCAGCATCGGATCACGGGACAACAACTTTCTAAATATCCCCCAGCAGACACAAGTTAGTACCGAAATATTTCCCTATTTTAAAAATGTTTATGGAAAACAAATGCAAAATCATTTTGTTTACAAATCTGTACAGCAGGGTCTCAGTGTACTAGAATTAATTAGTAAGATTCCAGAGACAAACACACTGACAGAGTCTGATCTCTGTACTCTGTGTGTGTGTCAGTGTGGTCTCTCCGTTGCTTCTCTTGCTCTTTGTTTCTCTCACTTTCTCTCCCACATACAATAAGCAGTGCGGTATGTTTATCTGGCCCATCTGGAGCAGTTCTCAGTGGGAGAGGAGCAGTGGAGGTTGATTTGAGCGTTACGAGTGGGCAGCCTCCTCCATAAGCCGCTGCACTTTACTCATTACTGTGTAAACCACACCCGCCTCGGGCCGGCTCCACAACACATGGCAACCATCTGAAGCTCTACAGCTCCATCTCTCCAACACTCTCTCACACACTCCGTTTCTCCCACTGTTAGTCTTCCTTTCACTTTTCACTCCACCCCATTAACCCCTTTTTTGGCGGATCCAGTCTTCTGGGTACATCTTTCATGCACTGCTTGTTTTTTCAGCTGACTCTAACTGGGGGTTTGACCAGCCTCCATTTTGTTTTCTTTGGTTTCTGATATAAAAACGAAAAAAAAAGGAAACCAGAAAATAACGCAATAAATAAGCACACTTGCTACTTGACACAGTAGAATAGTAGAAAAAAAAAGTCAGTGAAATTCCTGCACAAAGACCCAGTGTAAAAAGACTTCCTGGAGTAACTTAACTCCAAGTACAAGAGCTGAAAATTGGGTTCGAGGAGCTCCCTTGTGGCCAAACAAGAGGCCTGCATTCACCCTGTCCCAAGAAAGAATGTGAAAAAGGAGAGAGGGTGAGAGTTTCAGCATGACCCTGCAAACTGAGAAGCCACGTCCTGACTGTCTGGTTACCCGCAGCAACCAGACATGATGTCATAGCCAGTTGAACTTGAACTTGAGAGGTGGCAAGTGGAGGGGGTCAAAGTCAAAAGAGGGGGCTAAGAAAAAGGGTGCTAACTCCTGCCAAGGATTACACAGAGCGCGATAGAGCCGAGAGAGGGAGGAGCAGTGCTCACAGGGGAAGAGTCGAAGGCGATACTCAGAGCTGGGGGAGGAGGAAGGAGTGTTTGTGATGGGATGGCCTTTGTGTGTTTGGCTGTTTGGGGAGACTCAAGCAAAACACAAGCCGCTCCCCTGGAGGCAAAGTGCTTCCAAGACTTGACTTCCAGAATGTTCTCTAGCCACTTCATCTTGCTTTTATACTCCGGCATGGAGAAACACTGCTGCTCATAGCCAGTCAGCTCTCATGTGCAATACAAACAGCCTAAAAGTTTTGCTGTGGTGTAGAATTTGTATTCTGGGGGGTTGGGTGTTCCTACAAAAGTCCAACATGATAGCAAAAGAAAAAAAAATGTATATTGATTCCTAATAGTCAGATTATATGTAGATCCAGCATGTAGTTAAACGGTTATGGTATAGAGATAAACCACAGTGATAAAGCTGTTGAGGTGGAGAAGTTCCCAGCTCTTCACACTCCTCCTAAAGGAGGACAGGGACAGGGTGGGGAGAGACAGTCCAACTTGTTTAGCAAGACAAGCAGGACATCTAGTGGACAAACTCAAAATTTCAGCACTGAATATTAGCGAGGTTCTGATGTGAGCAAGGTTGTGTGTTTTTTTTTTTATACATGTCTTTTAAAACCTGTTTTCTCTTTTTGTTCCCACAGTCTTGGTTCCTCTGACAAAATCTGCCTGCCAATAAGAAATTAAAATCCCATCTCTACAATCTGGAATCTTGAATCAGGACACCAAAAAATTGCACCTAAAATTGCCCTCGTGCCCTATTGGCCCAATAGAACAACAAAGGAAACCAGCAAATCTTCTTATCATTTGGAATCTTCTGATCCTGTCGACTCACGGCAATGACCCCTCTCCCTTTTTTTAAACAAGAGGATCATGTGACATTTTGAAGGAGGACATGGAGTCTCACAAAAACCACAGAAAGACAACAACAAAAAAGCAGAAACACAAAAGAACAACCCGAAGAGGAAAAAAAAAAAAAAAAAATCTGTTACTTATATTGTGCAATGGCTGGGGACATCAACAATGGTGAGGTTTTAATAATAGTAATAATAATAATAATAATTATAATAATTATAATAATAATAATAAAGCAAGCAAACTTAAAATAGTTAAAGAAACTATTGGGACATCAAATAACCGAGATCCTGACATCTAGTATGGAGTTGAAGCTAAAACCAGCTAATCGTCCCTTCTGACACCATTTGTAGTTCAGCGTAGAAATTGGTCTCGATGTGTCCATTCCTTTGACAGCCATCTTAACAAGAAATTACTAATCAAAAACACAATCACACAAAACAAAAACCTAAAGTATTGCACTAGAAAAAAGGAAAGTATGGAAAAACGAAACACTACTCTCGTGTCCGCTATTGAAAATAGGATAGACAGAGAAAAAAAAAATGTTTGCACACAATCTTTTGAGGTAAACGTGAACGTGGACGTGGACATAGACACACTAAAGTTAATGTTGGATGTAAGTCAACAGTCATAGTGGACAGAAACTCATTTTAGGCTGAAATAGGAATACATGCTATGATCTAGACAAAAACTACCTATGGAGTCTGTCCAATCAAAACTAATCTAATTCAGGCCTTATACTCGCCCTTAGTGCCAATTGAACGCCGACTGTAATCCCTTTGGGTAATGCCAGCCCTAACACACATATACAGAAACACACACACACACACTTAAATTCACTGCCATGTCTCTGAGCTGCTGCCAAGAAATAGTCACATTTTCTGAAAAGGAGCTAATTATTATATTTCGTTCCTGCTTTACATTCCAAATCAGAAACCATTACAATGCCTTACAAGCTCTAGAAACATTCTAGGACATCAGTTTGTATCCAAGTTTGTTATGTTGTCGTTAGTTGTATTGAAGTTCACACAGTGTCCCACTAAAGAAAAGTCTTTTGTCTTATCATCAGGAGTTCAAATCCCAACAATGCCACAGTCATCCAGAGCCCAAGAGAGTAAACTTTGCCGTGCTCTCTGGATGGAAGAAATGGTGTTAAACTCTCCACTAGCTATTTAGGTCACGTTTTAGAACCTGGTAGCTTTGCTTCTGCGAGCTCGTGTATGCGGAAGTAAGCAGTTAGCACTTCTGTGTGTTTGTAGCTGCCCTGTGACCTAAGCATGAGCAGCATTTCATGATAGATGTGGAGGCTTCATGTGCCTTGGGGAAGCATGTGATATGAGGCCTTCATCTTCTCTGATTGGGAGCTGTTAATCGACAGGGTTAAACTAGCTAGTAGATGGGAATTGGCGAAATGAGAAAACTGAGGGAAAAATGATCCCCCACCTGCACAGTGAACAAGTGCTGAACAATAGAGATCATTTGTGACTGGAACCAGGGGTCACAACATCCATATTCTTTCTTTAGATTGTCTAGTTCAACAGACTCACAACAACTCACCCCAGAACATTTTCAACACTACTGGTGTAATTGTTTTTATAACAAAACCTAGACACCCTGTCAGTGGGTGGAGCTTGTGTCAAACCTCTGGTTCCTGTCACTACCATTGTGAACAATTATTATATGGCGATTACAAATTTCTCAAGAATGATGAGTTGTTTTTTTTGTTTTGTTTTTTATATCAAACCCACCGGAAAGACTCAGTGGACGTCTGCTTTAATGGCTAGTCGAGACACCCCATCCTGTCTGTACTGTTTACTCTCCCAGACGGCTGTGTTCCAAGAACGCAAGGCCACACTGTGGAGCAAAAGAGTGTTATAGTTGTGTGCAGAAGGAGAGGGGTATGTCACAGCCATTTCGATCAGACATTGCTTCATCGGCTATGTTCACGTCCTGTTTAGTCATTCACAACGTTTATTAAAGGCAGAAAGCTCAGAGCATGGCCTCAGACTGTCTCTCACACACACACACACACACACAAACACCTTCCACTGACTGATTTAAAGGGAAGCCTTGGTTTTAACGCAGGGCAATCCTAATCTGCCTTCACATAGTCATGCTGAAATTGTCATAAATCAGCTTGTTTTAAACATCAGTTTAATTTTTAGCCGCACTATTCAAATCACCGAGCTCACAAAATAACTGGACTGCCTGATTCTGTGTCTCACTGCAGGGAAGCGTGGTTGCCGTAAGGCGGCCATGTCATCAGCGTAGTAGAGGACTAGCATTGCTAAAATGAGAATTAATGATGGCGATGGACTTTTCTTTTCTAATCAATGGAAGTGCCTCTGTATTCCCATTATGCAATTTGTTAAACATGAATTCAGGTTATTTTCTCACATATAAGCTATAGAGGAAGAAATTTTTATGTCTGGAGCAAAACAAGTGGCAAGTGACAGCTCACTAATTACAGACATCTTTATATATACAGGAGATATCCATATATATTTATATAAACATTTTTTTTGTTCACATAATAAGCTCAGTGGCAGTCTAGTTATTTTCTGAAGTATGGCAGCATTTCGATTAATAAATGACTTATTTTTCAGTAGTACCAGTCTTGATACCCAGTTATACACTCAACATAGGAAAAGCCCAACAAGCAAAGTCCCTGGAAAATTAAAAAACAAAAAATTAAAAAAAAAAAAAAAATAGAAAATGTATTTCTATAGTAAACAGTATCAGTAGTGTTGAGGAGAAAGATGTGGCTTTTGAGTTCTTTTGTGTTTGGATGGGAAGTATTTGTAATTGAAAAATAATGTATGTTGATTGAGCCATGTGCAATGCCTTGGGTAGAGAAATGTGTTCGTCTGTTAGATTGTTAGAGGGTGTGATAGAAGAGGGGGAAAAATACCCTTCTGTTATTGTTTCAAGTCCAAATGGTCCGGGACTCTAAACTACAGGGCGGAGAGAAAAAAAAAGTCTTTGTAAGTTTTGGGAGTTTTTTAATCTTTCTTTCTTTTTTTTTTTTTTTAAATAGCCTTTTTTCCTTTTTTTTATGTTTATTTGTAATGATTTGTGCTCAAAACTTGGGAGGGCTGAAGAAACAGTTTTGCAACACATCAAAAATATATATATCACTAAATGAAACTGGTGCTTTTTATGGAATACAGTACATTCAAACTCTATTATACATAAATAAAAAAAAAAAACAAGTAAGTGTTATCATAACGCAAAAATTTTAGGAAAAACATGCATACTCTATTTCTTGTTTAGAATTTAGTAAAGGGGGAGGGGTTCATTTTAATTTAATTAAACAAAAAAAAGGCATTTTTCTCCCAAAGGAGGGTCTAGTCACAGAGGATGGATAAAATCCAAATTCACGCAAAGTCCTGAGAAGGAAAATCTAAAAACAAACAAACAAAAAAAAAAAAGGATTTATTGTTTACAATGTAAAGTTGAGACGGACGAAATTGCACTATGTATTCGGCAGCCATAATTCCACACCTTACTAACCATTATGATACATTACAGTCGATTCTGTTCGAGACGTTATCCAGCGAGAAGCTTAGTGCATTGTTGGCTTTTGTACATAGAGGTTTCAAACAGATCCAAGCTGAATGACAAGATCTTCCCTTTTCTTGGGAGATGCTTTTAATCGACTTGATCGCCCTTGAAAACAGCAGAAATTAGACCTTTTCATCAGTAGCTGTTGTTTTTTTATCATTATTATTAGCCTCCCTTCTTATGATCAGTACTTGTATGAGCCGAACGTTATTTTAATAAACAGAGCTGAAAATGTTACAAAGTGAACCCCACCCCCTCTCCTAAACCAACACCCCCTCCCGGTCCCAATGTAAATTACTCTAAACTCTAAATATTTGTTTTGTGATGTAGTGTTAGACTCAGAGCATCTTCAAGGTTGTCCCTAAAAAAAGTGCCTTTGTTCACAGACTCCATCTTGTAATCCTCAGTGCCCGTTTCAGAAAACCCCCCTTTCAACCCGCTTCTATATTCTCTCCTTCTTCAAGCTCTTCAAAGCAGTATATATAGTACTAAAGGAAATCGGTGTGACTTAGTTTCTCTTTTTATTGTTGATGCTAAAATTGAGAAAAAAAAGAAAAAAAAACAAAAAGACAAAAAAGTCCTTCCTGTCTTGCTTTTCCTTCCTCTGTACTCCTTTCCTTGTCTTCTGCCTCTCTTGGACACTGGAATAGTCTGTAGTTTGCATAACCATCTTCTTTCCCGCCCTTCCCCATTTTTCATTGAATGGAGGGGTTTTTAAAAGAAAAAAAGAAAAAAAAAAGCAAAAACTTTTTGTCTGAGCAGAATGCAGTTAGCTTACATGTTATTCTTGTCTGTATGCTTCACATTGTATACCATACCGATCTCTTCAGCTTCTCCATTGAACAGTTAATGTAAGTGAACAAGTTACACCAGTGGGCTCTGGCGGGATGTCAGTCAAAGGGTGTATGAAGGGGAAAAGGTTCCAACATGGAGCAGTTCAATCATATTTTAGTGAAGAAACTGGTTGGCGTAGGAAGTCCTCTTAACGGGTGGTGGAAGGAATCTAGGCTGCTGGGTTCAGATAGGTTTGTGACTTGTTTTGACTGTATTTATTTGTATTATTTTTTTAACCAAATTTTTTTTGTCAGTGTTGCGTATTTAGGTGGCATCAATGCCACGCTGAGAATTTTTTTAGATGATGCACCTTTGCAGTGGTTATATGAGACCAGCTATTTAAACACATGGAAGAATAATGACCTGAAATTACTAAGCACCTTATTACGGAATGGGTTCAGCGATGGATGAGAGAAGGATACAGAAATTCACAAAAAAGAAAAGATTAAACCGAAATTCCAGTTTAATCTACAATTTGGAGCCAAGCCCCTCAGACCAAACTGACAAGCTGCATGCCATCCAACCTGAACTGTAGTGAATTAAGATGCCTTGGAAAATCATTAAACACACCAGCAAAAGGAATAATCTCAGGCCTAACAAATCACAGCCTGATTATTGTCCCACGTAAATATGCAAACTTTTCCTAAGTACATGAAGCCAGCAACAGTATCAGCCATGACTACAAGAGATTAGAAGAGAGAGAGAGAAAAAAAAAAAAAGCCATAACGTTGTGGACAGAACTTACCCAGGGCCTTGTCCCTTCCTGGCGCTGACCATCCGTCTTTTAAACTTTTTTTTTTCTGATTTCTTTTTGGGGTTGTGTTTTTTTGGTAGATTGTGTAGGGTTTTTGGGATAAGTGATAAGCTTAGAGTAGATCGAATTTCCCAGCAGCCTTTGCCCTGGCTGCTAGCTTCTTCACTAACCCTAAAAAGCTATTGCCCCCTTTATAGACATGCCCTCCAGAGCTCATGGTGAAATGCATGTGTTAATTACAATTTCTTTTCCATAATAAGAAAAACAGTTTGAAAAGAACAGCACCTTTAACTGATTGAAATAAAAGGATGTTCTTGACTGTAACACTGACTGTATGTATGATTCTTTTGACTTTTTCCTTTTAGCTAAAAATGCATTTGGAATGGTTGGTTAAATATATCTTCAGACATATCAGACTTTATTTGCCCAATATTTCTGGCTTTAGTTAAACAGAAACTACAGTTTTAGCTGACTTTAAATTCATTTCATTTCATGCACTGATTCATTTTCACTAACCGATTAATTGTAGATCCAGAACCTGTACTGGGTGAAATGAGCATCAGGCAGGCACACAGACACAAACACACTACACACACACATAATATTCACATTTAGGGGTCCAAAATCAAAAAGTCATCCATGTCTTTATGGACCTTGCTTTGTGCACTGGTGCACAGTCATGTTGGAAGAGGAAGGGGCCAGCTCCAAACTGTTCCCACAAAGTTGGGAGCATGGAATTGTCCAAAATGTCTTGGTATGCTGAAGCATTCAGAGTTCCTTTCACTGGAACTAAGGGGCCAAGCCCAGCTCCTGAAAAACAACCCCACACCATAATCCCCCCTCCACCAAACTTTACACTTGGCACAATGCAGTCAGACAAGTACCGTTCTCCTGGCAACCGCCAAACCCAGACTCGTCCATCAGATTGCCAGATGGAGAAGCGTGATTCGTCACTCCAGAGAACACGTCTCCACTGCTCTAGAGTCCAGTGGCGGCGTGCTTTACACCACTGCATCCGACGCTTTGCATTGCACTTGGTGATGTATGGCTTGGATGCAGCTGCTCGGCCATGGAAACCCATTCCATGAAGCTCTCTGTTCTTGAGCTAATCTGAAGGCCACATGAAGTTTGGAGGTCTGTAGCAATTGACTCTGCAGAAAGTTGGTGACCTCTTCGCACTATGCGCCTCAGCATCTGCTGACCCCGCTCCGTCAGTTTACGTGGCCTACCACTTCGTGGCTGAGTTGCTGTCGTTCCCAAACACTTCCACGTTCTTATAATACAGCTGACAGTTGACTGTGGAATATTTAGGAGCGAGGAAATTTCACGACTGGATTTGTTGCACAGGTGGCATCCTATCACAGTTCCACGCTGGAATTCACTGAGCTCCTGAGAGCGACCCATTCTTTCACAAATGTTTGTAAAAACAGTCTGCATGCCTAGGTGCTTGATTTTATACACCTGTGGCCATGGAAGTGATTGGAACACCTGATTCTGATTATTTGGATGGGTGAGCGAATACTTTTGGCAATATAGTGTATATATATATACAGTATATATACTACTATATAACAAAAGAACTTAAATGTAGAATATACATTTATATATTAGTAGTTAAATAGTAGTACAAATTTAAAAGAGTGAAAGTGTTATCACCTATCAAACACAGATGTGCTATTGTACAAAGTTATTGTGAATGGTAACAATGACCTCCTGTAATGTTCTACAATGAATCTGAATCAGTTTGTTCAGTGACCTCCTGTTCCTCAATAACTCAAAAGTCTCCAGTTTGTGTCCAATGTGAATAAAGTGATGACTCTATCAGCATACAACTGCCCAGTGATGCAGTGATTTCTGTGTGAGGTGTACTGGCTGTCAGTTTTTAGTGATAATAAAGTCATAGCTCTAATGCCAAGCTAAAGGCGCACTGCTTTTTCATCTTTGCACTCATCATATAAACTAAAGATAATGTTGTTGTAGAACTTATGGATGCTCCCTACATGTGTGAGGGGTCTCCACAGCGGACCAACTGGTCTGCACAACAACTTGGCACAGGTTTTACGCCGGATGCCCTTCCTAACACAACCATTCCATTTTATCCAGGCTTGGGATCGGCACTGCACCCAGTGGCTGGGAATCAAACCCGGGCCTTCAGCATGGTAGACGAGAAACCTACCAGTGAGCCACCAAAGCCCTAAATTAACAATAATAATTGTATAAAATAAATCTCATTCATCTTCAGTTAATGCTTTATCCTGGTCTTGGCCACGGTAAATCTGGAGTCTGTTACAGCAGCACTGGGTGCATTATGGGAGAATTCAACCTCAGGTGAGTCTCTAGTGCATTACAGGGCACACTACACACACACAGTCATTCATACCTGGGGCAGTTTAGCATAGGCAATCTGAAGAAAACTGAGAACCCAGAAGAAACCAACCCGAGCATAGTGAGAACATGGTGAGAACGTGAAACTCCAGACGGAGTATAACCCAAGTTCAGGACTGAACCCCGCAGCCTGGAGCCATGAGTCAGTTGTGCAAGACAAAGCATCTTAATGCAACCCACAAAACTAACAGTACAAGAAAATTTTTGTTCTAAATAAAAGTCACTCTCATTGGAGGTACTTTTTAAATAAAGTTAGTAAAGTATTGCTAAAAGTATTGACACCCTTAACAAATGTTTCCTGGTAGTTCTTGCCTAGCTTATATTATTTTACATCTTCTCATAATCCCCAGGGTTTGCGGTGCCTTTGTATGTTCAAACTCCAAATATCACCAGATTACATTATTATGAAGGGTATCCATAATTCTAAAGGGCACTGCATATGCTATAGCAAAGCCACAAAGTCATTTGAGCATTCACAACTGGGTGACGACTGTTGTCTGACAAACTTTACAATTTTGTTTGTTTTATTTCAGATGGCAGTTTTTATGTAATGGACAATTGTAGCAAATGTGCAGAAATACTACAGAATATTAAATAATTATTATGAGGTATCATCATTTATGGCTGGTATTACTGTTATGTACACTTGTTTCTTAGGAACTTGTACATCGTTGTTGCTGGGCACAATTCACAGATACTTTCAGAAACACCAATTGTGGCTTTAAACTTTTTAAACATTTGTTATAATTCTGTTACTTTATAATAGAAATTTAATTCAAATTGAGCTCATTTAAAATTTGATAAACTATTCAGAAAATATATATATATATATATATATATAAACTTTGAATATGATTAAAATATACAATTCAGCAGTAGTGGTAATATAATTAAAAAAATTATTTTCTTAACAATTTTTAAGAGATATAACTAACACACACACACAGTCATGGATGGTAGATGTTGCCATGGTCACAACACACCCAGTCAATCAACTCGGAGCGCTGAAACCAAAGCGAGATCTCTTTTTGGGCCACTTCAGCTGAGTCTGAGGCATGCACAACATTCCTGAAAACATAGCAAACAGAAGGAAGCCCTCGTCACGGAAGGTTTTTAATAGTTATCTGTCCTAAATAAAATGCTCTAAGATGATCATTTGATGAGACAAAAACAAATCTTAAATATTTAGTTACTATCAGCTAGCAGTGAGACCTGGTGCTGTTGACGGAGTGTATATGTCTACCTGCTGACATGAATGCTGAAATCTCCTCTCAGAGTTCCCGGTTCAGCTTCAGCGGGGTTTGTGTGTCCCACTAGCATACGTGTGGACTTTATTACATTGTGGCCCTCCCACACCTATGAAAGAAGATCATGAAGTCCATCAAATGTTTACCTTATTAACAACAAACTTCTTGGTTTCTTTATGTAATGTGTAAAGAAAGGAAAATGCTAGAATAAAGCACTCCATGTCACTGATAATGGTAGAAGAAGTGTTTAGTTCCAGATCCTCACCATCGCCACCACAGGCCCTGAGGTCATATATTGCAGTACGCTGGGGTAGAACGGTTTCTTACGTAGAGCTACATAATGCTGAGCTAGCAACTCTTCAGATACCTAAAACGCACATACAATAATAAATTATTACTCAGCGTATTTCTATCTCACTCATATTTTTATAGAAAGAAAGTGTTTTTGTATAAAACCTGAAGACACACATTCATTACCATTAGCCAGACTAGTTAAAAACCTCAAGACATTTATCTCACATTCAGGTTTAATGTTTCAACCACTCAAGCATACTTCATTAGTATAAATACAATTTACAAATAAATCAGAGCCAAATAAAGGAATAAGTGTGAAAAGGAATCCACAGATACATCTTGAAGAGTTTTTTTTTTTTTTAACTGTGTTAGCATTCCCCAGCTACAAAAATGACACAGTCACGAAACAGCTTCTGAAATCTGACCTACGCTAACAGCCATTTTATTAGAAACACATATTACTTGCACATTTCCGCAGTTATCCATATGGCAGCAGTGCAGTGCATTTGCATATAAATCTAAATGCATCTAAGTTGTAGAGGCAGGTCAAGAGCTTCAGTTATTGGTCACATCAAACATCAGAATCAAGAAAAAGTGTGACGTCTGTGACTCTAACCATTGATTTCTGCACTGGTGCAAGAGTGGACAGTGATAAGTCTAGTCAAGACCAATGATGCGGCTTCACCACGACTGACTGTTACCTCAGGTGAGAAGACCAAAGAGAATGATGTGGATGATGCTTTTAGACTTGTTTGATAGTGTCATTAATGTTGTTTTTCAATAAAAGTACATTTTTGCATTCACAAATATGCTACAGTTAGGGTTAAAAGAATCCCCTTTTGCAAGAAAATGCATCTTTACACAAACAGTTTATTCCAACTACCAACACTTAACGTAATTCAGAATCACCATGTGTGTACACAACAAGTACAGCAAGAGCAAACACTCACCTGCACCATCTTCAGACCCACCAGTCGGAACCCTCGCTGCTCGAAGCGTTTTATGATCTGACCAATCAGACGCCTCTGAACCCCATCCGGCTTGATGGCAACCAAAGTGCGCTCTTTTACACCAGGAATGTCTGCGTTCAGGTTCATATGTTTAATTGTGTATCGCATGTATAGGCATGGCATATAGTACATTGCATAACATCGATAATTATTCAACATAACATACATGTATTGCATAATATCAGGTTTTAATGATTATCAGCAGCTTTCCACCTGGTCACTGAAATGAACAGATGTAGAAGGAATGATTCATCCAAATGATAATATCAATTATAATACTAATGAAGCTTAATATATTAAACTCAATCCAAGCTTGAACATTTCTCATTTTCTGGCTGTATTTTGCAGTGTGAATCATTCCTCAACACATTGTAATCTTTTACCTATTAGTGTAAAGACCTACTCACTACCTTAGTCATTATTTATCAAAAGAAACATTAATTCCGCCTCGTCTTTCATTATTACACCTAACTTACATTGTCTTTAAACATCACATGATCACAAACATATTTAATATCTTTCTCTCTCTCTCTCTCTCTGTCAAGCTATACATCCCTCTCCCAAGCTCCCAGTGTTCTGAGTTTCCAGTGTGACCACTGTCTCTACCCCTGGTTGGAGTCTCGTCGCTTAGTGGTGCTCACTGATGCTGTAGATGGATCTGTGGGGACAGCCTGTGACCCAGGAGACAGCCATGGACAGAGCCACTTGGGGACCGTCACAGATCTACATCTGTCAGCTTGTGACAGCAAGGAATTAGTGTCTATAATGAACTCAGAAACTACACTGACCTAATAGTTCCTCATAAGCTCTTGGTTGCTGTTGTAGAAAGGACATCAATTATTTACAATTACATTATGTACTGTCTAGTGTCACCCAAATGAGGATGAGGTTCCCTTCTGAGCCTGGTTCCTCTCAAGGTTTCTTCCTCATATCATCACAGGGAGTTTTTCCTTGCCACCGTCACTGCCGGCTTGCTCATTAGGGATAAAATAGGGCTAACAGAGTTTAATAATTTAATTTGATAATTTTCCCCCCTCCTTTCTCTTCTTTTGTAAAGCTGCTTTGAGACAATGTGCATTGTAAAAGGCGCTATGCAAATAAATTGAATTGAACTGAATTATTACTATTTTTTTAAAGATATTATTTCATTTGTTTTATCTCCTTTTTATTAAAACTACTATGCATTCTCTCTCTCTCTCTCTCACACACACATACACACACACACTTTATTAAAGACCACTTCCTTGCAAATGTGAGATGCATGTGATCTGTAAAGACAAATCATAATGTGATGATCACATTAGAACACACGCACACCCGCACACCACACGCGCGCACACGGATTGGAAGAGCATATTTGAGGGCGCTGATAACAGAGAATAATTGAGGACGAATAAATATTTGGTTGTAGTTGAACCTTCAGGCATCAAAGTCCACAAGGTCCACATTTAAAGGCATTTCTCACACACGGTATGAAAAAAAAAGAAAGAGAGAAAACTCCTATGAAAGTAGAGCACGTGAAAACACGTGAAAACGCACGCGCATCATTAACCATCGACTATCACTTTATCTAGAAACCACGCGGGGGCATTGCCAGGGAACAGGGCATGTGTTTGAGTCAGAGAATACTGAAAAGACTGAATGCAGTTCACCGTAAAACAAACAAACAAACAAACAAACAAAAAAATGAGCTGCGATCTGAGTGAGCTGAAATGTTGGGTGCACGCGCATCTTCGAGTCACTACCTCAGAAGGCGAGGGTCAGCACGCTAACAACATTTTCAGGGCTTTTAAATCGTGTCTGAAATCGAATGAAAGAAAATCGACGTTTCCGACGTGGCAGGTATGATTTCATAACACTACCACGGAATAACACGTTAGGCTTTTTAAATCATATTACTGACAATTACACACATTTCTAGAGCAGGACATTTAACAGTGTTGTCTGACTGCAATCCTGGATGGCAGACAAAATGCTGATCTTAGTAAATAAAACGTTTTGGTTGTTATTTCCACATGCATTTTGACACGTTTGATATCTTTTACGTATTTAATGAGTGTTCACATGAAATACGCTGAATATGCAAAACTCATGACAGTAAGTAAAACTTTGTGTTTTCGGTTTATATATCGACATTTTTTTTTTTAAGTCTAGTGCATTATATAGTATCTTTTTACTCTTCTCCCAGTTTCTTACTGACCTGTGCTCAGGTAAATAAAAACAAAAACAAAAAAATTTCTTCTATGCATTCTAAAAACTGAGGAAATTCGATCTAATGTCCGTGAACAAACCCATAACGACTATAGATTTCACTTTGCAACTTTAACCTGACTCGTGAATTAACTCAATTTCATGAACACATTTGAGAAAGCAGCACTGAAAAATCTCAATAAAATAATGTTTGGGACGCACGCGCACACACACACGCACACACACACCTGAGGCACTGCTGTTGGTCCGCACGTGCGTCTGTTGATGAGCTCGCGGGATGATCCGGGTCCCGCTGTTCATGAGACAACGCTTCAACACACACTGTGTTACAGCCGCCATCATCACACACAAATGTCTCACAAAGAATTCTAGAGGTCAAAACTCTATATAGCAGCGTGCCAGTGTACTTCTCTGAGAGATCTGAGAGCTTTCTTCCGTCAGAACAGTGAATAAAACACACACGCGCACACACACACACACACACACACACACACACACGGTCATTCACCTGACGGGTCACACTCACGTGTGTACTCAGAATAACATTATGACTGAACTGGTTTAATGGCATTACACATACATAATTAAACTAAATGCAAGGAAAGGCTACAGGGTGGGGCTTGCATAATTAATTAATTAAGATACACAGACGCAAACCACATTATTTACAGTAAGTAAATGGTGGTAGGTCTGTAGGATTAGGAACTGCAAGCCTGGTTATCATTCTGTAGGAAATGCATATGAAAGCCTTTGTGTACATATTTGTGTTGGGCTTGGTCATTCTTTATAACTACTGGTTTAAATGTAGTCTATGCATAATCTTTAAGATCAGATAACTAAATATTCAAGGACTGATACCCCAAAAACCAGTTACAATGAAATGGGAAAAGAGAGAGAGAGAAAGAGAGAGAGAACAAGAACAACTTGAACTGATCTTGATCCATCACAGAGTCAAGAGATTCTGCAGTTCTCACTGTGCACTAAAGATAATGACTTAATTAATGCTTTTCCTGTTTGGATTTTGAAGCATTTAGAACATGAAAATGAGGTCTCCGGTCTCCAAGCAAATACTGCAATATACAAGCTTAAAATCAAAGTTTATGCGAGGACAAGGCCACAAAACAAACATTACCCTTGCTCATGGAACAAGTGGGATGAGTGTGTGGGACAGTGAACACGTCTGAACAGGGAACAGGACATGTACTTCATATACAAATAAATACCATGTGCCATAGGCTACTGACCCATGCAGTGCTGCTTGTGTCTTGGTGATTTGGATTCAGAGAGAAGCCTCAGGTCTTAAAGAATTGCGTAATACAGGAGTGAAAATTCAAAAATACTTACAAACAAAAAAAATGCTTTAAATCCTTCAACACATCAAACCCACTGACATTTTGTGTGTTGAATTGAGAGGAAAAAGCTCACTCGCATTTGAACCGTACATGTGATCATGAAAATGGGTTTTGTTTTGCATTAGCCAAAGATAAAAGACCAGCAAGTACACAAGTGTTTCCTTATAAAACTTTATTGAAGGTCTATCTCCTGAATCAGGATGGAATGATATGAAAGGAGTGAGAGTTCGTCTCCATGAGGATGAAGGCGTTAAAATCAGGGGGAAAAAAACCAACAACGTAATTTGGCGCTCTGAATCATAGCAGTCCCATTTTAAAACCATACTCACATTGTTTTAGTCACCAATGACCCAATCGAGCGTCCATGACAAACCGTGTTCAACTTTTTCTTAAATCAGAACCGCTCATCTGAACTGCAGCCAAGTGCTTTCTCATGGCACTTTCAAAAGAACAAGGATTCAAACCTTAAGCCACAGTGCTTACAAACCCCTCCACTAGTGCTTAAATGTGCACTTAACTTAAACTGTTTTCAGCTCTTCAGCTCTACTCACCATTGCAGCAGTGGAACGTACACTTTGGCCTCATGATCATTGGCAATGTGAACTTTTGCTGAAATAAACATAAAAAAAAAAAAAAAAAGCTAACAAACCCTGCAACGGGTGTGGTTCTGATAACACGCCACTACTGAGAGATCATAGGCTGGGTCCTGGCAGAGGGCGTGGCTTGATCACTTGAGTGGAAGTGATCTGCTTTCCTCGTGAAGACGAGACGTTGTTTGGCTTTGCACTTAGCCGGGAACATCGCTATAATTTCAGCGTTCCTGGAGGCAGGCTACCATTGCACAGTCTGTAGAAACGCAGGTCATTCACCAGGCGATACACTCCCTGAGAAAATGATGGCAGGTCCTAGGGGGAAAGAGGGGATTACACAAATATTTAGCCATGGAATATTATTTCTGAAGTTTGATGCAGAACAATGCAGAATTTACATACAACCTAGTGTAAATCTCATGGTTTCAGGGTCTCATACAATTTACTATTTCAGCTGGGGTTTAAATTAAAATACAGAACGATCAACTGATAATCAAACAGATAACTGTTTAGTTCTGGATAGTAATGCGTCACAGTCAATGTGTAGGATGAGTATGCTGAGAGCAGAAGCAAAAAATTGTTTAAACCGGTAGCAGATTATACAGCCAAACTGATAAGGGTTTTACATGCAATCTGCGCTCCCTGCACAGAGAAATAGGGATTGATGTGATACGACTTGGAAAAAAGTCAGAACATTGACTCTATTATGCATCTTCGAATAGACGAGCTAAAGTGCTCACCCTCTCTGGTGTGAAGTTGCGGGCGAGCGTTGTGCGTTGGTGAGGGTCAAGGCCTTGGCAGCCGTTGAGGAACTCTGGCAGAAAGGAGGAATAAAAAGCTGGGAAATCTACAGCAGCCATGTTGTAGAGCGCCAGAGTGATGTCATCTTGCAAGAGGTCATGGCTCTTATGCAGAAGTACTTGTAGCAGCACATTGATGAAATGGAAGAGCATGGAGTTCCTGAACAGCTTCTGAACAAGCACACACACACACCCTTGCATCAGGTAAGCTAAATAAACATACACATGAACGAAATAGTCTGACGAGTAGTGCATCTCTCACCCTGTGGTACAGTTTGTGTTTTGTGTTAAGAATCTCCAGATAGCTCAAGTTCTGTTTGAAGATGTGGATATCAGGCTGCAGGAAGGACTGTCCGAATGCCTATCGCAAGACAAGACACACAGTTTAGAAAACAGAATAATGTACAGTATCTAGCATTTCCTTTGTCATATTTTACAGTCTAGCAAATTGTGGGATTTTTGTAACAGTTTGAAGTCAGTAACAGTAACTTTGTAAACTCTAGGTCGGAGGTTCATTCTGCAACCAGGTACAGTAAATACATTTCAAGGAGCCGTTCAGCATAGATGTAGTATTATTTTAATGGAGACTAGAAAAACATTAGCGTATTATTTTAAATGTGTACAGTTATGGTGGCTATTTATTGAAGCCAGAGCTTTCACTGATAGTGAATAGTGAAGTGATTAGTCAAACAGGCTAGTATATAAGACTGAAGTAATAAATAAATATAATAGATTTAAAAATTGTGTGTTGTGATTTCCAGCACTCTAAAAGGATAAAAGCAAACAACAAAAAAAATCAATACTATCAATACTAATACTAAAATACAACACAAACCCAACTGCTCAAAATTAACTATCCATATGGCTAATAAGCAAGGCATCACAAAATCTTTAAGCCACAAGACATGCAATCCATGGCCAAAACATGCCGAGTTGTCAGTTTGATTGGTAATTTGATTTCACTCCTGCAGCCCAACTATCACTGATAAGGTGCCATGACAAAACCAGATATTTGGACTGTAGAGTTTTAGAAACAACAAATCATCTTGATCTCGGCAGAATTTATGTTAATGGTCAGCTAGATAATTTTGGCTGCATGACTTTTCCTGGCATTTTATTCCAGCCTGCAGATTTTAGGGCCAGTTTGCTTTAAAGCTCAGCTCAAAGTTTGTGCTCCGTACCTGCATAGCAGCAGTGAACTGGGCCTCGTTCTCCATGTGTTCTTCTGCTCCTGTTCTCTGAACACTGTTTAGGACTGAGGTCTTGAAGAAGAACCTCCAGTTCTGATGGAGGATTTGGAAGAGCAGCTCGAACATTTCAGCTTTCACGTCTGGACAGGAGCGCTGCAAAGCAAACACACAACGTATTCAGGCTTCAAACTTAATTGACTAGTCACTCTATGATGATTTTTTTTAAGAGTATTAAGGGTGGTGTTTTTATGGTTCTTACATCTGCCACTATAGGGTACACCTGCTCCATACAAAGGCTGAGGATGCTGGGTAACATTGGTTTAAAGGTCTGACCAGGCTCCTGAACCACAACCTGCACAAATACACACACAAGATGCATCAGTTACAATTATAGACTAAATAAGACCAACGATAAAATATATGGAAACTTCTGAACCATCACTTATCTCTCTTCCTCTCTCTCACACACACACACATACAATACTTCAGTTGTGTATACCGTAAAGTTTTTGTATACCTGTAGAATCTTGAGGAATTTTTCAACAACTTTTGACCCAGCACTGCCCTCCTGGAGGATGCTGACTGCCAGCTGCTCCCTAAAACATATTACATCACCAAATATAAGCTTCAAGGCTGCACAATGACCATTACTACTTTCCACATGTGGACCAGATCATTCATGACGCATATGGATCAGATCTTTCAGATCTTTTCAAAACTACACAGGCTAAAATAATCCCTGTGAGAAAAGAAACAGAGACATTCAATCATCAGCCTATTATTAGACACAAAGGCCTCTCACTGTTACATCAGCATAGTGTTTATTAGAACAAGCAAATTTATTACAGACCTGTGATTTGTTGCCAGATTGACAATCAGATCTGCGGTTAGAATTTCTAGTTCTAATTAGAATTAGAAAATGAACCTAGCATCATTTGAACAACTGGAATCCTGAATGCATTAATAATATTCATTTTTTTCTAGGATCATTAGCGCCCCTGCCTCATCAACTGGAGACTGGATAATGAATTTGGACAAAACAATGACTTGTAGAGTGCTTGTGCTATTAGTAGGTTTAGAAGGCTGCACCTTCATAGTTTTGGGGCTGTTTAAAAGGTGGAGTCATGTAGCTTACCTGGTGAACATGCTGAGAAAAGTCTGAATGATTTGCTCAGTGAATGTGACTCCCATCTGCACCCGGAGTGCCTGGAATAGTGTGAGGAAGAAACTCAGCATCTCATCTGTTACATCTGAGGAAGAAAGAAAGAGAGAGAGAGAGACAGAGAGCAAAACAATCAGACGTGCCACAAAAATGAAAGAATACGGTCACATATTTATTTATTACATAAACATATTTGTTTATTACATAAAGTGTTTATTACATATTACATCCTGTGCATATTTTATTTTGCAATGCAACCTGCATGGAAAAAGTATGAGTCATGTACAGCAATCAATGGATGTAAATATATAAATATTCTCTCTATTCACTAGTTCATAAACTTGCTTGTGATGATATAGCTGTAAAATAATTTGAATAAGAACAGCTTGTATTTTTCTGAGCAATGTGCTTGTAAAAATACAGGCTTTGGTGGTGCTTCCAGTTGTACTTGGTTGGTTTTTCAGTAGTGGTAAATAAGGGTGTAAAAGTCAAGTTTTATCTGTTTGACTGTGGACAATGGCATCATGCCAGAGTCTAGTACACTGAAGAGACATCCCGGCTTTTTACCTGTGAAATTTTTAACCCTGGATCATTGTAAACCCTGGGTAAACAGAATCCTGGGTTATCTTGCACATTTCACACTGCTCACACTTTAACCCTGGGTATACATAATCGGACGTTTCACAATGTACAATTGTAAAAACTTGGGGTTAATATTCCTATCTGCATATTTGCAATGTCAACAACCATGATACGATAAGTACAGCGGGTCACCGGTGGAAATAATAAGCTTGTCTCACACTTTCATCAATGGGAGACATTTTTCCATACCAGTGCTAGCCCTGCTTCAGAGCAAGGATTCATAACTCTGGGTAAAAAGCAGTGCTGAACCCACGTCTAAATTACAAGTTTGAAAAGTTCTTCTACCTGGGGTTAATACATATTTATAGTTTACTGTAGGTTTACTATTTTGTTATTTACATATTTCAACATTAAACGCAGAAGATTTCCATATTCAAAGGCAAACAAGTGCATATTTGAATGCTAAAGAAGCTTTAGCATACGTCTAATGCACCACTTTCTGGTTATAAAGTGTCACTTTATCCACAAACATAACAGGTCTGTGTAAATGCTTGTAATGTTTACAGTATATTCACATTTAAGTTGATGTATAAAGCAGAGCATTTAAAATATATTACATTATATAAAACATACTACACTAGGAGTCCTAATCCTAGATGGCATCATACATGCATAATAATCTCTCATCCTTCTAGAAAATAACTCTCCCTATTTCACAAGTTTTCCAAGTACGAGTTAGCACAGCCATTTTTCTGTATTGAGTGAATGAGGACAGCGGCTCTTACCAGGCTGCTGAATGTACAATGGGAACAGAGCCAAAGTGACCTGGACAGACTCCTGCAGGCTCTGGTAACATATCTGCCGAGATTTTGTGGCTTCACCCGATATGCTGTCCACCAGATCCTTCAGTACACACAGGGTCTGCTGCAGCACCACTTTACCTAAAAAAAATAGAAAACCAAACACAGTAAAGCAACTGTCAAATGGGTTCGTTAATTATCCTGCAAGCTTTTGGCCAACTACAAATTAAACAGCACTTTGGATGTATTAACCTTCCACAAGCCCATGCTTAAAAAAGGCACAAGACGGATCCGTTTACAAACTGGCAATAAGCTTTCCTGCATAAGCTGAGTCTGCAACTCCAGGCTCTCCTTTAGCAATTCCTCAGCATGGGGTCATGACATGAAATTCCCATCCTTCCACAAGCCTTAATTTATTTATTCAAATTTAGAGAGGAAAAAAAACACCCCTGAACCAACAGAAAAAAAAAAATAAAAGTTGGAAAAATAACAGCTTGTGGGATTACTGTGGTTTCAAATATTCATCATAAGTGTGCACACACACACAAACCACTCTTTATCAGTTTTATACTTGGCTCATCAGTTTTCCTTCTTTGCTAATAAGGCTACTCCTGGGTGAAGAAGTTTTTCCTCTGCATGTTAAACAAGAACTGGCCCAAATTCTAGTTCTATCTGGAATCTAGTTCATTTTCCAAGGATGAGCTGCCTTGAGCCATCAAAAGTGGGCTGGGAAGAAAAAATGACCACATTAGCAATGGTGTAATGGTGAGCCAAATTGATAATCAAGTTAGACAAGAAAGAAGAACTTAGGATTAGAATAGTTTGGTCAGTTTGCTAAATGTCTTGGCTGGAATGTGGAAACATCCACAGCTTCATGACGAGTATTTTGCTTTTAACCCCTACTGTGAAAGTACACAATATATATATAAAGTGATGTTATCGTTACACTAAAAATCGGCACAATAAATGGAACAATTAATAAACACTGTACTACGGAGAAAAAAAGGCCTTTGTGATCTATTTGAATGACATGAGTGTGATGGCACTCACTGTTGTGATGGTGGTCCGGTGGGCGGGGCAGTAGGCGGTACTGATGTGTTATGGTGCTGATTAAACGTGCATGACTGGCTGATCGACTTGGCCATTGCTGTTCTGCCTCTGGTAGACTTGGCCACGGTAAAAGAAGCATGTTCGACAAAGCCCTGCACACCAGCACATGAGCCTAGAAAACACACGTTACAAAATAAACAAGTGCACACACAAAACCTGTATCAAGGGGGAAAAAAAAAGTACTAACAGGATACAGAGTATGTACACACACACACACACCTCCTGAGGCAGCCTGTGATTGTGGTTTTCTGTGATGAGATTGAAGACGTTCTGTACCGCAGATAATGACACCATGAACACGGGACGCACTGTTGTCGCCATGGATACCAGAAGATGGCAAGCAGATAACAGTAATTTCTCAGGAACCTGCAGCAGTTGTAAGGTGTACAAAAAAAAAAAAATCAACATGGGAGAGAGATCTGAAGACATGCCAGCATTGTTAACAAGAAAATCCTAGCAGGAAGAGAAAAACTAAAACAGAATTTTTACCGAACGATTCACCAGAATTTCAATAATACCACATGGTACATCCTACAAGCAGTTTTTTGGTCAATTATAGAACGAGCATCTGTCAATACAAAATTAGAAAAATTCACATTTTTCATAAAAAATGGGATTTTAATGTCTCCCACTTACATCCAGCCAGATTTTTGGAGAGCATGCAGACTGATTATCTGCTGCCAATGACGAGCATGGCTCAAAACCCGGTATTATTCTCAAGAAACTGTAGGGCTAATGTTAGCCAGTTTTTCTCCCCCAGTTGTTCAAAAATAATTAAAAAAAGCAAGGTGAAAATCTGTTGTGATCATTGCTAATTAACAACTCCTCCTTTTTTTTTTTTATGGGATATCGGTCCTACCCACTGGTTTTCTTTTGGCTGCCATGGCCGAGGCTCATTAGCTCACAGGTGAAGTCAGCACAAAGCTAAAGTAGGCTCCATAACGAATGCCACCCTTATCTCCTGTGTTCCTTCCCCTTCAGTAATTTAGCTTTCCCATTAGACAAATTTTATTGACATTTGGCCTGATGGTTTCTTTAGCTGAAAAAGCAAACAGTCTCTTGTTTCACTGTAGCAAGGGGTCCAAAATTGAAAATGCTATGATCTGTAGAAGTTGGCACCCTTTTATCTAGACAGGTGATTAAGTGTAGAGGGGTAAACAACTGGCTTAACAGGTTAATGTCAGTAGAGAAGTTTCTGATCCTGCAATGCAAGTGTTAGCTGACTAGGCTGTAGAGTGTAGAAACAGTTATGTGGTCTGATCGCTTGGTCTGGGCATTCAAGCCTGTAAAAGGCTTACCGTTACTCGTCTTATTAATCTTACCTTGGCGTTAATGAGGGGTGTAGTGGCAGCCATGCATGATGTGATGAGGTCAACGAATTGTGTTTGATTCTGCTGCCGCTGTACTTCACTGCAGAATTGTGCCAGCCAATGAGAGTACGCCTGTAGTGCAGCCAATGACTGAGCATGGCTGCAGAAAAATCCACAATGTAAGAAAAATAGGAAAATGTATGTCTAAAATCTAGCATGTATATCACAAGGTGTATTTATATATTATTACAGCCTTTTTTCAAGAAGACACATATGGTTGAGTGGAGCAGTAGTAGAGACAGCCTGTTTTGAAATATGTGCAAGACTACAGCAAAATGTTTATTATAGATATTTACTCTCTACTGGATTTCTTTGTGATTCTTGTGACCAAAATTATTTTTGGGGTGGAAAACTACTTGAACTGGCGAAAACAGGATTCTTCATTTAATCAGATTACCAGTGAAAAGGTACATATAACCACTTTCTGTGATAGTTGTAATTATGTTCAATGCAAACAAATCTGAAAAATGAAAAATTTGCAAATGCCTCCGAATATTGCTGAGTTTTTGCATTAATTTTCGAAATCCTGAAGGGACTAATGTTGTGATTTTTATGTGGGTGCACTTACACATCTATAAGGTCAGGTTTAAGAACTGAAGGGACGGCCATTTCCACATCATACAGACTGATCTGAGAGCCATAGCAAGTGACCTCCACAAGCCTGGCAGAGAGAGAAAGAAGATAATCAGCAGGAAACCAACCACAAATATCTCTGTTTATTCCACAATCTTCACTTTCTGACATTTATATTCATCATCCGTCTTGGAGTTGAGAGGCTGGTGTTGCTAGGGTATGTTGACACTTGACATTTCCACAAAAGCCATGGTCCAAGTTACCCTATGTGCTCAATGCAAGCTGCGAGACCTACTGCACACCCTCAGTTGGCTACTTCCCCCTGCACGGACTCTAATTAAACCAATGACTGCATGGACAACTGAGCACTCTCTGACTTCCAGCCAGACAGACAGCTGGGTCAGTAACTCTGTACTAACAGGACTATATATTTCTTTAAGCAAAGAGCACTGTTCTTAGAAAATCTTTTTTTTTTACGGTTACCAGATAATTTTCCAAATATATTAGACAGGGGAAATAACATGGCAATGCAGGTTAAGACAATAGCTACACCAACATCACTATGGACTTGACTGTTCCGGACGTTTTTCCTTTCACCTAGGGCTCACGCCAATCCTTGCTATTATAGCTAAAACGAATCAATACTGAGCATCTGTATTTGGGTCCATAAGAGCTGGACTTTTATGAAATCAGATTTTTATACATACCACTAATATTTTGTGCCATAAATGTACCATTATGTTGATTATGTCTCTCTGTGTAACAGAAGTATTATTGTATTAGTACTGGCACTGATAGTGATAGCACGTGTTTTTTTTCCTCTCACACACAGTTTGCTGACGAGAATAATTTTCTTACTGAGGAAGTGTATGCAAATAGAAGTTGTAACAGCAGCAGTCTGGAAGGTTTTTCCTCTAATGATGCATTTTCTGCTTGCATGTTATTGACAAAGCTTAGGAAGTGGTCATTTGTAAGGTCAGGTTCAAATTTAAATTGCTGTAAGTACATCAAGCTGAAATTTGGTGTTCTGCAAAAATGATCTCTTTTGCCTTTTAACAGCAACTGAATCAATAAATTAAAAAAATCAGTCATGTTCAGTAGGTATTTTCAAAATGTGGACATTATGTGTAGATTTCCTTAGTGTTTTGTAAACTTGGCTGGTGTAATTTGTAAAGGCTGCCTGCCTCCACTGATCGCAGCTTGTGGCTCTTGCATTTCTCGCATCTGTTGGTTCTCTCTTCCTCTAGTTTGTGCTTCCCATCAATGCATCACAGTCACCACATGTCATGATCAGCAGGTTCTGTTCTTGTGCAACTTTCTTAATCTTCAAATCTCTTTTTTATTGCATTGTAAAGCCATGACAGTGCTTAACCATCTGAGCTAGAGCCCCTGTAGGAATCTTTAATCAGAATTTTGCAACCAGAAGCTTCAGAAGAGAATATACACACACTATATTGACAAAAGTTTTGGGACAACCCTCAAAATCATTGCAAGCAAGGTCCATAAAGACATGGATGAATGAGTTTGGTGTGGAGGAACATGACTGGCCTGCACAGAGTCCTGACCTCAACCTAATAGAACACCTTTGGGAGACTGTGAGCCAGGCCTTCTTGTCCAACATCAGTGCCCAACCTCACAAATGCACTTCTAGAGGAATGGTCAAAAATTCCCATAAACACACTCCTAAACCTTGTGGCGGGCCAAATCCATGTAACATTCATGTGCATGTAAAGGCAGACATCCCAAAACTTTTGGCAACATAGTGTGTGTGCTGATAGATAGATAGATATCTATCTATCGCTCATTATATATATATATATATATATATATATATATATATATATATCTATATATCTATATCTATATATCTATATATCTATATATCTATATATATATATATATATATATATATATATATATATATATGGAAATAAACTGTGGCAAACACTAGTGACACAAACATTGCTATTGCCCATCTATGTCCATCAAAATTATTACTGCTGACCAAAATAACCTTATTATTGTAACAGATGTGAAAAACCTGAGCTTGCAGAAAAGAGTAACAGACCTTTGGACTATAGCCAAGGCATCGTTGAAGCGAGCGGTAAAGACGTCTCCGGTGAAAAACTCGGCCAGACGCCCTACGGCCTGCAGCAGGGAGCTCAAATCTCTCAGTGCGCAGTGCAGCTTCCTACAATCAGCTTCTGCCGTGATGTTCAACCTGCGATCTGAACACAAACACGGCACAGAGAACAGTGAAGTGAAGCACACACACACACTCAGTGAAGGAGAACATACATAGCTATAATCCAGCCCCCTGCAAGCACTGAGACCCTGATAGCAGAGAGCATTCTGTGGTCAAGGTAATTCTAAGGACTTTATGTACTTTTACTGTTTTCAATATTGTGGGCAAGTTTGCATACCCTCAAAACTACATGAAATTCATTGCAGAAATGATATGTAGTGTGTCCATTCATCAGCAGAAAAAACGCTGAAAAATAGCAATACTGAGAAAAGAATATCAGTACCTGAATATAAAGACTTACATAACAGCTTGAGTTATAATATTTGCCTCCAGTCTCACACATTCTTCCTCATGCATCTGTTCCAGCTCTAGCCAGGTCAATCGTTGCACACGCTATGATACATAATCCAGTACTTCTTTCTGATCTTGTATACTTTCTCCTTAAAGTCAGGTCTTTGACTAATGCTGTCTGTAATTTTTCTCTATAGAGCCAGTGGTTCAATCTTAAAACTGTTTCAATCTTTTTTTTTTCTCTTAATAATGATATGGGGGGCTTGGCAGCTTGTAAAGAGCATCAGTTAAATGAAAGTAAGACAGGAAGAGACAATTCTTTGACCATATGACCCTTCCGTAAACCACATAAAACAGGGTACTATGCAGTTTAGTGGCTAGTTAGTCATCAAGGCCTGCGAACAGCTAGAGACTTGCAAAACATCAGTAGAAGTTTAAAAAAAAAAAATATGTGAAAGTAGCTGACAGGCTAACCACACTGCCAAACATTCAGGGTTACTGATAGTACTTTCTGTTTTACTTGCTTTCCTCTGCTTACTCAGCTGTATTGCAATAAGTGTAGAACACACTGACCTACTAAATCTATTTCACCAAAAAAAAAAAAAAAAAATTTAAAGCTCTTTGACAGAAAGTGAGGTTTGCAGTTCATAAGCCATTTGTGAAAGTAAACTGGTCTTGACAAACGTGTTCTATATACACACTATGTCACTTCTTTGGAGTGCATCTGCAGGTGCAGTCATGTCTCATTCACCCCATTCATGCCCACATTTCATATTATTATTATTTAGTACGTAATATTACATAATTTATAGGACAAAAATTCATTCATTATTATTACAAGCAAACGTTTTAGTTATTTTAAAAATTCACCGTTTTCTCATGACGTGCTTCTGTTTTGCGCATAGGGCCACATGGCACAATTTCTATATAGTCACTGGTCAGTTGGAACAGTTTATGATGTGGATGCCTGAATGGAACTGCTGCAAAATCTATACTGTTTTTAAATAAAACTGCACTGAGAAATAAATTGAGATCACAAATTTTATAAGCTGTTGCTCAGCCCTAGCCAGCAGCTGATTTTTCTGTGTTACTTGAAACAAACAGTCTTGTGCAATGCAATGTTTGGACGCTTGCAATGGCATTGCGCAGCTTAACAGTCATGATGACATAACAAAACTCACCCATTGGTTTCAACATCTTTGACTCAAGGCCAGTTAAGTGAGAGCTAAACTGTTTATAAAGCAGGCCTCAAGCGAGAAACGTATGGATGTAAAATTTGTATCATACTCTCTTGACTGTGAGTAAATCTATGCACAAGACGACATATGGAGGTAAACCTCAGTAATATAATTTGAATAGATTTACTGCAGTTTTATATTTATTGAGTATACTGTTTAAATCGCTCATTTTTGTTTATGGGATTCAGCAAATGCCTTTATCCAAAAGCGCTATCCTCATGCTTGTTCACGGGGACAAGGACAATGAGTACCATCAAGAAAAATAAATAAATAAATAAATAAATGAACTCATTCAACACTAAAGCATAAATTAAGGCAAAACTAATCACCCACTTATGAAATACTGCCATATAATAAGAAGCTAGGCTGATGTATCTTCAAAAAGCCATAAGCAAAAAACGTAAGCCTCAGCTGCCAGAAGATTTAGGACATGCTTATTATTATTATAATGAGAAAATGACATCTCTTAATGCCTTTCATTACTCTTAAAATACTAGGCTTTTTACCAAAACTGTTCCAGACAATCCATGTAGAACATCTATGAACTGCGAGCAGTTGTTTTTACTTATAGCTTTAATTAGTGCATTGTTAGTTTCTGTTTTCAATTTAGAGAAACTTTTATTTTGTTTATACATTTCAGTTTCAGAATCAATAACTGTAAATCTGACAAGAAATCAGAAGCTGTAGAGCCAGTTTTGAGAACTGGGAACTCGCTGCTCCTTTCAGCCTAGTTTTGTCACATGGGGAAGATCATGTTGTAGATATGGCTACATTTAGTTTTATAGTATTTTGTTTTTCATTGTAGTCTATATTTAAGTATTTAAGCAGTCTTTATTTGTCACATATACATTACTGCACAGTGAAATTCTTTCTTCGCATATCCCATCCCATAGGGTTGGGGTCAGAACACAGGTCATGGGGTCAGCCATGAAGCAGCGCCCCTGGAGCAGGGTGGGTTGAAGGCCTTGCTCAAAGCCCAACAGTGGCAGCTTGGCGGTGCTAGGGCTCGAACCCCGACTTTCCAGTCAATGACCCAGAGCCTTAACCACTGCCCCGATTATATTTTTGTATTATATTAGTTTTTGTATGATTTGAATAACATTTACTGTCGAGTTATTCCACCACAGCCTTTGCTTTTTTGATGCAATACAATAATAATAACCAACACAGGCAGTATTGTACAGTGTTATGTTCACACAAGATCTGAATATTACTGAGCTACTTTGGGGCGTTTCCCTCGACATAATGACCTGGCCACTGTTCTACAAGAGGAATAGCTCAAAATCCTTCTGGCCACTCTGCTGGACACTTGGATATCAGGCATTCCCAAAAGGAATCAATGCTGTATTACTAACACACTTACATACTAACAAATTACTGTGGTCTAAAACCAGGTGTTTCCATTTCAGTGTCCAAGCCCGGTACAACCTTTCATTACTTTAGCTGACTAAAAACACCTGTGAAGAAAAGATGTGATTTCACCCAAACATAATTACAGACTTAACACTAGATGGCAGCATACAATTGCAACAGAATGAAAATATGACTAGATGTAGTCAGTATTCAGTATAATTCAGTACAGTGCTCTGGAAGGAGCAGTTATAGTTGGAAGTACAAGAAACTTTCTACATATATTATAAGGCCATATTACTGCTTACTTGAATGAAGCTGCAGAAAAAACTGTCGTTCTGATGTTATAGGCCAATTGTGATATTGAACAATAACCTATGTTTTGTTTTTAATTTATTTTGTTTTAAAGAAAGACATATGATGGTGGTGATGACATATAGTGGTGTTTGACGTAAACCACACTTGACTTTATAGGCTTGTTGATGCCTGAGCAGAGGATGCATGAAACATTTTGTGAAGAAATGAACAAGGCTCACTAGTTCTTGTGGTAACGATGAACTGCTGCAGTCCAAGGTAAATGTCTAAGTCCTCTTGAAGCACTGGGAACTAAAACACACAAAGATATTCTTTTCCATGATGCAAATGATGAATATGTTGACTGCAGTGATAAGGACACTATGTCTATGCTTTCATTACCTGAATTATAAATCAGACATAATTAGACTTGCTAAAATGCTTTGTGAAAAAACAAAAAACAAAAAAAAAAACGAATGTAGTATGTAGCTACACACACTTACCAGAATGGAGAAGGTCTGAGAAGGGAGCAGCTCCATCACCTTGGCAACCACCTCCAAACTCTGACGCAAATATCGCTGCCACTCAGTTTGTTGCTATAGCAACCAAAGAGAGAATGTTCAGTCCAAAAATACAACCAACCAACTTTACTCCTCAAAGTAAAGAGGAAAAACTCGGAAGCACTGCAGAGATGCATGCTATAAAGGAACGTCTTTGTGTACGTGTCTTACATCGTCATCAAGGGTCTCGTCGTCCAGCTCCTCCAGCTGACTCTGGTTCAACCGGAACTGAATGCGGTTCAGGACCTCTCTGAGTAGCAACACTAAAGCGTCCTTATACCTGCAAACAACCAACATGAAGATCAACATACTTGTTGATTTAAATACCCAGAACCAGAATGTCTCCAGTGTTTCTTAAAAATAACCAGATTCATTAAAATTACTCTAGTCACTACAGATACAAGTAACCCAGAGCCATTTACATTCATAAGAAGAGGTAATACGATGCAAACAAGACAATGCAAACGACTCAACCATGTCCCCTTATCATTAGCCTTAAACAAAACTAAAGCTAAACACTTTTTTTCCCCCCCAGAGTAACACTGGTCAGAAGCTTTTTTCCTTCTGGGAAATTGTTCATATGGAAATGTGTAGGGAAATGATGAGAACTAATTATATTGCCACCATAAGTAAAAACCAAATGGTTGTCCATGTTTAGAGAAATGTTATAGTTAAATCTGACATCTCACGGCTGAAATTTAGCACATCTCATTTTGGGTAAACATCTATCTAATAAACTACTGATGAGATATATGATATGTCATGTCACTAAGCAATGTCATTATCTGATAAGAAAGAAAGTGTGAATATGGAAGCTTAAGTCGAGAGCCAAAGTTGTCCGAGATGGAAATACATGCTTAGTTAAGTGATTTCTGTGTGGCACGCTGAGTGTTGCATGACATCATTTCCTGGGCAGTAATTTGTATGCGAAGGTTTGCATTTCCTTTCAAACCAATCATGTGTTACAGAAACACGCACCTGTTTAACACACTATCCCTGTCGTCCAGTCGGCTCCTGATTTTGGTGGTTAGGTAATCCAGGAATATGCTCCATATATCCAAGCAAGCCAAGTAACCCTCATGGGTCGGCTATAAAGATCAAAAGAATGACACTTAGGACACTAATGGGGGGAAAAAGGATGGTGTTGAAGGGAAGATAATCGGTTTGGATATGGATGCGTTTACCTGGTTGAAGGTGTACTTAAACAGCAAAGCCAGAAACTCCACTAGAGGAAACTGAGCGTTGGATTCGATCCTCCTTAGATGAACACTTACAAAGAGTCGCAGAAAATCTGTGAACTTCTCCAAATAACTGAACCAGGGCAGTATTTAAAGTGGAAGAGAAAGAAAAAGTAAGAAAAGGGAGGAAGTCACCACCAGACCGTGTGTGTCGTCAGCTCTTTGCTCTGCAGCTTATTAGTTTGTATATGCAAGTGTGCATTTTCATTTTTTTTGCCTGTGCCCTTACCTTTCATCCAATTCCTGCAGTCTGTTTTTGACTGTGTGTATGTTGGTGTGCGAGTTTGTGAGTCTCTGTAGGAGGTAAAAAGTCTGTTGAAACATGCGGAGCAGAAACTCCTCAAAGTCCAGTGGCACGCAGTTTTTACACATCAGCTCGTTAATGCAGTTCATAGCCATGATGCCTAACTGGGCTCGCTTAGCATGGTCCACCATGTGTCCTGTCCTTCCCTGGCTCCCATTGGCTAACAGACTGCCGGGGGCAGAGTCTCCATTGGAAGTGGGTGGAGGCTTGGCTTTGACTGGCAGCTGGCAGCCGAAACGAGCGAAGTGAAAGATGGAGGCCAGGAGGGCTGGTGTGATGGAGGAGGAAAGAGGGATCCAGCTGAAGAGATGAGCCAAGCACTCCAGAGCCAGCAGACACAATGTGCTACTCTCTGACTCCAGTCCCAGCGGAGTAGCGTCACCTGTCAGTACACCTAATGAAGAGAGCATCATAAATAACCATTAAAAAAGCTCTCAAATGCCCCAGATATCACTAGAGCATGCAGGCTGGTTAAGGTCATAATTTCCTATGAATGGCGAAAACATTATGGCCAAACATTAGCAAATGCCACTGGCAATCAAATATAGAAAAACTCAAAGGCAGATGAATAAAAATCAACACATGACTCACCAGTCTCTCTTGATGTAGGTGATGGAGGAGGCGTCGTTACAGACACACTATGCTTATCCCAGACAGTCTCTAAAATACCTGAAAACCAAAAACACTACATCAACAATTTAGCATCAAACACTTTCAAACAAAAAAAACACAAGCTGTCACTTCAAAAACACTTCAGTAGAACAGAGGAGTGTCCTGGTGAGTCTCACCGGTCAGTAGGTTTAATACAGTGGGTATCTGTTCCAGTAGGAGTTTTTTCAGCTCCTCTTTCCTGGCAACACTCAAATCTTCCCTCGGGCACACCAGCTCTTCTGAGGTCATCTTCAACAGAACCAACCCCAGGGGTGCAAGAGTAGCTGACTGCACCAACTAGTGAATGTGCACGCACACACACACACACACACACACACACACACACACACACACACACACTTCAGTTAAGCTGTGCAAAAACTACACTTGTGTCATGTCAATCAGCATCACACATTAAAATACCTCTGTAGATGATACTGTAATACAACACAAACCCCATCCATTGCATTCGGACAATATCAGTCCTTGACACTGACATTCCCTCTCCTCCACACATACTACACAAGTTGAATAACAGCACAGGAAATATGCATGTATAAAAATTATGCCACTTTGTTGGAAACCGTTTAAGAGAAATGACTCACAAAACCATCTAGAAAAGTCTTAACAGCCAGTTCTTGAGTTGAGTCATTTGGGTTTACCAACCGTAAGAGTAAAGCCTGATTTGAACTTTTCCATTATGATACCATTTCTTTCCCAGATATCTACTGGAAGGTTTGTTTTCTTGTGACTGTAAACATATTGCATACCGCTTTTTTCATGTTCTGATGAGAAATTGGTGTGGCACATATGTATTTTAATAACTTTTTTTTTTGTATTTTAAAACAGATATGGGTTTAAAAGAAACCCACACTATTATGTTTCTTCCCTTTTTGTGCATAATAAACAGCGTTACATTTGACCTAAACCAGGAAGGAACTGAAGGTGTGTGAGCAGATATCTATCAGCTTGCACAAAAGTAAATAGTCTGAGGAGAAAATAATAATAATAATAAAAGATATTTCACCTCAACACTTTTTATCTATGTCATATATGATTTAAATTCAATTCATATGATTTAAATTCAATTCAATTCCAGTTCATGTATAATATATAATGTATAACACAATGTGCATTGTTACACAGCTTTACAGAAAAACCAAACCTAGATCCCTAATCAGCAAAACAGAGGCAACAGTAACAATGGAAACCACTATGAGAAGGCATGAAGAGGGCTTGAGAGGAAACAGAATAAAATAAGAACTTTTTCCCCTGAGTGACACCTGATCGTGAGATTTAGATCTATACAATCACTTGCTGCTGCTCACAAAATTTCCCTTTAGATTACAAACACATTTAATGAAACATGTCTCTTCCTAGTGTCAATGCAGGGCAGGGGTGAACACATGGCAAATGGGAGGTAAGCGGGAGCTCCAGTGCTGTGCTGCACTCCTGGTCTCCTGGTCGAGTTGTGCAGAAACCTAAACCTAAGATAACTTAAAACTGATGCAATGTAATAAGGTCAGCTAGTGAAGCTCATGATTTTACACTGCCACAATATAGTATTATATTACTACACCAGGCAACCTTTACACATTTTGTGTAAAAGCACAGCAATTTATATTATTAGCTAGACAGTGTATTCTTCTGCTATGGAAACAAAATCTTCTTCCATCTTTTGATGACTAGCTGCGAGATGTCATACATTCATTTGGAAAAAATGAGGTACACAATAAAGGGCAATACTGGCAGATTTTCCAAAACTTGGAAAGTTTGGTTGGTCAGTGTAATCATTAGGATGTCCTTATGATTGTGGCTTGATCTTGATATAAAGTGTATTGAATACAAGTATGTGCACTGCACGTACATAATTTATAATAATGTTTTGCTTGCCAACAAACAATTGTGATTACTATATATACACAAACCTAAGATAATTTGATTAAAGTGATTAAACATGGTGGGTTTTTACACCATTCAGCACCATTCAGACAATAATACCTTGAGCAACAGATCAACAGTGAAAAATGTTTTGTTTTTTGTTTCCATCATTCAACTGAATTTTCAATAATGCCTCTGACAGTATTATAATACTATCCCCTACTCCCAATAAAAGGTTGAAATACACTATATGGCCAAGGATGGTTCTTCCCCAAACTGTTGCCCCAAAGCTGGAAGTGCACATCGTAGAGGATGTCTTAGTATCCTTTAACATTACATTTTCCCTTGACTGGAACTAAGATGCCCAAATGTGTTCCAGCATGACAATGCCTGTGTGCACAAAACAAAGTCCACAAAGACCTTGAATGTCCTGCACAGAGCCCTGACCTCAATCACTGATCACCTTCGGGATGAACTGAAACGCTGACTTCACCTGAGACTTCCTCACTAATGCTCTTGTGACTGAATGAGCAAATCCCCACTGAAAAATCTAGTAAAATGAGTGGAGGCTATTATTACACCATAGCAGGGACTAAATTTGGAATGGAATGTTAAACAAGCACATACAAGTAGGATGAGCAGGTGTCCGCAAACTTTTGGCCATCAGTTTACAGGTCTACTTGTTTTTTCCATCATTTTTCTATTCTAGATTGAATCGTTTCTTTTAACTACTTAAAAAGAAGATCTCCAAATAAACATGCATGTTTCAGGTACCTGTAAAGTATTGCTAAAGAAGTCATGGTAGAACATTGGCCAGTCCTGGCGTCCAATGTCCACGATGACTTTGCAGAGCTTATTTCTGATGAAGAAGGGCAACACAGCATGCTGGGACAGCAACAACTTTGGCAAGCAGCTACGAAGCTCTGCTTTATCCTCACTGGCTACACCGACCCACATTTTGTTGACCAGGTTCTAAAAATGAATTTTCAGGGTTAGTATGTAGCATGGATAATGAGTTCATCAAACCAGTGGGTAGCTATACATGTGTATACTCACCTCAAATACTGTAAGACTATACATCATGACGTATTCATTTCTGCTATTGGAGAGAAAGTAGAGGCAGTGTCTCCAGGAGCCCGGCTGGCTAGCAAAACTATTCAGCAGTTCTTCTACAAAGCACAGCGCACAGGTTTACACCATTAAAAGGTTCATTCGGGAAAAAAACACATTTCACCAATACAGTGTGAAAATTCACAAATGCAAAGCTAGATATGTGAATTAACAAGATTTAAGGCAAGTCTATTACTTCCTTCATATAGCTAGAGACAGGCTAACTGGAGGCCATAAGCTTTTATTATGTCTTTGTTGCAATTTTTAATAACAATAGCAAGTTCAATATTAAACCTATAATCTTGCATGCAATCTAAGCCCAAGCTGCATTTCAAGTTAAGTGAACATTTGTACATTTTCACTTCCTTGAAATGCAGCCTCTGACTTCTGAGTGTGCAAAAAAACAAAAAAAAACAGATATATCAATGTTCTGACAGCAAGGTTCCTCACAGGCTGTTATTGACTTCTTGGTCAGTCATTTTTGCATGAAGTGCTGTTAACAGCAGCATGTGGTTTTGTCAAATGCACAACATTCACACATAGAAGAGAACCTTGTTTGAGTGGTAGAAGTAAACGTCAACCACGAATACTGAAATCTAATGCATATAGTGCACATCGAGCAGTATAAATAGTGTGATGATTAAATGGCTCTCTTCTACACTCAAACTGTCTTATGGAACAGGCATCACTTTCAGGTTTGGTGCTAGACACCTCGACCTTTCGTGTAAGTTCCACGCAAGAAATCTAATGATCATATATGGTATGATGCAGATCAGTAAAAGAAGACATTCACGACTGTCTCACAATAGTGGATGAGAGCCGGCCCACATATATTAATAGTGGCTCAACTGAGGATGTAGTCTCTGGCTAATTAGCCACGCTAATGTTTCACGTGACATATGGAATAGACTGATGTCTTTGATATATATTGCCCGAAGAGGCTGGTTTTGCATTAGTCATTAGGTATAAGGAAGACATTCATCTCTTCTTATCCTAGCGGTCAGGAAGCTAATGGATATGATAAAAGACCCGGCTCCTCTGAGTGCTTTCAGCTGCCGTATGAAGTTAGTAGATAAAGAGTGTGAATTAGCAACTAAATGGACTGAAATAAATATAAAGAGATAAACAAAGGGTGCAGCATGGCGGTGCAGCCTCTCAATTCCAAGGTGCTTGACCATGAGTTTGGGTTACTGTCTGTGTGGTGTATCTGTGCACACTGTTCATGCTTCCTAGCGGGTTTTCCTATGGGTACTCTGGTTTCCTCCTGCCACACTAAAACATGCCAGTAGGTGTACACGGTGTCCTGTGATAGCCTGGGGTCTCATCCAGGGTGCATCACGTCTCACACCTATAGGTGCTCCTGGGACACTAGACTGATAAGGAAGAAGTGATTGCAAATGAGTGACAAATGAAAGCACCAGAAAAATGAAGACTCACCGATCTCTCTTTTGCGATCATTAGTAGTGCAGCTGTGGAAAAACTCAGTCATAAGACTTTCTAGTGCTCGCAAGGAGGCCTCTTCTGACGCCTGTGGACAGAGCAAAGATACAGTCATGGTGTCATAGGTGTAGGCAACTGATTTGTACCTACAGATTAAATACAACACTAGGCTTTCTGCCTTCCCATTTTCCTCCAAAACAGTTTATCGTTCACACGGCATTTGCCTGGGCCTGTTCGGTAAAAGTAAGAATAAGGAAGAGAATTTGAGGAAGAGGTCGCGTAGCCATACTGAAGCTGAATTCCTTGTATGAGTCACGACACGTCGCGCGCTGCATCGTGTTCATACCGCACACCGAGGCGGAGGCTCGCGACGTTCCAATTCTGACCCGATATTGCCGTTACATCGCTTTTCAACTGATGACCGAAGACCGTTATTCAGGTGGACTAACCACAGACAATTTCCACTTCTATATCTATATATCTCTTGCACGAGTTATACATCGATTCCGAAAAACAATCCATACCCATTACCCAGGGGGGCAGGTAACTAGTCCGCCCCTCAGACACTGTCATTTAATACACGGAAGCTCAAAATCACGACACGATCGTGGCGGAAAAAAACAAGGAAGCACCATAATAAAGCAACAGATACAGACGAAGCTAAGCTAAATTCTGTCTGTTGTGTTGGTCGCCATAGACGGGGCGTTCAGATAAGCGACTGTAACATAGCTGAGGAGAGAAAATCCCAAGCGGTCGCGTGTGAAAGAATGTCGACTCACCATGTCCGGTCTCCGCTTCACTCCGGCTGCTGCGTTTCTGAGGCTAGGGTTTGAGATGGGGATTTATCTGTTGGCTCATACTGCCCGAGTTTCACCGGGCCAAATTACTCACCACACCGACACAAACCATCCCGGTGATGTTTTAGCACAGACCCGGGGCCTGGTTCAGTCTCTGACGCTCAGCACTTGTTATTGTTGATCCTGCAGCAATACGGGGGCTTTGAGAAGTGACAACTACCGCGCCTCCCGGATGCAGGTGAACACGCGCGTGTAAAAATGTCCAACAACGACCTTATCGCACCGCTCGAAAGTAAATCTCCGTCGCCACGTTAAATGAGCACTCGGCTGTTTTTCAGCGCGATAGACGGTAACTGGGCCACTCCTGCCTGTAGTTTGTAGATTAGCTCTCTTTTTTTTTTCTCGTGCAGGCCTCGTAGCTTCCTCTCTCTCCGAACCAATGCCCCTCCCCACCGGAAGTGAAATCTTAATCTTGGGCCGGATGAAACCGGCCGCATCAGGACGTGTGGCAAAATCAAACGCCATGTAACTGTACCTCACGAGAACACACTTAGCTACAACTACTGGAATGAGGAGTTAAAACCATAAAAGCCCAAAATTGCATTATTTTTTTTAAATAGAGGATAGAATCCGTGGGACTATGACGAACTTTTCAAGAGTTTAAACATCTCACCTTTACTAATAAAAAGTCTTCCCAGAGAACAAAATGGCAGACAAAATTGACCCCCCCCCCATAAAAAGAGTTGACATTACCTCAGTACTTTGCTTTTTAAGAATAGTCTTCTTTTACGTCTGTACTTGGAAGTCATCGTATATGTTTTCCTGGCTTTCTGTGATGGTTCAGTTCTTTAAAGAAATAAAAATGAAATTTAGTCTAACAGAGCACAGACAGAGCTGGTTAAATTGGTATCCATACACACACTTACTATGGACAATTTAGAGAGGCCAATCAGCCACAACACACGTCTTTGAGCTTGGGGAGGAAACCAGAGAACCCAGAAGAAACCCCCCAAAAGGACGGGGAGAACATACAAGCTCTGTACACACAGGGCAGAAGCAGAAATTGAACCCCCAACCGTGCAGGAGCGAGGCGTTTACTGATCAATATAAACAAGTGATTGATAGATAGATAGATAGATAGATAGATAGATAGATAGAGAGATAGAGAGATAGATAGATAGATAGATAGATAGATAGATAAGAAGGTTGGCAAATAACATGCAAGCCAGAAGATGGTTTTCAAGCTTGACCACCTCAGACTACGTTTTGATCGCTGGTAGCTAGTCATACCAAGCTCAATATTTCAGCATTAAGGTAACTGACACATTGCTGTATTAAATCCTCACATTTTCCGTTCTGAAATGATTACTAGACCTGCTGTATAAAAGCCCCTAGTACAGATATATTGATCTAGTAGGATTAGTGCACTGATGAGGCATCTTTACATCACAGGTAGTGGCACCCATATTTCATCAGCCTCATGCATGAACATGTCACAATGTAGGCAATCTCTTTTTACATAACTTCCTCTGACATCACCATTTATCCAAACATTCACAAAATTCACACAAATACATCTGAATTTTCAAAACCTTTATAAAAAAAAAGAACTACAAAGAGGAGTCAAATACATTCATTTATTTTTTGTTGAGTATGTGTGAATTGAATTAGGTCACACAGAGACACAGGAAGTAACCTGGGAGCTTCAAAAAGACCTCACACACACACACACTCAGACAGAAAGAGTAATTTTGAAAAATGCAGATTTCTACACATCACAGGAAGGAAGGAACACTTCTGGGAACAAGGTTTATCAGTAAAACTGCCTGAAAGAACCAAAGTACTGTTTCCCTATCGGTATGATGACCCACATGGATTATACAATCACAATGAACTAAATACTGAAAATTACACTTGTATTTTATACATTTAGTAGCTATCTTATTGCATTCATTTAGCTTATACATACATTCACTGGTCATTTTTATCAGGCACTCTAAACAATTTGTGTACACCAACCAATAGTGGCAATTGACCACCATAATTCTAATGTCAGACAGATGTTATTTGCACATTTGTAGACAGGAAGTGACATTTGAATGTGTGATGTTGCTCAAAGGAGGAGTACATAATAAACCAGTCAGATTACCATCAACCAGTGACAGTCACATGACCAGAAGATTGAAAAGGGTGTACGGCATCCTGCATCATCCTAAAGTCTCTGAATACATTAGTGGTACAAACAGGTGTGAACAGTATCCAGCAGTGAATGGAAAAGTTACATCAGTATACAGTGCAGTAATAAAACGATCTAGTAAAACCATCATAAATACCACTAAAAGTGTAGGGCTGGAAAGTCCCTTTATGGTCTTTAAAATGTTTTTAAAATAAGTCACATGACTCCTTAATCAGCTGGTTTGCTCAGCTGACTTGCTGTCCTTTGATGACCGGTGGTGTTTTCTGAGAGCTTGTATGTGGTAGGCCCAGGCTCTGTCTACACCGTCCCCTTCTATCCTGCATGCCGTCCAATCAGGGAAGGGAAAGCGTCCGGCAACTATCATGGCATCCTCAGGGAGCTCAGCTAGTAGCTTCTTTTGCAAAGGCGCAAGCTAAAGGAAGGTTATGCATTCAGTAAAATACTTTATGCAAATATTTTTGTTTAATAACACTGTGTGTCCGTGTGTGTGTATCAGTGTCCATGAAAATCACTAAACACTTACCACACTTGGAGCTAAGAACACTGTGATGTTCTCATAGCCTGAAAGATTAACCTGAAAGCATAACATACAAATAAAATATGATTTCTACAAATGGTCTCTGTAGCAGAAACAGAAATGAGGTTCTTTTGTGGCCTGGGCAGTCAAATACCCCACCTTCCACAGGTCCTCCCTCCGGTAGGAGACTTTCCCATAATGGCCAGTTCTCCAAGCGTGAAATCTTGCGAGGCGAAGAAGCCATGGGTTCAACTCGTAGCCCACAGCGGGAGAGAAACCCTTTTGACTTGCTTCTAGGACCTAGAGACACACGCATAATGCTAATGCAGCAGTTCATGTGAAATTACCTAATTTATGTGCACAGTATATTTGGAAACACGAATATAAACTGAATATGTTTAGTATTTCAGTAGTAGTATGTGAAAGGTTAAAGTTCTGACCTACTAAGTATGAATTCTAGCACCACCAAGCTGCAACTGTTGGGCCTTCTCTGCTCCAGAAATGTTAACATGCTGGGATATTTGAAGAAAAGGACTTTACAATACTGCAAATATGTCTAAAATATGTCTATAAGTACTATCTATCTTTTCCTTTGCTATAACAACACACAGACACTATGAGATGAAATAAGATGAGAATTCCGTAGGGGGCATTAAGAGGAGTAAGAGATCTTAGAAAGCCTATACATCAAAAATAGGGTCAAATAAATACTGTGTAAGATATATCGAAAAAAATAGGAATAATAAAATAAAATAAAATAAAATCAGTGTGTATGTACAAACACAAAAATGTACACACACAATTTCTGTGGAATGTCAATTAACTGGTGTGTGTGTGTGAGAGAGAGAGAGAGAGAGAGAGAGAGAGAGAGAGAGAGAATGAGTCATGGTGTTTTTTGCATGGTGTCTTCCAAATTATTATGAAAAGAGAAATCCTACTTCCACAATAAATACAAGCTACCAACTGCTGTAGCAGTGCAAAGTAATGAAGCAAACAGATGTAAAGACAAAAAGTGAAAGTAGCAAAATTCCATTTTTATTGTGGTTGGGGGGGAATATGAACAGTGTATTAAAGTTCTCTGCTTTTAGGGCTTGATGCCAAATAATGTTATTGGTTGAACTTCCGCTACATTACTTCCTGTTTCAAGTGTCAAGTAATTTTGTGGTTTGTAGCTGAGACAGAAAGTCTTCTCAATACACACAGTGAAGAAGGCATTCAAACAAGTCATTTTTGTTTAGCAAGCAGAATACTGACAGGCCTTTCTTGTACCACTGAGCAAAAGGAATAAACTAATATGAGAAGGAAAGAAAAAATATGACTTGAATTGAACGAACACTAATTCAGATAATAGTGATTAAGAAGAATAAAACATATTATTTCCTTTCTTGGTGCAAAACTGTTCTGTAGAATTGTGCAGGTGTTTGGTGGTACATAAGGAATTCGCCTGTATGAAAGCAAACCTGCAATGACTTATAATATTGCTGTGCAATGAATTTGGTAACTTCCTTCCAGGCCTCTGTTTACTTTTTTCCAGCCTACAAATGAGCCCATTCCCATGAACACCTGTCCCTGCTTCCCTTCAACTTTGCAACTTGGAGGTGTGTTCTCAACTACCAGAGAACACACTGATCAGGCATAGCATTATGACCACCTGCCTAACATTGCGTTGGTCTCCCATTTGCTGCCAAAACAGCCCTGACCCGTCATGCACTGTGTATTCTGACACCTTTCTATCAGAACCAGCATTAACCTCTTCAGCAATTTGAGCAACAGTAGCTTATCTGTTGGATCAGAACACACGGGCCAGCCTTCACTGACCACGTGCATCAGTCAGCCTTGGCTGCCCATGACCCTGTCACTGGTTCACCACTGTTCCATCCTTGGACCACTTTTGATAGATACTGACCACTGCAGACCGGGAACACCCCACAAGAGCTGCAGTTTTGGAGATGCTCTGATCCAGTCGTCTAGCCATCACAATTTGGCCCTTCATCAAACTCGCTCAAATTCTTACACTTGCCCATTTTTCCTGCTTCTAACACATCAACTCTGAGGAAAAAATGTTCACTTGATGTGTAATATATCCCACCCACTAACAGGGACCCTGATGAGGAGATAAGTGTTATTCACTTCACCTGTCAGTGCTCATAATGTTATGCCTGATCGGTGTATACATGTAAAGTAGTTGTGTGTGTGTAAGAATGTGCAGTGAAACACAGATTTGCTGTGCAACATTCAGTGTAGGAGTCAGGTATGCAAAATCAATAGACATGTCTATCGTCTCCAGTGTCCATATATCTCCCTAAACTCGGGTAACAGCAGACAGGAATGTTGTATCTTGTACCTTAATCTATTACAGCTAAGATCAGTTAGATATACAGACACAGTAAGTAGTACTTGGTTGTAGTACTTGGTTAAATCTATAACATTCCTCATACTAGTAATCAACATTAGTTATCGCAAACATTAGCTGGATAACTTGCTGCTCAGCTTTATTGTATGCTGTTATCAGCCGTCCTGCAGCTTCCGTCCAAAATATGGCCTGAATGTTTAAAGTTCACTATAACAACAGCCAATCAGACCTGTAACTGTGAAAGTGCTGGTTAAAGTATCTATTTTTATGAGATAAACATGCTCTGACAAAGCACACTTTCCTCAAGTCGAACGTTCCGAGGTGGGAAATTCTCCTATTACAGCCTACAAATTACGGCAGCACGGTTAGTCAGAGGAAAAACAGAGGGCATTTCATTGCACATGCAGTTCACCTCACAAGCAGCAGAAAGCTCTAAATATTATAAACTGCTCCTTTAACACTAAACTGCTAAACACTTAACTGCTCATTGTATTATTACATAACAATGTATAATACAAGTATTATTACATAACAATGCCAGAAATGCCAGCATAGAAAAGTATATATATATATATATATATATATATATATATATATATATATATATATATATATATATATATATATATATATATATATATATATATATATATATATATATATAGCCATGAGAATGTCCATGTATGGAATTCCAGGAACATCTGCACTCAAGCATTAGAAGTCGTCTTTATTTGTCATACACATTACAGCACAGTAAAATTCTATTCTTCGCATATAACAGCTTGTTAGGAAGTTGAGGTTAGAGCACAGAGGCAGACAGGATACAGAGCAGAGAGGGTTAAGAGCCTTGCTCAAGGGTCCTGCAGTGGCAGCTTGGCAGTGCTGGGGGTTTGACCCCCTGACCTTCTGATCAGAGCATTAACCATTGAGCCACTCCATGATTAAAAATTTCAAAAATATTGACTTACGATCCTCCCGTCTCCTGAGCCCAAGTCAGCAAGACTTCCAGTGCGGCCCTTCAGCAGCGTCATAACGTTACACACTTGCCGTTTACTGGCTGGTATGTAAGGCACCTAAATAAACACAAAAAGCGACAGTGACTTACTGCTCTGACCCTTTCAGTTTTGTTTACGCTGCTGCTCTCCTAAACTAACCTGTAGTTTTAGAGGCACTCTGCGAAACCCAGGCATCAGAATCCCTGCCCACACGGCATAGGCCGCCAGTCCTGTCCCCGCCGTCAGCTGTAACAGACCCCATCCTCCCAGCCGCTTCTCTTTAAACTGGGCCAGAATCTCTTCCTGGGTTTCATCCTCCATGCCTATTTAGAAACAAGAAAGAATAAACAGAAGAAAATATCAGTCCGTAATTTTAATAAAACTATATTACGCTCACGTTATTTTGGTTAAATGAATAATTGATCTGTCTAAAACTGGTTTTTATTTATTTAAATGCCCTTAAGAGCAGACATGGCCTACATTAAGACTTCACCCAGATAGCATTACCCTGTCGCAGGAGGCATCCTTAAAATCTTTTTTCTTCAAAGTTTTCAAATTCTGGCCTCCTAAAGTCAGCTGTTTACTGATATACAACTGTATGAAGTAAGACAAACTGTACTGAGGTTATGACACCAGCAAGAGACATCCTGGTGTTTCACATTTCCTGAAGCTCATGAAGTAATTGTCAATCCCCCAGTAAACTTAAAAACTTGAAACGGGCTGAGAAACCAGGATTTTAATAAAACACCTAAATAAAATAAGGCCACTCACAATACAGTACTGTGCATCCATCCATGTGTTTGCTGTACTATTTCTCCTACACAGGGTCACAGGGAGCCTGGAGTCTGATTCTTTATGACATCCAAGTTTTTTTGCGACAAGATTATTAGACTTTAATTTGTTTAACTTGTCAGTTTAAGCTTCTATCATCAACAAGTCTATTTTCACTTTAGTAAATGGTTTCCTGCATTGGACTATCCATTAACACTGGTGTCAGTGGGATTCAGCCCTTGCTTCATCTGTACCTAAAGGAAGCAATGCAGCAGTCCTGTAGTCTCTCTGGCTCTCTCACCTTATAATCTAAACAGTTAAGGTTTTAAAGCTATAAGTTTCACGATAATACCACCATCAACTGTATAGTGTCTGTCAACTTTTCATACCAATTCTCTGTTGTAACTCCAATCGCACAATTCACATATCTGTGAATAACACTGATGATCTCCTCATCATGGCACCTGTTAGTGGGTGGGATATATTAGACAGCAAGTGAACATTTTGTCCTCAAAGTCGATGTGTGAGAAGCAGGAAAAATGGGTAAACGTAAGGATTTGAGCGAGATTGATGAAGGGCCAAATTGTGATGGCTAGACGACTGGATCAGAGCATCTCCAAAACTGCATCTCTTGTGGGGTGTTCCCGGGCTGCAGTGGTCAGTATCTATCAAAAGTGGTCCAAGGAAGGAACAGTGGTGAACCAGAGACAGGGTCATGGGCGGCCAAGGCTCATTGATGTACATGGGGAGCGAAGGCTGGCCCGTGTGATCCGATCCAACAGACGAGCTACTGTTGCTCAAATTGCTGAAGTTGTTAATGCTGGTTCTGACAGAAAGGTGTCAGAATACACAGTGCATGACGGGTCAGGGCTGTTTTGGCAGCAAAAAGGGTGACCAACACAATATTAGGCAGGTGGTCATAATGTTTTGCCTAATCCGTGTTTTTTTTTTGTGTGTTTCAGGGTGGACGTTTCCTTCACCATCCCTAAATATTCTGTGTGTGTTTGTTTGTGTGTGTGTGTGTGTTTAAGGGCTGGTCTGTTAAACACGATACTGTTTCCAGTTTTGTATAGCTTTCTTCAATTTACAACAACTCCAAGCTGCATTCAGTCATCGAGTACACACACACACACACACACACACACACACACACTATACATGTATACAACATAATAAACTAGTCTCTAGTTGAACTAGTTTAAGTCGAGTGCTTTGTCCTGTGGGTCAAAACTGAGGACAAAATATTAAACTCAAGCTATAAGACCCACTTTGCTGTCCTATTCTGTGCAGATTGGACTATAGTACACACATAACACACAACCAAAGAGATCACTGTGTGCAGATTTAATTCTCAGAAACTTATTTAAAACGGATTACATGAGCCGGAACACACAACTAACCTGGGGGTCGCGAGACGAAACCAGCCAATGTGGCATTTTTTTAAAATGGACACTCAGGCCGCTTTCTAAACGACTTGGCATTTCACATAGTGTACGCTAAATAGGGCGTAGAAGCCATTCGTTTACACCCTACATAGTGCGCGAATATTAGAACTGGCATGGCATTTGAAATGCAGCCTTGAAATTTTCAAAATAAAAGCACTGTGTTTAGAGGAAGGATTATCCCTTTGGAAAAAGGTCTGAGGGTACGAAAGTCATTCAGATCATTTTCAATAGGTTTATTGCCTTTATATTTTACATACATATTTTTTTTTTACACCATCGCAAATTTGACATTTGACAAGATAAAATATTTAAAACTCGACTCATTGTAAGAGACTTTTATCTTAGCGAGACACCGTGTTTTGTTTTGCACACAACAAGGTCGTAAATGCTGTGCGCCGGAACTAGAACAGAATTCAAACTTTTCATAAGAAGTCAAAGGGCTGTGATCTGTAATCTGTGTTGTTAAGTAGGTCTTCATTTGCGATTCTCCCGAAAAGCTAAAATACTTCAGGTTTTATGTCCGTGGCGTTATAACTGAAACCAACGGCGAAGTAGTAACTGACAGTTGTTTCATAGTGATGTCAGGGGTGACGTCAGCGGTCAGTTGCGAGCCAGAGAGGCTTGGTTATCGATTATATCTGACATCATGAGGGTTTTATGAGAAAGGGAGATCATGAGGTAATTTTGGACTGGGAACTGTTTGGTAAGTAATAGCTAATCTAGCTTTATTCAAAACCATACCCGAAAGGTAGCTTTACAGGAAATGGAGTTACTACAGTAACACTGACTGCTGTGATAAGAAAACACAGGAGGTCCTCAGCTGTTCAGGATATAAATGTCTTTGTTTGATTTCCACCACGTTTTCAGCTGGTAGTGGAGTGCATGTCGATGCCGCAGGTGACCGGGAGTAAGAATGAGGAGGAGGAGGAGGAGAGAAGAAGAGGTGAAGTGTGTTTGGAAGAAGAGCAGAGTCTCAACAGCAGTGACACTCCTCCCTCCACACAGCTAGGGTGAGTATCAGTAACTTTACTGCATCTCTTTACTTACAAAAATCTGCCCTCTACTGCTCTGTCCCCTGGTACATGACCTTCGGCGTCTCAATGTTTACAGCTTGTTTCATATCTTTTACCAGTCATCATGATCCATTGTGTTTATCAGAGGTGTGCAACACATATCAGCTACAGAGTTTATTAAAAAAGCCAGTTAATTAAGGAACAAAAAATGACACTTTGGTTATGTTCTCATTAATCAGAATCAGGAACAGTACAGTGGTATGGTATCAGTGACATTTAATGATGCTTTATTTGTAAATTTTACCTGATTTGAAATTCACTTGATGTTAAATAATTTGCTGGAGTCTCCTGTTTGCTGAATCATGTTCACAGGTTAAACTTGAGACAATGCGGTGGTACCCCAGAGACGAGTCCTTCTCCTTCAGGCTTACTGTCTCTTCCATGGGAGATGGTCACACGCATTGCATCTCACCTGCCCGCTCAGTGTGTCATCAACATCCTGCCTCAGGTGAGCCAAATAGGTTTAGTAGTAGGAATGTTATAAAAACTTTTCAGCCTGGACTCAGTAACAAGGGTACTGTTACTTATTATCTGTAAATCATGTAGATTTTTGATGACATGCCAATGCAGTGATGGACAACACAGCTTTACTTCTCTTAAACCTCTTCCTAATATATATTATCCTGTAACTTCTGTAAATATGTTTACAAAAAAAATTTAAAACAGTGGGAGAGATATTTAGGTATAAGGAATGCTTAGAAGTAGGAAAAAGCCACTGCTGAAAAAAACATACTGAATTTAATTATTATTATTAATAATAATAATAATAATAATAATAATAATAATAGACTCTTTACTACTTTCATGGGCGTTGGTGGGCTCAAATGCGTACCACAGTCGACCGCTAGAGGGCGGCAGAAACACTTTGGCTTCGTTTCATACCAGTTCATGTTGTCCTCCATGCTGTACATATACATATCTAAAGCACACTTTCCATCCATCCACCTATTTTCTGTAGTGCTTATCCTGATGCAGAGAACCTTAAGCATACACTTTATTACCAAAAGTTTTGGGACACCCCTCCAAATCTCTAGTTTAGTGTACTATTGCTATTCAATTTATACATTGTTGATCTCTTTTGAAATTGTTCTAATCCTGCTTTCAGCTCATAATTCAGACATTGTTTTAAATGCTTTTACAATGGCATATGGTTTTTTTTTCCACATTTTTCTCCCCAATTTGGTCGTTTTCAAATTCCGCTGTCACATATCAGCTGGCGAAACTGACGTGTACTTCTTCAGAGACATGAAAAGCCGATATTTTATTGCTTTTCCTTTTAGGTGTGCAGGGCGTTGGGGCAGGTGGGTGAGGACACGTCGGCCTGGCAGCGTCGGGCTCAGAGACTTACAGGCCCCCAAAGCTCCTTCCCAGTTGGGCCCAGAATTCATTTTGATTGGCCCACAGCCTGCCTTGAGATGGAACAGTTGATTGAATGGTGGACCAGGCAAGAAGAAACAGCAGAGCTGCCAGAGCCTGGGATTGAGATACAGGTGGAAGTGGATCAGGATGAAGTTGTACAAGAAGGAGAAGCAGCGGCGAATGGAGTAGAGCGTGAAGCGGATGCAGAGAGACAGCCTGCCCCTGCTGAGAAGGAAATCAGGCCAGAAGATGAAGATCCTGAAATACAAGGAGTAGGAGAAGAACAAGGAAATAACATAATAATCATCAGAGAAGAGGAAAGAGAGAATGCTGATATGGAGGACGAACTAGAAGAACGACAACAGGAGCAAGAAGACAGTGGGTATGTGTCATAACATTGTGTGTTTGTTTGTGTTTTTTTGTCACAGCTAGTGAGTATGTTATCCCAAAGGTATTCTATCAGGTTGAGGTCAGGGCTCAGATCAGTCAAGCCAGCCATGTCTTTATGGACCTTGCTTTGTGCACTGGTGTACAGTCATGTTGGAACAGGAAGGGACCATCCCCAAACTGTTCCCACAAAGTTGGGAGCATGAAATTGTCCAAAATGTCTTGGTGTGCTGAAGCATTAAGAGTTCCTTTCACTGGAACTAAGGGGCCGAGTCCAACCGCTGAAAAAAAAATCAACACCTGAATTTAATGGTTTGAAGGGGTGTCCCAAAACCTTTGGCAATATAGTGTACATGGGATTGAGGAAACATCTGCATTACCATGGACATAGTTTGTTCTGCTAACAGGGCAAAGCAGTAAAGCTAAAACACACAGTGGTATGCAGTAACCTTGTGACTTACCTGTTCTCATTCTGAAAAAGCCTGACAATAGATGCCACAGTGCTCTGACTCAGAATGGGCTGGACCCTTTGTCCAGCCTCTCTAAAGGACAAGCCATGATGAATGACATGGTCAATAATTGTTGCCTAAATTTCATTGGAAACTTGAGCTCTATTTTGTTCTCTTGCTGCAGCTCCTACACCTCACATGCAAACACATCTTCCTCTGACCACTCTTTCATGACCTCTTACGCTCCTTCCATGCCTTTCACCTTTTGGATCCATGCTGGCAAATAAGCAACACAGAGGTGGCATCTTCTATAGATGGAAGAGGACTGATTTCTGATAGACGTGTCGTGTAAATGAGTTTCACACAGGTGCATTAGATATTCATAATCGTGCAAGTTCTTTCTATTAGCTGTGAATAGATGTTTTCCGTTTGTTCAACACAGTTTGGGGTCTTTCTAAGAGATCTGTGGTGAATCACATGAAAAAGTGTTAAGACATTTGCAAGATAAGACTTGTGCTGTTCTAAGAAGGTGATGATGAAGATCAAGTGGATCCCAGATTCATTAAGCGTGTTTTAGCAAATGAGAAAAACTATAAAGAGCTTTAAAATGCAACAAGGTTTTTTGTTTTTAAAGAGGACGTTGGCCAACATGTGTGGTAGCCCTTTGGCCGCCATCGCTCCAAAAATTTGGAATTCACTTCACAGAACCTTAGAAGGTATCTCAAGACTCTTCTCTGTTCTGCACTGAGGTGGTAGAATGAAGTCAACATGGGGGAATGTGGTAGCTTAGTGCTTAAGGCATTATACTACTGGTCAGTAGGTTTGAACTACTGGGAGTTCAAATCCCAGGTTCACCAAGCTGCCACTGCTGGGCCCTTTGAGGAAGGCCCTTGGTTGCTCTGGATAAGGGTGTCTGCCAAATGCCAGAAATGTAACTGGAAGTCAGATGTCCAAACAGCTGAGTCGCTGTAAAAAAAATCTCTTCTCATCTCTAACACTAACGCCTGTGTGCTCTTCTTACTGTTACCTCCAAACTGATGATATTCTTAATTTGTCATTCATGTCATATTTAATTCTTCTGAGCTGAAAGCCTCTATATAAATATAAATAATATAAAAATATATTATTATTATTATTATTATTATTATTATTATTATTGTTATTGTTAAAGGGCTAGTTTGCACTCAAGTCTTTTAGCATGATTCAGCTGCACAGATCTGTCCATGACAGGAAGTCCTTAAACTGTACATCATACCTGATTACATCATTGATTTATTCCTGTCTAAATGATTGCTGAATAAATGATGTTGGCAGAACTGAGATTTAAAGTTACAAGCTTCTGTTAAATTTGCTGATATAAAAGAATCTCTCCCTCTTTTTATCTCTCTCTCTCTCTGTCTGTCTGTCTCTTTCAGGATTGATGTAAAGATGAACCCCACACCTGCCCTAGAGCACATCGTGCTCTCCTCAGGCCACATCGCTGACGTTAACACAGTCCTGCTGGTTGGAGGTGAGGGCTCAGTGTGCATCTCCGGGTCCAGAGATCGTAATGTGAACCTGTGGGACGTGAGAAGGAGCTCGAGCGGGGAGCTGCTGGGCACACTGGGAGCTCGTGGCCGCTATAACACTACACACCAAGGCTGGGTGTGGTGTCTTGCAGCCAGCGGTGATCTCCTGGCCTCTGGATCCTTCGACAGCACTGTGAAGCTCTGGGACCTGAACGCTGGAGGGGCAGAAAGAGGAAATATCAAGAGCCGTGCGGCCGTGCTCTCTCTCTCCTGTCAGGATCACATGCTGTTTGCTGGGTCACATGACCATAAAGTCAGCATTTATGACACCAGAGGTGAGTGGTCTATAGCCTTGTGAGTAGGATTGGTTTATTTTCTAAGAAAAATGGTCATAAAATATAAAGTAAAGTAAACCCCAGTCCATTTGTGTTCATCTTACATCATAGCAAACTCACCATATTTTTTTCTTTTATATTGCCACTATCATATGCAGTAAAGCTCTCACCTCTTCTGTGCCCCTCAGCCTTCCCCTGACACTCATGGTACACATGTGTTGTGAAAACTAATGATGTCATCATCAGCTAAAACGCATGCACAGGTCACTTTACTTCCTTAACAAGTGCAGACCCGAGTGCGCACACATTTGTTCACATTGACGGGAATTGCGGCAGATTTCCAGTGCAACAGAAATCGCACCACCTCTTACAGGTAGCTGCGGGTTCAGCACTGTGGCACGCTTCCTGGTCCACATGACAGCTTTCACATTACCAGAGTTTCAAGTAAAATGTGTTTCGTTTCAGACTAAACAGCTCATTTTGCAGCCAAGGGTACAAATGGCTATGATGTTGATGTGGCTTCATTTTGCAGAATCTCAGCAGAAGCAGCAGGTCATCCAGGGATTTCTCACCTGCCGTTTTATGACTACTGAGAATTCGACATGTTACTCCTTCGGCATACTGCTTTTGACCTACTGTATAGTAGAGCTGTAGGAATATTCAGTCGCATCTTTACTTTTACATCTGGTGATGTCATGTAATGATTATACTTCTCTGTCACAGCTGCAGAACCACTGGTCAAAAGCCTTCGTCTCCATAGTGACATTGTGCTGTGCCTGGCGTCCGATGAGCAGTACATTCTGTCTGGCAGCAAAGACAACACTGTGGCTGTGTTTGACCGCAGAGCTGGGAAAGCGCTGAAGAAAATTCATGTACATACACACATCAACCTAGTCGACTGGTAGAAAAAACAAAACAAAACAGTGCTTTAAATAATGAGAACCTAAAAATGTTATATCATAGTTAATACTTACTAGCATCATACACTATACACTGACCAGACATAACATTATGACCACCTGCCTAATATTGTGTTGGTCCCCTTCTGCTACCAAAACAGCCCTGAACGGTCATGCACTGTGTATTCTGACACCTTTCTATCAGAACCAGCATTAACTTCTTCAGCAATCTGAACAAAGATGAGGTGCCATGATGAGGAGATCAGTCAGTGTTATTCACACGTCGGTGCTCATAATGTTATGGCTGATCGGTGTAGTGCACCATGCCATATATAAATATCTATCTTTATCATTTAGCTTAACATGCTGTTTTTTGGCATACTGTTTAAAGTAAGATTTTATCTAGCATGATTTAGGACTGAAATCACTATGGTATATGAGGAACAAAATACTTCAGGATAGGCCGTTGGTATATGCCTTCTGTGTATAAAACAATGTAAGGAATAATATACATGTTTTGATATAGTCATGATATATACTCCAAGAGACTAATACTGTCTTTCTGTCTGTCTGTCTGTCTGTAGCTGAAGTCTTACTTCTTGTCCATGTCATACAGCGGGAGAGAGGTGTGGGCCGGAGACTACCACGGGCTCCTTCACACCTTCTCCATGAACGAAGGCTCCTTGAAATCAATAGCCCAGTTTAATGTAGGCCACACTTCACTAGTGACGGGTGTGCATCACTCGCCTGGGACTCTTTACACCTGCTCTTCTGATCGCACCATTAAGGTAGAATCTTTAATCCATTTCAATAACAACACGGATATTTGCATTTACTGTACATGTAGAAGTGCACTGATTTTCGGATATGTGGCTCATGGTTCATGTGGCTTTCTGGATTGGTGCAGGTTCACCTTCCATGTGCTCCTCCAAAGACTCTGTACACGCTTCATAATCAAGCAGCAGTGAATGGGGTGAGTGAGTGTAGCCGCATCCTTTCATTCATTCACATTTACAGGATAGAGTTACTCATCTTCCCTGTCAGTACAGGTCACAAACATTCTATGTATTTTATGTTTATACCTGCATATTTATATTCAGCATTCAGGGTTTTTTCATGTGAGACAGAATCCAGTTGAATGTACGTGTAAAAGATGTTGACAGTGCTACAAGATTAACATTTTCAAAAGGCAAATAAGCATGAATATAAGTAATACTACTGATACTACTACAACAGAGAACAAACAAAAGAGCAAATACAATTCACTTTCACCATTTTATTTCAGTCATTTTTTAAAAAAATTATTATTATTTCATGTTGACATCAAAACCCAACTGTATATCTTTACCAATACCAAAAAGACAAAAGAAAAAATCCTGGTCAAAATAATAAAAAATAATGTTTTATTTTTATAAATAAATCAACACATTTTTAATTATAAAATTAAAAAGAATTAATTATTTTAAATTAATTTTTAATTAATAACATTTTTATTTTAACATAGAATTTTAATTTTATAAATTTATTGTAATATTTTGTTTGGCTTGACCAGTCACCACATTATCAAAATTTCTGTTTCTTATATTTAATGCTTATAATTATAAATGAGTCTGTTATACATTCAATACCAGCTCTGTTCTACTACATACCTACATTTTATTTTTCCTCTTGGCTCAAATTATTTTATTATATATATATTATTTTAGATTTTGGTTTAATAGTCGTATCTTGGATCAGGATCTCTACCATGAGATTCTTGTCCTGGTCTCTGAGTTAAACTGTCACGTTGTGTGTCTCTCTCTGTCTCCTGTAGCTAAGTGTTGAGGCAGGAGTTCTGGCTGTAGCCACTGGTGACATGAATGTGGAAGTGTGGCGACCCAGACAGTGACACTCGTAGCGGAGAGAGTGTCCAGTGTCATGCAAAATCATCCAAAGGCACACTGCAGTTTACTTTTACGTGTGTGTGCTAACAGAGTATGTGTGTGTGTGTGTGTTTATAATTCTTATGCAAGGAATAAAACTTATGGGGTGTGATGTTACAGGCAACTAATCAATGATAGGGTTGTGTGATACCACCAGTTGATTAAATTCTAATTACAGCATATCCTGAAGTGTTTTATTCATCTTTATCCCACAGCAGTTTGCCACTGCTAAGATGTTTTTTATTTATTAATGAATTGTAATAAATTTTATCTTTGATCCAGTTATAGTTAATGTAAAGAGTTCCTGTTCTCACTGTTCTTTGTTATAGCAGTGACTGAAAACTTCAGCCTTACCATCTTTACTGTTTCAAAGCACTGACACTGGAGACTCCGATAAATATCTCCTTATCTAATTATTTGTCACATTAACAATTATATATTTTCATTGTTTAATAGTTAACAGATTATTTATTATTAAACTAAAGCCATTTGGCGCATTCACCATGCAAGTGCATCTGAGAGCATTACTCACATTAGTTATAGAAACAGTACTGTATTAGAGTGAGTACATTATAGAAAATAAATCTACACTTTCTGTCTAATCAGAGTTGTGCATACAGAGGCCAAAGGTTTGGATGCATCACGAAGGCATCAGATTTTAGACTAAATGTCTGCTTCTAGTTGTATATACACTATATGTTCAAAACTCAAGGTTTCTTCCTCATACCATCTAAAGGAGTTTTTCCTTGCCACAGTCGCCTCAGGCTTGCTCACTAGGGATGATTTTGTCTAATATCTAGGACTTTTTGCACTATGTTTTATGTTTCCTATGTTCTGTAAAGCTGCTTTCAGACGATGTTCATTGTTAAAAGCGCTATACAAATAAAATTTAAATTGAATTGAAAAACTATGATACCCATATGTACATGATGAACATCCCATTCCTTTTAGTGAACCTTCTTAGTGCTGTTATAATAACTTCCACTCTTCTGGGACGGTTTCCGATAGATTTTGTAGTGTGGCTATGGAGATTTGTGCAAATTCAGGGCATCAAGCACTGATCTGGATGTTGAGGAATATTAAAAAAAAATGAATAATAATAAAATTAATGCTTTATCTGCCACAGTAAATTGTGCCCAAGTATTCCATTGTGGTGCGGCAGTTTATTTGCTTTAAAACTTGAACAAGACTGCCATTCATCCTGCTGAACTGACTGAACATCTTTTCCTATTCTCTGACAGTGAAGTAGCTCTTTTTCTTGCAGTGTAAATTTCAACTCAGCAGATATCCCTTCCTTGCTTACTCACTCATACACATGTTCTTGTGCACAATACTATTTTACTCAGTTCTTGTTTATCGTGTGTGTGTTTTTCTTTTTTAAATATTTAATAAAGAGTTGTTCAAAACAATACATGTTTGTGTTTTGAGTTGAAATTTGCAGATTCATCATTTAATGCATTAACATGTAATTGATGATAAAAGACAACTAACCAGTCATCATGCTAGATAAAATAATTCACTTCTTTAGAAGCCGGTTACTCGTCTCTCGTTTATCAATTTCTGCAATATGCAACTTTTCATAACGCTATGTAACTCGATTTTTGTTCCTGGGTAGTGAATGACATTTTCCAATTACTCTTGACAGAAAATGATTAAAAAAAAAATAGCCATTAAGCCCCTTGAAGTTTGGGTTTGGGATTTTAAGAGAACGAAAACCTCAAAATTAGCCCATTTTACTAAATTTTACTTATTTCCCAGGAACAAGAAAAAAGTAAAAATTTGTTACATAGGGTAATCGTTTTTATATTTTTATAAGTTTTTATATTTAAAGGAACATCCAGGCTAGTGGTCTGAATTCATTAAACAGGACGTTCATAAGCGCTGATCATTTGTAAGAGTTAGAGTAAAACCTTCTTAAAATAAAAATAAAAATGTAATGATTTAAGTATACATACACCAATCAGTCATAACATTATGACCATCTGCCTAATATTGTGTTGGTCCCCCTTTTGCTGCCAAAACAGCCCTGCCCCGTCGAGGCATTGACTCCACTAGATCCCTGAAGGTGTGCTGTGGTATCTGGTACCAAGATGTTAACAGCAGATCCTTTAATTCCTGTAGGTAAGTCCTCTCAACTTACAGGACTTACAAAGGACTTACAGGATACTTTTGATAGATACTGACCACTGAAGACTGGGAACACTCCACAAGAGCTGCAGTTTTGGAGATGCTCTGATCCAGTCGTCTAGCCATCACAATTTAGCTCTTGTCAAACTCGCTCAAATCCTTACGCTTGCCCATTTTTCCTGCTTCTAACACATCAACTTTGAGGACAAAATGTTCACGTGCTGCCTAATATATCCCACCCACTAACAGAATGAGGTTGCATGTACAATACAAGCATTCATACTTTGCCTTTATTAATATGTATTCTCACAATAGCACACATGTCTTCTTGTCCTTGAATGGGTTGGATGAAGCAGCGATGCCTGTGAGCAGTGGATCTCCACGCCGGTGCTCCTGACAGTACTGCACGAGCTGAGCAGCCGCAGCTGAGATCTGGCACACACAACATCAACTCTTTTAATCAGATTAATATTCCAGAAACACAAGATAGTAAACACAGATTCTTGTCTAGAACCAGGCAGCTGCTGAGGAGGTAAATGACTTGGATTTATTCATTTACATTTATACATTATTGTCTTGGATTGAGGTTGGAGGTTCATTCCACCACTGAAGGACAGTCAGTTTGAAGGTTTTGGAAAGATTGTGTTTGTTTAACCCAACATGTACACACTAACAGAGTTAAAAATGAAAATATAGAAAGCAAATCCTAGAGCATTCAAAATGCTCTAATTAGTTACAGAAATCATATTATACTAAACCACTTGCTCACTCAATCTTTAAAGCATTTCATTGTATGTCTGCTGTGTGTGGTCCAGCTGAGATAATAAACTTATAAATACCCCTTGCAGAATATACAAAAGGCTAACAATTTAAGAGAAATAAATCTTGAAGAGGGCAGTTTGTTTTTATTTAATACTGCCCTGAATACACTATTTCACATAAGAGATGTTTACATATAGGCCACAAGACAAAATAATAACTGAATTTACACAAATAAACCAGATCAAAAAAATTACATATACTTGATTCTTAATACTGTGTGTTGTTACCCGGATCATCAGCAACTGCCCACCCCTTTCCAGTAGCGACTGTATGATTGTGATATCCATCTTTTCACACTAAGGGACTCATACACACTGTTACAAAACACTCACTGATGCTCAAGAAGGCAACATGATACATGAGTGCTAGGGGGTGTAAACTTTTGAAAAGGATGATCGGTGTATTATGTTTAAATATCTGATTTTTTAAAATCTTGTACTAAGCTACATAAGATTTACATATTTTCCAGAACACAGAATAATAACATCTTACATCTGTTCAAATGTTTTCACCCCCCTGGCTCTTAATGTATCATGTTGCCTTCTGGAGCACTGGTGACTGTTTGCAGCTTTTTGAAATAGTTGTGTATTTTGCAGACTAGGGGTGTACAAATAAATAAAATTTGCATTTGAATTTGGACAGGGACTTCATGCCTTACTGAGCAGGCAGTACAGTGATTCTTCATTAATCACTTCATTAACCTGATGAAGGTCGCCTTGGGTCCATTCCATCACAGGGCACAGTGCACCCACACATTCACACAATACTTTATACCAAGGGGCAATTTAGAGTAGCCAATCCACCTACATGCATGTTTTTAAAGATAGGAGAAACGGGACAAGGGGAAAACATGTTCACATCCAAACCCACCATGTGCCACCATGCTGCACTACATTACTTCTTAAAATCTCTTTAAAAGTCTAATAAACATACAATATAGCTGACTTCAGACTTTACACTTTAATAAAGGGAAATTTTTTAATTACACTTGAACTAAATTTGAGCTTTTTGATGTCTAATCATGCTTAAATAGTTTTAACACTATTAATGTTTTTCAGAAGAAACTATCACACAACATTTTTAAATCAAGCCTTGGGCATTTGAAAATTTTTTATTTGTATTCAGTTCTCACCTTGATTCTTTCCAAGTTGGCTTCCAGTCTCAGCTGCTCCACAGCTTTTCTAGCTTGAAGCACAGTGTTACTGCTGTACACTTTTCCAGCCTCCATCTCCAAACCTCAACCTGCAGCATGAGACTGATCGCGTCTCTGTTTAGTACTGCTCTGGGCTGCTCCGTTTATACTGCAGCGATTTCAGTGCTTCTATTGAGAGACAGTACCTTGTGTGTTCACCCATATGCTAAGGTTGTATAATGTTGTGATCTCCCGTCCCGGCTATTTAACCCATGTTGGACCGTCCTCTCCGTGTGTGCTCCTGCGGTCACTTCAAAGCATCTTGTGATGTGGCTGAGTTGAAAGGTCACACATGCAGGTGTAGAAATGTCACACCAACATCACACACCCTCAGAAAAGAAAATCCCTACAGGGGAAGAATAAAAAAATTCCCCTAAAATGCTGCTTAATGTACCAGACTTAATGGGTTAGAAGAATCAAAAAAATATCTTCTTTTGCTCTTTCAATCTATTATGAGTGGATTATAGTGTAGTAGTAGTCTATACATACAGTTACAGAAGGAACATTAGGGTAACATTTATTTATTATATTAAATCTAACATTGAAAAACATGCCTGCTTATTCAATATTCAAGTAAACATATAACAGTGGTGTGATTCAAGTCCACAGTCAACACCTACAGAGTTGAAAATGAAAATACAGAAAACTAAAGCTAGAGCATTCAAAAGGGGATAACAGAAATCATGAAAATATTAAATCGTCTGTTCACCCATTCTTCAGTAAAGGCTTTATACCTACAGGCAATTTTTAACAGAGCTCATTTGTATACTGGCATGTCTTTCAAACAGACACAGACAGGAAAAACATGCAAAACGCTGTAGCTAATGTGGTCAATTTAAAAGGCAGATCTATCATTAAATATTGAATAGTCACAATCATTTTCAACCATTATTCTTCAGGATATATGGGCTATATATCCATGGGCTATATGAAAGGAGGGGAAACAGGCCACAGGGTGTCTCTGATAATGACATTTATGACATTCAGGACAAATGCTAGACTTGGAGGCAGCCGTTGTTTATGTTCGCTAATAAACTTTGGAACCTTTCAGCAATTTATATTGAGATCCTGCAACACTGGAATTAAAGATACACTATATACCCCCAGAAATATGTGAAAATATGCATATGCGTATGTGCTTTGTGCACATCCTATCCCAGATTTATTCCTGATTAGCTGTTATAATAACTTCCAATCTTCTTGGAAGGCTTCCCACTAGGTTTTGGAGTGTGGCTGTGTGGGTTCACATTCATTCATCCATAATAGCGTTAGTGAGATCAGGCCTGGGGTGCATTCGGTATTCAGGTTCATCCCAAAGACAGTTGAAGGCAGGACTGTGTGCACTCAGTGAAGGTAAATTGGTACAGCATACAAAAAAAAATCCTATGCAATTGTGTTTGGAAATTTGTGTCAACAGTCTGAGGAAGGCCGGCATATGTGAACAATTTCCCTGAGGGGATCAATAAAGTATTATGATTCTGATATGGATGTGATGGCAGGTGTCCACAAACTTTAGGCCAGGGGTGTTCAATCTTATCTGCAAAGGGCCGGTGTGGGTGCAGGCTTTCATTCCAACTGAGCAGAAGCCACACCTGAGTCTACTGAAAGCCAAGATCTGTTGATTAGCCAGTTGGAATCAGGTGTAGCTCCTGCTTGGTTGGAATGAAAACCTGCACCCACAGCGGCCCTTTCTGGATAAGATAAGGATAAGACACCCCTGCTTTAGGCCATATAGTGTGGCAATGGTTGCAATGTTTTTGAAAAACTTTGTTTTAAAGGGAGGATTTACACCGATTGAGTGTAACATTATGAGCACTGACCGGTGACGTGAATAACATTGATTATCTCCTCATCATGACACCTGTTAGTGGGTGGGATATATTAGGCAGCAAGTGAACATTTTGTCCTCAAAGTTGATGTGTTAGAAACAGAAAATTTGGGCAAGTGTAAGGATTTAAGCAAGTTTGACAAGGGCCAAATTGTGATGGCTAGACAACTGGATCATCTCCAAAACTGCAGCTCTTGTGGGGTGTTCCCAGTCTGCAGTGGTCAGTATCTATCAAAAGTGGTCCAAGGAATGAACAGTGGTGGACCGGCGACAGGGGCATCTGTAGCCAAGGCTCATTAATGCACATTGGGAGCAAAGGTTGGCCCGTGTGGTCTGATCCAAAAGAGAGCTACTGTTGCTCAAATTGCTAAAGAGGTTAATGCTGGTTCTGATAGAAAGGTGTCAGAAACACAGTGCATGATAGGTCAGGGCTGTTTTGGCAGCAAAAGGGGGACCAACACCAATATTAGGCAGGTGGTCATAAAGTTATGCCATGATTTTCTTATTAAAGTAGTTACCAACTCAGTGGCGCATATTGTCTTAGTTTAACACACTAATCTCATTCTCAAACTAAATAATTTATCCCTACACACGTCACCTTATCGCTAAGTTAAAAAAGAAAATACGTGCTAATTCGACTGATTGCTCTCTTGCTTGTTTATTAATATTTATTTATTAGTCATCTAGATCGCACCGTTGTTCATCGAGAAAATACAGTTCTCCATTTTGTCCCTCTCCGGTTGCCGTAGTCAGGAGAACACACGTGCAGTATTTACTAGAGTGATGTAGCCACTGCTGTCTGAAACTCACACTTCAGGTACAGTAACAGAGGGTAAGTTCTTACAGAAATGATTGAAATACGTTTGTCACGTCTACTAAAATGATCACTAAAGCGTTTGGAATTTGTGTGAAATGATGAACTACAAACTATTTGCAGTTTTTCAGATATCTTGCTCATTTTGCCGTCTAATGGCTAGCTCGTTGTGCTGATATAGCTAACAAATCAACGCGAGTGAACGAAATGATGACCAAAGTCAAAGCACCTTCCACAATCTACATTTACTATTAATGTACTGAATGTATGACCTTAAAGAAAAGTCGAATATGATGTAAAGATTAGGTAGTTTCTCCTTTTTAAACGGACACTGACTGAAGAGGTGGCGCATTATAGATCACCTACGTTACTGCAGAGCTAGATGAAGTCAGCTACTTCAAGCAAAAGTGTAAATGTTTCCGTTTTCAGTTCATTCACTACTTATGCTTATATTACTTTGATTAAAATTATGGGTAATGTCAGCTCACTTGCAAAAGCTCACTCAGTTATAATGACCTCAGCTCTAATACACCTTTGCCAAAAGTTTTGGGACATCCCTTCAAATCATTGAATTCAGGGGTTGGGCTTGGCCCCTTAGTTCCAGTGAAAGGAACTCTTAATGCTTCAGCATACCAAGACATTTTGGACAATTTCATTCTCCCAACTTTGTGGGGACAGTTTGGGGATGACCCCTTCCTGTTCCAACATGACTGCACACCAGTGCACAAAGCAAGGTCCATAAATACATGGATGAGGGAGTTTGGTGTGGAGGAACTTGACTGACCTGCAGAGAGTTCAGAGCTCAACGTGATAGAACACCTTTGGGATAAATTAGAGTGGAGACTGTAAGGCATTCCAAAACTGAGATGTCAGTGTTTACATGCACAAGAATTGAATTTAAGCCCGATTTAAGAATTGAATTACAGCTAAAACAACTTCAAAACTTCTAGGAAGGCTTTCCACAAGGTTTAGGAGTGTGTTTATGGGAATTTTTGACCGTTCCACTAGAATTGCATTTGTTAGGTCAGGCACTGATATGAGAAGGATGGATGAGAAGGCCTGGTTTGGTATGCTGAAGCATTAAGAGTTCCTTTCACTGGAATTAAGGGGCCAAGCCCAACCCCTGGAAAACAACACCTGAACTGAATAATTTGGAGGGGTGTCCAAAAACTTTTGGCAATACAGTGTATAAAAAATGTATTAGCATATCCAGTCACAGCAAGTGAAAAGGCCAAAAAATCAGGTGAAATCAGCAAAACAATTTATATGAAAGTATTATTCCAGAGTTTCCTTGCTATCATGAAAGTACAACTTTTTATTTATTTATTTATTTATTTATATATATATATATATATATATATAATTGACCAGGTACCATGACAAATGAGTCAGCTTTCATCCTCCTATGGAATCATACCAGTGTCTATATATATCTGTTTCCTCTGAAGATCATTGTGTGTTAACCAATTGTTATTATTATTGTCATTTGCACAAATGCTCATGGTTTTCATCTGCACATACCTGAACATTCTGGCTCTATTTACCTTAAATGACCTAATAAGGTAACAGAGAATAATGAGAAATAATACATTAAAAAAAAAACTTTAATTAAATTAATTGCATAAGTGTGGGCACCCCTAAATTACTAAACACTACATGTTGATGTTATTACACTGTGTTTTTGGGTCTATTAATGTGGCACATATTTTCCCACTCTTTCTTGCAAAACATTCTAGATCCTTCATTATTAGTTGGATTTAGGTCTGAGCTCTGGCTACGTCATTTGACAACATCATCTAACATGACCCCATTTATAAATCAAGTGATCTATGTGCAACCTATTGTCTGGAAGTTTTGAAACCCCTGTAAGTTGTTTTGTTTCGTGTTTCCTCTCAGTAAATATGGCAGATCAGATCCCCTTCGTGGCCCTAGATGCTGTTCTGAAAGAGAGTGGCGCTCTCCCAGAGGACATGCCACAGATCAGAGGTTATGATTTTAATCAGGGAGTAGACCACCGAGCTCTGCTGCACTCCTACCTCACCACAGGCTTCCAGGCTAGCAGTTTTGCCATGGCTGTACAGGAGATCAATAAGATGGTGAGTTCAAAAGGCTTCTTATTTTTCTATCTGCTTGTAACTGCTTTGTTTATCTTATCTTTGCAAAACCATCTATGATGCAGAACACAATGAGCCACAACACATACAGGAAAAAAGAAAAACATAACACAGTCTAACTGGGAACAATATACAAAATATAAAAAATACATTTCAAGAAAATAAATAATTTCTCCGCTCTGATTCATCCCAAGGTTGTTCTATCTGGTTGAGGTCAGGTCTTTGTGCAGGCCAGTCAAGTTCCTCCACACCAAACTCGCTCATCCATGTCTTTATGGACCTTGCTTTGTGTATTGGTGCGCAGTCATGTTGGAACAGGAAGGGGCCATCCCCCAAACTGTTCACACAAAGATGGGAGCATGAAATTGTCCAAAATGTCTTGGTATGCTGAAGCACTAAGGGGACAAGCCCAACCCCTGAAAAACTACACCTGAAATCAATGATTTGGTGCGGTGTCCCAAAACTTTTGGCAATATAGTGCATCTCTCAATAGATATTTTTCTATCCTCCGATTTGTATCTCCTATCACACAGCCCTAGATTTAACAGAGGGTTGTTTTCAGGTGGGAAAGTCTAATCAATATTTCCATTGTGCTAATTGTCTTATTTTTAGATTGACAGACGTCTGGAGCCGGTGGAGGAGCAGGAACAGACCTGTGACTCTCAGCAGAGTGAGTCAGGATGTACCATCTTCTTAGGCTACACATCCAACCTCATCAGCTCCGGGGTCCGCGAGAGCATCCGCTATCTTGTTCAGCATAAAATGGTACATCATGGCTTCTTTTGAAGGTTAAGCAACTGTCCAGTGCTTTGTACTCATCACCTGGCGATTCACTTTGTTAATGCAGGTGGACGTGGTAGTGACAACAGCAGGAGGCATTGAGGAAGATCTTATTAAATGTTTGGCTCCCACATATCTAGGTGAATTTAGCCTTCCAGGCAAAGAGCTGAGACAGAGAGGCATCAACAGGTGAGCCACTGAGTAAATACCAGATTTGTTAGCCAGAAACTCTTTGGTTGCTCTTAATTGAATTGGGTTAAAGCTTGTTTTTTCACTTGTTAATTTATCAGAAGAGCTAACCTGACTTTAGCCAGCAAACAAATTGATCAGTGACCTACCAGCTGTCTGCCACATAGTAGTTTCACTAGTTACATCTACAGCTTGATTTTTTCAAAGTTTTCACCTTGCAGCTAGAAGCTTTACCACGTCCACAGTAGATGTGTTTAAGTGGGAATTTCTTGTTTTAGAATCGGTAACCTGCTGGTGCCTAATGACAACTACTGCAAGTTTGAGGACTGGTTGATGCCCATCCTGGACCAGATGGTGTTGGAGCAAAAAACGGAGGTCTGAGAAATCCTTTTTATGATCTGATCATCATGTCAAAACTTGCAGTTGTTTTTAGACTTTTTACTTATTAGATTTGCAAACTGTATTTCACATGATGAGTCTCAACATACACTTAATGGAAAAATTCAGTAACCTGGGTGTCCAAGACCTGAACACAGTTCTGTTATCACATGAAACAAGCGTTAGACAAAGTGCATCTATGTACAGACCAAAAAACGAAGTGTCAAAAGCACAAATAGAGGATGAAAGTTTAGTAGATATCAAAGCGGATATAATTCTCTGCGGTCCACAGGATCATCGTCCACTGCTGCACTCTACTGCACATGCAGAGATCTCATTAGCTTTTACATCCATCAGTTGCCTATTTACATCACTGACCATTGCTCATGCTTAAAAATATAAGAAGGCTCAGCAGTTAAGGCTCTTGGTTACTGATCGGAAGGTTGGGGGTTCAAGCCCCAGCATCAACAAGTTGCCACTGTTGGGCCCTCTCTGCTTCAGGGGTTATGTATCATGGCTGACCCTGCACTATAACCCCAACTTCCAAAGCTGGGACATTCGAAGAAAATAATTTCATTGTGCTGTAATGTGTCTGTGACAAATTGTTCCTGGCCTGATCAAGCTCCACACCTGGAAAGATTTGAGTAGTATAATCAGGGATAAACCTGGGCTAAAGTATCTAGCTCATTTAATTCATTCATCATTAAGTAATTTGTACTGTTCAAAGTGGATTTAATGTCTATTCTGGAAATACTGGCCAAGAGGCTGTATTGGATGAATCTAAAAAATATGTTGTTTCATACTTAGGGCACATGCTGGACTCCCTCCAAAATGATCCACAGACTAGGCAAAGAAATCAACAACCCTGACTCTGTGTACTACTGGGCTTACAAGGTAGATTGTTGATCAAAACACCAACATTTATGCACCGTGTTTGTAATTCTTTACTGTTTTGTTGAAACATTACAGGCAATAAGTAACATCACAGGGTACTGTTCAGTACTCATTGCAAGCTCACTGTCTGACCACAGTGAGCTCCAGTGAACAGCTATATTTAAAAATATTTGCGTTAAAAACACTTATTTTAAAAAAAAATGCTTTTAGGGTGGATGTGTCTTGAATTTCGTAGTTACAGACTTTCCTCTTCCTTGGGTGTTTTTTTTTTTTTTTTTTCTTCCAGAATGACATCCCTGTGTTTAGTCCTGCCATCACTGATGGTTCATTGGGTGATATGATCTATTTCCATTCCTACAAGAACCCGGGACTGGTCTTGGACATTGTGGAGGGTGTGCAGTTCATAGATCATACATTTACATCTTAAATCTTTAGAGCATGACCAAATCCAGGCCTTTCAACCTTTTACGCATTTTGCCTTTTAGCTCTGCATTTGGAGAAAGCTGTTAGATGTTATCACTCAAAAATCGGCCAAAACTAAATCTTTTCCACAGTAAAAGTGGTCAAAGCCTGCCAAAGGTCATTGCTTGTCTGAACATATTACAGATGTTTAAAACTTTGAAATTATCCACACTTTTTGTTTCTTGTTGATTTTGTAATGCAGATATCCGGAGGTTGAACTGTAAAGCTGTGTTTGCCAAAAACACAGGCATGATCATTCTGGGTGGAGGCCTCGTGAAGCACCACATCGCAAACGCCAATCTTATGGTTTGTAGCAAACAACTAACACATGGCCTGTTTGCACAAACTAAAATTGAAAAATCTGTGATGATCTAAAATCTGTTTTGATCCTGCTCTTAGAGGAATGGTGCCGATTTTGCTGTGTACGTGAACACGGGGCAAGAGTTTGATGGCTCAGACTCAGGGGCCAGACCAGATGAGGCTGTGTCTTGGGGAAAAATCCGCATGGATGCCAAACCTGTCAAAGTAATGTTTGACTTCAGCTTTAACTAGGACTGGAATGATGCACTGTATGGCCAAACATGTGGAAACCTGACCATCATACCAACATATGAGCCTTCCAGGTTGACACACTGTTGGAAGCATACCACTGTCTAGGATGTCTGCTGCTTAGAATTAAGATTTTCCTCCACTGGAACTAACGAAATCAAATATGCTGTAGCATGACAATGCCGCTGTGTGCTAAGAGAGGTCCATAAAGCCATGGTTTGTTAAGGTTGATGTTGAAAAACCTGAGTGGCTTGCACAGTGCCCTGACTTTAACCCCACTGAACACCTTGTTGGATGAATTGAATTGCAGACTCTGGCCCAGCCTTCTCATTCAACATCAGTGCCCAATTTCCTTAATGATTTTATGTCTGACTGGGCAGAAATCTCTGCAGCCACATTTCAAAATCTAGTGGAAAGACTTCTAAGAAGATGCTAAGAGGCTGTTCTTGCTGCAAAAAGGAGACAAACTTACATTAATGTCTATTGTTTTGGAATGGGAAGTTCAGCATGTGTTGGTATTGTTGTGTGATGGTCAGATGTCCAGAAACCTTTGGCCATAAAGTGTATGTAGAATTTTGACCATGATAACGATGCAACCCAATATTTTACCCTAAGACTGTTTTGCTAATACAATTTTGGGGACACATGGAGGTAAGTTTTGTGCGATGGTTATACTATTTTTACCTGCTTTGAAGCATATAAGCAATTTCAGAATTATTTGCACCCTTCAAGTTCATAAAAATCATCCTTGTAATAACTTAAATGTGTAAAACATATAATACTATTTTCTGTTTTTTATGTGTGTGTGTGTGTGTGTGTGTGTGTGTGTGTGTGTGTGTGTGTGTGTGTATGCATGTGTATGTATATATATATATATATATATATATATATATATATATATGTATATATATATATATATATACATATATATATACACACACACACACACTATATTGCCAAAAGTATTCGCTCACCTGCCTTGACTCGCATATGAACTTAAGTGACATCCCATTCCTAATCCATAGGGTTCAATATGACGTCGGTCCACCCTTTGCAGCTATAACAGCTTCAACTCTTCTGGGAAGGCTGTCCACAAGGTTTAGGAGTGTGTTTATGGGAATTTTTGACCATTCTTCCAGAAGTGCATTTGTGAGGTCACACACTGATGTTGGACGAGAAGGCCTGGCTCTCAGTCTCCGCTCTAATTCATCCCAAAGGTGTTCTATCGGGTTGAGGTCAGGACTCTGTGCAGGCCAGTCAAGTTCATCCACACCAGACTCTGTCATCCATGTCTTTATGGACCTTGCTTTATGCACTGGTGCACAGTCATGTTGGAAGAGGAAGGGGCCAGCTCCAAACTGTTCCCACAAAGTTGGGAGCATGGAATTGTCCAAAATGTCTTGGTATGCTGAAGCATTCAGAGTTCCTTTCACTGGAACTAAGGGGCCAAGCCCAGCTCCTGAAAAACAACCCCACACCATAATCCCCCCAACACCAAACTTTACACTTGGCACAATGCAGTCAGACAAGTACCGTTCTCCTGGCCACCGCCAAACCCAGACTCATCCATCAGATTGCCAGATGGAGAAGCGCGATTCGTCACTCCAGAGAACGCGTCTCCACTGCTCTAGAGTCCAGTGGCGGCGTGCTTTACACCACTGCATCCGACGCTTTGCATTGCACTTGGTGATGTATGGCTTGGATGCAGCTGCTCGGCCATGGAAACCCATTCCATGAAGCTCTCTGCGCACTGTTCTTGAGCTAATCTGAAGGTCACATGAAGTTTGGAGGTCTGTAGCGATTGACTCTGCAGAAAGTTGGCGACCTCTTCGCACTATGCGCCTCAGCATCCGCTGACCCCGCTCCGTCAGTTTACATGGCCTACCACTTCGTGGCTGAGTTGCTGTTGTTCCCAAACACTTCCACGTTCTTATAATACAGCTGACAGTTGACTGTGGAATATTTAGGAGCGAGGAAATTTCACGACTGGATTTGTTGCACAGGTGGCATCCTATCACAGTTCCACGCTGGAATTCACTGAGCTCCTGAGAGCGACCCATTCTTTCACAAATGTTTGTAAAAACAGTCTGCATGCCTAGGTGCTTGATTTTATACACCTGTGGCCATGGATGTGATTGGAACACCTGATTTCTGATTATTTGGATGGGTGAGCGAATACTTTTGGCAATATAGTGTGTGTATGTATATTATATATATAAATATACATACACACACTATATTGCCAAAAGTATTCTTCCTTGTCCTCCATGTGGTGGCAAACAAGGTTTAACTTTAAAAATTATTGCATAAATAATTAATTAATATATATAATATATATATAAAATATACATACACACAACTCATTGAGGGTGGCAATTTTTTGTAGTTGTCTGTACTAGTTGTCTGTGTTTCAGGTTTCATTATTATGCTTACTAGTCATAATTGTCATCACAATCAAGCATTAATAATAATATTGCAGCGTGAATGCGTTCTCATTTATTTTAAAGACTATTGGTTTATAGTTATGTTTGTGTAGTAACTCTGTTTTTGTTCTTTCTCTCAGGTCTATGCAGATGCCTCTATAGTCTTTCCCCTGCTGGTGGCTGAAACGTTTGCACATCAGGCCAGCAAACTGACTTCACATAAAGAGAGTGACTAACACCACCTGCTCTTTCCTCCTGTAGTTTCTCTTTCCTTCTTCTCCAATTTTTTTATTTACTTTTTTCTTCTGGTATGTTTGTATCCGTTGTCGCTGATTCCACCTACTTCTTCACAGCTGCCCAAATTGTTTTAGAACTATTTATTAAGTCTTCTTATTGAAGTTTTATTTATAATTTTGGGTAACTGTATACTTGTGTTCCCCTCTTTACTTATAACTGCATGACGTGATTATATATGTATATAAACACATGCCTCCACTCCTTCTCCTCCTCTCCAGGCGGCTTTGCTTCATCCTGTAAAAAAAAAAAAAGGTTTTTTTGTGTTTTTTGTTTTGTTTTGAAGCAACCTGTGACATTGCAATCCTCCTGCACTCACCTGAACTGGACATACTGCCAGTTTGGGATTTGGATCAGCTGTTTCTAGAGTACTTCCTCTTGGCTTACTGGTTTTTTTTTTTTTTTTTGGATGTGGCATGTGGTCACCAGCACATCGTTTGCGGGTTTGGGTTTGACTGCTGCCTCCTCTGGGATTTGCACGTCAGCCGAGAGGGAAATGTGAGGCATTTGCAGCTGTGCAACAAACTCATATTTAGGATAAATGCAAGTGCACTACAGGTCACTGTATATTACTGGTCTGAATTTCTTATTTATATATGATCAGAAGTTTGTCTCTTGTCATCTGTATGGATTAAAAGTTTATGGAGCCAAAGAGCCGCTCATACAGCTTTTGACTGGAGGTCAGTAACTTTTCATTCCTCTGACCAGGAAAAGCAAAGAAATCAATATCAGCAATTTGCACTGCTGTACACTGCTATCTGCCTCTGCTCTGCTTCATACATACATCACTCTGTGTCCTTAGCCAAGGACACCTTCCACCTCCTGGAGCTACTTTTACTGCCACCCTCCTCTCCTATATAAATACATAAATGCTTTTATTAAAGCTGTAAGAAAATAAAAAGGTTATGAATATTTTTATTTTTTGCTGTAACAGCATTGCAAAGTCAGTTGTTTTTCTAATTATACGAAGCAAAAAGTCCTTTTCAGCCGGTTAGACTGATGCCATGCTGCTTCAGCCATTTATGTAAATTTATGTGAAGGTTTGTTGAAGATTTGTGTGGCTTCTTTTATGATTATAAACATTTGACTTTATAGAAAAAGAAACATCTGTAAGCATTCAAGCCTCTTGAGCTTTATCATGGAGGAGACATTACAGATTTAGTTTTATTTCAGACATTGGAATGCAGTTTGCTTTAAACATTAGTGAAACTTCTGCCGTTAGGTGTTTAGTTCCAAAACACCAACCAGGTTTTGGTGTCATGCTGAGGATGGTGTTATTCAGTGATATTACATGGAAGTGCTAAAAATCTACCAAACCAGGCCTTATAAATGACATAATATAAATAAAGTGGGGGCAAACTGTTACACACGCACACAAGATTAAGGATTTCAAGATTGTAATGCTCTTCTGCGTTCATGTAAAATACCAAAAACTGTGTCTGGTCCATCTGTTTTATTTTTTGGACTTGCCCAATGAAGAAATAGCTTCAGAAAGATGATGTAGAAGTTTCCAGTGTTTTTTTTTTTGTTCCTTACCAACAATTTTGTTGGTTGCTTGTTATACTTTGTCTCGCTCACTATTTATTCCCCAATCCTTGAAACTGATGAACATTCATTAACATACTTCAGGTTCATATAGTCCAAATTAGACTTGCAATGTTTTCAAAACCTGGAAAGCAGGAGCTGTCATTTTGTCAAATGTTAGCATCTACTTTATGCCCACATGACTGGTTTCTGGGCAACGAAAATGTGGGGCTGGGCAATTGGAGTGTCTTCATGTATGAATACTTGGCTAAATGCTTTTGTAATGTGTATAGACTCTAGTGTAAAAATGTAATCCTTTTTAAATTAAAATATATATTACACTGTATGTATATCATCTGTATTTAATGTAAATGACTTAAAAAGTAATCAAATCTGTCCACAGCATTTTTGCCTGTTCCAGTCTGTCTTATGATCACACTGAAATAAAATCAGTATTTCAAATCAAATTTCATGCATAAATGTGTCAGTCTTTCAAACATCTTACTCATCCTTTTCCATGAGTTATCTATTGCAGGATATGAAAAATGTACATTTTAGTTTTGGTATATTTAGTTAACTTTCACTCTGAGTAACTTCACCCTCATGAAATATCTGGTGTATTCAACAGGTCGATTTTTCACCCATTCACACACTACAGACAATTTTCAGAGATGCCAACCCTAAGGGTCAAGTCAAGTGTGTTTATTACTAAACCACTGTGATCTCTAATTTTCTAACAAAAACTGTAATAATCTGAAAGAAATCTAATAAAAATTACAGTAGTCAAAAGTAAATGTAAATGCAGACAGTGTGTCTATGATGTACAGAATAATTTTTATTAAAAGATATTGAAATAGTGGGAGAAGAAAGGAGGGATTATGCAGTGTATATATCAATGTGCAATGTTCCATTTCCCTAGCACCTTTTTTGTACCTTTGAATACATTCTGTATAGGCATAACATTATGTCCTGCCTAATATTGTGTTGGTCCCCCTGCCAAAACTGCCCCTGACCTCCATGGGCCCCACTTCATAACGTACAGGACTTAAAGGATATTTTTGATAGATACTGATACTATCTTGTCTTATCTTTCTTCTATCTTATCTTATAGTCTGCACGTTATAGTTGTGTGTTCAAATTTGTCTTCCTTTTTTTTTTAGTAAAGGTAATTTGGCTGGAAATTTTGTTAAACCTGACAGAAAATTGCATTAACCCTTAAATGTGCTGCTCACACATTGTGACACTGATGACATATCAAACACAGTTGAGGAGAAGTTAGTCTCAACAAGCTACTGCATGGCTTTGTGTTGTTTTAGACTAAGAGGTCAGTCTTAAAATTAATTATTTCATAACCCATAGAATAAGTTGAGTATAAATGCCTCTTAGCTTTATTTTCTTTGAAGCTATTGTATTATTAATTCATATTCGTGTTCCTCTGCTGGTGATACATAATCACATAATCCTATTACGGCATCAATAAGACCTCATGATATAATGCATTGCTTGACTCTAATAGTTTCATCGCTGAGCTATTGATAGATATTATATTTTAAGCCGGACATCCAATCTCATGACCAGCTGTCACTGCATACAGACTTGTCCAGTAGCATCATAACAATCACGCCCAAATTATCCACCCTCTCCTGCCTGCTGTGTCTGTGTTTTACCACCAGGTGACTGTCTTGCACCACCCACACACACTCCTTACACATTACAATCAGCTGTTACCCCAAACGCTGAAGGGTTTTCTTGGATGTAACTGATCTGGCATAAAAGGCGCATCGTGTGTTTTTGAGCAGGCATGCGGCCTCCACATTACTCTCTGTTTTTGTATGATAGTTCTCATCCAGATGACAAACATACAACATGGATGTCAGCAGGGTTATAAGACAACCCGTTTGGCCTAATTATGAGAAGTGTCCCAAGTTTGTGCTGTCTCAAATATCAGCATTCATCATCCTTTTGTGTACGGAGGTATGGGAAGCCCCCGAGGGCACAGACTCCAGTGGCATCAGGTGTTATTCTAGAGCACAACACACATGACACACCTCTCCCGAAGAGGTACTTCAGTGGTTGGGATTTAAGGATTTATTATTCACAGGTTTGTGAGTTTCAGTATAGCAGATGATTATATAGTTATAGTTTTTTTTGATTATATAGTATTTGCACTCAAGCAACTGGTAGCTACACTCACTGGCCATGTTATCATGTATATAGAGGCAGATTGTAGGTAAATAATTCTCGCTTTCACAATGTGTCATTCTGAGTTTTTCTGCCAACAATATACTCTGACATCTTTATTCTTCTGTCATAGAATTACATTTTACAGAAGGATATAGAAATGCACCTCAAACATCCGGGTTCCTGCCTCTACCCTGTGTTCATGTTCTCCCTGAGCTTCAGTGGTTTCCTCCCCAAGTCCAAAAACATACATTATAGGTTGAATGGCATCTCTAAATTGTCTATCATTGTGAGCCTGTGATGGATTGGCACTCCTTCCAGGGTTTCCCCCATCTAATATCCCGAGTCCCCTGGGATAGACTCCAGGCTTCCTGTGACCCTGTGAAGGATAAGCTTCACAGAAAATGGATGGATATATAGAATTGTTTTTAATATTTGATAATAACATAGCATACCAACACAGCATAAACCTGATAAATTCAGTTTTTATTAATGTTCTTTGAAAATGAAATTATTGGTGTTATTGTAATTGAGGAAGTATATATATATATATATATATATATATATATATATATATATATATATATATATATATATATAAGCAGAAGTATGTGTGTGTCTATAAGGCAAATGTTACTTTCGCTTGTTCAGTAATATTGCTTGGAGATATGGAGATATGTGAATTATGGTCTTTTGGCTTATCACTATGTGGGCTTGTGTGCATTTTTGTCTAGTGATGCATTGAAAATAGAAAGCCAGTGTTTGTGTGCCAGTTTTTGTAGATAGGTAGATAGGATGACAAAGACGGTGTTGACAGGGGAAAGTGCGTGTGTGTGTGTGTGTGCATGTGTGTGTGAGTGTGTTTGTGTGTGTGTGTGTTCTCTCTGGAATGCAAGTGTGGAGTTCTTCCAATCTTCCAGGAGCCCGGATCAAGTGGCTGTTGTGCGAGTCTCAGCTTTTAATTTTCTTACCTGAGTTAACTGCAGTTTTACCTGCTTTAGATGTAGAGACAGTTTTTCTTGTTAATCAAGTACGGTAGTCGTACATTCTTTTTTAAGTGTTTCTTTTTAGAGCACACGATTGTACAGCCATGGTGCTAACGTCTCCCATGCTAGCTCATGTATGAACAATATAACATTAAGAGAGAAGTAGTGGTTTTATGGTCTGTGATGCTGTAACTTTATTGACAATGGTATGCTCCTTAATCCAAACATCCCAGGAGGATAATTCTGTTAATACATATTTATTTTTTCTAGAAAAATATTTCTAACTGAGTAACGTTAATGTTTTTTATTTAATGTCTTCATTTAATACATGCCTGCAGTGCAGCTGAATTCCTTAATCATCCCCTCCGTTCCATTTTGCAGGATGTGTCACTGACTAGCAGCCTTTTCCCTTGAAACCGAGTTCTTTCTGCATATGGAGGACTCGGCTCATTTTTTCCCAGCTCTCCTGTTTCCAGTAAGCCGCCGCCCTCCTCCCCCTCTCTGTGGCTTTGCATCGAGTTTACCACTAATGGGCCGCTTCTCCTAGTGCCACTGTTTGCATTACAGTAACGTGTGTTTGCTCAGGGCCTGGCCTTAGCTTGCCGACCTGGGCTGACGGCTCTATGGATTTTTCCTAACCTTCATATGATAGAGCCAGTGTTTGTGGAAAACTTTATTTGAAGTAGTGGAGGAGAGTGGGCCTTAGTACAGTGTGAGGAGCTACAATCACTTCTGACTTGTTTACTAGAGTGTCTTAGAACTGAGGTTATACATAGTGTGTGTGTGTGTGTGTGTTTAACTGTAAGAGATATGCTTACTTGTGTTTGGTGACTGAATGCCTGAGGCAATGAGTTGCTGTCACGCTATGGTAATGTTATGCAGTACAGCATCTGCCACAGCATCAATAATGGCAATTATAACTCATAATGGTGGAAAAAGAGAGAGCCAAAGGTGGAAAGTAAAGCATTATCCAGCTGCGGGGTGTGGTGCGTCTGTTAGTGTGTGTGTGTGTTGCTCAGAACGGCGTCCTCACACCCTTATCTTAGCTTGTATTTACCTGTTTTGTTCCCATGGTGATTCCCGCCTTTTCGAAAGACCTGAAAAGGTGTCAGCAGGTGTGTAATAGAGAAAAAGAGATTAGGTTCGAAGTCTCCTGGAGCCTGTGCCAAGGTTTAAACCTGTTTATACTTGGATATCATGCTTCCTTCACTGATCAGACAATATTTTGTTCCTAACTGAGGTAAATTTGTGCAAGATTCGAAATGCTAAAATGTTTGGTTCTTATCCAGTGCCATTATAGTATCCAGAGGTGGCATTTCAAATATTTTACTACCCAGTAAACCATTATTTATTGACATGATTAAATGAAATCCACACCAAAGCTTTGTTTAATCTATTTGGCCATTTTTAAAAATTTTTTTTTGCCATTTTGTTTCGGAAAAACTTACTCAGATGAGACCTAATAATTTAGTAATGAAAAAGCAGAGCAGGATTGTGTGTTAGTTGTCTGATTATATTATTAGCATTATTTCATCTTCTTTACATTCCATAGATAGAAATGTTGTGCATTTTTATTCCTAGTTTTATAACAAGTTGGAATGTATGCTAAATCTGTTTGGCATTCTGTGAACAGTAAACCTGCCTAAACTATGAAACTAATATTCAGTAGTCATATTCATTATGTTTGCTTTTGTAGAATTCGAAAAGATAATAAAGCAGTAAAAGTTGAAAGCAGATAGTGTGTGTATGCCAACGAATGAAAACGAAAGAAAGAGGGCGAAAGGTTTGTGAATGACAGCGAGCAAGCGCCTGATGAGTTTCTTCGAAACAGGAAGTGTGGTGATGTCACTCTCCACATTGACGCAGCCATCTGCTCCTGCTGACGGACAGTTTTTTCTCTGTCACTATGGCGACGGCTGCGGTGTAAGCAAACATCCGGACCTGAAGCCCCCTCCACACACACACACACACACACACACACACACATTATCGTTTATATTATCAGCACCACACCTGCACATTAATGGTTTTCCTCAGAACAGTTCCTCGCCCCGACTAAAAACGGACTCCTTTATATAAAAAATGCTGACTAAATGCAAATCCTGCCAACTGATCATGTTATTTACAGAGCAGGGTGTGTAGTCTGGTGTGTGTTTTATTACATACTGCAATCATGTGTCTGATCATGATGGGTTTCCCTTTCAAATGTTTCTGGAATAAAAAAAATCTAAACTTAACATTTATTATTATTATTATTATTTTTAAACAGCCCTTTCACTGTGTGTCATTTATTTATGCTGTTCAAGGTGCCAGGGTGCTTTTGTTGAACTGTGTGTTGCATAACCACATGTAATCCCTGCTGAATGATTTTATTCTGTGTGAATGGCCATGTAGCACCATGAATAGACTATATTACCACTCTACGTGAAGACAAGGACATTTTTTTGATCTCTGAATAATCAGGCCAAGGCATAATTAAAGGTGGATTCATTTTCAAAAAACAGCCGTCACTTCCTCTTTGTCTGCAATCTGGCACATATGATTGTATATGTATTTCAGTTTCCATGGTCACACAAGGGGACCGGTGTTTGTTGATGTTTTTTATTATTTTTTTACCCGGCAGTTTTATGATTGCTTTCATAGTGGAAACTAAGCTCTCCAAATGACAAGAGGACACACTGTAACAGCCGAAGAGACAGTGAACGCCTTGAAGCTTTGGACTCCTTTCAGATAATCGCAGATCACAAGGAAACAGACGCAACACACTCAATTTGACTTGGAGCCTTTTAGCTTTTATTGATGTCTCACTTTTATTGATGTCACAGGACAAGTCACTGGCGCCAGTCTGTAATTAGCAGGGTGCATTCATACTGTCACAAATTATTACATTAATAACTTAAATAAACTGTATATAGCCTTCTCGCTCTGGATCCCAGCTGTGGAAGGTGCCGGAGTGTGGATTTTCCCAGAGTGTACATCTGGTGGCATGAATCTGTGTGTGTGTGTGTGTGTGTGTGTGTCTCTAAGGTGTTATGTTGGCAAGACCAGGCCCCTGTTCCTGCTGAACTGAGCCAGCTGAAGAGAGACACTGATTATCAGCACAGCAGGCACAGGAGACCGGCCCACTGATACAGACCAGAGAGAGAGAAACACCAGCAAACACTGTAACACACAGAGAGAGAGAGAGAGAGAGAGAGAGAGAGAATCTGTGAGCTTCTACAATTCACCACACAGAGAAACAGCTCATGTCTCTGTATCGTTGTATTTAGAGTAACAGAATGACAATGGAAAGCAGCCACATAGAATTTATTTTTAGATTCGATTTTATTAGTACTTTATATATTCTTTGTGTGAGTGTAATAATAATAATGTATGTATATAATAAATAAGAATGCAATAATAATACACACTGTTATAATAATAATAATAATAATAATAATAATAATAATAATAATAATAATAATAATAATAACTGTTTATTTATCTTTGTAATGTTTTTATTATTTATTGTACTTTTTATTGTCACAATAAATGATAACATATTTAATAAATACACACACACACACACACACACACACATACACACACACACACACACACACACACAATAAAGCACATGAATTTAAAATCTATTCAAATTAGTGCATGAAAATGACAATAGACAATAAAATACTGTGTGCCTCCTGTCTGTTACTATATATTGTGCTTGTAGTGTATTTTATTTCACTTTTTTCTTTCTCTTCTCCACTTTATTCACCGTTCCTCCCTGTTTAGCACCAGGAGCAACTCCTTCTCCTTGTTTATTTTTTTTTTGTTTTAATATAGTTGCTTTATAGAAAGACATGACTAGATAACCGTTCCCTCCGTGATAGGGAGAATTAAAAAGAATCGCAAGCCTTGCATCACATCGACGAATACTGAACCCCGGATATGTTGGGATATATTTTTACCCAGCATTGCAGATAAGAAGACATCATATCAGAGATTAGAAACAAGGCACACTCAGATCTGACCCACATGCGTGCAAAAGACTGCAGAGACGTTGCCTTCGCACACTCATATAAGAACTGAACTGGTGTATGAAAGCACACAAGAATGAAACAAAGTGAAACAACAAAAAAGAAAGGTCTGTCTTGTAAAACCACACCTGATAGACACACACAGGCACGCACGCACACACAGCCGCTAAAGACATAGCATACACACCTAAAGGAGTCTGGTCCAAGAATAATATATGAGTGTGAGAAAACCGACATGTACTTCAGGTGTGGTAGTCTAAACGGACTAGTTAAGAAAACATCTTCACTGATTTCTGAGCAATCATAAAGGTTTCATTACAAGGGCTTTTGGTGTTGAGGAGGCAAGCGGTCTGATATAAAATCTACTTGAACTTATTAATTACTTTACTGTTGTAAAGCTGCTTTGAGACAATGTCCATTGTAGAAGGTGCCATACAAATAAATGGAATGGAATTTATTAACTTTTAATTTTAACATTAAATTAACATTACTATGGGCGAAATGTTCTATAAATATAAATATAAATGTTCTAAAAATAAATCTAAAATAAAAAGTATATAAAATCATTTTCACTGCAGCTAAAAAATATTTGTTTTGACTTTATTTCTGTACTTTTGGATAGAATGTCTTTCAAATCTGAGTCCATTTATCCAAAAAATGTGGTAGTGAAAATAGAAAAAACATGACGAAGGCCATTTTTACACAGTCGAGGTCTATTTCTTTTTTATACATTTGTTTTCGGTTCATATATTTATACTCGGTTTTCCATTTCTAAAGGCAGTTTGGCAGCTCGGTGAATATTTCCTCAGGACTCTTTCCACTCCGGCTCTGGGTGTTTGGGCAGACAAACAGCTTTTGTGATAGACTGACTGACTCGACTGAGTTGTGCTGTGCAGTGGTCTGAAAAGAAAACTTTTGCATGACAGACTTTTACTAGCTGAAGACACTAGCTGAAACTGGTACACATGACCGAATGCACAAAATGAGACAGCAGACTGCTGATGTGCAACTTGACAGACACCACAGACATAATTCGGGCTTAGATTGAGAGCGAGATTTTGGGGTGAGACACCAGTCAGCAGTATGAAATAGAGCAAAAAAACAAAAACAAAAGCAGGTGAACGTATCAATGTGTCAAAAGCAGAATTGATTTGTTTTATGAATAGAAAAAGGGTTGTGTATATTTAGATTTATATCCTGTGTATATATTTTATTAAACAGCCCTAGGAAAATCAAACAACGTTCAAATGTTTGCTGCAACATTTTGTAAACGTCACTTCAACGTTGCCACAACATAGAACCGTTAATGTTCCCGTAATGTTTTTTGTCGAACCTGGTGTTTGTTGTCTGAGCAAAGTTCTAATAACATTGTTAATTTAACTGTATTTATTGAAAACACTGCAGAAACAATGTACAAACGTTACAGCCTAATTTACCTCCAACCGTTTGAGTAGCGTACTTTTTATCTGTTCTAATAATAACGAGCTGTGATAATGGATGAGATGAGGTATTATATACAGAAATATGTTTAATGCTGTAAAAATCAGGATCAGGGTGATGGTTTGGGAGATGCTCCAGGTTAGGCATGAATTAGTCAGAATTTTTCGACTTCCTTGTCTGGACTGGTGTGCTGACCCTGGGGGGGCAGAACTTAACCACTGTGAACATGGAGAGTTAGTACACTGTTCACATGTGGTTAAGTCCTGCTTCCACAGAGTCAAATGGATATGTATATGTGTATATGCATTAATGTGTGTGTGTGTGTATGTGTGTGGGCATAAAAGTAGCTTTCTGCATGCACATACTGGCTTGAGCGGGTGTGTCGGCACCTTCCAGTTTTCACGTGGACACACACGCACACACACATTCCAGCAGGATTAAGAGCCGGCATGTTTGTGTGTAGTTGTGTGTGTGTGTGTATGTGTCTGTCTGGGTCTGTGACGGGAAGTGTGCACCGTCTGGGTCGTTTTCTTCATACCAGCCATTGGAAATCCCTGGCAATGTGATTCAGTCATTAAGGTTAAAAATCACTCTGCCAGGAATTCCCCTGGCCAGCAGCAGGTACACTGGGGGAAAGAAGGGGAGGAGGGTGATATATGTGTGTATGTGTCTGTGCTGTGAGGTCATCCTAAGCTGAGGCGTTGGTCTCCGTACAGCTCCATATATGCGTTAAGCTCATGTGAGTCGTGTCTTTGTTATGCAGCTGCAGATCACTGTGGTCGCCTCTCCTCCTCTCAGCGCTTCGAAGTGCCCAGACTTCCTGTGACCTTATAAAAATAGCTTCTCAATGACAGGTCTACATGAGGTCAGACAGGAAGTACATGGAAGTTGAGCTCTATTTCAGGATCAGCGCAACTTTTTCATTCAGGAGGGATCGACTTCAACATTGTGATAAAGAATCTCTCTGATGCCTGCTTACAAAAGGGACATCAACGTCACAGGTGTTTAGTTACGTCTACCAGCACAGCCTCATGAGAACAAACCGGTAAGAATTTGCACAGGTTACAAACTGTGAAGGTTAGAGTGAAGGCCTGAGCTTCTTTTATGACTTTATTCATATAAAAAATAAATATATAGTTTGTTGAATAAAATTTCATTTATTAATTTCTTTATATTATCCAAATGATGGTTGCAATGGCTCTAGAGGCTACTAGGATACTAGAGGCTACGAGTACAATAATTCACCGTGAATGGGATGTCAATCTATTACAGGTCACCACAAACACACACAGTCACCACACACACACACACACACACACACCTACCTAGGGCCAATTCAGCATAACCAATCTGCCTACCCGGTCTTGGACAGTATAAGGAAACCTGGAAAATCCAGAACTTACCCACATGAACACTCTGAGAACATGAGAAACTCTGAGAGCTCAGGATACAACGCACAACCCTGTGAAGTGGCAACACTAGGCCCTGTGCCACCTGTTTATAGTTTACTGATGTTTACTGATGTTTATTGATATATCATCAAATGAAATCGCACGTTCATTTGAATCTCTATGCTCTCTGCAGGCGATCTCATGGTTTCCTTATACAGATTTACACACAGTGTGAGATTGCAGATAAAATAAGCTTCTTTTTCTTATAATTTGGCTATTTGCTGCTTTGCAAAGAGAGTTTTTCTCTTAAGTAATCTTCTGACCTCAAACTTCATCTTGATCCCACACAGTCAAGGACAGGAACATTCCAAGTGCAGAATCACCCACCTGGGGAACTCCCTTCTCTTATGTGTGTGTGTGGTTGTGTGGTTGTGTCTTGTGTGACTGTGTGTGTATCCTATTGTAATAGGCAAATTAGTGCATCTACCATTCTTCTTTCGTCCTCCCACACGTAGTGCTGCTGTCTAAGGCTAAGAGCTGAATGACTCGAACCACTTACATTTACAGCACTCAATCCACGACTGAATATGGCGAGCGCAGTGTGTGTGTGTGTGTGTGTGTGCGTGTGTGTCACTTTCTATGTCTATGTGAGAGGAGGTTTTCGAGGGGAAGTGTGAAAGGATAACTCAAGCTATCGCTCGCACACACATTCAAGTAGAAGCACTCTGCTCATGGCTGTTTAGCGAAAAAACCAGCATGATATCAACCATAAAAAAAAAAGGTAGACCAAAAGAAAACCTGCTAATCGAAATGCTTGACTTTAAACATTCATATTCCTATGTACGCCCTCAAAAGAAAAAAAAACAAACCAAAACAAAACTTTATTTCAGGATTTGCAGCCATTTGCAGAAATTTTCACACTAAATAACCTGGGGTGATGGAAAACCCAATACTGAAGCAGAACCGAGTAAAGATATCATCTAAAGCAGTGACGCTATTTGAGTAAATGCATTTTCCCGATTGCCTCCACCACTCTGAACCATTTACCAAGCTTCCTTCGCTCTTGATGGAGCAGAGATGGATGAAGGGAGGATCCTGACACTTTATTCTCTCTCCCGCTTACACCGTCCATTAATATTTTCCATCAGATCTTTCCCCTCCTTTCCGCTTTCCTCTATTTGGTTAAAGTGGTGTTTTTTTTTAACACCAATGAGCTCAATCTTTCCCTCTGGTCAATGTAGTTCCATTTCTGAAAAGGCCAGAAGAGAGAGAACATACTAAGGACTGAGGCAATGGGACAAATCCCACTCTTCCTTAAAACGATGAGAGATTCACTTCATGCACTTGCGATGGGCTCTTAATGTTACGCCTTGCTGTTAAGGCTGATGGACACGCCATAATTCATACACATCTCTTTAAGGCTTGCATTTTACAATTTTGCAATACAGAAGTGATACTAAATAAATCAGTTAGATAAAAAAGGATTCGTGTGTAGTTTGGATGTGTGTTATTATCTAGCACTGCAGTGCATCATGGTGGGAGCCTGAGTGTGTAGGCCTACAGAAATATGAGTGAGAGCGAGAGAGAGAGAGAGAGAGAGAGAGAGAGAGAGAGAGAGAGAGAGAGAGAGAGAGAATAATGGCTGTTTCCCCGGTAGAGAGTTGAAACAGCTGGGTCCTCTTCTCCACACGCTTTAGATATGCTTCTCCCCTGTGTGTATGTGTGTGTTGCACAGAAGCTGATTAACAGTACACACCCTGTCCAAACCATCTCTTTTTTTCGATTTATGTTCCTCTTTTTCTGTCTACACGCAAGGCTGGTTAAAGTTGTCACATTTGATTTTGTTGCGAGATTTTGTGTGGATGATTATTTTTATGAGTTTAATAACTCAGTTTTTACTGAAAACCGTTTGGAGGCTGATTACAACGTTCTGAGGAATTTATGGGTAAAAGGCTAGTTACAAACTTTATAAATTCCCAGCTGTAAATATGCAGGATGTTATAGTCATGACTCAACAAAAGTAGCCAAAGGGTGCAACTACTGGCATTCTTGCTGCTGTGCCATGCGTGATAGTGAGTGAAGTGGATTCATGTTGTCTAAACACTTTATTCTGCCAAATACAAATAAAGCCAAAGCCAATTTTACTTAATAAACTGCTTGTTATAGCTTTAAACATGGTGAAAAGTTTGGTTTGAAAGAACCAAGATCAAGGTTGTTGCATTTACTCTGTGTGTGTGGGTGTGTGTGCGTGTGTGTGTGCGTGTGCGTGTGTGTAAACGAAACTCCCAGCCGTGACCCATTACTTCAACACATCATAAAGCCATGGAAGTGTCAGGGGTCGAGCTATCCCTCACACACAAACACACACAAACACACACACACACACACACACACTCACACACACACACACACACACACAATGCACTTGTTCCACTACCACACTCTTTCTTGGTTCTTGTTCCAGTCCTCAGCTAGAACAAAGCGACGAGAGTGACAGGTTTAAGGCCAGAACTTCTTACTTTTGTCATCACTCTTCATACAGTAACCCTAGAGAGAGGCATGAAACGAATAATCTTCCTAATAGATATTTCTCCTCTATTGTATCCCTGCAGCGTGGGACCTTGGGCATATTTTTCTCACTCCTACTTTATGTCCTGTTCTTCAGAGTTGTTTAGGCTGTGCGGCATCTGGCTCGGCCTTACGAGCCCCAAGAACAATGAGTGGAATGTTTCAGCGCTCTGTGTGGCTTCGCAGCCCACTCTTCCAGAACTTTTTACGACCTCCGCTGCGCCCGGCCAAAAACGCGCGTCTGGCTGACAAGCGTCAGTGCACGCACGAAGACAGACCCACAGTACCAGACAGACAGAAATCCCATTCAGAGGACCTATTTACAGATGACCTTTCTGTCAGACGGGACTTCACGGCCACCGCGGACTCTGGTGATTCCTCGCACCTAATCTCAGCGCTCATGCATGCATGACCAACTAAGGACAAACCATCCTGAAAAGGCCGGCCTCCCTTTTCACAAACATCCCCATCACACACCCAGCGAGTGTACTTCGACAGCACAAGCCCCACACAGACGTTATAATGTAAACAAGAGCTTCAGCGAAACGGCAGAAGTCGCCTCCATACCTGAACTTAACTTGAAAGTTTCAAAAAAGAAGGTTCAAATGCTTACCTGTTACTTTTTTGCACTTTTTCCTATTCTCCCTTCCTAAAACTCAGAGACTGTGAGAATCCTGTAGATCGCAGTGAGTCTTCAGAGGGAGCGCCCGGCAGCCTCGCAGACACCATGTGTGCGAGTGTGTGAAAGAGAGAGAGCGAGAGCAAGAGAGAGAGAGAGAGAAAGAGAGAGAGAGAGAGAGAGAGTGTGTCTGGGAGCCAGACGGGGTTAGAGCGAGGGTGTGAGTGAGTGAACGAGTGCGCACAGGGAAGGGAATTCCAATTTGTATAACGTCAGAAGCCCAAGTCCCCCCTCCTCCCTCCCTCCACTCCCCACCACTGTGGAGTACAGGAAGAGGCAGGGTGCAATTACGCCGCAGTGCTGCTAATAAAAGAGCAAGCCTGTTTCCCCTCTTTCAGGCAGCAGACGGCAGGCAATAACACACTCACACAACCTACCCAGCCTTTTATTTTCCCTGTTTGATGAGCTGTTTTAGCTACTCATTTGCTTCTCAGTCTAGCCAGTCTGTGTATATGTGTGCATGTGCATGTGTGTGTGTGTGTGTGTGTGTGTGTGTGGGTGTGTGTGGGTGTGATGTTTGATCTTCCAAAAACTGCATTATTTGTCAAATATTTACCTAAGCATGTGAATATAAAATCAATTGGTTGCTACAGTGTAAATTACAGTACAAAGCACGAAGTTTACAGAACTCGGAGCTCTTAAAGTAAACCAATAAAAATATATTTACTGTCCAAACATCCTTAATATCAGGCTTCATTTAGGGAAGAGCAGAAAAGCTAGCAGAAAAGCCGAAAAGCTAGCAAACCCTTTTTTAAAAAAAAAACAAAAAACAAAACAAAAACAAAAACAAATTTGCTTGCAAATTTAACTTTAAAGCTATATTAATTGTCCAACAACTTTATTTGCTTCACCACTGGAGTTGTTTAAAAGATATTTAATGTTGGATACTGGCTAGTTTTATTTATAGCTACATTTATAGCTACATTTATAGCTAGTTAACTTACCTAGCATGCTAGTTGTGCAATATCAGACCCTCTCTAACTGGATTTATGTAGCTAGGAACCGAGGACAGTCAGTGAAATGATACAAAATGTGACTTCAATCATTCCAGCGGCAGGTTCTCTCTCTCTCTCTCTCTCTCTCTCTCTCTCTCTCTTTCTCTCTCTCTCTCTCTCTCTTCATCTGTTGGTATGAAGCGAGCTTGCCTTCAGTGGCTCTCTAAAGCGATTTGTGTAGATCAGGAATCTTACTAGACCTTATGAGAAGACTACTTAAACCCTGCACCTGTCTACTGTTGACAAGACACACACAAACACACACACACACACGCGCACACAGACACACATAACCACCAACACCCCCCCGTACTGAAGGCCCCAAGGGGAAGTTGCTCTTTACCGACAGAGCTATTAGACGCTTTACGACTTCCAGTGCCTCGCCTCCTCTCTCCTCGTCCCCTCCTTTCGTCTCTCTTCCACTCAGAACCTTCTCTCTCTCTGTGAGAACAGGGCCTCTCAGAAGTCTACGCCCATCTAAGTGCTGTACACACGTCACACATTCCTCTTCCCAGCACACACACACACACAAACATATGCACACACACATACACACACACTGTCTCCTAGCAACCCACAAATGCACATGTAAGCAGAATGATCTGGGAACTTCTGAAATTTGATTTAGAGTTTATTTATCTCTGAAACTGTAATAACCCTTGTTTGGTCCTATGGGTGCTTATATGAGTGTGTGTGAGTTTGTGTGTGAGAGACTTAGAGACTGTGTATTAAGAAGCCAGATGCATGATGTAGTATTAGATGACTCGTAGTGGATTATTGGATTTTGATTTGTTACATACAGCAGACTTACCATTGTGCGGTATTGTATGTGTTGACAGGTCAGAGTGTCACTCTTGGCAGGTTGTGTGTTGTGGAGCTCGGTTAAGCGCCATTACTTTGGATTATGCAGTTATGAAAATATATTGTGGTGTGTGAGCTCCGTATTTACATCAGACCTATTGTATATGGATTTTGACCTTGCAAATTTTTTGACCTAGTTAGATAGATAAAATGCTCTTTTACGAACACTGAAGCTTTTATTAAAACACACACACACACACAAATCTTTAAAGGGTCAAAAGGTTTCATTTGGTTACTGAGTTTAAGCTTATTGTTGATTTAGGTGTAGGCTTAGCATTAATAATTATGTCAATGGAAGGTCCTAATATGGATAGTAAGGCAAACATGTGCGTACGCATGCATTCATGAGTGTGTGTGCGTGTGTGTGTGTGTGTGTGACAATTGTGTGACAACAAAGGGATTACACAAGCAAATGATAATTTATGAAGCCGGCCGTCCTGTTTGACACATTTGTTCTGTTCCGGATTACAGTGTGTAAAGCAACATACATGTAAAAAAAAAAAAAAAACTGTCTCTCTTTCTGAGCATGTGTGTGTGTGCGTGTGTGTGTGTGTGCGTGTGTGCGTGTCATGTGCCATGTCAGTATGACTGTGTGTCTCAGACTCTGACTCATACTTCTATAACTGACTCTAATCTCAGCCTCAGGCCCCTAAAAAAATCCAGTTTGGTTGTCATGACAGCAGGGATCTAATTATACAAGCATTCCTAAGAGGAAACAGGTCACCTCCCTCTCTCTCTCTCTCTCTCTCTCTCTCTCCCTCTCTCTCTCTATGTCTCTGTCTACCTCTCTCTTGCTATCTCTCTCTCTCTCTCTCTCTCTCTCACTCTCACTCTCTACCTCTCCCTCTCTCTCTGTCTCTCTCTCTCTATGTCTCTGTCTACCTCTCTCTTGCTATCTCTCTCTCTCTCTCTCTCTCTCTCTCTCTTTCTCTCTCTCTCACTCTCACTCTCTACTTCTCCCTCTCTCAATGTCTCTGTCTACCTCTCTCATGCAATCTCTCTACCTCTCCCTCTATCTTTCTCTCTCTCTCTCTCTCTCTCTCTCTCTCCTAATTCAATACCAGCACAATCAGAACCTATATCTATTTTCCCACAGTAGTCGCTATAACACGGCTGTTTTAACCTCTGATCCTCTTTCACATTTCATAACCCTAAGGATATTAATCCAGTATCTTGATTGGAAAGAAAATCAGTGCAAAGGTGATTAAACTGAGTGCCAAAACAGAAAGGAGTGGAAAACTTTCACTGGAGTTACACAATAGCTGACATGATAATAAACAGTTAGCGGTAAATATATAGGTGGCTCCATGCCCTTTAAAAAGTATTTAAACTAACCACAAGCTATTAAACAGAAAGTCTATTTGTTTAATCTAATTACTCATTCTACCGTTGATAAAAAATGTGATATGTCCATACATGTTTGTGCTTATGCTTGATCGACAACTGACTACGCAACTGAAATGAACATCAGTGCGCCCTCACACTTTCAGAAACCGTGTTGTTGCGTGTGAACTACATATTCAACTAAACTGAAAGTACTGAGGATATTTTCACTGACTGAGAAGAACTACAGCAGTAAATGGTATGTAAATACACTCATGTACTGCAGCGATGGCTTGTATAAATACACAAGCACACACAAGTATTAAATTATAATTATACTATAAGCCCAGCTTTTATATCATCCATGTATCAAATTTGTGTTGTGAGACGCAAACCTGCTAAAAACACTATCACTGATCAGGAATGATGCATGATTTGATAAACTGCAGTAATACACTAGTAATAACAAGTGTATTAACACATGGAATTGCCCTTAAAAGTGAAAGAGACACAGTTATGATGCACTGAGGTGGATGAATTTTATCCGTGTATTGTATGTCTATGTAACACTGCATACTATCTAAGGCTTATATTATAGTTTCTACATATGTAATTACACATGCATTACATATTCAGGTTTAATACTGGAAGGTCTAAGAATTGTAGCGTTGCTGTAACCAGACTGCATCATTGTGTAGCATGATTCTCTGATTATAACTGAATTTACATTTGTAACAATTGTATAACGGGGCACAGTGGCTTGGTGGTACAACATATGCCTCACATCTCCATCGTTAGGGGTTTGATTCCTACCTCTGCCATGTGTTTGGAGTTTGAATGCCTTAGGGGTTTCCTCCAGGTACTGCAGTTTCCTCCCCCAGTCTAAAGATGTGAGTTGTTTACCATCTCTAAATTGTATGGAGTGAGTACTTGTGTGATTGTGTCCATGGTATACCCTCCCTGGCAAGTTGGATAAGCGGCTTATAGAATATATGGAAGGATAGACAATTGTATAACACTAAATCCTTGTTACAAATAAAGTTATGGTAAAGTTCTTTATCATCTCTTGAAAATGCAAACGTCTTAATCCCAGGATTTTGAATGCCTCCATTTAGGAGCCCTGGATAATCAGTTACACAGCTCCACAACATAGCAGATGTCTAGTAGAGTATTAGGTTTTGGTTACACTGTTAGGTACATTTCCGAGATATAAGATTCGTGCAGAATAAAAAGTGCTGTGTAGAATGAGTCCCATTGAAAGAGGAAGATCAATCTTCTGCTGATGTATAGCAGCAAATTTACAGTGAGTCTTATTGAAGGTATTCCTTGATTTCTGCTTCATAAGAATAGCTTTCTTGTACGTTTTATGTTTGCGGTGTTTGTAATGATCGCGATGTTCTTTTCAACTTAGAAACTCTTAAATTCAGTATTTCCAGCTAATGAATGGTTTCATTTATATTATGAGATCCCAGGAAAATCCCAGAATTTATTGTGCGGACCTTCACAGAGCAGTAGGGATTCTGTGTATGTATGTATGTGTGGTGTGTGTGTTGGTGTGTGTGTGTGGGGCAGAGGGGCCTTACACCACGTAGACCACTACTGCTCCAGAATCATGTGGCTTTCTTACACACACTAAGAGCTGAGGCCCAGACTGGGTCCAGTATTATGGGTTTGTCCTCTCTCTCTCGCTTTCTCTCTCTCTCTCTCCCTCTCTTGCTCACTCTTCAAACTCCCCTTCTTCCTCTGGTATTTATGTGTTGGCAGTTGCTATGGATACAAGACATACAAACATTGTGGTAGCAGGCAGGAAGTGTGTTGGAACCACAATGGCGTCACTGCGGCTCTCGTGCTGCGAATCCTCGTCCAGGTTCTGTGCTATTATCGTTAAGCCGTACGCACCCGCCGCACTTTTCAGTGTTATTGGTGTTAGTATTGCTTTTTCAGCTGCGTCGTTCACTCTGTCTTCCATTCCTCCGTGTGTTTGCTGTGTGTGTGCTTGAAGCATGGATCACTGGCTGAAATGTCTGGGCATGGAAGTGTTTTTGCTGGTACCTCAGTGGTGCGTGTGTGTGTGTCTGTGCATGTTTGTGTGTGTGTGTGTGTGTGTATGTACCAGGGCACAGTGGTTAATTCCTGTCTCCCAGAGCATTATTAATTTTCAGCAGTGCCTGTCTCATTTGAGTAACTGAGCAAGTGTGTGTGTGTGTGTGTGTGTGTGGCCCTATTGCACTGTGTTACATCAGACTCCAGTAATACTGTTTATACATCATTCTTTTTTCCTTCTCTTTTTTCATGGCCAGAGTCTAAATATACCCTACTGGAATAAACGCTTGAGAACAGACCTCCCTCTCCCCTCTTTGGCTAAATATATCCACCTCAGACCACCTCACCCCCTCCCCACTGTGCTCTTTTTCCTCCCTGTTTCTCCCAGACTGCTCCATCTCTCCTCCTCCTTTATCCCCTGCTTGCTCTCCTGCCTCCCCTCATTTAACAGTGCTAATTAAATTAAAGTGAGCCCTCTGAGATACAAAGCTCTCATCCAGTCACGTAATGTAAAACTAGCCTCTCCTAGACAGAGATAAAACTGCTACATCACACAGTTAAAAACTGTCTGATCAAAAATAAAACAGTAGCATGGAGAATAAACCTTGCAAAAAAAATACCATTATTATACATTTATATGAATTCTCTGTCACTTATCCTCAGGTGTTCCTTAAGAAATTATGCAATTGAGAAAGAAAATAAAATGTGTGCATTATAATATACATTACTACATTTACACAGAAGATACAACAATAGTTTCTCAGAATTATATCGATTTTATAATTGCAACTCTTGTTCGGCTCGGCCTGGTAGATGACTCTTGATTTATTACGTTATTTTTAATCCTTTTTTTAATCTGAAGCAGTGTTACAACGTTACACACATGCTTCACCTCACATGCTTTGTACCGTCACAGTAAACCTGTCTGAAGGAAAAAGGCCACAAGCCATGAGACATGCTGGATTGCTGACCAACTCATCACACAATACAGACTTAGAATTAGAGATGCCAATCAACCTACAAGGCCTGTCTTTGGACTGGTGGAGGAAACCAGAGGAAACCATTGAAGCACTGGCAGAACACACACAGGGAAGAGGTGGGAACCAAATCCCCCCAACCCTGGCGAGGTGAAGCAAACATGCTAACCACTAAGCCACCAATCTCCATCACTTGTTATATTCCTTCCTATTTCATCTATTACCTGTTTTGTGGATACTGCTGGAAGCTGTGAATTTCCCTTTGGGATGAATAAAGTATCTATCTATCTATCTATCTATCTATCTATCTATCTATCTATCTATCTATCTATCTATCTATCTATCTATCTATCTATCTATCTATCTATCCACTTGAGATAAAAAATTTCAAAATAAAACCCTCACAACATGCCTCTGATTGGATTTGAATATTTAGTCACAATAATGCATATCTGATATCCGAACGTAACACACCAAAATCTGTGTAGAAATCTTCAGTGATAAATGACGACAGTATGTGTATTAGTGTACACTGCAGGCTTAATGTAACGTATGCTGTGTGAATCACAGCTGATTTGATTGTGTGCTTCATGGGAGTGTGTTCAACTTTCTTATCGTCAAATTGACGGATGGCCCGATTTCTGCGGTAATGATACGCTCATGATGTATGTTCAGATTAGAAACCCTGAGGAGGAGATACTGGAACATTTGTACAAATATTGATTATACAAGTTAATCAGTGTTAGTACATTTAATTAAGCAATGTTCCAGGATTTCTCCCGCTGCACCTGCTTACTGACACGAGTGCTCACTGAAGTGTCCTTAAATACCGCACTGAGCCGTGGTTTCAGTGAAGACCGGGGGTCAGTTTTTGCTTGCTGTTGTGTATTGAATGCGGTCATTGGCTACTGATAAATATAGCCTGCGAGACATCATGAAAGCGGAATTGCTGTGGCATCATTACTTGGAAAAAGAAAAAAAAGAAAAAAACACAGGGTGATGTAAGTGACATGAATCGCAAATGCATATTCATAGAATAAGGGAAGCTGAATATGAAACAATCCTCTTGTGTTTTACCCCCTCTGTCTTTGTGGTAGGTTTGATCTTTTGGTGTTAATAGTGCACTCTTCACTCCTGCACCCACACACCAGCCCTTACTGCTAACATAAACATAAACCTGCTGCTGACTAAACCCAGTTCTGTATATCATACATGAACAATCTGTGTTCAGTGGCTTTACACTGGAGTTGATCTGCCACACAGAGCGGCCATGTTACATTATGAAATCCTCCCTTAATCTCAAGGCACAGCTGTTCACAGTCTCAAGGTGACACTTATTGTTTTCTTATCTTCCCCAAAGCTCATAAAGTCTGACGCATCTTTTTCATAATGCCACAGTTCTGTGGAAGTCGACCTGCTTGGTGACTGGTATCAAAACTTATCAGATCTCATACCGCCAAACCTCAGTTACAGGATTGTGAGCGTACTAATGAGTAGAGCAGCTAATCTTACACTCCTTTTTTTTTTTTTTTACAGTAGTGAGCTTGTTAGGAAACACAGAAGCGCTGATTCTACTCCAGGTTTGTGTGTGTGTGTGAAAACAAATGTAAACCTGATGACGCCTGCAAAACGTGTGCAAGCTCATTAACAGGTTCCAGAGGTGAGTGTGTCTTTCACAGGAGCAAAAATGCACCTTGAATTGTTTGCCCTAATAAATATACAGGGTGAGCTGTTTTATTTATTTATTTTTTCCATTGTCGCATTGCTTTCGAACTGCTACCAATGAAGACACACATGCAATGACTTTCCATGAGATCTGTACTCACGTTCAGCGCAATGACAACTTTGGCAATGATGTCACACTATTTGCGGAAAATCTGCGGAAAATATTGAAACGTTGCAGTTGAATATCATGGAGCTGCTTGTTTTTGAGTTAATTCCTAGAGGAACTCTATAATGGTTGTGCTTTATATCAATATATTCATTCAGCATCTACAGTATGATGTACTAAGCTTAAATGTCACGGTAAGGAAGACTGAATACAAAACAAGGCAAAACAATTATATTATTAGTGTTTATTAGAATTATCTCTCAGTTAATGAGGAAGTCTGGCTTTCTACTACTGCAGTAAAGCAGGTTTTATAATGGATTCACAGCACATTTACAGTCTACAGGCAGTGTCGAGATTTTCATTGACGTCAAACTCGTTTTTGCACTCAAATCTTTTTTTGAACAGGTTTTGAACCTCATCTCTTTTAGTCAGCATTATGCCCGATACACAATGATACATACAGTATGTTTTGGTAGTTTCAGTTTTACTCTTCTAGATGACTTTACACACCGTGTCATCACCTGTTAAATAACCTGCAACTTACCCATTATGTGTTTGTATTATCACATTGTGCCTGCTAATTAGCTTGCTCCTTTTTTTTTTTTACTAGTATCTTAGTAAATCACAGCCATAGAGTTGTAGAATTAATATTTATTTTAAGGGCTACGTCAGCTCCTATGCATCTCGGCCTTGTTAAACAGTCTATGACTTTCATCTGCGAATCCCAAGATGGGCCCGCTTTTGATGGTCCGATGCAGCTGCGACATTCACGTTTCCTGAAAAGCTAAGCAAGCCAAAACTCACATTACCCGGGACAGATGAAGCCGCTTCATGTAAACCTCAGCCTAAATGTACCGAGCCTCAATGTCAATCCGTCTGCCAATATTCGTATACACTCCTAACATAGCGCAGAGCTAAAGTAAACATGGAGCTAGCCTAGCAGGAAGCTAATAGAGAAAGGAGGCAAGAAGGAGCAAATAAAGACGACAAGGGTGGTTCTGTGATACGTTTCAGAGATACAAGACAAATGTTGAGTGAACTGTTTGCACTGTAAACTGAGGTGTGAACAAATTGGGTAGGGCTGCTTCCACTCCTGCATTTCCGCTCGCTGAGAGATATGGCCAGGCCTCTCCATTTCAGCTTGTCTTTGTGTGTGTCTCTCACTATCCCTCTCTCCCTCTCTCTCTCTCTCTCTCTCTCTCTCTCTCTTCCCCCCTCCCTCTGTCTCTCTGTGTGTAGTTGTCCTTATTTGGCTCCGAGAAGAGTTTCCCTCCTGACTGTGACTCACCGCTCCTCTGACTCACATGCACCACGCTAACAAAAACAGCCCTGCGTCTCCATGGAGACCCAGACTCCCTTCCCCTTCCTCCCCTCCTCACACGTCTCCCCCCTCCCTTACTCTTTCCTCCCTCTCGCTTTTCCTCACTGGGCTTTGGGGCGAGGGCCAGCAGTTACCCTCTTTCTACCTCTAGGTCTGAAGTCTAGTGAGAGGTACAAAAAGTTCTCTCCAGAATTATTAGCACCCCTTGAAATGAAAACCAGAAAAGATTTGCATATAAAAGGTGCGTTAATTACGTTATTCAAAATTGTATTAGTCAAATACACAATCACGCCCAGTACGGCATGCAGGGAAATGCTTTTTTTGTTCGTCCGTGTCATACTGTAAAAATAGAATAAAATTTTTAAAAATAAAATATAGGAGAAAATATATCAAAAAATCTAGTATATGAATACAGATACAGTATGACTGATATGAATAGGCATATGATGATATGAATACAGTATGACTTATGAGTAATGTGAAGATGTGTGCAATTTTAGTGTAATATATTCTGTGCAAAAAAATCTGGTTGAGGTAGTCGATGTTGTTAGAAAAAATCCAGAAACGTCGAGCAAAAAGTGGCTGAGGGCTTGAATGGTCTGTGGAAAGAGGAAGTGCTTTCCTGACTGCAACCACATTTGTAACTCAAACATACAGAGATATTATAAATAGTGATTTTTTTCCCCTTTTTTTAACAAAACATTGCCTGTGTCACCATCCTCCTCACAGTGTGGAGTGATAGTGCACTCATGCGTCTCATTCTGTAGAAACTGACACAGACGTGTAAGTTGTAGCTATGACCCTAAATGTGCTTAATGATATTTTCTTAGCTGCTTATATCTGTTACCTGATATTTCCAGCTCAACAACTATACAAAAGAATTAGCTTGATCTTGTGCTGTTTCTTGCATTTTGTTCAGTGTGTGTACACACACACACACACACACACACAGGTATATATAAAACGTCTTTTTGGAATCAGGTTAAAAAACCAACTACGTAAGCGGATGTTCAGTGGTCTGGTTTTTCAGAATATTCAAGATGTTGTTGACGTTGTCATAGCAACGATCGCAAAACGGAGGAAATGGAGTGAATTTGGACGTTTTATTTTGATCAACCTTATCTGAGCTGACCAGTAATCATGCTGCTTGTGAGTACTAACTACTAGCCAAACCTAGGAGGTGGAATTTTTCAGAAAGCGGGCAGGAAAATTGCTCTGTGGCGGAGTATTGGACTGGTTCTTTGAGGTTGTTGAGGCACTCATTCGTGTTTTAAGCGTGTTTATATATTGCACCACCCAGATTACACCCATTCCAAACCAATTCTGCGCATGCATACCCGAACAGCTCGGAAGGTTCTGGGGAAAATGTCAGTTCCGGCAATCACATGATATCGACGGTCAATTTTTTGTAAATAACGCTAGGAATTTATAAACTAATGCTTCCTCTGGCATTTAGATTTTGACCAAAAAGCAACCTTATGAAGGGCAAGCTGTGGTTGTGATGAAACAGTCGAACTATCAGTGCACAGCACTATGTGGGTCAGGTCAGGTAGTAAGTGTAGGCGTAAATTAGGGTATTACTCATTTTCTATCAGGGTGGGGATGAATCAGTCACTTAGTCATTCAGTCAGTCAGAGGAAGATGCCAGCGCACTGGTTCCACTCTTTAATACGTTTCTGTACAGCATTACATAACCACACAAGCACGACAATAAAAGGCTCTTCTCTTCCTCTCCTTCTGCTCCACAGGCTTTAACCCACTGAGCATATGTTCATCATATGCCAGCTTATCACATCAACAGCATAATAAGAACGTATTTCTTATGTATATAATAAGCAAGTCCTTAATGCTGTCATGGCTTTCATTACAATTAAAAAAAAAACAGTGATTTCTATTTTTTTTTTTCAAGCACAAGGGGTGAGGTTTACACTTATTTCTTTCATGCATTTGTGAAAACTATGACCAAACCTATGATATAACACTGGTTTATTTAGTGGCCACAAACATACAGAACAAATCAAATGCCAGTTATGTAAAAGAAATTTTCATAACTGTCTTGCTCCAGTGCTTCACATTTCCTGAAGTCGTATTGCGTACAGAGTACATACTCAACATACACATATAAAAATTGCCTTTTTTATATACCTGTTCTTATTTTTATGCTCAGGGATTCTGTTAAACCTTGATCTCTCACTCTCACTCTACCTCAACTATCACTGGCACCATACAACCAACACAGAAGAGATATGATTTATTATGTTACAGCAGCGCTACTCACAGTGGTTTGTTAGTGTGTGTTGTGGTGAACGGAGTGTGCACATGGAGCAGTGTGCAAACATAAAGTGCATTTCCAGGTCAACATTATGTGGTAAAATGTATAAACTATTATTTTTTTTGGTAACACTGAATTTCTTACTAAGTTTATTGAACAGATTTGACTTAAAACACAAGCAAACAAACTAACTGTAGAAACACAATTATTATGATTATTAATAGTTAAAAAAATACTTATGATCATTATAATACATTATCAAACAGTAATAATAAAAATCTTTATTGTTGCAGAGAGGAGTAGCTCTAGTGTGTATTTATTATAAATTACTAAAAAAAAAAAAAAAAAAATAAAAAAAATTAAGTAAGGCTAGCAACCGCTTTGCGAAAGTCATATGCAAAACCAGGGCAAACAAACTGCAGCTGATTTTCACATTTCCAGATATGTAAAGCATAACCTTTAATCTGTGTGGTTTTAAAGTTTTGACTGTGTCGATGAGTTTCTACGTAACTGTATCACCGTTACCATGGCAACAATGTACACAAACTATAGGGGAAAGCACAGACTATTGTAATGCAGTCGTAACTAAAATCACAATCTGTCTACAAGCACTGACTGGTGCGTTACATTCCTTTAGAAACTTCACTGTGACACCTCCCCTATACAGTCTATACACACTCTGTTTTAATATTTACTGTAAGCACGGGGAGCATGTGTGACATCAACACATGAAACTGAACAACTTGTTCGCTGACCATGAGCTGACTGTGAAAATCAATACAAGTAGACACACGGCTAAAGTATATTGCTTTACGGATAAATAATGAGAAATAAAAAAGTATTATTAAACTTCCACATCATGGAGAATTATATTATTTGGTAATTGACATGACACATCAATTAAAGAAAAATTCCTAGGTAAATTTCTAGTAAAAAATAAATTTTATTTATTTATTTTATTTTATTTAAAAATTTTTTTTATTTTATTCATTCATTCATTCATTCATTCATTCATTCATTCATTCATTTATTTATTTATTTATTTATTTATTTATTTATTTATTTATTTATTCAGCTCAAGTGTAAGCATATTTTCCATCTGTTGCTCAGATGTAATATATATTCAAACTTTAGTTCAAAGTATTTAACCTTGAAAAGAACTGCTTAAGGTTCTCCAGACTTTACACATGTACTACAGTCTTTTACTCTTCTAGGATCAGTTACCTGAGCTTTCTTTTGAGATATCAGTGGCTTGGTGTGTTGACTCAGCATTTCTAGCACTGAGGCAAAGTTCACAATGCATTGTGTCCTCTCAGGTAGTATTTCCCTAAGAGTCCGATCAGGGTTTGAGGTTGGATTTGAATGCTGGTTTAAAATTAAGATTATAATTCGGTTTGTTTAAACCTCTAAAAAAAAAACGGACAGGTAGGACTCTTAAGGACCCTTGAGGAGATCTGCTGTAACTCCCTTTTATGAAATTGGTGTTGAAAAGTCTTTGTGTGTGTGTGTGTGTGTGCATAAATGGCCTGTTGCGTAAGTACTTAGCTTTGTGGTGTCGGTTGACATGGTGACAAGGCTGTAAGTGAATGTTATTGCATCACAGTTATAAGAAGGTGACTCCTTATCAAAATCATTTGTTGCGGTTGAACAGCAAACAGTAAGCGTGAATGGCAGGGTACAATGCAACTTTTCAGTGGAAATTAATTGATGAGCTTTAAAATGGAATTTCTGTCCCTGTCTGGTCAAATGAGATTTAAGGGGGAAATTACAGCAGTTTAGATGTATGTTGGATCTAACCCTTAAAAAAATCTACTGGAATTCCAGGTTGTTCTGTAGGACCAATAAATAAATCCTAAGAAACCATCCTAATCTGTCTTGGTCATTATTTGGTCATGAAACACATTGTGACTTTTTAAACAGTTCATTTCTTCAAGATCGAATTGCAGTTTCCACATAGACCTGAATTGGAACATAAATAGATTACAGCAATGTTGAAAATCTTTTAGAAGTGATCCTACACAATATTAATGCCCTGTAGGAATCTAAAAACTAAAATACGAGAAAAAAAATCTAGAATATTTAGGTTATAAATATTATATAAAGGTTTTTATTGGAATACTTTAAGATCTTTTGACAAAGAAGAAAACAAAACAAATAAACCGGTGTCTTATAAACCTTTTCTGTCTGATATAATTCATTTCAAATTTAATTCAATAGAATTTTTAAGCTTTTTTTTTTTTTTTTTACAGAACTCTGGATGTTGATCCTTAATGAGCAAGCCAGAGGCAACTGTGGAAAAATAAACTTCTGAAACAACATGAGGCAAAAAATCAAACGAAATTCATCCTGTAAATGGTAGTGAGATTTTAAATAAATTATTTCACTATACATGTATAAAAGCCAAAAGTAATAAGTGTAATAAAAAGGGTCTGTATGAGAATATTACAAAAGCAGGTATATATATATATATTCTGCTGTTTCTGCGTATTATTTGTCTGTGAATAAATATTTTGGGAATATTACTCATTGCTCCATTTAAGAAATCTTGGGGGACACAAACTTTTGCCTTTTGCAGTAAGTTTGAAAAAAAAAAGAGCTCATACATTTAGTGTAAGGTGTTTTTTGTCATGATGATGTTACATTTTGAACTACAGTATCACAAATCCCTCCATCTTTCTCACCACAGAACAGTGACATGCTGGTATGATGTACACTTTGTGGCAGGACACAGTATGCTGCTGGCGTGTCGCCCAGACTCATCGCTGCTGACCTTTCTGCCCCATGGCTGACCTTTTGTGTCTAAAATCCTATTCCCATGCTGCCATAATGAATAAATGAATCTTTTTAAAACAGTAGCGGTACTCACACTCTGACTCACCTGCTTTTGTGCTTAACACTAAGATGTGAAGCCACAGGATAAACTGACGTCTGGTACGTCTGTGTACATGACTGTATCGTGGCATGAATGTGTCACTGGTGTGGGTAACTGTAAAACATACTGCTAGACCTCTGCCTGACCTGGGCTGAAACTGAAAAGACAGAGATCAGGAAGCTAAGAAACTGTTGAAGTAACTGTGTGAGTGTCCTCTGCGTGAAAGTGTGAGGAAAAGGAGACAAAGTGAAGAATGCTCAGCTGTTGTATGATGTGGAGCAGTCCATGGTACAAACATGTAATTACAAACAATGTGTGGAATAATATAGCATGAGTTATATCTGCTAGCAAGTATTTGGTTTCCTATTCAGCTCTATATGGGAGTTTAAGTTGATATTTTGCAGAATCCTAAAGGAGCACATTTCCACTGTATCTTATCTAGTTATTTAATTTAATTTAATTTAATTTAATTTAATTTTACAATAGAACTTTTATTTATTTATTTACAAAGAATCTCACCTTTTACACTGATCAACCTTGAGTAACATCATAAATAACACGGGACTGGATTCTGAAGCAAACAAGGCAGTGACATGCTACGTAATTACTTATGCCATTTTCATACCATCAAACTACACTTAACGTCTCTGCCATATACTGTGTAAAGTATGTTATAATGGACACAGAAATAGTATGAAAACACTAATATTGAACTATTAGTACAATACTGTAGTATTGTAGAACTTCTAAAACACTCTCATTGTAATTTACAGGAACTTTCCAATAACAAAGACATTATTTCCATTAAGTAAAAGTAGAGTTCTGATTCTGATTCTTAAAATCAAATCAGATCCTACTGGAAAAACCAAAGTTCCTAAAGGATTTTTTTTTGGCAAGGGTTGCCCCTGATAAATCACTACACATTCACATTCTAAGCTAAACACTTAAAGATCTGATCATTTTCCAGGTTTCAGTGATCTTGTGCCCACTGCAGACTCTAAATCCTGGTCTTGGCTTACAGGAGTGGAACTCAGTGCTGTTCCAGCCCAATCATCTCAAGGTTTAGTGTCTTGGAGATCCTAAGATGCTTTTCTGCTCAATAAGGCTGTAAAGAATGATTGATTTAGCGTAGCCTTCCTGTGAGCTCAAACTATTCTGTTCATTCTCCAGCCACTGGATGTTTTTTTGTTTTTCGCGCCACTGCTACTAGAGAGTTTCTGAAATACTCAAATCACATAGTCTGTGGCTTGATCTGAACATGACTTGTACCTGCAACATTTTTAATGCTGCATATATATATATATATATATATATATATATATATATATATATATATATATATATATATATATATATATATATATATATATATAGAATCAGCAGCCAAAACTAGAGGTAAAAAGGTAGAAGGGTCAGTCTGATAATCCACCATGTTATTTCCATATTATGGACATCATAAGAATGTTGTTGTCCAAAATATAAGAATGCTGTCACTTTACCTGATTGTTTGATTTGTAGCGAGTAGAAATGACTTACATTATTTAAAACATGACAACTCTCAAAATGATATTAACAAGCTTTTATTGATGGGAATGGAAAGTAGGTAGGTTTGGTCATGGGGCTGATTAGATCTGCTGCTGCTTCTGCTGGGTGAGTACATACCTTTGCCCTGTTGAATCTGCTCAGCTAGAGAGATATTAAGAAGCATTCTGCTGCTGCAAGGTAATCTTGAGGAAAAGCCCTGTAGCAGATCTAAACATGTGGAGCGGAGGAGGAGGATACAGAGGAAAATCTCTTGCCACATGCAGAGACCAAGCCTGGGAGTTTAGTCAAGATAATAATGGTTTATGTTGATGGGAAATGCTGGTGCCTAGAGAAACACTCAGCATGAGGGTAGAGTTTTATGGCTGAATTAGACATTGCACCCTTAATATAACGGACTATTTATGGATTTTGTAGCATGTAAAATTTTTATATTTAAGAATAATGCTTACTAATACTGCATTGAGCAGCACAGTGATGCAGTGGGTAGCATTTGCAACTCACAGCTCCGAGGTCCCTGATTCAATTCTGAGTTCTTTGCAGATTTTCTCTCTGTGTATTTGCATGTACACATTTGAATGTGTGTACATGCTTCCTGCACTGGACAGGCATCCCATCCTGTGTGTTCCTGTGCCTCACAGCCAGTATTCCCAGGATAAGTTCTGAATCCACTGTGATCCTGACCAGGATGAAGTGTTGTATGATAATACAATATTCACTGTCCTCTGTAAATTAGATTCACATAATTCAGTATCCCTCGTGCTAAACTCACTTGGTGACAATGTTAGCATGTGCGAATATCACGCTTTATTGCAAAAAAAAAAAAAAAAAAAAAAGCGTCCTGGTATATATTCCCATAGTGAATATACATGAGCATACAGCAGGAGTCTGAATGCATACACTGTCAGAATGGAGAAAGAAAAAATAAAACTACAGCAAACACAATGACGCTAACAAACATGAGAAAAAATCCATAGAAGAGTAAAAAAAAAACATGTAAATGGAATACAGCAATGCTGCTAATATGCATGGGTATAAGGTAAAATAATGGTGTTACATACGCAGATGAGAGGTACGTCATCACATCGCAGCTCATTTTGCTTCGTGATCTGATAAAACCCCAAGTGTAGCCGCCATTTTGGACCGCACCACAGTTCAAGTGGTTAAGATCGTCTGAGTGTCCATTTCTACAAGAGCTGCTGCCTTAAAAGCAGCAGACTCCCCAGATGTCTCTAATTGTCTCATTAGCTTATTGATCCGGCAGGAGCTTCTCCTTACTCGTGTATGAGTCCATAATGTCCTTCGTCCTTTTGTGGATCAGATATAAAACACACTGCAGCCACAAGCATCAGTACATCATCAGTTAAATAAAAAGTCTATAAAACTCCAATGACTTGCCTTGACTTGTTTGATTCTTCCTTTACTTCTTCTTGTTGATTTAGTTTTGCGAGTTTTGCTTTATATAGAGTTTCAGTCTCATCTATACGAATGATTTTTTTTTTTCTAGAAAGCAACACAGTGTTGAGATGTTAGATGTGATACACATAGGACGCAATGGCTCATTTTTACAAACTAAATCTGATCAAGTGTCTTGTACATGGCTCCCTCTAGTGGTTAACACTGGGAAGTTGTGCTTCTGTCCTCAAGTTACCTGTATGGTGAAAATAAAGCTACTTCAACGGTGACCTCTAGTGTTTAATCGTCATCAGATACACACTTGTTTAGGTTTGTGCCTGCTTTACTCTCACTAACAAAGCACTTTCCCCGTAATATGTCACAACATGTCCCAAAAACACATTTTATTTGCTTGATTTAACATCCTGATGCCGTAAACAAGGACGATCCAAAGCAGACCAGTTCCTTTCTATGTAATACTGATGTATAATAAACATACTTCACTGCAAATTGATGTCCTTCTTAAACGGCCAGAGCAAAAAGGTCTTAATATAATCATTTTCTTCCTCAAGATTTCCTTCAGAGCAGAGAGCAGTGCTGTCGAGACACCAAGATGTAAAACAATCTTGTAAAATGAGGTGAATTTTGTATCTCATGTAAAATTTCTGATGTTCATTTGGACTACGATCAAACGTAGTGGTCGTGTAAAAATTCAGGCTGAAGCGGTTGCAGCAGAAGCAGAAAAATTAAGTAAGAGCAATACAAAAAAAACCAACAACATAAAGAGCTCTCTTGTTTCTCTTCCCGTCCGTCGTCTTGTTCTTGTTGGCCCTTTTTCATCAGAGTTCTATATCCAGAGAGTTTTTTTTAAAAATCTGGTTAAAAATGAGTGAAAAAATAGACTGAAGCTTTTTCCCTCTGTCTGCTCCAATCATCCTTTAAAAATATTTTTGCCTGGTTTTCTTTTTCTACAAAAATATGAGCCTTTACCATTAAAAGCAGTCTGTCACAACAAGGGGGCTGAATGTTGGGGAAGTCTGGAGCGGGGAGTGTGTGAGACGTATGTGTGTGTGTTCAGAAATTGCTAAAAATCTCGTATTTCTTATTCCAGTCCATTTGTGGTGCTCTCTTCTTGCCACGCTTGGCATGCGCTTTCTCTTTGGCCTCCGCCGCTGTGGGGCTCAGTCTCAGACCGATCTCGGCGAAAGGGTCCAGCGAGTGGCTGTCACCGTCCTCAGAGTTCTACACACACACACACACGCACACAACATGTGTATAATAGAATTGTGTATGATCGCGAATGGACTTTGTGTGTGATATTTCTGTGTGCAGCCATTTGTCTATCAAATCTATCAAACATACACACACACACGCACACACATACATATCACCATATAGACCATACATGCACACCACAGACATGCAATTTTTCATAGGCTTGCTAACATTTCACCCACCCACCCACCCACACGCACAACACATAGACACACACCTACAGACCATACATGCACACATATGACATATTATGTGTATAACCTAATTGGGTATCACAGTGAATAGACACACACATCCATGCACGCATGTACACACACACACCTGTGTGCTGGTGTCTTGGCTGCTGTGGTCGGAGTGTGCCGACTGGGTGGAGTGACCGTTGACCCGAGGATTTGGTGATCCGTTAGTAATGGTCTGACCCTCGAAACCTGATTAAGAAAAAAAAACATCAACCCCGGTACATTAAGTCTCAAGACAGCACACGGCTCTAGACCTTTCCACTATCGCAGTAACGACAATCATGCCCCATCCTGCTCTTATTCTCTAACGAACTTCCCATAATACTGAACATAATACTAAGCAACAGTAAACACAGTTTTATTAATGAATCCAAGCAACAAAACACAGCACTTGAGTTAAGCTGAAGCACTTAGGCTACTCATTATATGGGCTAGGCAAAATTACAGCCTCATACAAAAGTTTCCAGTTTCCAGAGAAATTTCTTCATCAGCTGTAAAAGCAAAGTGCGTCTAAAGCTGTAGGAGGAGAAGAACAGCTCGATATTTACAATTCAACTGATACATCAGTCGCCGGGTGACAAATCAGTTCATCACAACAGTTTTGTTTAGTTTCTCTGCAAACTTCAATTTTTATTTCTTCTATATAAAAGTAGTATTTCCACAACGATTGCTATTTTTCTTCCTCAACATTAACAATATGCTTTTATTTATCAAATTAAAATCTTAAATAAATGAAACTTGGCTAGAAAGCGTATTTGGCTAGAAAGCATGGCTAGAAAGCGTCATTTGGCAAAATGCTGTGCTACAGATAAAAGTGAGATAAAACACTTTAGGCAGTGTTTTATTCCTTACATATCACCCATTTTAAATGAGATCTTTCTGTCCTGTGAGTTTTATTTCTGATCACCATCATCCCACACAGGAGTAAAAATATCCACACTCAGACTCTTTTTCTGAGGTTCTTCATGTTCTCCGGTACTAATGCACACCTATACACTACTGTGTGTGTGTGTGTGTATGTGTGTAGGCTTCGTTAAGTACTCCCATTTACACACTTACAAATACGTGGATTTATTTTCTACACACTCTAGACGTCACAGTGATTTAAATCTGCATTGCAGTGCATTAAATTTGAATTGTAAAACATATTCACATTGAAGGACTGCCGTATCTTATGAAATAATTCCGAACATTTGGTTAAAGAGACGCAAATGAGCTGGGATTTAAACACAACACCTTCTGCAATGTTATGCAAAGACTTAACCACTAAGCCACCACGCTATAAATAAACTGACGCTTACTGATTCATGGGAGTCTTTCAGTGGAGTTAATTCAGAGGTAGAGGCAACCTGGTTATGGCTCTTGGCTACAGATCAAAGATTGTGTGTTTAAATCTGTTATATCCTTTATTGAGGACATTTATTGGTTTATTTAATACTATGTAAGATCTGTACAGCACTTTGCAGTTGTTTACTCTAAATTTTACAGCACTTTAGTGGCCATTTGGTGTAGTGCTGTAAAATTGTCAGCTTTTAAATTTTTTTTTTTACAGTGCACGTACACACATTGACATTTTCTGCAAAAGGAAATATTAGAAGTGGTACTTTTTCTGTATATCAGACATCAGATATAATAATACTACTGTTCGACACTTTATAGCAGATTTCTGCTGTTATTTGTAAGAAAGTGTACCTTTCACATGGCTGGTGCTAGGTGTGATGCCCAGCTTTTTGAAATGCTCGTCCGTATCTGGATCCACCACTAGTAAATGGGTCTCGTCCCCTCCGCGCTTGATGAAGGCCACCACCTCGGCATGACGCATACCCTCGATGTTCAGTCCATTCACCTGCACGGACACGAAGGGAGGATTATCAAATTTAAATGGAAATTTTATGGGTCATGTACACAACCATACACATTACAGCATGTATTAAAGTGCTGTTTTGACCGCTTGTTATAAAAATAGAATCCAAATAGAATAGAAATAAACTACAACAGAATATTTACAATAGAAAATTTTATTATACAAGTAGGAAAGGGAAAGAAATACATAGAAAATGTATAATATATGAAAATATAACATATTAATACAGAAGCATTAATAAAGTTGCATTTTAGTGCAATATACTTTATGCTGTGCAAAATCCAGTTAAAGTAATGTAATGTAAATGTAAAGTGTTGTGCAGACTAGAAAAGTCCAGAAAATGAGAAGAAGCTCCTCTTCATTCTCTCTGTGTTTGCCTTCATGAAGCTGATATGCTTCCCTGATTGAAACAGAGAGAAAAGTCCAACTCTTAGATGACTGAGGTCCATTTTTTCCCACTGCAGGTGTAATAGTCCCTTAGCACCTTAGAGGGCAGTTTAAGCATTTAAGTCTGTTAAGCGTCTGAGGTAGTAAAGACGCCGCCAGTTCTTTTTCAGCAGAGTGTTAATGTGACAGGACGATGACCGGTCAGATCAGCAGCTCTTGGGAGCTCTTAATAATCTCCTCCTTCTTGTACTGCATGATCACACTCATTTTATTTAATACAGCAGTCTGTGAATTACATCTCCTGCTTAAAGGAAATTCTGTTACTATACGAGCAGAAGCTTTAAGATTCATAACATTCACTGCAGTGCTGCAAAGACAGATGATCATTGAGATGTGGAAACAACATTCCTCCCCATGCTTTAAGCCTAGAATACATTTCTTGCATGTATTTCCTGCAATTAGAGTAAATTACATGCTTAAATGCTCTGCTCAAATATTTATTTTTTAAAAAAGCCCTTTCCTAGACCGTTTTTTTAAAGTAATTCTTATACAGCTTCATGCATGGATACGTCAAAACAGACTCAGAATCCGAGCAATTCAATGTCACCCTGAGTCAGATCATAAACATTAAAGCAAAGCAAACTGGTGTAGGATTAGTGGGTGGAGGATCGCTCTTATCATTTTGACTCATTTTTTGAATCATTTGACATTTTCCTGAGCTAGTACAGAGAACTCTTGTTGTCTACACATATTACTCATGTTTACACGTTGACGTTTGGCAAACGTTTTAATTTCACGAGACTAATTTTAAAATGTAAGTGTTACAGAAAAGAAAAGGGCAGAAGTGCCCTTGTAGGTGGAAGTGTTGCAGGAACACAATACAGTGATACTACACAATACAGAAATTATAAACACTTTACTAATAGTGTACGGTGTAGTGTAACTATTTTGGGGAATTTCTACTCTTAAACACAATTTCAAGATTTTTTTCAATTGGTTAGGTCTCTTCTCTCATATATATATACACTATATTGCCAAAAGTATTCACTCATCTGCCTTGACTCGCATATGAACTTAAGTGACATCCCATTCCTAATCCATAGGGTTCAATATGACGTCGGTCCACCCTTTGCAGCTATAACAGCTTCAACTCTTCTGGGAAGGCTGTCCACAAGGTTTAGGAGTGTGTTTATGGGAATTTTTGACCATTCTTCCAGAAGCGCATTTGTGAGGTCACACACTGATGTTGGACGAGAAGGCCTGGCTCTCAGTCTCCGCTCTAATTCATCCCAAAGGTGTTCTATCAGGTTGAGGTCAGGACTCTCTGCAGGCCAGTCAAGTTCATCCACACCAGACTCTGTCATCCATGTCTTTATGGACCTTGCTTTGGTCACTGGTGCACAGTCATGTTGGAAGAGGAAGAGGCCAGCTCCAAACTGTTCCCACAAAGTTGGGAGCATGGAATTGTCCAAAATGTCTTGGTATGCTGAAGCATTCAGAGTTCCTTTCACTGGAACTAAGGGGCCAAGCCCAGCTCCTGAAAAACAACCCCACACCATAATCCCCCCTCCACCAAACTTTACACTTGGCACAATGCAGTCAGACAAGTACCGTTCTCCTGGCAACCGCCAAACCCAGACTCGTCCATCAGATTGCCAGATGGAGAAGCGCGATTCGTCACTCCAGAGAACGCGTCTCCACTGCTCTAGAGTCCAGTGGCGGCGTGTTTTACACCACTGCATCCGACGCTTTGCATTGCACTTGGTGATGTATGGCTTGGATGCAGCTGCTCGGCCATGGAAACCCATTCCATGAAGCTCTCTGCGCACTGTTCTTGAGCTAATCTGAAGGCCACATGAAGTTTGGAGGTCTGTAGCGATTGACTCTGCAGAAAGTTGGCGACCTCTTCGCACTATGCGCCTCAGCATCCGCTGACCCCGCTCCGTCAGTTTACGTGGCCTACCACTTCGTGGCTGAGTTGCTGTCGTTCCCAAACACTTCCACGTTCTTATAATACAGCTGACAGTTGACTGTGGAATATTTAGGAGCGAGGAAATTTCACGACTGGATTTGTTGCACAGGTGGCATCCTATCACAGTTCCACGCTGGAATTTACTGAGCTCCTGAGAGCGACCCATTCTTTCACAAATGTTTGTAAAAACAGTCTGCATGCCTAGGTGCTTGATTTTATAAACCTGTGGCCATGGAAGTGATTGGAACACCTGATTCTGATTATTTGGATGGGTGAGCGAATACTTTTGGCAATATAGTGTATATATATATATATATATATATATATATATATATATATATATATATATATATATATATATATATATATACACTACCAGTCAAAAGTTTGGACACACCTTTTAATTCAGTGTTCTTTGTTTAGGGATTTATTTTCTACATTCTAGAACAATACTGGAGATTTCAAAACTATGAAATAACACACATGAACTTAAGTAATCCATATGTAATGACAAGAAAAAACAGTCAGTTGTTATTTTAAGACACGAAGGTCAGGTTCTGGAATAGTTCTTGCAAGAACAGTATTGTCAAGTGCATTTGCAAAACCCATCAAGCACCATGATGAAACTGGCTCACATGAAGACCATCCCAGTAAAGCAAGACCAAAACTTACCTCTGCTGCAGAGGAGAAGTTCATTTAGAGTGACCAGCCTCAGAAATCACCAATTAACAGCACCTCAGATTAGAGCCGTTATGAAGGCTTTACAGAGCATCAGTAGCAGACATATCTCAATATCAACTGATCAGAGGACATTATTGTGTATTTCGGCCGCCTTCAGCATTGTTTTACAATGTAGAAAGAAATAAACATCAGGAAAGACCATGGAATTAGAAGGTGTGTCCAAACTTTTGACTGGTAGTCTATATATATATGTAAATAGATAGATAGATAGACAGTCAGGCAGACAGACAGACAGACAGACAGACAGACAGACAGACAGACAGATAGATAGATAGATAGATCTGAAACGCTCATGTTGATTTTTCCTTTACAATATCAGCAGAATTCATTCACTTCTATCCACACAGGCCACTCAGCTGCTTGTTCAGTCCCTTGTCAAATCTGAGACTGGATTACTGCAACTCTCTCATGGCACGTTTGCCTCAGATCATCATTCCGCCTCTGCATCTGATCCAGAATTCAGCTGCATGACTTGTTTTCAGCCTTCCTACTACTACTAGCTCTCCCACACCACCACATTACTCCACTCCCTCCACTGGCTTCCTGCAGCTGCCCACATCAGATTTAAAACACTTATGCTTGCCTGCAAAGCCAAAAACCACCATCTCTCAGAGTACAAGGAAGATACACATCAAGGCTCTTCTCTGTTCTGCCATCTAACTACAATTAAAGACAAACCTCTTCCTGAAAGAAATTAAACCAGCACAATAATCTGTGTGTATTCTTGCTGTATTACCTACCAACCTACTGAATAGCGGTTACATTTTAATGCAATTCATTTCAATCATGCACTCATAAATAATAGGTTCATCTAAGTTAAAGATTCTAAACCTCCCACATTGTTCTTGAATATTACTTGATCACAATCTCATGTCGAGCTCTAAGCATTCAGCATAGATCTTTCTAAAAGTGTATATTCATCCTAATACCATAATATGGCCACTAGGTGGCGCAGGACACCGGATTTACTTGGCCATAAGTCCCAGAGTTGAGAAAGACAAAGAAAATAGGTCAGTCATTTTCCACTTTAGTATTTCCACAGTTCTACTTTGATTTTAAACTGCATGACTCAATAAGAAAATCATACAAAAAAAAATGTCTCCTGACAGTGAGCTATGGACGCTGGCGTTTTGCCATTTGATCGGGATTCAATTCTTTTCCCCTTCTTTGGCATCTTTTATCGAATGAGTTTTCCCTTTTTTTCTCATGCAGTCCCCCCTTCAGTTAGTCTCTTAGCAACTAGTTTGGCTGTGGGATCAGGTTCACCAAATGGAAAAGGAGAGAGAGGAGAGGGGAACAGAATTAGGTCAGAAAATGTAATCTCGGAAAAAAAATAAAGAGAACTCTCCTTTTAGAAAACAACATGATGTTTTATTATATGAGAGGGATTTTATATCTATATATATATATATATATATATATTCTTGAACATTTTCATCACGTTTGGAAAGGAGCTGAAGGGCAGGTAGCACAAGGACATCAAATATTGATGCAAGAGGCCACTGTTGTGGCAATAGTGTGGGTTTCAGGTGACACTACTGTGGGGGTGTGTGCATGTGTGTGTGTGTGTGTGCATGCGTAGGTGCAGTGCTCTCTTTAAATTTATACCTGCATATCAAAAAGTGCCAAAGAGAGTTGATAAGCAGGTCCTGTTGCTGCTGATGCTCATGCTCAAACACAAAGGGAAAGAGAGTGGTGTGTCTATATTATGAGCAACTCCTACTTTTTATGGATTTCAGGAAATGGAGAAAAATGCAAAGGACAGGTCTAATGCCAGTTGACATGCTGAACAGTCGACGCGTGTGCATCGCTGTGCAAACAGTGCAAAAGGTATAAGACAATGTGAGTGGGCATAACTGCAAGTGCTTATACATTTAGAAACAGATGGCAGGATGACATCAGCATGATGGGTAGAGTGTGCTCTCTCGATAACTGCTGCCTACTGCGAGAGCGAGGTGAAGAGAGAATGAGGACAGAGGCACATGATCAGATCCAGGTGACTGTGAACCGTAGTCGTCCAGCACAGTGCTCGTTTTCTCAGGGCAGGATGACACCTCATTAATATGATCAAGTGGGACATTTTTCTCTTTCTTTCACTCTCTTTGTTTTTCCTAGAGACCCTGTTGTACTGTACCCCCTGTTTTTTCTTTCCCCCTCTTGCTCTCTCTGTCTCTGTCTCTCAGTGGCTGCACTTTGAATTCAAACTCAATGAGGTGAAGGGCACAAGAAGGAAGGGATTAGTGGAGAGAAAGGAGTCGCAAGCCTCCAAGTTTCCAGCAAATCAGCAACACACACACACACACACACACATACACACACACACACGCACTCACTTCCACACAAAACCCCTGCATGAAAGACATGCTTCAAAATCTTTCTCCTTGATGATTATTGAACTGTTTTTGTATTTGAAAAATGTTCCTTGGTCTGAGAAAAGAACAGAAAACTTTTTTAATCAGACTTACATTAGAAGTCTGAGTGTGTTCTCGCACTAGGTGATCTGTACTGTGCCCAAAGTCCAGTTTGTTTGACTAGTGTGATCACTCTGTATGGTTCAGTTAGACTCAGGCATGGTACGCTTCATGTAGTATGATATCTAACCATGGCATGAGCATTGAACTCGAAACATGACATCAACAATGTGACTGTATTTCGTATCCGATGACAGCAGCATAATAACAATAATGTTGGCTAATGTTAACCAGTAAAAGCTTGTGTGTGTGCTACTGTCATCATATTCTGTCTGGCTCTTACTGTATTGATAAATAGAAACTGTAGTTAGAAAGTAATGCTGTAAATTCGTCCCTCAGCATCAGCTGCCTCCGTACAAATCTTCTGATGTAGCATGATTAAGCAAAAATCGCTGCACTACATAAGTAGTAAATCTACTAGACATATCAAAAAGGCACGTGAGAGGGTTGCGTGTCACCACACCCAAAATGATGACTCCAAATATGGCAGAAAATGACCAACCTTACAATGATTGACACCATTGTGTTGTGTGAGAGCACTTTACTTCCTGTTTTAAAATAAATATCACACCATAATGATGTAAGCAAGCAGTGTTAATTGAAGTGAGGAGGAGGATAATCAAGCTTGGACATGGTGCAAAGGCAACCAGGCCTAGTTTGTGTACGCCCTAACGGCAGTCGATGTTGCAGCCGAAAAACAACTATTCAAAACACGCACACTCACCAGACAATTTATAAGGAACAGATGTATATCTGCTTATTCATGATATCCGATCAGCTAATCAGGTGGCAGCGCATACATTCAGGCAGATCTAGCTATTGTTAATGTTTACATCAACATCAGAACAAGGGAAAAATAGCAACCGCAGTGACTCAGTGACCGTGGCATGGTTGTTGGTACCAGACAGGCTGGTTTGAGTATTTCAGAAACTGCAGATCTCCTGGGATTTTCACATGCAGGAGAACAGCAAGGCTGGTTTGAGCTAACTGAAAGGCTACAGTAACACAAATAACCACTTTCTACATCTGTGGTGTTTGTAATGCTTCCAATGCCATGAAGAATGTGAGGCTGTTCTCTGAGTACAATGGGATTTTAACCAGTTTTAGTATGGTGTTCCTAATAAAGTGACTGGAGAGTGTAAATGAAGCGTGTCGAGAGTTAATATCACTCGAATATATTTGTAAATGAGACCATAGATGCGTATCATTTATACTTTTCAGAAATTAGAGGAATTTTTAAGATGGAAGGATCTGTGGTTCTAGGTTTGTATGGGTTTCTATGTACAGAATTTAATAATCATGGGAAAAGTGTAAGTATCTGAAATACCTCCAGTGTTTGAAATTCATTTGGATGTCTTTAGTAAGACACTTATTACACTGTATATTAATTCTGTAATATAACTTTGAGTTTTCATACAAGTCATAATCACAGGATTGAATATTTTAATGATAAAATTCCAAAGCTGGCTTTTTTTTTCGTTTTGTTTTGTTTCTACAGAAAAACATATTCAACATTTCAGTCAACACTACAGATCAGATGGACAGATTAGATTAGACTGAAAATACTGGTGTGTTCCTTTAAAAACAACACTTATACTCATACTCTCAGGACACTCGAGTTCTTCCATTACAACCTTGGCTGATAATGTCTTCATGGATGTTGCTTTGTGCACAGGGGCATTGTCGAGCTAGAACAGATTTAAGCCCCTTAGTCCCAAAGGAGGGATATTGTAATGCTACAGTATACAAAGACATCCTATACAACTGTATGCTTCCTCTGTAGAGAAGGCTCGCATATGAGTGATATGAGGGTCAGGTGTCCACATACTTTTGGCCATATAGTCTATATAATGTATTGCAATAGGTTATAATATCATATGTCTGAATAATCTGTACTGTAAAATAAAATGGATATATATTTAGCCGCTTGTTACAAATACTGATTCTTCTTCTTCTTATTATTATTATCATCATTATTTTAAATCTTAAAGCATTATAATCATTGCTATCAAGTGTAATGCAATTTCATTTCAGCAATACATTGCAACACTTTATGAATGATTTCAAGGGCCATTATATGCATGGCCCTCACAAAGAGTGTTAACTGGAAATGTTTCAAATTTTCACTCAGTGCGATTTTCCAAAAGACACGGCCAATAAATCGAGTCCAATAACAATACCAAGTGTTTCCAGGTCAAGGATGCATTAATAACAAGCATCCACTTTCCATTCTTTTAACCTTGCTGAACTAACAATCAATGGAAAACTTCAATGTCATCACTGTCCAGGAATATCCATCTCATTCCAAGGCACCAAACACACTGCCAACTGCACACCTCAGTGGCAATCCAGGAAATCTGAAGGTCAAAATATCCACTAATGACAAACAGCATGTTTCCCCATGAAAGAACAGATGCAGCCACTAATTCATACAGGGTTTAGAGTGAGGACTGAGATCTGCGAAGACTACAGACCCAGAAAAAGTGATCCGCTCATCCATGTCCCATGCGTCTTCTGGCTGGATAAACTACACTAATGCTTCTCTGCTGAAAGAAAGAGGAAATGAAGTGAGCCAATTAGGCATTCAGACTACGGTCAACCCCAGCTACATTCCTTTTTTGTGGAGATTTAAGGTTATAATTAACAGGGGTTTAAGGTTAAATAGCTGATGGATGGCGAGCTGGGTCAGAGGTCGAGGGTCAAAGTGCAAAGCTAATATGAAGCTGTCTCTCATGCTCTGACTGAGCTGTCTGTGTGAGAGCTTGGTTATGCGCCAAACCTTGAGGATCTGAATTCAATTAAGGTTAAGTAGGTGTGCATGTGTGTGCTGCTTTCATGCAATTCTGACAAAATAATAAATGTGTAGATATAATGAATATGCTATGTACCCTTAATAAAAGAACATTCATTTTGTTTAACTTCAGAAAAGATTATATAAATTAATTCAATTCAATTCAGTACTTGTATAGCACTTTAATTAATGGCCATAAATTTATAAATGAAAATTATAAACTTTATATATTGTCCCTAAAGAGCAAAGGGGAGGCGATGTTGCTAAGGAAAAACTCCCAGGAATGATATGAGAAAGAAACCTTGAGAGTAAACTAGACCCTAACGGCAACCCATCCTCATCTAAGTGACACCAGATTATAAATAATTTCCTTCTACAACTGGTCAACTGGTCTTCTATATGGTCAAAATAAAAGCGTTAATGAAACATGTTAAGCTCCGACTGCTAGCCCTAACACCGGATCTTGTGCCAACCCAGATTTATTTCAGCAGCAATGTGTTTCTCCGTTATAGTAACATATCCGATTGAGTGCATTAAAATAAAGCTGTGATTTGAATTAGAACTGGTGGTACAGTATACAGCTGCTGTCCAGCTGACTCTGCATTACCTTACAATGCTAACCGGTAAAAGGAAACAGTATTTCCAGGCCAGGCATCTTGCTTGTAAGACTTGTAAAACAAGGTCGCCTACTTTTTTATGGGGGGAAAAAAAATGATGCAACCAAAATCTGAGAAAATGCCTTTCCTGACTTGCGCTGATAGCCTACTGAAGCGTCAACCTGTGATTAAGTCTGTCTAAATAAATATAACACCTCTTTCTTTAACATTTGTGGCTGCATAATTGCATGGTAATGCTAAATGTGAAGACACTGTGAAGAAGTGTTTTATGCATTTATTATATCCTGAATTGTATTATGTGGTATAAAATGAGGTCTTGAGTTATTATTGGTCGTTGTCTTCTTTCTCACCTCAATGAGTCTGTCCTGTGGTCGGAGGCCTGCACGGTCAGCCGGAGAGCCCGGATCCAGAGAGCGGATGTACTGACCCGGTCTGGACTTCTCACTGTGCAGATTGAAGCCGTATCCCATTTCTGCCCGGACCAGGTGACACAGTCTGGGGACGAGCTCGGACACATCTTCCGGAGTGGTCGACACCACTGGAGCCTCCTGAGACAGAGAGACACAGCAGATCCAATTAAGCTATGATTTGAAGAGTACAGTAGGTATTAGTGGGTCACTGAGGGTTATTTTCCCAGGATCTTAAAGAAGAAAAAGTGTAATTCTAAACAGTGATGGAGAAAATGATTAGACTAATTTCTTTAAAAGACAAGCAATGCCTGCCAACTCATTTATACCGGCCATCCATGATGAAGTCACATTACTGTAGAGCTTGCTGGACTTCAGAAATTTTTTAGTTGCTCTCTACCACAATCTGTAGGTATTTTTGTCTCTGCCACTTCCTACACACCCTTTTGTTTTTTTCCCCCACTCTTCCTGCCATCTGAAATGCTAAGCCGTGAAGCTGAGCGCAAACCGTGAAAATATCAAGAGCTCCTTTTTTCTCCCAGCCTCTTGCACACAATCTATTTATTTATAGCATCTATATACACATATAGTAAACATATATATACACATGTATAAATATAGTAAACAGTAGCTTAGGTTACAAACAATAAATCCAGTGTCATGTTCTGCCGAGCCTGCCAGACATGGTTAAGCTGCAGAGTCAGTGTGATAATGTAAATTAGGACCAGCGTTAAAGACACACTCAACTTGAAAACATCTAATTAATCACAGGAAGCCACATCAGACTTGCACAACCTACGTAAGCAACATTAACCATAAGAACAGCTCTGGTCTTGGGTCGTAGGCTTGAAATTTTCACACGTTGTGAGACGAAGCGCCTATAGGGGTGACTGTTCTTGGACTACTTTTGCTGTTTTGATCACTGAACAAGTGAACATTATTTCACTGTGCTTTTCTACAAGCTCTTGCCACATGGGGTCTGACTCAGATGTAGATGACGCACGGCCAAACACAGCGCTGCACAGCTTTAACCCTCCGGGGCGATACATGTTAAACCTACCTTATTGCTACAACTACTGACTGTATCAGTTAATAAATACCATACATATCCAATTGGCTATACAACACGGAATGCACACAGGAAGGAACGGGGTTTAGTTGTGTTTAGTTTCAAACCCACCCCTCACCAACAATTGACCCCCCACCCCTCAGAATGCACAATACATTGAACCTTGAGGCAGAAGAAGTCCACATTAGGTTCCAAACCCATCAGCCAAAAACAGCAATCTGAGGCTACAGTGGTGCACAGCTGAAGTGGAAAACATCATCTGGTCTTTTTCCAATCTTCAGCATCCAGTTTCTGTGAACACAATGCAGCCTCATTCTGATGTTGGATGTGAACTACATGTATTGTGTATCTACATGCATTGTCCTTCTGCCACATGATTGGCTGATAGGAATTTTTTTTGACTGTAAGTGTATGGCTAAAAAAGTACTCATAAAATTCGTAACTCACTGGACAGAAAAAAGTAAACAATCCTTTGCCACTGTGTCCCAGAAAGACTGTGCTCTTACGAGCCTAACTGAACTACACTAAGCAGACAAACACACCACACATAGATTCAAATGGACTAAATACTGCCTTTGTGAATGAACCCAATAATCGACCCGGCTCTAGAGTTTTAAAAGTATCATTTTCTGTGTAATATGTACAACTTGTACAATCAACCTCAGACCATTCTCTCCCACACTGTCAAAATTTATAAAAGTTTCCATTCATACCATTTTTATGTTTACATACATTTTCAAGTTCCATTTTCTTACAATAAAGCAAACTAGAGCAAAGCAGACAACAGACAAAGCACAGGATAGATAACAATCAAAAACGCTTCATTTCTCTTCTACAGAGGAACACTTTGGCTAAAATGCAAACAAGAGGTGTCCCGGACCACTGAGAATAACCAGTAAATCAAATCCCACAATTTCCAGCATAGTGGTTCTATGAAAAAAAACCCCAGCATGCATCACTGTCAATGGGAGAATCCTTCCCAGGAAAGCCAGACGGATGGAAACAGGTTCATCATTCAGAGCAAGTTAAATCTAAAAAAAAAAAAGACTCCATCTTAGATCCAAATGCAGGAAAGCCTGTGGGGCCTCAGAAACATAAACAAGAGAAAATCCACAGATGGTAGCCATTATGGCTCTGAGCCGCCAGGAGTGGTTCCACCAGTGTGGTTGTTAACTTTACCCCACCATCCGTCTGTTTGTACCTTAACATCTCCCAAAAGCACAGTCTGCTCTCCCTGGTGTCCTCATTTGCTGCATATTTCTCAATGAAATTCCGTAAAGACATATGCCTGGCTGTTTTACACATCTCCAGAGAAGAAGAAGTAAACTTAGGGTACTTATTCTTCATTATTAGTGCTATAGCATGGCTGTAAAATATTCCAAATATATGAATAAAGTCTCTAACAACAGTGGTGCAGTGAGTAGAGCTGCTGCTTTACAACGTCATGGTCCCCAGTCTGATCCTGAACTCAGATGCTCAGGTGTCTAATGTGAAGTTCGTGCATGTTCTCTCTGTGATTGTCTTAGTTTCCTCCAATGTCCCAAACACATAGATGGACTGGCTACTATAAATTTCCTCAAGGTGTGATTGTGCACATGGTGCTCTATGATTGCTCATCCTGGATGAAAGTCCCACCTTGTGTCCAGTGTTCTCAGGAGAATCTCCGGACTGACCCTTACCCTGACTAAGATAAAGCGGTTACTGAAAATGAATAAATGAGGTCAGCTTCCTGTGCCAGTGCTGGCATGTGAGCTATGACCTCTGCTGATAAATTACGAGCAGAAAATGCATGATAAGAAAGGTTTCCACAGAACAAGACATTTTCTGTGCCTTTACTGTGTGTGTAATATGTTTGCATGGTGTAATCCTTGTGTGTGTCTGAGAGAAAGAAATGCTTCAGCTCAAAATGACCATTAACAACTAACTGACATGCAACTAAATAAATGCAGTGCAATTATTAAAATGACAATTTTTTGACAATTTTGACACAACACCAAAGTAAGCGACATTACAATGTCTCGAAATGTTAAACCAAGCTCATTTTTATTTATGGTTAGAGGAAGCATACATAACTTTTTCATTATAGTGTATTCGCAAAAACCTAATAAATAGCAAAATGAACGTTTACTTAAAATTCATATCTCTGAAAACAATGCATCATGATAGTGACATGAATTCATCTTTAGTAAAATAGTAAACGTAATCTCGATGCACTTAGTAATACAGTAAATAAATATAAATTTGGAATTATGTAGGTTTATATCAGTCACTTCCTCCCCCAGTTCAAAGACGCTGATTAGCTTATCTAAACTGTCTGTAGTGTGTGAGTATGTGTATGATTGTGTCCTTTGATTGCTTGTCACCCGTATTGTGCCTTGAGTCCCCTGGGATAGAGTCCAGGATCTGTGTGACCCAGTGTAGGATAAGGGCTACAGAAACAGGATGGATGGATGGATGCATATAACTGCCACATAGCCCTATGGACGCTGGCTTAGAATAAATAATGTCAGAAATCTGGTTAAAGGTTAAGAGGTGGCATAATTTACTGAGGTGCTTAGCACAAGCGTTTTCCTTTTATACATATAATAATCCATTCCCATGTTTTGACGGAGGACGTCGACAGAGAATCTCATTTGAGGTTAAAGGCATTAGGATGGAGACAGAGATCTGACCCAAGCCTTTTTCCCTCTTACTCAGCAATAACTACAACGGCTGAGAAACTGGAGATTTTGGAAACAAAATGATCACCCCACAGCCAGAGAAGGCGGGGGTGTTCAGAATTACAATGTGTCTAAACCATTTTGGCTTTGACTTTATCACAACAAATCAACATTCCTAATGGGAGAATAAATTTAGAAAATGTTCCTCTTCTACACCCTCTGCCTGCTTCACACCACTCCCTGTCCCCCACGCTGTGGATGGGACTTTAACACATTCCGTTAATTTCCTGCCACAATGAGGCATTGTGCACGACGCTGTAAGACAGGAGGATTTTGTAGCTGTTGCTTTCCACAGTGTGAGCGCAACACTGCTAATGAAATGAGCCTGACATCTTTAAATTATTCAAATCCAAACTCCTGGGATGTCCCGAACATTACTGCTGTTAACTCTTTAATAGTCTATTCTATGTGGATGTGCCGTGTGATGGACAATGTCTCAGGGAATATAATTAAGTGCTGAAGGAGACTACTAGGAGAGGCTTTGATGCCAAATATAACCTCCTTTAGACTTGTGTTTAATGATAAAGTGTCATCAAGTCGTGCGAGTTGTTTGTGAGACAAGCTACATTTTTGGCTTCTTTAGCCTTACAGGCGGAGAGCCTATTACTGGATGGAAAAACAGGAGGTGTCATAACAGCAGCAGCTGTGACACTGGAGTGCCCAGTTTCTTCTGGCATAGAGAGACTGAAGGACTGTAAAAACTTCAAACTGATCAAAAGATTATGCTACAGTTGCCAGACCTGCAAGCCTGCTTTTGTGTCAGGGAGCTATCTCTGGTCAAGATCATCCACAGCAATGTAAGAGACAAAAGCACAGATCTAGTTACTGCTGATCAGGACAGGTGGACTGATCACTGGCAGGTAGCAGGATGGAGACAGGAGTCGGGGTGAGGTGGGGTCAGTGGTAAGGGACAAATATGGCATCATGATATCAATATCTATTATGATTGATCATGGTCATCTGTCTAAACACTGAAAAAAAGGATACTTTTTGAATACAAGCATGTAAAACACATCGGTTCTTTCCTAATAATGAATTCATGTTCAGTTTTATCCACATATATCCTGTGTTTCATATCTACATTACTGTGTTTATTTTAACTAATTGTATTGTATTATATTTTATGTGTGCATGTTGTATTTTGGTATTGACTAAGCAGCTGTTAATTCCCCTAATGGGATCAATAAAGTATATCTATAGATATCTATCTAGTATTTTATTCATTAACTATTGTTATATTGTTATTGCATCTATTCATATCCCCACATCATGGTCTCCTTTTTCAAGAATTAAAGAATTACCCTTTAAGATTTAAAGCTATCCCCTAAAATAGTACAGTATTGATACTGAGGTTGGATTTGGACTTTTCTGTATTTTCACATCCTTCCTCTTTGCCAGTAGTGGCTGGTGCTTAATTATACAAAGGGAAATATAGTTGTTACAAGAGGCAACCAAAAAATCCTCAGACATGACTAGCATAATTCAAATAAGAAACCAGACCGGCACTAATCTACTTGGACCAACGTGAAATTCAGTAATTCTTTCAGTCAAGGAAGAGAGCTCCCTGCTTTTTGGATGAAATTAATGTTAGGAAGTGGTCGGCCCTCCGTTTTTGATTTGAGCCTCTCCTCATAAGAAAGAGAATCCATGGACTTGAAGAAAATGAACTGAGAAACTGTGCTTGGAATGTTTGTAAAAGGAGCAAAGCTGCTAATTCGGACATTCTTAAAATACTAGTTAGCTACCACTTAGATTTTTCAATAGTTAACTTGCAAACTCAGTGTCTACAACTCAACTACAATACATAAGCTACAGCTTTGAAAGAAAAAACACAGATAGACAGATGGAGGAAATGATTTTCTGTTACTGTTATTGTCACTTTTGCCTAATTATTATTTACCGCTGTTGCCGTTTATAAATCACAAAAAGGATGTCAACAGTAAAAAACAGTATAAAATAATCTCTGCCTCGCTCTCTCTCACTTCTCTCTCCTTGACTCCTGCTTTCCACTCCTTGCCTGATCCATCCTGCCTCTGGTTGGAGTCTCGTCACTTGGTGTTTCTTTTTCTGTAAACTGATTCTGTGGGCTATACATCTGCTAACTTTCTAATGTTACAGTTATAGAAAGTGCGGTTAAAAACCAAACAAAACTTTTTTTTTACTTTCTAGAATAATACATAGCAGCATGAGTGATGAGTAATATAGCAATATTAGGGAAGCAATACTTCCTCCAAGTAATAGGTTGTGGTATTCACACTGCCACGATCAGTTCTCACTACAATCAGAGATAGTCTTCTGCAGCTTGCACTGAACCACAGGCAATATACAAAGAAGTGATGATGGAGACCATCACCAAATGCCAACCACCATAATCCTATGCATCATGGATGAGCAAAGCCAGAGAAAAAACAAGAGCCATCAAGCAGAGGAACAGCAAGCATAGACAGATTTGTACATGCTAAGCTTTTTGCATGTGCAGAGTGACTAAGATTCAGCTTTAGTGACCTAATTCTACAGGTTCTGTATTTAGGTATATAGGTTAGTGTATGCAGAAATGGGTTTTGCAGTTATGTTGCACTGCCTTCTAAGGTTGCCAGATATTTTTGAGTAAATGTGCCAGAGATTTCCATTAGTGTCTAGACCCCTGCCTTTAAACACAAGCACTTGCCTTAAAGAACAAAAATAAATAAAACTGGGATAAGACTCATGACAGAAGGAAATTGTAGCAGTTTTTTGTTGTTGTTGTTCCTTCGCATTGTTTTTTTGAGCATATTTCTACCCAAAAGGCAGAAAATCCTGTTAAGTTATACAGTGCTCTCTTTCTGTCTGGTCAATTTGGATCTTTCTAAATTTCTGGATCGAATATGTCACAGATAAGTTGAACAAACACTCTGATAGATGATAGATAAGACTACACACACATTTTTTTTAAACCTCATGTTCATGTCATAAGAAATCACAGTATCATTCTGAATTTCATTTCATTTTCAGTTCCACTGTTGAAGAACGAGGCAAAAAGTGGATAGAGATATTGCTTTAAATGCAACGAAAGAAAAATAACAGGATTAACAAGAACATTTGAAAGTAATCAGTGGTCTCAGTAAGTGTAAGTGTATCGCTCATCCCACTAACTCTAATCTCATCCCACCCAGCCCTCATTGTTTCCTGAGAAGATGTGCAGAACAGGAGAAAAAATGTTACTCTGAAAAAGATTATCAAGAAATGTTAACCATGAAATGTTGGCCACAATCAGAAAGTGTTGCAACTCTTTTGGAAAAATTTTGGGCGAGGAGCTACAAGATCTTTTTTTTTTGTTTTTTTTTTGGATGTTTCAAGGGTTTCATCAATAATACAAAATAATAAACACTATGAGCTAATACCTGAAACAGGGTTAAGTAAGATTTTTTTCTTTCCTGCATGCAATTCATTGCTGCAGAATTGCACTAAATCCTGGCATACTGCCCCTGCTGACTAAGTTTCGCTATATTGTGCACCCTGCAGTGCCATTGTCCTTACTTGTGCCCTCTTTAGAATGTGTCCGGCCAATCGGAGGCCATCGTACATTATTTAAGGTCTGAATGATAGGCCTACAGTAGTTCAACCAAGCGTGTTATTGAGCTTGTGCATAAAAAACACAATAGAGAGCAACCAGTTCAGACAAAAGAGGAAAGGAGCATGACCTCGGCGATTTAGATCACTGCAACCAAGAACGGCACGACCAATTGTTTTAGCAAGCGTGACAATATAATGCTGACACTGATTTATATGAATAATTGATTCATAAAGACTGCACGCTAGGCATTCCAGAATTACTTCATTATGTTTAACAGCCATCGAAGTCAACAGATGTGTTCACTCATATGAGATTACAGGCATCAGTGTATATCAGCTTAAAGACAAAAGCTGAAAAGCCCATTATGTTCCGGAATCATGTACAAGCACAAGATCAAGCAAAAGAGTACAGAAATAAACTGCCACTGGGAATATGCATGAAGGTTTTGGGAAAACGTTTTCCATTTTCCACAAGTATTCAGTTAATAAAACAAAATTACATGTGGGTTGCATTCAGAGATCTGCGGTGTTTCATTTCCTGTTGTTCTGTTTGTGCCATGTGAACCGCATAAATGCTACATAGCCAAACAAGACCAACATACTCATTGAGCTGGAAGCGCATCTAAGCATCCCCAAAGCTCTACCCTATCAGCTCACTGCCTGAAATCCCAGATGAGCCACAGAACTCAAAGCTTAGCATACAGCAGACCGATTTCATTTCTGCTGACAGCAATGGCAACCTGGGCAGTTTTTTACCGCTAATGAACCACATAGAACAAAGAGGTGAAGAGAACCATGGAAAGAAAACTGACACAGAAATGAAACAAGGTGCTTCTAGAGCTCAGGAGTTCCTTGCATAATCTCTCCACTAGTGCTGTGTAATTATATAATTAAAAAAAACTTTCAGCATAATAAGGAAATTCATTTTATTAGGAACACCTGTACCCTTACTGATTTGTGCAATTATCTAATCAGCCAATCATGTGTCAGATAATCCAGATACGGGCCAGCAGCTTCGGGTAATGTTCCCAACCATCAACCATCAGAATGGCGGAAAAAATGTGATCTCAGTGATTTTGATGGTGGGGATTGTTGGTGCCAGAAAGGCTGGATTGAGTATTTTTTGTATTAACATCCAGTGAGCCGTAGCACTGTGGAATGAAACACTTTGTTGATGAGAGAGGTCAACAGCGAATGGAAAAAAATGCTTTGAGCTGACAGAAACACTTCAGTAACTCACTCTGTACAATTGTGGTGAGCAGAAAAGCATCGCAAAATGCACAACACATCAACACAGTGGAAGCTACAACGTCAGGTTCTACTTCTGTCAGCCAAAGAACAGAAAATCGAAGCTGCAGTGGACACAGACTCACCGAAACTGCACTGGAAAACACAGCCTGGTCTGATGAATCTTGATTTCTACTGACATATACAGAAATTGGTGCCAGTGGCATGAATCCATGGACCCAAACTGCCTTGTGCCAACAGTCCAGGCTGGTGGAGGTGGTGTAATAGTGTGGAGAATGTTATCTTGGGACACTTTGGGCCTAATAATACTCACTAATGCCACAGCATACTTGAGTATTGCTTCTGACCATGTGCATCCATTTATGGCCACAATTTACCATCTTCTAATGGCTACTTCCAGCATGATAATGCACCATGGCACCAGGCAACCAGTCATCTCATGAACAAGAACATGATAGGAGGTTCATTGTTGTTCAGTCTCCACATCCAAACCCAATAGGACACCTTTGGGATGTGGTAAAATGCGAGATTCTCAGCATGAAAGTCCACCTGAAAAAGCAGCAGGAACTGCATGATGCAATCGTGTAAACATGGACCAGAATCTCAAAGGAATGCTTCAAACATCATGAAAACAATTTATTTTGGAGTGAAGTGGCCTGAGAGTGAAATTTAAGGATTGCGAGACACTGGTCTATATACCTTAAGTACAGTTTATTCACTGATTCTCAACCGTCATGGACTGCGTGGATGCACTGAATAGTATGCACCAAGCTGAACTTACATGTATACATGTAACATTAGTTCTTCATCCTGTTCCACGCCTACTCGACACCCAGTTGCACTCCAGTAACTTGGTGCTCTATTAACCCACCTAGCGCACTCACCTGACACCAAATAATCCCAACAACTGTTGGGATAAAAAAAAAAAATGCAGATACTGACCCTAGGCACAGATTCTCTTTACCCAAGTCGTGCATGGTTAAAATGTACCACTCATGTAGAAACAGATGTTGTGAAAATACTCGTGAGAAAGTCTAACAGTTCTCAGAGTTCTGTGCACACATTCTCTGAAGAAATAACAAGACACATGTTCACGTATGTGTTTAGCATGGAAGCTTCAGACAACTGATATATGAGTGCACATTCTTTCTTTAGAAGGTCGTACCGAGGGATTCTCCACATGGGCTGTGTTTAACACACAGGGCAAATGAGGAACATGCTCATCCCAGCCTAATAAGTCAACTTAATTGGCAGGGAGACATCATGGGGTGTTTCACAAGCAGTGTAACACAAAGATAAGGCAAGAACTAAAAACACTGGCTGTGTTTTTATTTTCTCTTTGCTGCCTTTTACTCAGATGCAAAAGCAAATCTGTATTGCCTAACAATTTTTATGTATACTGTACTTTTTAAAACTATCAGAAACTGTAAGTAATGTACATGTACTTATGCTTGTTTGTTTCATCTGTTTCATCTTTGTGTGTGTGTGTGTTGGGCACTGATGACACACAGCAGATCCACACCCCTGTTATCAGTACAATGCACACATATACACACGTACTCCCCTCTTCAGTCCTGCTGCTTTATGGTCCCTAAGGTCAAAAACATGCCATTTTACACGCACATACACACACGTATGCTCCATAACAGGGGCCCTCACTTATGCAGACAGAACATGATTTCACGTAAAAGTTATGGAGAGTCTTACACAGGGTGTTCCGGTGTCCCCCCTTACCCCCTATCAGGAAACATATGCGGGCAAACAGGATGGACAGTGATCAGGGTGGAAAAACACACACACATGTATACACACACACACTACTCGATTAATTCAACCCTATTTATACCCTGTTATGCACTGTGGCTTATATCTGGATTGTATGTGGATCAGATTTAACCACACATGAATAAACACTTGCAGTCAAATGTATCTTTGGGAGCTGCATTGCCCTATAGCACTTTACATGCAAATTCATAGCCATTGACCACTGTGGGTTTTCTATATTTTTTGCTGTTTGTTTGTTTGTTTTTCGCACCTTTCTGTATAAACCTCAGAGGCTGTTGTACAGGACAACCCCAAGAGCTCAGGAAGTCTGAATTTCTTAAACCACTCTGTCTGGCAACCACTATATAATCATAGAAGTCAACAAGCCCACATTTTCCCTCATTCTGATGTTTGAGGAGAAACCGCAAACTTAAGCTCTTGACCTGCATGATTTTATGCACTTCTCTGTTGCAGCATGATAAGATTGGCTGATAAGATAACTGCATGAATTCTGGTGTACAGGTGTTCCTATTACAGTGACCGATGTGTTTATGCAATCTGTATTGGTTTCATATGGTAAAATATACAGCAAAATCTCCAAATGTGATCGTTGGAGAGAGAAAAAGTCAAGGTTAAGGAACAGGGGAGTGATACATCGTGTATGTTATGTATAGATACTGAATCCTGGATCCTTGATTTCCTTTAATATTCTGCAGAATATGTGATAATACGATGTGTTGCTTTTGGTCATGTCACTACTATCCTTTATACAGAATGTTTATAGTATGTAGTGCTACATACTTCTGCTTCCATCTGTTTGTCACCACAATAAGAAAAAAAAAGCTATATTCACAACAAATCAATTTACACAAATGCATGTACAAGTCCTGACACAGTGTGAGATTGCATTACACTTCCAGAAACTTTCCAAAGCCACATGACTGCCGCGAAAAGCATGCTGAATCAATTATCCAGAATTCTCAACACACACACATACACACACACATACACACACACACACACACACAAATTTGCAGGGTCCAACTGAGACAGAACAGCTGGCTATATGCATTTAGGATCAAATATGTTTCCAAAATGTCGAGCGATCAAACGAACATAGAAGATCTGCAGAGCACGTTACTTTTTTTTTCCTCTAGGCTCGGCTGAAAATAGCAGACAGTTTGAGCATGCAGGGTTGTGAACACAGCAGATGGAGGTTTTGCATGTGTTGCATGCTCACAGGTGGGCTGCATATCAGACGCCATCCTCAACCAGAATTTTATTAAAAGCAATGAGCGAGTGTATGAATGATGGCAGAGAAGTGATCGTGAAGATTGTGGATTGGGAGTGAGTTAGAAATCTCAGCATGCATGATTGTGGGAAGTCATTTTGCTAAACATGTATCAATCTGAGTGAGTGAGAGCGAGGGAGAGAGAGAGAGAGAGTGAGTGGGCAGTGAAGACTCCCTTGGTGTGAATAAAGCCTACGCCGTTTGACCTGCGTGGTTACATCATGGCCGTGTTGGAGAAGATTTACAAGTGTTTGCAATGGCTCATTCTCAGGCAAGCAGTGATGATGATGATGATGATGATGATGATGATACTGAACAACACATATGTTGAACCCAGAGACTTATTAGATCTTTTCTGACTTGTAAAACAAAACCAAGAAAAAATGGAAGAATTGCTTTTCTTAATAAAAGAGCTGAGAGTGTATGTATTAAGCCAGCTGCAAATACAACACACTGAAGTTTGGCACTGAAAATGCAACCAGTGGGCAGCTCATATCCTATTTTCTCCCCTGGGCCCGAAGTCTGATCGGAGCCAGGCCTGGCTATTGTTAAGCAGGAGACGGCATGAGATGGTCAATCTGGGGGTTAATGAGGGGAAGACATCTCCAGCGCTGGCTGTCAACGAAGTGGCCAGAGATAAAAGGGGGAGATGCATGCCTGCCTTCTCACACACTCTGCGCCTTGAACTGTGTTCTTCCAACCCCCCTGCTGTCCATCCTCCTACATACACACCAGTCACAAACAGAGAGCCTCCTCAGGCACTGCCCTACAAATGCCCTGCTGAGAGGCACATCTGGACACAACACAGCTGCCTTTCAGTTCTGGGGCAGGAGAACAACAATAGGAAACGAGTCTTTAAGAGCATTTAAATGAGGTGTAGAGAAGCTGCATGCAGAGTGTTGTGTACTGTTTGTGTTGTCTGAAAAACATGCTCAAACAAAGAGAAGACACTTAGACGCCATTTGTACTATACTGCATCGCTCTAATGTTTTTTTATGGACTTGTGTCTGACAGGTAGAAACTAGACGAATTCTAAAAATATAAATTTCCAGACTTCATATACACAACCGAATCTGTTGAGGACTTTCTTCCTCCCATTAATGCACAACACATAGAAATCCAGCTGCAAACCATAAAGGTAATGTAGTGCTGTCTCACCAAGCCAATGAATGTTCTAGAGAGACTGTAAAAGAATTAAAAACAAAAACAAAGCCTGATTAGCAGGCGTCTTAATATTTCCCAAACCAGTGCTGAGATGGGAAACACATGGGAAGAGGAGAAAAAAATTCAATGAAGCTGTGAACAACAACAACAACAACAACAGACATAGCCACACAAGTAATATGTAAGAAATTATTCAAGCTCCATGAACGCTTAGCACGATATGACTCTTAACCATGCTTGAAAACTCATGTCCTTTGGAGCCTGATTCTCTCATACACAATATGTTCCTCATCGACATTATGGTTTTCATGTCTTATATTAACTAGTCACGGTGAATGACAGGATTGTAACCTCACTGTTGACTTTTCCTTAATCCAGTGGTTTTCGTCCCTTCTGTGTTCACCTCCGGCTAAACAAAAAATTGAGTAAACGGTTCGCTCTGGATTCAAAATCAAACTACAGCAAACCTCTGTTTTTTAGTGCATCAGACGCAAACTGCACTGAAAAACCCTTTTCATAACATTATCACATGACTATAACACTATGACATGGCTATAAAAGCACAGAAGTACATTGCTGACCAGAGCTAAACATAACAAAACAACTATTTAACTGTTGCTTTTACTTTTCTTTTACCTTTTCTGTTACCTTTCAAATCAAATGGCAAATTAAAATATATATATTTCTTAATATATAGCTTATTTCGCTGCTATTAAATGTCATCTGCTCAACTCAATACCTCAGACCTCGAGGAGTTCACCTATCAACTTGAGCTAACAGTGAAGTGAAGCTAGCAGCATTTTGCTATGAAAACAAAATAAAAAGCATATGGAAACTAAATTCAGTTAACCAGAATGTCGTTCTTTATATCTTTTGCCTCTCAGAGACAAATACGGGATAAGGATCCATTGGTAATGTTCAGTAGTAGGAAAATAATCTAAATGAACAGGTATAGCTTAGCAGTTCAAATCTATTTGTGACTAAAAGAGGCTGACGCCATAGACACATATGTTTTATTCATAGTTTGCCAAAAAACAAGACTAACCCTAAGATTTGTTTAAAGATAAATCCACTTTAACCAATATAATGCATGCTGATGTTAGCAAGTGAGCAATCAGCTAGATCCAGAAGGCCAGCTTGTGTTTCTGCTAGTTATGCTAGTCAAGCAATGATTAGCAAATAAACCAGCCATTCATTTTACAATAGCTTGTAACTGAAACTATCTACACTAACTGGGAGTAAGGAAATAGTAGTTTAATTATAATGGATTTCTTAATGTGTTCTTGTCACGATTGTTTAATAGAGAGAACTGACAGACTGTGTGTTTACACAGCATTAATTATTAGCCTTGGTTGTAAATGTGGTCTGTGTTACTTTTATAACTTACATAAAGGTTCTTTCGTACCAATAACATGTAATAGATTTAAACAGCGCGTGCATGTGGGTTAGTAAGCGGTAGGTGGTAACATGTCTGGATGTTGCTCTGAGCATCAACGAGGTTATGTTGGACGAGTCCAGATCCAAGACAGGTTCAGTGACCTCAACACAAACACTCGTCTTTGTTTACGCAGATGTGTGGAGGTGAACTGTGGCGAATAATGACACTTTATAATCTTAAGCCTGAAGAGAATTCATCAAGTCTGTGTGAACTCAGCTCACTCTATGTGCCTCCAGATTTCGAGAATATTCTCTCAGAACAAATTGCATGTTAATGCTCCACTTCTCTCATAGGCCTTGCTCCTAACACCTCCTCAGTCCTTCTTGGTGCGGACCAGATGTGTGCTTGCAAGTGAGAGGGGTCAAGTGTGGGTGTGCGTGAGCATAAAAATGACTTGCAAAGCTAATGATTTGAAGGCCTACACTTGGAAAGGAAATGAGACAGGAAAAGAGAAGAATGAGTAAGATGTGAATCAGTCAGACTACACTTAATATAAAAATTGCATTAAAAATCAAATAGTTAAGAAATTTGATTATGAACACTTTTTATAGTGTATACAGTGTATATCAATATAATGTAGCATCTAAATGTTATGCTTTAACCCTTTTTACTAGTACATTCTGTCATCATAATGGTAAATGACATCAGTATAAAAAAATGAATTATTTTATCGTCTCAAGTCTGACATAACATTAGCCAAGACACTGTTGGCATTCAGTGCGAGATGTCTTTACATCTGTTGGAGGTAACCTTACACAGAATTTTAGTGGTTGAAGATAACAGCTTCAAATTTTAGATGCTGTGAACACGCACTTGAGGCATCTCAGACAGCAGAAATGAGTTTGGTATCATCATCATCATTTACTTTGAAGGTAGAAACATTTGTGTGGAAAAAAGTTATTCAAATTTAATTCATATATACTGCCCCTAGTTGGTTAGATCCAAACAGAAATACTGGAAATCCTTAAAGCTGAGTCTATTCAAGTCTACTTTCACATGAGCCATTAAGCACCGATGTAGACAGTGACGTAGAAAGAAATTCAATGCTAAACATGAACACCCCCAAAACAGGCACAAATTCCATTTTTTGGCCTCTGGGAAAAAGAGATAGGATTAGCCATACAAACATGATACCAGCATGAAGCTATGCATCACCATTCTCTTTATCTGTCATGACAGGTTTCTGGAAAGTTCTTCCAAATACATGCAACAATATAATCCGACAATACAGGCACTAGATAATTAAAGCTTATAAAGCCACCAAAAATGTTTAAAAGCCATAGCACATGCAGATTTGTTATTTGACATAAATCTACTGAAACATTAGCATGCACCTCTATAACTTCTCATAACTTGTCCAGCTAATTTGCAATTGCAACTTTATTTTGGCTTCAGAATAGTCAATCTCAGTTGATAGATCTGCTCTAGATACTCTGATGATTCACTGATACATTATCCTCTAGGTTTATTACTCATGCTAGTAATCTAAAACCTTATATGGACTTGATTTATTCATATCTAAGAGATATTCTCTCTCTCTCTCTTATTCTCTCCCTTATACCCCTGTTCACTCACACACTTTCATTAGCACTAGTTCTACAAAAAATATATATATATATTTCTTTTTGCTTAGCATGATTTTACTTTTTTTTTTTTTTTTAAATATTTCAGTAAATGATTAAATCAACCAGAACTAAAAAATATATAAAAGTTCAGATTAAGGAGCGCAAGGCCTAATAATATTATTAGCTATGCATTTAGGAAGTGTGGCAGTTTAGCTGGATGGTGGATTTTTTTAAGTGAATCTTCCACAATACATAGTAAACAGCAAAGAAAATCTATATAATCCTTTAGGAAATTGACTGGTTGCACATGTCTACCATGTTTGTCAAGGCAACAAACACATTGTGCTACATTAGAAACTTTAACTTCATTAAAAATGATAATATACTTTGATAGTGAATTCAGTTTCAATTCAGAACAAAGGTCAGAGACTAGGCTGTATTCTGAGATCATAAGGGGTCGAAGTGTGTGTTAATATTGTGAGTATTCTGTCCAATCGCAACAGAAGAATATTTTAGGCTAATGTCTTATGACTTTCTACAAGCTGTCCTGAGACGGAGATTTAACTCCTTGTACCAGAGGACAGAAAATGGAATTCGTGCCTTTTTGGGGAATTGAATTTCTTTGTCATGTCACACTCCACAGTGGTGATTTATGACTCATGAAAAATCTTTAGTCTTTCAAACCAACCAGCAGCAATGTTTTCATAGAAAAGTTCCAAAAAATAAACCCACAAATCCATGTTTATATTTTCAAAGTAAATTGTGATATTAAACTCATTTCTGCTCACTTAGATACCCAGAGTGCTTATTCATAAGCATCTAAAATTCAAAGGTGTTATCTTCAACCACTACAATTCTGTGTAGGTTTACACCAAACAGAGGGAAAAACATCTCGCACTGAAAGCCAACTAATTTTAGACTTGCTGCAATGAAATAATTCATTTGCTTACACTGATTGAAAATGTCCAATAAGTTGATTTCTGTTAAAAAGAAGGGTTAAGTAAAAGTTGTTGATCAGATGTTCACCGAAATCGAAGCTGCCGATCACATGCCATTTTTCCCTAATGACATCAGTGTCAGGAGTGCATGACAGTTTGTCAAACTCAGGAATCCGTAGCAGCTCTTTGGCTGCTCCATCACAACCTCTCATGCTGACTCCTTAAGACAACAAAGATCTTTTATTTGTTGACCTGCACAAACGAAGTTCTGCTCACTGCTGTTCATACAAACACAACATATTTTCTTTTGACTGCAAAGATCCACAACTGTGTATTTGGATTGTGGAGAGGAGAGGAGACAAAAAAGTGCTGTTCATCATTGGGATAAGATGAAAACTGACCCTGGGTCAGCCTTTTCCTTTCTGATGTTTGATGCACATGACCCCAGCTTTCATTGCAGTGATCTTTAGATTATACAACCCTCCACAACAGTCTACATATACTACAAACTTTTCCTGTGGTGCAATACTCTTCAGCCTATTTCAGCAGAGAACAAAAAGAGAGAAAGATCAGAGGCAGAGCAAACAAGGTAGTGCACAAAAATGACAGCTGGACCAGCTGGGGGAAAAAAAATCAAGCTTCAACAAAGAAAGAATTGTTGCCAGTGGAAAGAGATGCTGCCACAACAATCTAAACATCCAGTCCACATCGAACAAATCAAATCAAATCAACTGCAATGCAACTAGGAAGCCGGGAGACATGACTAGTTCTCATCTTCTCTTTATTTCTTCCTTTTCTTCTGAGCTCTGCCTTTCTCCCGTTTTCGCTTTTATTTTCTCCTCATTTCGATTCGAACTTTGATGCTAACAAGCCTGCATTCTCACATCTAAATAAAACATGAGTACATTCATATAGACTGAAACCAAATCTTACAAAGGATCCCTAAGACATGGATATTTACAATGCTCTAAAATCAAGGACTGCACACAGAGTTTCTGTCACAACAACCCAATATTTCTTCTTATGCAATTACAGAATGTCGGAATGTAGACAGTGGCAGCGATGTCAAAGCTGTGCTGTTATAGAAAATGAATCAACACCTTCTGACTAATCAAAGCCATAACATAAACAAAACAAATAAACGATAGAACTTATAAGAAAATAATCCCTGTTAAGCATGAAGCTGTTTATTTTCTAACCAAAATGCATTCCTCTTACACAACAGTGATTTGCCAACGATTTTAGCTCAGTTTAATAAACAACACGTCACGCTTTTTGACAGTTTTGACGCTTTTTGACATTCACATCTGTGGAACGTACATGAGACAAGTTATCACTTACAATACATCAGATACCGACTAAACAGTCCTTCTCCTACCAGGTCCTCATTTCATCTTTCTTCAAGGCAAAAAATGCAGCTTCTCTTGTTACAAAGAACCAGAAACTGCTCTATGCTGAAGATTCCCCTGTGTCGGAAAACTTACCAACTAGTACAAACTTCCGAGACTCGGAATTTCACCATATTAATGGTTATACCTTTAAGCTCATTTAGTTTACTACTAGGCTTGGATCATCTTGCATTTCCAACCCGGTGCATGAGCTATCATTTATGTTACAGCCAGAATTATGTTAATTAATTAATTAATTCTGTTATACAGAATAATACACACCTCTTGATTCTGTCATGTGGTGTAACTGCTTATATCATGTGTAAATAAAAAAGATTCTATGGCTTTATATTGATGCGACTGCAACTATTCCTAAAATGCTTGAAGAAATGTGGTTAGAATTGTACTTTTAGTGCTGAACAAAATAACTATCATTGTCGCCGTTACTGTGCAGGCGTAATGCAAAATATTGTTCCCTCGGAATCACGGTGCATACTGTCTCACTTCTTTCCTTTTACTTGCTTAAGCCTCTCTTCACTCTTCACCTTAATTACAGAGTCAATCCTGTCAGATAGCGATGCCTCCAGTGTATTGGACGAGTTCCTGTCAGTGTTACTCCACACTTCCTCCTACTGAGTGAGAAATTCAGCTATGCCGTTGATTTTGAAGTGTCCTAATGCTTGTCAAACAAGTCACTCTCAGTTTTGGCCTTTGCACCTCATTCTTTTATGTAGTAGCAGCAGTACTGTGCTCTGCTTGGAAAGAAAGCACAAAAGGCCACCTCATTTCAGCACCTCGTCTCAGACAAAACTGTCAAAAACTGACCGTAATGTTTCAGTATTCATCCAGGTCTCCAACACTGCACATTCTGTTCTAGGGAGCTTCCCAATATATTTCTTACAACACTGATTTTCTCCTTATCTGGAATATAATAAAGCTTCATCAAATATCAGAATGAATTAGTGGTCAAATTCATGTTCTGATGCCTGATTTTTCAAAATAATCGACATTATCAATATTACTGATATTATTAGAATGTTATTCTGATATTCAGACCTGTAATAAATATTAACGATATTAATAACATGTAACAGTGTCTATTCAGAAACACTAAAATTACATACAATTGTGTCACTGAACATTTGAAGGCTTCGGCAGGAAAGAATTTAAGTTGCTAACTGCTCCTTCACCTGCTAACTATAATAAATTCAGAAATCACGCTGATGATCATACTCATCAATTCTTCAAATGCTCCTGGTTACACAACTGTTATAGAAAGGAAATTATTACAATCACACTATCCAGAGTCATCCAGATGAGGACTTTATCTCAGGGAGTTTTTCCTTGCCACTGATACCTCTGGCTTGTTCATTAGGCAAAAATATTAGTTAAATTATTCAGAATTTTTATAGTCCTGTAAAGCAGATTTCCAACAATACAAATAAAACTGAACTGAATTGAGACTCAGAAGGCAGACTGAAGGTCATGAAAGGAAAAAAACTCGAACTTATTGTTATTTCTTGTTATTAGGATGAACAAAATCTATCAATAGTTGTATCCAAGCTGAGATATGCAAAAAGAAAAGAATTTCACTGTGTATTGAATTATGTGACAAATGAAGGTTTATTCATTGGCTAGGCATGCATACATAATGTACTTCATGCTCAGGTAGATTTCTCAAGACATTTGAGCTTCAGCTCTTCAAAAAACCCTGAATACTGATGAAAACAGCCTCCAAGTATGTTCATGTTTAACTAGATGTGTTCCCTGTTGCTATACTATTGATTTGGTTAGTTTTGGTTAGTGACTTGTGTCCATTCTTTCTTTTGCATTTGTTGCTGTTCAACTGGTGCACATTCTTAAGGCATTTGTATCTCTCTTGTTCTTTTTAACCTAGTTTTTAGGATTAAATTCCGTATCACTTAAATGTTCTTTTGGATAAAAGTGTATGTCTCTCTGACCGAGTATGATCTTGATGTCCTGTGCTCGTTGCTGATGTAATAGATCAGCCCTCCTCCACCTGCTGCAGTACGGAAGCCTAAATAATCAGTGATAAGCTAATGTGGGGAAAGCACCTGCTGCCCAGAACAGCGTGTGTGTGTGAGACGTGCCATTTTACGTGTCATGTGACAGGCAGAAAATAATGGACTACGCTGTTCCATGTGGTGAGAAAGTGACACTCAACACTCCAACAGAGACTCAGGGGGTAAAGCAGCACCAGGCCATGCTGAATTCAGCCAGGAAGAGGAGAGAAGACTGAGACGCTGGCCAGGCTTAGAACAGAAAGAGTGTTGTTGAGAATACACCTCCTCAAACACTTCAAGCATGGGGTCAACTTCAGTTCAGGGTATGCAAGCAATTCACAGGATGTACCTAGTTCACCCTCACCTGAGACAATCACATCAATTTCACATAGAGATTTTATAGATTAGTAAGCTGTAATAAATGAGAACATCACATTCATAGTAGTCTCACAGTCCTGCACTTAAGTCTGGCATTTTTTATTAATAAATGTAGACTGCTTACTACAAGATGAAGAGGGCATTTGATGTACATTGCACATGGCAAAATACATTATTTTCTGTAGACTGCCTAAGAGTTGAAAAAAATACTTTTAAACTGGTGCAGAAATTGTAAAAGCCTTAAAAGAGTCTTAAAACCTGGAAACAAGTAAGCGTTTTTCCACTTCCTGTCCCATCATCCCGAAGTCACTGTTTTTTTTAAATGGGTTTTGGGTTAAATGCCTGTAAACAGGTCTGTGGTTAATGCGGTATATTCTCAATGCGGTTATGTTCTATGACATAACACATCAGTGATACACTGTATGTCTTGAAAAAGGTGGTTGCTAACAAGAGGCTAAATAGGACTACAGAGGTTGTAAGGAATGTCATCACACCCCAAGGAAAACACATGTACTACAGCCTTGTTGTGTTTACGCTTGTGCTCTTGCAGACTATTCCAATTCGGATTACTTAACAAAAGAGCACAGTGCATCCTTATCAGTGAACATTGAAACTTGAACATTGAAGACTGAAAGCCATGTGTCATTGAAGTGTCATAGTTCATTTACAGCCCCACTGTTTTACTTCTACTTCAAAATTCATGAAAGGGTACATGATACATTTTTTTGAACACAGAATTTATTTTCTGCAGTAAATCCAAAAGACAGTGGAAAAATCCTGTTGGCTTTTTGTCAAAAGAAGCAGAATGATATTAACGTCTGGGTTGTCCTCCAAAAATGTGTTATCCCTGCAGCACTTTACCATTACTGTAAAAAATTGTGTCACTGTCTTAAAAAGCCTCCCTTAACCGAGGCACATCAGTGAATATACAGTACAAGACAAACAGCTTCGTGTACCCAGCTGTGTAAGATGATACAAACAATAATAACAATGGCACAACTAAAATGTTCACCGATTATCTGCTGCCTTCACATGAAACGTGATCTGTAAAGGATACTACTCTTGCAATCTCTCGCTATGCAACATTGGATAACAAAAATATAATATACTTTATGAAATCTTCAAAAGAAGCAATATTTCGCTCATTTCCCCAGAAGACTCCATGCTTGATGATATATAATAAGGAATTGTTTTAGATTACACAATTTAAATATAATAGCAGTTTTACAGTGTTGATTGGAGCTCGATGCATTGATGTGGTAATGGCAGGAAATGAGTACAGTAGAGTAGTGTTACGGGGCTGGGATTATAGTAGTTCAGTAAGTGCTTTTGGATTTTGAAACCCCTCAATGATGATACCACATCCACCCACCAGCAGTCCTGTGCTCAGAAACTGACAACCGATGAAAGATCAATTATAATCACTGGAATTATAATGTTGGGCTGGGAAACTTTACGTAGCAACAGATTCCAGATCAAGTGAAGCTTACATGTTTTACTGTTACAGAAAAAAAAAAAAGTATGTTCGTTCATCTTCAGTAAGCTTTTTCTCACAGTGGATCTGGAGTTTGTCTCTCTAACGCTGAACGAGAGGAGGGAACACACCCTGAACAGGACACTGATCCATCACAGGACACCACACACACACATACACACACACACACACAACCCAGCTCATCTTAAAAAACATTCACACACTCGTTTACACCCAGGAGCAATTCAGGTGTTCAGTCCACCTATCAGTATAATTGTTTGTAAAGTTGGTAAAAAAGATATATCAAGCTCCGGATCAAACCATGGACCCCTGAGCATTAAGCAGCAACAATTCCCGCTGCTCTTATACTTTAACCAAAAATGACACATACATTTTCATATTGCTTTTTTGTCATATGCATTTCTCCACTAGTAGTATAACCAAAATGATCAAAATGTCATCTCATGATCTAGTTCTAGGTTTAATTGTAAACATTCAACAAAAAACGAGCATCTTCAAGTTTTTCTAAACATGGAGCATGCTTTCCCGTTCAATAAACTCACTCTCAAATCAGCAGGGGAATAAACAGAGAAAGAATGCGGCAGAAAGGAAATAACACTGCGCCATAAAAACAGAGGCGCAGTGGAATGGTGGTGTCGTATATCTATTCTCCCTTTCTGACAGGCAAACCAGACACGAGGCCACAGGGAGCGTGCGTGTGCATGCACACACACACACACACACACATACACACACACTCCCAATCAGCTCTGCCACTGTTGTTTTGTTAGCTTCCATTGGACCCAGTGACATTCATGAACTAGTGTGCACTTTGGGGCCTCGAGCTCCAGTCCCTCTCTGAGACAGGAAGTCCTGGAATGCTTGGTAACCTAAGGAGTCGAGCTACCATGGCAACGATCAGTCCAGCATACTTTTTTAACATAATATCGTGCATCATGATAGCTCTTTTAAAATTTATCCTGCGGTAATATTGGGATAGACCAATAAATCCCACTTGAGTGGCTCTGAATCCCTGCTGCGGATGTCGTTTTTCACTCTGTAAAAGCCTTCAAATGTCTGTAAAAGGTGGAACAGAGCCAATGCTCACAGGATGAGACTGATGTTCTTCAAAGAGACACAAAGACCCAAACGGAGGGGGCTCGGCTCGACTTCCACAAGATATTCCTAATAACTTTGTCCAACGAGACAAGAGACCGTCATCCGAGCAATTCACCATGGCCTCGTTTTCCTCTATGACTTCCTTTATGCTGAAATGGGGCATTTATTGAAACCCAACTACAACAATTCAGTGTAGCGTAAAGAGCTAACAATGCGATATGTGAGTTCAGAAGGACAAATGTACATGATGCTAGATGATACAGTATCCAGTAAAAAGCAAGTCTTTTACTGATGTCCATTATTTGTCGTTTTGTTACAGCTGGACTGGGATCTCTGCTGTGCCTTACAACTGTTTATAACCACTGGCTCAAGTAGAACTAACTATAGCTCTAATACACGCTGTGAGACGACATGCATCTTGGCTTCATGTATTACTTCAGATGAAAATACTTTACTTTTTATCCCTCCCAATGCTCTCCTCTTCTAAGAATCAAGGGGCCCTGAGCATTAGAAAATACATTTTCACCCCACTAAAATGCACATATTTTCCCATCTGTACAGAAGGTATGTTATAGACACAGAAAAACAAAGTTTACACACAACTACAATCGCACAACAGCTACTGTATATTAGCCTCAGCACAAAATTCTAATATTCATGGCTAACATTGTCTAAAGGCATAAATTGTGTCCCGAATGACTTATTACACACTATGCACTTGCCCTATGCCCTCTAGTGTATGAATAGAACATCAATGCTTTTATCACTAATCGGAAATATAAGCAGACGATGGCAAATGACGTCAAGTGCATGTAATGCGACGCCTCTAGCTTTAGCAAAATACTGTGAATCTTAAAATGTTAAAAAAACAAATCACAGTATTGTCGGCCATCTTTAAAAATTGTTTCTCATCCAGGGTCAGAACACGGTAGCTCCGCCCCTCTTCCTCCACGTAAGCACAACTGCATCATCCAAGTGCACTTCTTTACACTATTTGCACTATAACATGGAGCAGAATTGTGCATAAGTATATGGTTTGGGATGCACCTATAATCAATCACATAACAAGACTGTAAATATATTTCATAGTCGAATTCAAAGACCCTTAATGATACCAAGACAGAGCATGCTTACTGGTTTCTATGGGACAAAAAGTGTTGTAGTTCTGGTCTAAATAAAAGGTCAGCAAGTCCTTCCCGCTGCTCACCAAATCCATGTGAAGTATTCCAGGATTTGACTTGGCTGCATTTGTCTTGCTAATCCGTTCTCTCTGGCAAAATGTTGGGTTGTTTTGGCTGTGTAAGTACTGAAGTGGTGGGTCCTTCATATTATCACAGAAGATCCAAAATGAAGGATGTGCTAATTTTAGCTGTCTCTAGACATGAGGATTTACATAATACTTCTTGTAAATTTACTGTAATTACTGTAAATGCATAATAAAGAGGCCATTAGATAGTTAGCTAGCTGTTTATAACCAAATTGAGCAGGTTGGCTTTAAAAAGACAGCTAACTCTTAAACCACGACACTTAAAGCTGAAAACGGAGGAAATGGTTCCGGTTTCTAGCCACAAAATCACAGCTAAATTGCTAACTGCAACATAATTGCTAACTGTCAGCGCAAGAAGACACAAGAGATGTAAACTGCGGCTCGAATTCTATTTGATGTGGCTTTGTGGCAAGGTTAATTGACATTAACTGTATGGAAAGATTTTATGTGAAAATTGTGACAGTTTTATGTCTTAATTCAGCTAGTTAAGTAAAGTAAACAAAGAATCAGAATTAGATTAGAGTCTCCAGCATCAGTGCTTTGTAAATGCCAGAAGTAAACCTGTAACTTGAGGTTTTCTGACACAGCACAGACAGCGTTTTGGTTTCTCTAAATCCTGACAAACTGCATTTTTTTTCTCTTACTGGCTTCAAGAATGAAAGAAAAAAGAGATGAGTGGGGAAAATGGCTGTTTACAGCTACGCTAACATAACTGAGAACAGGAACTACTATTTTCCCAGATGCTTCTCGACATTAAACATAACTATAAAAAAAAATACAACATACAATATCTATCAGGTTATAACACATTTATAATAAATGTGTAATCTTTGAAACATTTCTATGGAATAGAAATAGGAATAAAACAATAGAAAAAATAATCCACTTCAAATTAGTAGCACTCTACTGCTGATCCTTTGTTGTCATTAACACATCACGTTCCTTACATGGAGGAATTACATTTCTATTCCTCACTGAATTCTTTTCTACTCACGATTTTTTACAGCTTAGCAACAAAACCCAGCATGCAGTTCCTACCTCTCAGCCAAGAGTATTTGGAACTAAAAGCTTAGACTTTAACAAGCACCAATCCTCCGATTCCTCCTTACCAAACTTCATCATCATTGTTAAAGATAATGTCCGCTCATCTCTCCTCAATCTTATATGTATTTTTATATATTTATATATATAAACATCTCATATGTAAAACTGGGGATAAACCTCAATAGCAAAAAAAAGAGGTGACATCATTTCTATATGATTGATTTGAGTAACATCGACATAAATAGTTTTCGTACAGCCAACATGATTGAACGTGTTTTTTCCCACCAAAGCTCTGAATAAAATCACTCAGCTCACACCTGAGCTAAGAATCAAACCCATGATGCCACACTGCAATACCGCTGTGCTATTCCACCATGCTTGCTTTAAGTGACTACATTTAAATAAGCAATCAAATCACGTTTTGTTAATAATGATGTTTTTATGTAATCTAGACGTAATATTTTTTCCTCAATCCGACTGCCTTTATATTTCAGAGAGTATGTATAAGCCTTGGTCTGTACTGTGCATCTTCATAATCTAATAGCTGGCTTAGGATGGACAAGGGATGTCATTTATGGACATTTGAAGCATCTGTTATATCAGCAATATCAAACCCTCTACCGCCTTCAGACCCACAGTGCTTTTCCCTAGTAAACAGACACACACCTTTGCAAAGAAAAACAAACTATGTAAAGCCCAGTGGTTAGAGACGAGTACGTAAAGCAACTGTAGATTAAACAGGTTAATTAATAACCGTAGTTAAAATGAGAGCTGATTTCTTCACACAGAAAGAGAAACATTTCCTTTATTGCTTATCGACACGTACAGAATGATCAGATACAGAAAGAGGTGTAGTGTATAGTCAGAGTTGTGGAAAGACAACCTCTATGTTTTCATCAGAAATAACAAGTCTGTAGTTTTTGTAGTGCCAAAGGTAAAAGTGTCAACCAAGACCCACAAGAGGTCTTCACCTCTGCTGTGGTTAACCTCTGAACCTGGACAGGATGCAGAAAGTCAAATGATCTCTTCATCAGATTAGGTAACATTTTACTAATCAAACTGTGGTTAAATGTAATTGTATCTTAGTGTAATTACTGCACAAAACATTTTCTATTAAAATACATTGAAGGATATGGGAGCTATCTATAACACTGTCAGAAGTGTTTGTCAGATCATTAAGCATCTCTGGCTCCCTGCGAGAGGTGACCTATAGTCAAATATCAGCATGGGTCAGTCAACAAGGCATTTAAACATGAAGACTACTTTTAACTGGGAAGAGCTTGAAATGCTGTATAAATATTGACAGGAACAAGTGAAATTTCAGCCTATCAGTTCAGGCAGAAGATTCTTCCTTACTGTCGCAATGATTTACGCAACACAAGCGCTGGAAACCAAATAATACTCCCCAGAGACTAAACTCATATTTTCCAGGGAAAACAGAAGGAAAACAAGGACTTACAAAAAAACCAAACAAGTCACCCAACAATACAGCTACACAAGTAACTCTGTACAGAGATAAAAGGTGCACCTTTTTGGTAGCCCGTGACGGGGACCTCCTGCTGGGTTTGGGTATCTCACGACCGGTTGGCAGTTTGGACACGGAGTTGTTCTCCCGCTTGCTGGGGGTCGATGGAGGGGAGGAGGAAGAGGCTGATGGATTGATTCGCACAGCCATGTCCTCTGTGCAGGTGAGGCGCAGACTGCGCAGGTACTCATCCGTCTCACGGTCCACCACCAGCAGCCTGGTTTCATGCTCCAGCACCTTGATCCTCTGAACCACCTAAGCAGCACAGAAACAATAGAAACGTCAAAACTAACCTCTATCCAATAAGAAAAAAAAGCATTTTTGTCAAATTTTGCTCAGTTTTAATAGGATGCAATGCACACACTAATATATTTATGAAACATAATAGTAGCCCATGATGGACTGGTGTCCTCTCCAGAGTGTGTGTTCCTTTACCCTTCCAGGATAAAGCACTTACTGAAGCTGAATGAATGAATAAACAAAAGAACATTCTCCTACATCAGATTACAAGGCGGCTAAAATATGCACAAACCCTACGTTTGAATATAATACTGTTTTTCGCAGTACTAAAAATTGGCCAGAATTTTGCAATAATTGCAGTCACCTCCGACTATAGCTGCATTATTTCTAGAAGAGGCCTCTTGAAATAGGACCGTCATCAAAGCACTGGTCCTGTAGCCTGCCTCTGAATGCCATTCATACCCTCAAATTTCATTGTCATATTGAGCCACTGATGAAGAACAGACACACATGCAGCGCTTTCAAGTGCCAGCTTGAGACAACCAGACATCCAGAACCATTTTACTGAACCAGCAGTTAGCGTGATTAACGATGTTGATCTGAGCTGGACATCTTGCGCTTGGAATTGAACTTAATTCAGGAGGGTCATATTTGGGATGTGTATCACACCAAGCATGAAGACTTTTCTATAATATACAATATGTGTCATGATAAATATGATTGGCCAAGAAACTTCTAACAATACCACAAAAACCAGCAGCACAGAATAAGTTGGTAAATATGTTTATAAAATAATTATAATATTACAAAATATAGATTGTTGCCCAACTCTAAGGGCATGCTTGATGTGCTAATTGTGATTTTTCAAGTCAATGCATTTATGTACTAACACACACACACAAACATAAGTTTATATATTCACACATTTTAGTACTGGTGCCATGTTGGTGTAGTGAGTAGTGTTGCCCCCTCACTCCAACTCCAGGACCTGCGGTTCGTTCTTGACCTACGGTGACTGTCTGTGTGGAGTTTCAGTGCATGCTCTCCACATGTCTGTGTCTCCAGTTACCTCCCACCTCCCAACATGCTGCAAGATGGATTGGCTATTCTAAATTGCACCTAGAATGTGTGTATAGTGTGCTGAGATGTGTGTATGGTGTTCTGAGCTCTGCCTGGTGTCCCATTCAAGGTGGATTCCAGCCTTATGCCCAGTGTTCCTGGGACAGGTCCACTATGACCCAACAATTGCTGGCAAAGTTATGTATATTTTTAATAACCTTAAAAAGAGATATATTTTTTTAAATTAGTCCAGAAAGGTAGTGACATCAAGGGACATTGGTGGGATTTTAAACAAGGTTTTGTGTGTAGTGAAAAAGCATGTACAGTAAGTGTGCTGTAATACTCAAAAATTGTGAACTTTTATACAGTTTCCACACAAAGTAAACAATCACTTCACATCATTTCTATTTAACTCTACTTTTAAAGTAGTAGGTCAAGTAATCGCATTTTGAAAAAAAGTTTCTCTAAATAGATCCTTCTAGAAACTCATACTGTTCTGTCACACCAGGTTTTGTTGTTTTCCCTTTTTCATGCGCTTTGTTTTCGTACACAACGGTCAAAGTCAAATTAGACGCTAGAAATGAAAGTGCGTGTATAGTCGGAGTCTTACGGCAACTAGCAGGCGCTTTGGGGGGAATAAGCTGCTGCTCGCCTGTTGAACTTCAATGCAAGACGCTGGAAAAGTATAACATGCTGACTTTCCAACATCTTTATTGCTAGAACATATCAAATAAATATAATGCTCTTTTTTCATAAGTTTGTTCAGCCAACATGATTAAATATCAATACAACATCTCAGATGATGTGTTAATATGTGGTAAGAGGTTTACTATATTATTCTATTAAAATTAGAAGGCTATTCAGTGGGTTACCGAATTTTAAGATGAGCTGGTGTGTGTGTGTGTGTGTGGGCTGCTTACTTGCTGATGGGTTTCTCTCTCCACATTTTCCCCGTTCACCTCCACCACTCGGTCCCCTGCGCGCAGTCCTGACGCCTCGGCTGGAGACGCAGGCTCCACTTTGCGGATGTATTGGCCGGTTTTCCCCTTCTCTCCATGCAAATGAAACCCGTAGCCATTCTCACCTTTGGTCATGCAGCAAAGCCGCGGTTTCAGGTCGCTCGCCATGCTTTTCGCTTCAGCATCCAAAAAGTCCACGCGCGAATATAGCCTGTTTTAACCGGAGACTAATCCCAAAGAAAAAAGACATTTATCCCAGAAGCCTCGCGCTACAAAAAGCACATTGCCTTATATCAGAATTCTGGTGCTAAGTCTTCACAGAGTGCATGACATAAAAAAAGGGTCCAGTCGTCCTTTTCATTAAGCTGAGATCCAAAACAGCACTTTATTTTATTGCGCAAGCCCGTGCGTATTCGCGTGTGCACCGTCCATTTGCTTTGCTTTGCGATTTTTCTCCAGACCTGAAACAAATGCAACGTCTGAAATGCCTAAGTTTATCAGTTGTATGTCAGCTTTAGTGATAAGCAGCAGGAGGGTCCCTGTGTAACATCCTGACAGCAAGAGCAACAGGCGATATGCCCTGTTAAGTCTCCCATCACTGTGTGCGTGCGTGCGCGCGCGCGCGTGTGTACAGCCCACACTACACTTTAGTGAAAGTAAAGAACCCCTGCGAAGGCACTGGGTCTTTAGACACACGCTTTCTGGAAGCCAGCACCGCCCTTGCAGAAGTTTTCTGGAAAGATGGAGACACACTGAATTTGCATGTTTTTCCCCTCTAAAAAAGAAGCTGTTTATGTGTGTTGGTTGTATTATTTAGAAAGCAACAGATGGTCCAGGCGCTTTTTATATCCAGGCATAAACTTGGAGAGTCTCTTAAAAAGTGCAAATATTTATTCCACATTGACGTGAGAAAAAAAAAAAAATACAAATGAGATTCATGTGACAGACATTCAACGGGGTATTAAAGGTCTTAAGGCAGGCAACTGAAGGATGAAGAGAGTTACAGTGTAAACACAAAGCGATGCTGCCGCCTACTGGCTAACATCCGCTAACAAGAGGAAACTTTGTCTTTCAACAAATGAAATGATTTATTTGCTGCTCCAAGAAGTGTTCTTGTGCCAATTTTTCAGCTATCTTTTCACATATACCTTCTTTAAACGTTTCCAGAAATCCCACCATATTCTTCTGTTTCATTGACCCCCCCTTGTACACTTTTATCACTTTTCCCCCTTACTTCTTCAACATACACTGACCAGGCATACCATTATGACCACTTGCCTAATATTGGTGTTGGTCCCCTTTTTGCTTCTAAAACAGCCCTGACCCATCATGCACTGTGTATTCTGACACCTTCTTCAGCAATTTGAGCAGCAGTAGCTCGTCTGTTGGATCGGATCACACGGGCCAGCCTTCACTCCCCACGTGCATCAATGAGCCTTGGCCGCCCATGATCCATTCACCACTGTTCCTTCCTTGGACCACTTTTGATAGATACTGACCACTGCAGCTCGGGAACAACCCACAAGAACTGCAGTTTTGGAGATGCTCTGATCCAGTCGTCTAGCCATCACTATTTGGTCCTTGTCATCTCGCTCAAATCCTTACGCTTGCTCATTTTTTCTGTTTCTAACACATCAACTTTGAGGACAAAATGTTCACTTGCTGTCTAATATATCCCACCCACTAACAGGTGCCATGATGAGGAGATTATTAAGGGTGTCTTGGCTCACCACAATATATAGTCATGAGTCAGATTTACATGAAATATACATCAGGTGTAGGTGTTGTGACAGTGAGCCAGTAACAGGAAAACCTGCTAGAGTTGAGAGAAAATTGAAATCAGAAAATATAGTAGATATCAGTGAAACTGAGTTAGAGTTTGCTCCCAATCAAACTCTGATCTTTTGTCATTCTCAAAAACAGCATTCATTAAGGGGAAATATATATATATATGTCTACAAAGGTTACATAAAAATACACAGAGGTCTGGACATAAATACTGCAAAAATAGAAAATAGTTCTTGGACAAATCAGTGCCATTATAAACAACGCTGTCTTTAGTTAGGAAGATTTCATACTGTACAAGAAATAACAATCATTGTGAAGTTAAAGGAGCTTCGTATACAGTAGTTCTCAGCGACAACATCATTACACAATACTTGTATGGAAAAAGCTGTCGAGTCATAGCAAAAATGATATAATGATAAGGAACGTAAGACAGAAAGCAGCAGTTGCTCAGAAAAAGCCACAAGACAACCTGAAAGTAGAAGGAATAACAATTATACAGAGAACAATAAGCAATAAACTGCACCCTAATCATATCCATTCCTACATCCCACGCAAAACTCCTCTGCTACAACAGAAGAAGAGAAACGAAGAAAAGCTTTTAGACAAATCTGAACACTTTCAGAACAATATACACTGGTTAGATGAAACAAAAAAACAAACTCTAGGAATAATTCAGCTTGTCATGTTTGAAGAAAGAATTGTGTCTGATCTTCCATAGCCACTGTGAAGTAGGAATGTGGGAACATCATGATACAGTGCTGCTTTTCTGCAAACAAAACTGTGCATTACACGTCATCAAAGGAAACATGCATGGAAAAATTGATCTGCACATGAAGTGATGTAACAGGATAAGAACTGAATCTCACTGGCCAAGAATCTGAGTAGAAGACACATGCTTCAAGAAAACACTGACTCCAAACATTTGGCTAAAATATCTCAAGGCCTTACATGCCCTAGCCACCATCCTGACATAAATCCCATTGAAAATCTATTAATGAATTTGGAATTGCAATTTTAACTTATGGACCTCTGTAACCTTGACAGGGGATAGAGGAATGGGACCAATGAAGTAATGTTGGTAATTTATGATGTCGGAATATGTTATAAGTAAATCTTATAAGTATGTTATATGTAAGTCAAAAGAAATGATGTGTGCCAGGTCCATTAGGTAACAAAAATATTTTGATGTTCAACCTTTCACAGTGAAAAAGATGTGATTAAAAAATATGTGTAAAACGTTTGTCTTTTTACAATCTATTCTCTCTTTTTTATTTTTATTGAAATTGATATAGGCATATATTGAAAGTTATAGAAGTATTTTTAAGCTATATAAAGGCAATATCAGGTGGTAAACTGCCCAAAAGTATGCACAGCACTGACAGTGCAATATTAATATAAATAAAATAAAATAAAAAAATAAAATAAATAAAAAAATAAAATCATATTAAAATAAGGATTCTAAAAATTCTTCTTCTTCCCACTATTAGTAGTTTTAGTAGTAGTACACTTCCTGCTCTCCTTGCTATTATTATTATTATTATTATTATTAATAATAATAATAATAAAATTGTTATTTTTTGATTACTTATTAATTGTAATTTTGACTTTTAACTTCAAGTCAGAAACTGCAGCATATCTCCTACTTCCTGTATATCTATACCGAAAGGTTTTAACATACTTAGGCACTTTCTTAATGTGTGCCATCACATAAACACCACATAATCACTGCTAGCTTATTGTATATAAACATGGGTATCTGGTTATTACAGACTCAACAGCAACAATGTGTAGACATCAAGACAACAGCAATATCCTTATATGTCAAATTAAAACATTTTCAGCCAGGTCAAATGTCTCTTATAATCTTTGTGCATGGTTGGTTGAGATTTGTTTATTCTGTGTCTGTTTTTGGTGCTTTGTAATGATACTATGTACATTTTAGGAACAATACTGTACAACAAACCTGAAATAAGGAGACTATAAATGATGCTTTGTGTGAGCTTCAATTCAAGTTTTTCCTGTACTTTTCCTGGCCAGGTTGAAGATCATACCTTCCTCTTCTCCAGATGGAGGGTTTCATCCATGTCTCCAACTTGAACCCAGTGAACCAAGCTTGTCGTTGCTTTTGCCTCCACCCATCGGTCTGGCACCAGATAATAAAAATTATAAATAGTTAAAATAATCAAATGGCATGTGAGCTAAATTTTGGGCCAGTTCACTTACCATAGATGTTGTAGAACAGCTATTCGTACCACTTCAGTGAGAGCTCTCTATGAGTGTGCTCATCATGTCATTCCTGCATTGTAATGTTAACCCTGGTTAAGGAAGGGGAATCATAATTCTACTGTGTTTTACTGGCCAAATCCAGAGGTGCTGTAAAGGTGTTTCAGGGTTGGAGAAATTCCACAAACAGACCCAAAAGATCTGTAGTCTTCTTGAATCTGAAACACTTAGTTATATATCATCAGTGGAGCACAAAAATCTCTAAGGAGCTGATAAACAGACAAAATGATGTTCATGAGGCTCCATGGAATTTGTTTTACATTTACAAGGGTCTCTGGCTATAAAACCACTTAGAAGCTCTGATGTATACACAATGTGAAATACTATTCTAAGTCATATGTTAAGTATTTTATATGCGTGTCCTTGTACAACTTGGAAGTTGTATTTCTTGTTCCTGGCCATTGGAGGGCGAGCGTGTCTGTTCAATACGGATGAGAAAATCACTCCTGAGAATCGATCCTCACATAAATCATTCAAATGTTGTGTTTTATGCACAATACATATTTAATGTTTATGTTTAACCGTAATGGTTTTTAAGGTTATACGATTACTATTATATGACACTCAGCCACAGACATTAGCCTCCATATTGGTTGGTATATTTGATTAAAATGAAAAGCAGTGGTCTTTTCTAATCTTTAACTGTCCAGTTTGTGTGAACCTTTGCCCATTATAGCGACATTATTCATAATCACACTCTCCGGTGTCACCCAGATGAGGATGGGTTCCCTTATGAGTCTGGTTTTTCTCAAGGTTTCTTCCTCTTAACATCCAAGGGAGTTTTTTTTCCTTGCCAAAGTCGCCTCAGGCTTGCTCATTAGGGATTAATACAAATAAAATGAAACAAAAATCTAATATTAATCTTGAACTTTTTGTACTATATCTCTGATGTTCTGTAAAGCTGCTTTAAGATGATGTTTGTTAAAAGTGCTAAACCAAACAAACTGAATTGAATTATAGCCTCACGTTCCTGTTCTAGTCATTCTGAGATGCTTTTCTGCTGAACGCTGTTGTAAAGGGTGCTTCACTTTCACCAACAGAACGTCTGTCAAATTTGATAGACTGTTCAATCCCAGGAGATCAGTGGTTTCTGAAATACTCAAACTAGTAAGTTTGGAACCAAGTCACGCTCACAGTCATTGAGATCACTTTTCTCCCACATTCTGATGTCTGAGGTCAACATTAACTGAAGCTCTTGACCTGTATCTGCATGATTTTATGTATTACGCTACTGCTACCTGACTGACTGATTACATAACTGCATGAACATTCAAGTGTACATGTTTTCCTAATACATGAGCTTACCTTAAACACTTACCAAATAATTGTCTGTGCATTTGTCTATTAAATATAACAAAACATAACCCATAGAATTAGAATAAGATAAGATAAGATAAGATAAGAAACCCCAAAGCAAAACACCAACACAAAAGTAAATAAACTTTATGGGCACAGAAGAGTTTCGTCCAACCCCCTAATCTTCGATCCACTTTTATAAATCGACATTCATAACTTAAACACGTTGCAACAACACTCTACATTACAAAATAGAGATTTGTACAGTTTCTATACAGAGCAATTTGTTTTGGCACTTTGTGATCTCAGGAACAAAGTCACTGAGTTACAAGTAACAACTAAATAAGACTAGTAGCAATAAATCAGTAATCAAGTCTAGTTTCCACAAAGCAATTCAACAGCAAGAGTTGATCATTTCAATACCTCACAAATCTTGAAATACAAACCAGATGTTTATACAGATTACAGTGAACTGCATTTTACAATCATAAAAGCATGACCAAACTGCCTGCTCTGTGGAATTTTCTCTTTAAAAAACAACAACAACAACAAAAAAAGTCACAGATAGATGCCAAGTATAAAGGTGGTGTGAAAGTCCATTGATTTGCTTTTTGAATTAAGTTCCAGAGAAATACTTTTTACTCCGGGTCTCACGATACACCAATCACAAAAACAAGGTATAACTCCAAAACCACATATTTCTATATACAAGTTCATTAACACAAAAATATGGCTTAGAACATTTTTCAATGTTAGTGGTTCAATTTCAGTGTGTTAATGTGCTTAGAGCTGGACATGTCTATCAACATTACTACTGAAATGAAAGAGATCATGATTATGAGAGATGACCCTCACAAGTAAACTGAAACGCACAATAGAATGAATAATGAGTTCAGGTTGCTTCATTTAATAATAAGAAAAATAAATAAACAGCAAGACGAGAGCTCGGAGAAGCCACACACACGGCTGCCGTCTACCTCAGCACATTAAGCTCCATTACCTTTAATTACAGTCAGAGTACGAAGACAGACAAAGTCTACACCTGATGGCAAAAGCAAGAGAGGTTTAATGCCACACACATCCAAATAAGTGTTTCTCTCACACATTATGTCTCTTCACACCATTATCGCTGACCATCACTGTTTTTCATCATGGATTAGTTGTTGTTGATGTTGCTTTCTTCTTTATTGTTTCGCCGCTTCTTCCCTCGCTCCGGTACGAGTAGGTGAAGTCGTCACATGAGTGCACCACAACAGTTGGACTTCTGTTTCTGGGACTCGATGTAATCATGGATCTGGAACTTCGGCTCATGAGGCTGTTGAGCTGCTCTGTGCTTCAGCTCTCTGTGTTTAAGATAGGGACAGTAAAGGTGGTTTTTGAGAACCAGTGACTATATCACCTTTGTAGAATATTATTTCAACATGTGTGTCGAAGAAAAATGAGCTAAATTTATTTAAAAATTAGTAACATTGATGTTAATTTCACAGTAAAACAGGTAGAATTTTACATTAAAACAAGAGCAACAACAATAATAGCAACATCTACAAAAACATTATGACTACTACTACTAAATCAAATTCTAATTTTATTTGTCACATACCCGACCTTACACAGTACATGAGGGGAAATTTAGTATCGACTGTCCACATATTTGATTAAAAAAATAGAATCAATAATTAATATCAAGAATAAAAATATACTACAAATAGCATTTTAAATTACAATAAAAATAAATGTAAAAATAATAATCACAATAATCATAATAATCATAATAATAACAATAATCATAACTACAACAAATCTAATGACTTTTTCAATGGCATTAAATGATGGAAACATGATTTCTAATTGAAGGCTGGGAAATGGGGAGTTCATACATTTTTAAAAGCCACTGTTTTGTTTTATGAGTATATGGGAAGATCTTCCAGAAATCACAAGCAAAACAGCAGAGTTTTAAAAACAGAACCTACCTTGCTATGGCGAGGAAAGCAAGCTCCACATTAACACCTGTCTTGGCACTCGTCTCCATGAAAGGAACTCCGTACTCCTTATTTGAAATAAAAAGGAAGCAAGGTTTGATTTTAGAAATAACAGTCTGTTGACACATACAATACACCAGTATTTCCCTCCATGGATTTCGCCCCACAACAAAAAATGTAATAAAACTAGTGTTGTTTGTTTGCGCTCTGTTTGAGCTGATTTGTATTGTAAAATGAATGATGTGCTGCTTTTGTGTTTTGAGATGCTGGAACTGTGTCATAGTTTTAAGTTGATCTATATCAGAGTTATCTCAGTAATTAAAGCCCATTTCACTTAACACCAAGTTATTAATCTAGCAAAATCAGTGTCCTGTTTTGTGCTCTAATGCTCATACACAGTATATAACATCTTAAAACCTACCAGTACAAACTAATGTGTATAGCTGTATTTACACATACTGCAATTTGGCCCTTCATCAAACTCGCTCAAATCCTTACGCTTGCCCATTTTTCCTGCTTCTAACACATCAACTTTGAGGACAAAAAAATCACTTGCTGCCTAATATATCCCACCCACTAACAGGAGCCATGATGAGGAGATCATCAGTGTTATTCACTTCACCTCTCACTGCTCATGTTATGGCTGATTGGTGTATACACTGAAGACAACACTATTACAAAAACATTACGATGTGATCGTATGCATTATAGTTCGTCATGTTTCTTGTCTAGTGGCTGGATGAAAGTTTGATAGTATGCATTATAGTTGAAATCAGAAAGTTCATGCAGAAATCTAAGTTCTAAAAGTTATCCATTATAACTTCAAGGTTATATGTACAATATGATTTTTAAAAGGCACGAAGGCACTAAAGCTCTAACATAGCGCATTTAGTTCAGTAGCTAATGATCAACTCCGTCAGGAACTTAATATGGGATGTCTAAGTATGTTAGTTTTATGGGAGTGTTCCCGGCTTATCAGTATTTATTCGAACCTTTCTGCAAACTATGAGTAAGTCTAAGTAACAGGAAGTGAATGTAACTTATTAATTATCGCACAAACTACTACATCACAGAGAACTACAACACACTGTGTCCATTCACACTGACATAATAACCCTAAAGTATAGAATTTTTTGAATCTGTACTTCACATTTCTTGCCAAGCACTAACCATACAGTTCTTCACTTCTTCTTCTCACCTACTGTCTTCAGACAATCTCACACCCTCGCACTTGTCCTGCACCTTCTACATCTGCCTCCATTCTCACACACTTTATACCTTTAAAATTCATGTTTCTCAAGTGTGTACAGACAGAACCATATTCAGCCCCTTACACTTAACAGTGGCTCAAACTAAACACTCGATCTATATATACATAGTGTCTATATTTCATCAGTTCCCTTTTTCTGTAGCAAATATTCGGTTTCAGCTTGTGCATGCGTTTATGCCAGTTATTTACTTGAGCTTAAAGTGTGCCAAAATCATATACTTATGCACTATTCTACTAAATGTTATAGTATAAATAGTGTGAGAGACAAGAAGTGCACTTCAAGTAACCACATGATGCACCTATTTAAATGAAAAAAAAAAAAAAATACAAGTGTGGAATGTTGGACACTTCATGCACTTAACACTCACAGCTTTACTTATGTAGAGGAAAAGGGGCGGGGCTACCAGACGCTGACACTGGACTGATGAGAAAATTTTTCCAAATGGCCACTGACACTCTGGTAGAAATAAATCTTACAAATTATTATATTTTAAATTAACTCACACTGTGTGATTTATTTTTCAACATTATAAAAATTCACTGTATTCTGCTAAAGCTAATGATGTCGCTAATTACTAATAAGCTAATTACGTGCGTTATGTCATTTGTCATTAAATGAGACATGGTTTATTCTTCCGGTTAGTAAAAAACCCTGAGAGTTCCATCTGAGATGATAGTAACATTCTGAAAATTCATACACTAGATGCTAGAGTGCATAGTGTGTAGTGTGTTATTAGGGACACTGATCTTTCCTGTTAAAAAATTTTGCTGGTTTTAGTAGTGAAAATGGCTTGACATTTATATGACCAGCTCTCTTAGAGTAACTGCCTGTCTCCTGGGATCGCCTCCATGCTCTTGAGACTGTGCTGGGAGACACAGCAAACCTTCTGGTAATGGCACGTTTTGATGTGCCATCCTGGAGGAGTTGGACTGCCTGTGCAACCTCTGTAGGGTCCAGGTATCGCCTCATACTACCAGTAGTGACACTGACCCTAGCCTAGTGAAAAACAGTCCGAAAAGATGAGCAGGGAAAAAATGTCAGTGGCCTCTACCTGGAAAACCATTCCTGTTTTGGGGGTCATCTCTCTCATTGTTGCCCATTTAGTGCACCTGTTGTTAATCTCATTAACACCAAAGCAGCTGAAACTGATTAACAACCCCCTCGGCTACTTAACTGACCAGATCAATATCCCAGGAGTTGAATTGACTTGATGCTATACTCTGATTAAAAAGTGTTTCAAGCAGTGTACATTGAAGACAATGCTATTATTAAAAAAATTCCAATGTGATAGTATGCATTATAGTTAATCATGTGTTATTAGGGATGCAGCTTAAGATTTTCCACAGACTAACAAATTTTTCTTTTTAAAAAAATTTCCTCACTGGTTTTAGTAGTGAAAATGGCTTGACATTTATATGACATGGCGAGAGAAGCAGGTTTTTTTCTCAGCGTCAAGTTTAAAATAGACCTGTTAAGAGTCTATGACGCTGGTCAAAACCAAAACCCAACTTGCGTCGACTTTTATAGAATTATAACCATAAAATACATTACAGTCACATTAGTTACTTATTTGAGAATTTATAATTAAGGAAATTTGAATACCTCTGGTTTATCCCCATCACATCATGTCACTCACACAGTTATGAAAATGCTTTGTTTCTCAACATTTGAAGTGAAGTAAAGGTTTCTTACCTTGGCCAGCTTCTGTCCATCCTCAGGCTTAATGACTCGCTCAGCTGCCATGTCTGACTGGAGAAATCACACAGTAATAGATGCTCATTACTCCAATGTTACCACCTGGATTTTAATCCACGATCATAGCTGTTTCACTAAAGACAGAAATCAACAGCTAAATGCATGTTGGTAATGGGAAGTTGGCAAGTTTATTTATCCTCCTTAAAAGCACACCAAGAGGTGCTTTATTCCTCTTCTACCACAACAATTTGCCAACACTAACAATTACAGAATTATTACAAGATCATGTCCTCTTTTTCCCTCTTTAGCAACATTTGTTAATGTTCCTGTTTTCACTCATGCTATAGCAGAGCTCTCACAATCTCTCAAATTTCATAAGAAAAAAAAATCCAGCTTGTCCCTGGATTTTAGCAAGAAAAGACTTTGTTCCTTTAAGTTTTTACACAGCGGAAAACGATTGTTACAGAAGTGTTACAAAAAATCTACATGAACATATTTCCTCACAGAATATTTTACCAGATTAACTATTACACATTGTTTTTATCTTTTTTTATGGAGCGTTAGCCATACATGTGCCTCACTAATTCATCTCACTATATGCTTGCAAATGTTTCTGTGTGTGTTTAAAGAGTATGGGAGGGTAATGTAAACTAACGTCCATCTAACGTACATGCTTTTGGAAACCGGCGTACCCTGAGTAAACCCACGCAGGCACAGGGAGAACATGCAAACTCCACACAGAAAGGCCCCTGACTGTTCGAACCTGGGATTTAAACCCAGGACCTTCTTGCTGTGAGGCAACAGTGTTAAACACTAAGCCACCATGCTGCCCCTTTATAATTCCATTTTTGACTATTTTTATTTTGACTTATTTTGATTTTTATAACAAAGACAGTCATTTGTCTTACAGGCACACTACTGTGTTAAAAAATATATTCAACAATTTTCTGGACAAATTTCAAAAGAAACTTAAACTGCGTTTTCTATTAGTAGACGCATAAAGTGCGAGTGAACACACACGAACATGCAAAATCACATTTGCATTTTCTTTACAGGAATGTTTGCATTTCTGTTTGTATTTTCATTCATGTACAAGAATATGTATAAGAATGTATAGGGTCTGCTGAATTTCAAATGGAAAAGCAAAGTCGGTTTGTAATTGCATTTCTCATGTCCTGACCAAGTCATATTGAAATAGTAAATAGCAGTTTCTCTGCCTTATATTTCACGTTGCGTTTGTATTTCCACTGCCTTATGCAGAAACCTGTCACGAGTGTTGGAGCTGGGAGTATACTGTACTATGGGGCGTGTTCGTGTTTGTGAGTGACGTCAGTCTTGCTCGACAGCTGAACTGACAACTGTGCAGATGAGCATATACAGCCTTAACAGCTTTCTTGTTATCTGAATGAAGAATAATCTTGATATATATTTTTCTTATATATTTCTCTTGTTCCAGAATCAGAAAAACAATGGCTTGGTTTTACTGTATAGTCCCGGAAAATACTTCTATACAACACCTTTTGAGCAATCAGAATGAAGAATTCAACAGCGATTTATTCAAGACGGCGGCGAGGATGACTGCCTCAGTGTGGAGCTCTTAGTACTGTACACATCACTTCATACCATTTCATACATCTCTGTTTTTTTCACCTTTTAATATATTTTTTGATATATATATATATATATATGTATATTAAAAGGTGAAAAAAACAGATGTATGAAATGGTATGAAGCGATGTCATATCAACAAGGTATATTTCACTGTAATGTGTGTACAGTTTTTTTCAGAGCAAAAAAGAATTCCTTCTACACCGATCAGGCATAACATTATGAGCACTGAGAGGTGAAGTGAATAACACTAATTATCTCCTCATCATGGCACCTGTTAGTGGGTGGAATATATTAGGCAGCAAGTGAACATTTTGTCCTCAAAGTTGAGGAAAGCAGGAAAAATGGGCAAGCGTAAGGATTTGAGAGAGTTTGACAAGGGACAAATTGTGATGGCTAGACGACTGGATCAGAGCATCTCCAAAACTGCAGCTCTTGTGGGGTGTTCCCGGTCTGCAGTGGTCAGTATCTATCAAAAGTTGTCCAAGGAATGAACAATGGTGAACTAGTGACGGGGTCATGGGCTGCCAAGGCACATGGGAAGCGAAGGCTGGCCCGTGTGATCCGATCCAACAGACGAGCTACTGTTGCTCAAATTGCTGAAGTTAATGCTGCTTCTGACAGAAAGGTCTCAGAATACACAGTGCATGACGGGTCAGGGCTGTTTTGGCTGGGAAAGGGGGACCAACACCAATATTAGGCAGGTGGTCATAATGTTATGCCTAGTCGGTGTATGTGTGACTACACTTGGCAATAAAGCACTTTCCAAATCTGATGTAGTATTTAACAAGAATTCAAATGGTAGCTGTCAGTAAGAATGTGAGAAGTCACTTCAAAAATCCAAACGCAACCAGTTAGATAGTCTCAGATGTTATTTCCATGAACATCTGATGCACACGCAACACAAAAATGGAAACACTTAAAGAGTTTCATAGTCGTCAACTGATTGGTTGGATTCTACAGAATTTCCGGGAGATGTCTGTGTCACGTATTTAACATTCCTCCTGGAAACAAAGCCATCGTGACGCTCTACCTCCCTCATGGAAGAAGGAAACTGTCGTGTTTACAACTATGACAATGAGCACTTATAAGGATCAGCTAAACGCTGGATTTTCAAAACGATGTGAAGTTCATGGTTTAGACTCATTAATTTGCACGACTTTCTTAAATGAATGATGTATGCAAAATGTGATTGGCTGCTTTTTACTTTTCAGTCAGATGCCCTTTTGAGCGCTCCTTGGTCAATAAAAGCTGCTATGGAGTTCAGAACTTCTGTCAGTCTGAAGCTCTGGCTACATGAGACCATCAGCTAGAAGGTGAGACTGTAATTGGGACACTGAGCTCATTAAAAATATTTGGGAAGATATTCGTTAAAATATAGCGACTATTATCACATGTAGCTAGGTGTGTAGGACTTTCAACTTCTGTACATTTAATACATGTTGTTCTTTATACTAGCAGATGCCTATACTGCAAAGCCTCAAAAAAGGCTACTGTATTAGCGAGTTATTCATTTCTGAATAAGTCTAATGAAGGTCAATGATCTTTGTCACCAGTCTGCTAATATTTGGCAAAAGTTGATAGTGGATACCAAGATCTGCTTATATTAAATGTTTTTATATAAATTCTATTCAGTGCAAATCTTATTACGTATGCCAACAGAATCACATTTCATATGTATCACATAAACCCTAAACAAATACAAGTGAGCATTATTCATTTTTACTTTCAGTGGAGTTCTTTAGCTCCACCCCAGGAAGTTCCACTTACCTTGTTGCCAAGCAACATGATGACCACATCCTTCTGTGCGTACTCATGAATTTCAGTCAGCCAGGCCTGCGTGGTGATACAGATGGAAGAAAATAATTGAGATGACGTGAGAAGACAGACCTTGCATCAAGAAAAAAAAGGAAAGAAAAAAAAAAGAGAGAGAAAAAGAAAAAGCGTTGCCATTTGAAACGGAGAGCAAATGCCGCTTCAGAAGAGAAAATGAATTCTCGCTCAAATTGCGCAGCATAATTCTACACTTACCCTGATATTGTCAAAAGATGATTTTCTTGTAATGTCATACAGGAGGAGGAGAGCTGAACGAGGCGAGATGACAAAGAGAGAAAGACAAACTGAGCACGAGCATCTCAAACATGTTACTGGAAGAAAAATTCATTATGTTCACACATCATTGCAGGCTTTTCAAAAACAATTATGAGATTATTATGCAAAAGAGTAAAATGATAAAAAGGTGCTGTTACCCTGTGCATCTCGATAGTAGGCGTGAGTGACACTGCGGAACCTTTCCTGCCCTGCTGTGTCCCAAATCTGCAACACAGAACAACAAATGAATAAATAAAATGATTTAATAATAATAATAATAATAATAATAGGTCCATATAGTAACATATCACCTTTGAAATTATTATTATTATTATTATTATTATTATTATTATTATTATCATCATCATCGTTAATTTTGATCTTCAAAAACAGTTTAATAATAAGAAAAAACAGGAATTGTTTCTGCTCCCGTTCCATGCACTCAGCTAATTTTGGATAAATTCCATCTCTGAACAGGAAGAAAGAAAAGGTTGACTGAAAGTGTGAACCCAGCCTTCAAACTACGCCAGAAATAGCAGATGTTATATAACAGCCAATTCACACTAATAACCTGAAGGTAGTCTCGCAGGAAGTAGCGTTTTTCCCCCATAAAATATATTTTTGCTGCATAGCTGCTGCTATAAGAAGACACAAGAAGACACAATATATACAGAGCGAGGAGACTGTCTATGACTCCTCAGACGGGCTTCTGAAAAATAACTGTGGTAAATGTTGTGAAAATGGTGTGCAGAGATATTCATCTCTATTGCTTCAGAAAGCTCAGTGCAAACAAAACTCTTACTGTGATGCACATAAAACTTAATTTTGCTAATATTATTACATTTTCTTAATTATGTCTCTCATCATATCGAATAAGAGGGCTATAAAATTCTACTACACATCAGCAAGTCAGCACAATTATTATTATACCATTATGAACCTAATTACCCCAGGTCTCATCATACACATAAACCTATTACACATACACATTACACACAGGAACACACTATTTTTTTTTCCACAGACACGTTTTCCACCATTTGTGAATCCTTTTAAATCCATAATCACGATGTGCGTAATTTGTACTTTGATGGGTTGATGTTTGCATGGTCTATTACATATATATTTTTTGTCCATCGGAGGCATTTTAAAATATCAGTGATTCATATTTAATAATCACTATTAGATTTCAAGTGTATTTTCTCCATCACTGCTGATGGCATGTTATGTATGTGTGTGAGAGAAGCAGGATTACAGAAAAAGACACAACAAACACACAATCTCAGAGAAAGTGTAACTGGTGACACAACAATCAAGGCTAGGCTTGAGTGCATCTACAGTCTGGGCTTGAAAGCAGGCAAGCAATCCGAGTTTTTATTTCATCATATTCTATGTATTTTTTTTGTGTGTGTTTTTGGTTTCACAAAAGTAAAAATAATCCACTTTACAGCATTCAGGAGAGAAAGCCATGAACACAGTCTGGTCTGTGTTTCTGTTCATCTTGAGAGTTTTCTGCTCCAACCTTGGCAAACCATGTCGTAATAGAGCTGGCATTGTGCACAACAGCATTGTCATGTTCTAACAGCTTAAAAGGGAAACTGTAAAGATACTGAAGACATTCTAGACAAAGTTTGTGCAAAGAGTTTGAGCATAAACCATACTTGGGTATGACAGTCAGACGTCCACAAACATTTAGACATATACTGTGGCATTAAATGGTGCTAATGTAAAGAAAATCCTTACAAAATGATTGGGAGATGATTAGCCCTACTATCATATTTCTAGCAGCTAGCCATCACAACAAAAGAAAGACAACATTAACCAAAAATAAGGTTATTGCCTATTTCTAGACACTTGTCCTTCAATTTCAAGTACTGTATGAAAGTTTGAAAGGCAGATCATTTTGCTTTTAGAAGTAAATAGAGCCATCAACCAAAAGAGCAAGATTACTCATCATGCTTGAAATTAGTACAAATGTCAAGAAATAGGATTAATATGGTACATGATAAATAATATCTACATATGTGGTAGCTTAGTGGTTAAGGCGTTGGTCTACTGCTCAGAAGGTTGTGAGTTTGAATCCCAGGTCCACCAAGCTGCCACTGTGGGGCCCCTGATCAGGGCCCTTAACCATCAGTTGCTCAGTATAAAATGAGATAAAAATGTAAGTCGCTCTGGAAAAGGGTGTCTGCCAAATGCTGTAAATGTGTTCACTTCATGTGATATTTTGCATCAGGGTTTACAGAATTATTACAAATGTCCCATGTTGAAAGATGACACTCTGAATATCGTCATTTTATACGTCAATACATGCATAAATGTTCATCTTTGTGGAACGAATGCTGCACAATCACACTGAAGTTCCTGGCAACTGCCTTCTGTGTGAAATGCTTTACATTGTGCATGTTAATGATCACGATTATGAGCATATGACGACCTTGGATTATAGACAACAGATGTCATGAGATAGACATGTGGTAGAATGACGCAAATGATAGACTCGCTTACCTGCAGCTTGACTTTCATGTTATCCACAGTTACCACCTTGTTCTGAGGAAGGAAAAAAAATGATAAAAGGAGTGTTAAATAAAGATCCATAAAATGGAATAAAAAATACTAAAGCATAATATAATGTTTTTCACAAGGATGAAAGGTATTTAACCGTTTGTCATGTAAGGAATTTACACACACACACACACACACACACAAATGAGTCTCACACCAATTCACTTCCAGGCAAAGCGTAGGCCCCTCAAAGTGCAGCTCTCTGCTTAGACTTAATTACCCAGGAGAGGAGAAAGATGGCAATCAAAAATAACAGTCAGCCTGCCTGTTCCTTTCCTGACGACGTGTCTGGTCAGCATGTGCTGAGCGAAATGTTTCGAAATTACACCTCCTGCCCTGAAAACTTGACGCTTATTAAAATCATTTCACACGTCACTGCCAAATGGCTCAATGAACTTGACAAAAACACAGAAATGCTTCACGCTGATAGGCGTTAGAAGTGACAGATTCTAGCTGAGACACACTGTTAGTGGTGAGGATCAAAAACAGGCAAAACCACGGGTGGCTTGTTAACATGGAGATTCGCCAAAGGAGAAAACACTTCATTAATCCTCACGATATAAACCAACATCTTTGATTTGTCTTAGGTAGGATAAAACAATCTGTTTCATCAGAGATGACGTGGGAAAATGGAGACTGTGGAGTATAAATGTGTTAGAAAAGTAGAGTAGATCTGATGTGATAGCTTAGTGGTTAAGGTGTTGACCGGAAGGTTGTGAGTTCAAATTCCAGGTCCGCCAAGCTGCCACTGCTGGGCATTAACCCTCAATTGTTCAGTTTTAAAAAATGAGTCGCTCTGGATGAGGGCATCTGCAAAAATGCCAGAAATGTTCATGTAAATCTGTGCAATGTGTCTTTCCACCAAACAGTGAGGTCCAGTAATCTATATTCTGCTGTTAACAAATGACCCAAGTACCTTAGTGTCTTAATGGCTGTGACATCTTGTGAAGTCCATGTCATCTATCTCACAAAGGTGTTCCACTGGATTCAAATCTGGTGACTTGGGAAGCGCCACTGATACACACTAAACTCGTCGTCATGTTCAGTGCTTCAAATTACTTGGTGTGTTATCATGCAGAGTATCAAGTAGCCATTACGGCTTTTCCTGCTGCGCTTAACCCCGGGGTTATGGTCAATCTAAACCCTTCTTGTAACCCCGGGTAGAAAAACGTTTCACACTCAGAAGTAATTTGGGTTATAAAATCCTGTTCCCAAGCAGCGTCATTACCGCTTACCACAGTGAAACACTGTGGTGGTAGAATGTTAAGGCTAGATGCTTAGCAACACAAACCCAGTCAGAAATTTAACGGTATGTGACTCATATCACATGAAAACCAACAAAAAGGGGTTGGAAGTGCCAGGCATCAAAAAAATGTTTGCTGTAGCAGTGGGAAACACATAACACTGAAAAATTTCTGGAAGATGGATAATTAATGAAGACTTGATCAACTACACAACAAAAAAGATGAGAAAACTGTGAAACTGTGATGATAAAACAAGTGGTGGTGCAGAATAATAGACCTTTTCTCCTTTATTTAAACCAGTCGTGTGATATATTTATCCAGTCATGGTTGTTGAACTGTAAATAAGCAAAGAAGCATATTAAGCCAGGGTTTAAAAATGTACAGTGTGAACCATCAGATTATGAATAGCCAGGATTAATTATTTACCCCAGGTTGAAACAAGATAACTCAAGATTCTGTTTACCCAAAATTTTCAATGCGTTTGCAACAATTCTAGTGAAAATCCCAATTGTAAATTGCATGTAATCAACAACAATACTCAACAACACTGAGGCATTCAAACGATGCTTAACTGGCATGAGGCCCAGACTCTGCCAATTTAAATCTGTTTTCTCCACATCATTACCGCACTACTACCAGTCTGAACGTTTGACACAAGGGAGCCTGGATCCATGAAATCATGATGCTGAATTCTCACCAAGCTACTTGGATGTTGCAGGAGAAATAAGCTCATAGGCGTCAAGCTTCAACGTGTTGTGCATTCTGAGAGAAGTGGATATTTAAGTAACTATAGACTTCCTGTCAGCTCATCCAAGACCAGTAATTCTCTTCTGACTTCCTTCATCAACAACGTGGTTCCACCCACAGAACTGGATTTTTCCCACTATTCGGTGTAAGATCTACAGATGGTTGGCATGAATATGACAATTTTATAGCAGTTTTCCACCAGATAGTTGACCCAAGTACTACAGTATCTGTGTTTACTGTGTTAGCTTGAGAAACACACACAGAGAGAGCGAGAGAGAGAGACCTAGGGGACCATAGGGACCTAGGGATAGAGTTAAAAATTGTACATGATTGATCGGGCAGAATTGTCACCATGTCCCAATGGCATACAACCATATTAACAAGCACAGGTTAAAGTTAGCTGGAACAATCCCTTTTGGAACACTGAGTAACTTAGAGGGTAAAAATATGAGATTTCTGTGTGCACTTGCAGGGTGATGTACAGCAGCAACCAAACCTCTGGGCACTGAGTCACAGACACACCGAGGTCTAATAATGTTTTCCAGGAAAAAGTAAGAACTAACTATCACTTCATGTCAAGATGACTTTTCAGGCAATTAACCACCGATGTTCATTTAATCAAACATGATGTAAGTGATGAATCCTATCCAAATTTATTACATTTACACATGTAACAGCAGCTTGTTTGTTAGCTTGGTTATAGTTCTCAGTGTAATCTGATCTCACAAACACAGATCTGATGCTAAAACAGCTATCATTTAATGAATTCACTGAAATTTGTGACAACACAGAGTAATTTTCCATGTTATCGAAGTAGATACGTCCAAATTAATTTGTAGGACTGCGAATTAATCCTTCACCCCAAACCCTAATGCTGCTGTGCAATTTTTCTTTAAGAAAATTGTGTAATATTTCTATATGTGGTTTCAATCCATTCAATACCACTTTAAACACTGCTAAAATAGTGCCCATTTAGTGATTTAATATAATGGTATAAATACAACTATTTAGAGTAGATAAGGTGTAGGATGTGCCCTAGCTAGCTAGAATGACCGGATGGTACAGCACAACAATATTGAGTAGTAAACGTGTGTAAACATTTCCATCTGCTACAATGAAAAACATGGAAGTTCTTGAAAACTAGGAAACCGAATGCAGAGTGAAATGTAAATCAGACTTCAGGAACATCCAGACTTGGCCAGATATATTTGCATCACAGGTATGATGATGTGACAGGAAAACAGACAACAGGAAGTCAGCTAGGTTATGGATAATTCCCTAAAATTTGGATTCGAAAACATAGCAGGCCCTACAGCACTGTCTGACAGAAATTTCCAGAGAATAAAATGTTTAGAGTTCTCCTCAGGTTTTGAGTCATTTAACACTACTTGAGGGAATGCATGCTGAAAAACACGAAGTCATGTGATGAAGGAAATCCTTGCTTCATAGAAGAGCTACTCTGGCAGATGGCCATGACTAAATTTGAAATAAAACAGAAAGTAATAGTATGACATGATACAAATCATGTCTGAAGTCATGAAAACAAAGCAGGCAAACAGAATTAAGGAGGTAATTAGAGAAAACAGAACTGTCAATCATTTTGCAAAAGAGTCTCAGCATAATGTTATTAAGTAATACCAAAATACACCATTTATTTATTTCCTTCAAAACATAAAAGCAGAATATGAACCAGTCAACACTGGAATCTGGAATTATTGATAAGTGTTTGTAACTAATAACTTTTTTTTATATTATACTATAACTATTATAACTCACAGGAAGCTCCGCCCCCTCCCACATCTCACATTAGTAATCATTTGGCAGGGGTGTAAAGGTAGAAAAGGTAAATGAAGAATGTTTTGAATTCATTAATATGAAATAAAATTGATCAACAGAGACTATGATGTGGATAAATTCCCTTTTGGATCTGGTTCCTCTCAAGGTTTCTTTCTTATGTTGTCTCAGGGAGTTTTATCGTCCTATACCCTACTGCCATTGTACTATAATGATATCATGTGTTTTTCATTACAGTCTTTGTATCCGGTTTGCTTATTAGAGATAAACATCTAAACTTTTAATAATTTGCTATAGAAAACTGAATTAAATTGAATGATATGGGTAAGAGTTTGTGGACACCTAAGCATAACACACAACTCTTCTTTTCATACATGTGCTTTGTGCAGAGGGGCAGTATCATGCTGGAGCAGGTTTGGGGTCCCTGTGTTAATGTTAAAGCGTACAAAGACATCTGATACAACTGTGTGCTTCTTACATATGGGTGTGACGGTCAGGTGTCCACATGCATGTTTGCCTTAGCTAACATTAGACAAATACATAGCTGAGAATAATTAACTATCACTTAAGACAAATAAATATCCGTTTCTTCACACGGGTACACATACACTGAATCATTGCTTCGTCAGACATGTTTTTTTGGCACAAACCACACCAACCTACATCTTGACAACTCTGAAGCACAACTGCTTTCATTCTTTTAGAGCAGTTCCACTTTTCTTTACTATTCTGTTCACTCAATATTGTACTGCGACATACCCAGGCATTAGATTCTATACCCATAATACATAATATTTTGTTTAGTACAGAACTTTGCAACTTCACTGACTGAGATACACTTTCTAAAAAAAAATAAAATGTGTAACTTACATTAACAAAATCATGACTGTCCTTCCCTAGTGCTAGGATTCTCACCTATACAAGCTGCAGCAATACAGTCACATGCATCACAAAATAGCAATCAGCAGCCATACACTCAACTCTGCAACAGTCAGTGTTCTTCTCAGTTTAGTAGAAATCATGAGCTTGTCTCTGTCTGACATGCAGTGATATTTTTGGTCTGCTTTTTTTATTTTTTAAATCAGCTTACATCTATCCACCCACAGTCCTAAGAAAAACACACACCTTCCAGACCGAATTTAACAGATAGATTTCATGATCTGCCAAGTGAGCCTGAGTCAAAACATGTTGTTAAAACTGTTACAGTATATACAAAGTGTTTTCTTTGAATCACACACATACAGACAACAAGTCTAACTTGTGTGTGTATATAGCACAAATTTCCCAATCCAACTGTTGTCTGTTTGTCCAACTGTTTGTCACTCCATGGGGAAAAGGGGGCACATAATTAGCTTTGGAGACATGTGATCCATGCAATACGAAAATCACCAGTGCCTCCAGAATATTATCCATATGGTGACAGCTGGACATGGACTAGATGGGAGAGAAATGTTTATCTATAAAATCAGTGGAGCTACAAAAGAATTATTAGAGAGCAATGCAAAATATGATAAGGTCTTATTTATGGCATAATAAGAACACACACACCTAAAAATCTGAAATAAGTTTGTAATGGTCTACTGGAAAATGGAAAAGTTGCTTTCAAACAAATAAACAAACAAAAAACTTGAAATACTGTCATCTGTACTTTTGTAATAAATTAATTTATGCTTTGTTTGGACAACGTCTGCTCAGTCTATTTACTTTGAGTTTCTCCTCCTTAAAAGGAGCCTGGTATAAATAATCCACCTTGTTTGCCTTCATTACATCAGTGAGTGTATTTCATTGTTCACTACTAACGATGTGATCACTCGTTTTAAACACTTGTCATGACTGTCACTGATTGGCTGCATGAATCTATACTCTAGGATAGAAAGAAATCAGCCTGAGCCTCTTCAATCCATTCGGGATATTTTTCTACCGATGGTGCTGTTGCACTTTTTCCCATAAACATCCAAAACCTATTCCACTATAAGACATCTGTTAACAGCAAACAGCAGATTTTTATCAGTCGTCTCTGATTATGGTTGAATTCCTCGTTCCAAGTTATAGTATAGTATAATACTAGTATAGTTATAAATCAGTGTAATTTCTGAATCTGTAAATAAATAATTGATTTATTAGTTGCTCAAAAGCTCCTGGTTACACAACTCCACTTGGCTATAGAAAGGACATTATATTATCATCACATTCTCCAGGGTCACCCAGATGAGGACGAGTTCCCTTTTAAGTCTGGTTCCTCTCTAGGTTTCTTCCTCATATCAACTCTAGGAGTTTTTCCCTTGCCACCACTGCCTCATTAGGCATAAATATAAAAATCATTCTAAACATTTTCTATTTCTGTAAAGCTGCATTGAGACAATGTCCACCGTCAAAAGCCCTATACAAATAAAACTGAATTGAACCGAATTACGAATTGTATTGACGCCAAAGTAGGAATATAACTGAAATGCTGGTCAACAACTAAGTTAGCAAAGTACACAAGTTGAAGCCACTGTAACAGACCACACTTAATGCAAGATCTCATGACACATGATGCAACTGGCTGAAATGTTTGTGGTTATTTGCAACTCACCATTAAACAATAGAAGAGGAGCAGATGCAGAAGACACATGAGGAGGAGGAGGAGGAGGAGGAGAGCTAAGTGACAGTCTTATTGAGTGGCAGTATTTGTGAATGTCTCTGGCAGGCCACAGTTGCAGCTTGACTCCCAAACTGACCAGTTCATGCAACATCATCTATTTTTATTTTAATTCATTCACCATTCATATTGGTCAAGTTTTCTCAGACGAAACTATGACTATATTTACATATCTACATATATAGCTTTTTACTCGCTATATATAAAACATTACTTGTTGCCAACCACTCATTATTTCCAAATTCAATTTATTAGGAATTCTTGTACATTTACACATTAATGCGATCATCCAAACAGCCAATCACGTGGCAGCAGTTCCATGAAAGAGCTTCAAGCGCTTCAAGTTAATGTTCATAACAAGCATCAAACCAAAACTGACCGTTTGACCATGGCTTGGTGGTTAATGACATTTGGGTTGGTTTGAATGTTTCAGAAACTTTTGATCCGTGATTTTCATGCACAGCAGTTTCTAGGGTTTACTCCGAGTGCTGAGCGTTGGTTCTGCAGGCAGAAATGCCTTCATGAGAGAGCTCAGATGAGTAGGGCACTCTTTACAGCTGTGGTGAGCAGAAAAGCACAACATCTCAGAATGTAAAGCATGTCAGGTGGATGGCCACAGCACAGATTACACCAGGTTTACATGTACATCAGCTCACAACAGGAGGCAGAGGCTACAGACTCACCCAAACCAGACGACTGCAGATTGGAAAAATACCAGGAAACAATTTTACCCATCTACAACTGTAACCAACATCATAGGCATTTTTAGACCTGGAACTGCTGCTTAGCTGATGTTTTTTGTTGTCTGTGTAGACACTCTGCATTCTGATGTTTAATGTGAACAGTACCCGAAGCTCTTGAACTGTATCTGCATAATTGGCTGACTGGATAACTGTGCAGGTGTTCCTAATAAAGTGGACAGGGAATATATTTTGGTTTCTTCTTTCCATGACAATGAAATGCTGAATAATTCCAGACCTCAGTGATCCTTTATTTTATGGTACTATTCAGTTGACCTTTTTTATGGTTGATGAAAGAAAATTCTGCTCTACTGTAAAACAGAATCTTTTTTTAAAGCCTTAAACCTTTTACCATAGACATGCTCCAAACCTCCCAATTAGTTATAATGGGTTCCTGTTTTTCTCCACCAACATTGGCCTTTAGATGGCCCTACTCTCTCTTACTCAGCATGTGGGAGTGCGGGAGCAACAGCTACAAGGATGAGGAAGTGTTCCCAAAATAAATCTCCATGTTCCAATGCGCCAGTGTACTTTGCCATTCAACAACTAGCGGCAGAAGAAAAACCTCACTGCCTTATTTATAGGAAGCGAACACAGTGTTAAACCTTAAAACTGGAAGATGTTACAGGCTCTTCGACTTAGAATACTACAAAATAAATCTTAGTAATAGGAGCAGTGTGGCTTGTAGAGTACTGGGGCTGGCACATTTATTAGAATAAACAGTATTATGTTCAGTGGGTCTGGTCTGACTGGTTCAGCATCATACCACAAAATACTAAATATTGAAACTTAAGTTCTTAATTAGATGTTAGGTGCTTATAAAATGTTTAATGAGTAGTCTGTACATGCTTGCCAAGCCTTGTTGAATAAAATGCAAACCAGTCCTTGAGCCAAAGGCAAAAGCAACTCATGAAACTCATATATATCATGGAATACACAAAGAACATTGTCCTAAGTAGCTGCAAACCAAAATAACATGTAAATGATTATTGTTAATACTGTCTAAGCAAGGCAGAGCAAAAAAAAAAGAAAAAAAAGAAAGATATATTATTTGGATAAACTATGACTTTGTGATAAGAATACAATTCTGCACTTTCACTGATCTTAAGCACTTTATCCTGGGCAGGCTTGCGGCGGATCTAGAGGCTGAGATCCAGGCAAGAATACCTCCTGAATAAGCACCACACACACACACTCACAGACACACACACACTTATACACACCAAGGGCAGTTCAGTATACCAGCATGTTTTCGAAGGTGGGAGGAAACCAGAGAATGTAAAGAAAAAGCACACAGACAGAAGGAGACTCTGCGCTGATCCAAATCCTAAGCTTTGACTGTTCTGACATCATGTTCACATCAAACACCTGAATGGATCTTTGTTATGACTTTAACTATGGTGTAGTTGTTGGTGCCAGATGAGCTAATTTTGGATATTTCAGTAACTGGAATTCAGAAATCTTTAGGGATTTTTTACATAAAAACACTGAGCGAGTGACAATTGTGTGGGTGGAAACGCCTTATTGTTATGAGAGGTCATATGAAAATAGCCAGATTTGTGTGAGCCGCCAAGAAAGGAGACAGAAGCTCAAATAATTACTCTTATTAATATTAGCGCTTAATAATGGTGAGTAAAAAGAAAAGCATGTCAGCATGCACAAATCACTGAACCTTGAGGTGGATGAGCTACAACAGCAGAAATCCAAACTGGGTTACACTCCTGTCAGGCAACAACAATCTGAGCCTAATAGTAATAGTAATAATAATAATAATAATAATAATAATAATAATAATAATAATAATAATAATAATAATAATCACCAGGTCTTTTTCAAGTCTTCAGTTGGAAGACCAACATCCATCTGAAGGTTTGATTTTTTAAAACCCTAGAGACATTTCTGTCTGAAAACCCCAGAAGAACCATGCCATGTTTAAAGCCACACTTTTCCCCCATTTTAATGTTTAATATGAACATTCTCTGAAGCTCTTGACCTGTATCTGCATGATATTTGTGCATTGTCCTGCTGCTACATGTTTGGCTGATTCAACAACTGCATAAATAAGCAGATGTACCTAATAAAATGGCAAGTGAGTGTATATGTGCAATGGTAAAATGCATAGGTAAATGTCTGAAGCAACGATTATTACGGTAATTTTTATTGCAATGCCTAATATGCCGAAATGTGTTATATATTTGTTGTAGAAGTAAAGCCCACCCGTTGTGACCATTTTCTACAGTAATGCATCAGAAGGCTTGCAGCCACACACTTAAATAACCCACTTCTGTTAAACTTGAGAGCATCAGGTCTCTGGGGCACACTGGTAATCATTTAGCCTGACTGAAACGTGAATGGGCATCAGGCACTCCTTTTATTGAGTGAAGCCTGAAGTGGTTTGTCTATCCAATATGTTTGTTAGACAGTTGGTGGACATACTGTGTTCTCTGTACCAGCTGATTCTTCTTCTCCAAGCTACTCTGTTTCACAATAAAAATAAAGGCAAGATGATAAGAATTTAAAAAAAAAAAAAAAAAAATTGATGAAACCTCTTCAAGAGCACCAACTCAGCAAGCTCAGAGATGCTAGAGAAGTGTGTTTGTGTAGCGCACGTGTTTAGCAGAACACAAGCCTTGACCAATTCTTTCTTACCCTAAAGTCTATCCCGACGGTGGCAATGAAGTTGCCTCCCAGAAAGGCACCATCTTTAAAGCGCACCAGGACGCAGGTCTTCCCAACGGCCGAGTCTCCTAGCAGCATCACCTACAGGTGTCATGGCCAGAAAGAAACGTTGGAACTACATTCATTTATCTTATAAGTACATTACAGATCAATATACAGCCTTACACATAGCACAACATCTGTCTGTGAAGGTCATGGGGTTTAAATCTACTAGATGATCAGCGAATCTCAGAACCTTGCTGTTATGGATGCAGGTTCTCATTCTCGTATAGATCATGTTATTGGTTCTTGTTCACGTTTCCCCTCATATGCTTGTATGAATATGATGCGAATGGAACAAGATCTAAACTTGTAAAGTCTACAAACAATCAGTAGCTTACTTGATCTTCAGAGATCCTTACAGTACAGCACAGGTTCTGCATCAGTATGCCTTAATACAAGATGACAGTGAATCTTAAGGAATGTCATCTTAAGTAAACATTTACCAAGTGCTTAGAGGAACAAAAGTTCAATTGTGAGATCCACTGAAGCACAAGACAAAACAGGAAACAGACTACTGCAACTTTTTTTTAATTCAAAGGTACGCTGCTTATAACAAACAAACAAACAAACAAATAAATGATGAACTCTCTGATCTTACATGAAAACTATCTGTAATTATCGGTGCATTGTAATGTCACAGAAAAGTGCAAGAACAGTCTGACTACTAACTAGGAACACAGTGTGCTCCTTTCAAATCAGCACAACAACATCAATAATAATAATAATAATAATAATAATAATAATAATTAGTACACACCTTGAAGGAAATGTCAAAATATTCATTCACCGAGGCGCATCGTTCCAGCATGTTTCTCGACGTTCCGTTTTTAACCTCATTATCCGACATGGGCGCTTTTTTAGTAGACATAATGACTAGAAAGAGCTGAGCAAGAATGCAGACGTGTCTTCAGTTCAGTATTCTTCCCAAAGACCCCCAGTGACCGATATGCAGGTGCCAACATGCAGTGCGCCCATCAACGATCACATGCCATGGTGAGAATGCCACTGATCAGTCGCCATTAAGAGGAGATCATGAGAGCAGGAGAACACTAGAATGCCAAACTCCCGAACGCTCCCTTGAGAATGAAAGGCAGCTTTAACGCAAACGCACAACAAGCACTTCTCCTCCGGTCCGCCGCGCCGCCCATCCACCCCATCATCACCAGCAGTGCCGCGGAAAAGCAGGAAGCGGCGTGTTCATCATCTGCATGCACACAGATCATTATCAGCGACAGGACACACACACACCCCAGCCAGAGCCAAAAAAAGTAGCGCGAGCAACAGGCGCGAGTCAGACACTCCAGGTGGGCATGTGCTAGAAGGAAGGGTTCGACAAACATTCCCCCGAAACCGCAAAAAAAAAAAAAAAAAAAAAAAAAAAATATATATATATATATGTATATATATATGTATATATATATATGTGTACCAATGTACCACCTTATACTACTTAATATTGTGTCTCAACAATACACACAACCTCATCAAATGAACATAGTGTCAAAGCTCCGCGCGCGAGACCGCAGGTTACTTCCGCTTTGTTCTTTTTATGTATCTGAAAGTGTTCAACAGGTCGCGGTAAGGCGCTTCCTGGCGCTTATCAAATATATATATATATATATATATATATATATGAGTTTTTTCTCTGCTCTAACACATCTGAAGCAATGCAGTGCAGGTGCAGCTTCCGGTTTGAACCCTTTAGAAACCCTTTCTGCCGGTGCACAGCGCTCACAAACGCTAACATCTCACAGCATTCATGAATCTCCAACACCTAGCTATCATCATCACCAGTACTTCAACATAGACATATTTTCATGTGGCACAGGGTGAACGTTTCATTTAGGACCTAACTGAAGAGTTCAGTGAGAAAAAAGGAAGTAGATACCTCAGAGCTATTGATCTATAAAAGCTTTGGCTGTTGGTGTGTTCATGTCATCTGTCATTTACTAAGGGGTTTGTCTCCACCCTCTGACCAAGAGTTTGAACAGTGCAGGCTGAAAGACCTATTAATCCAAAACTAAACATAGGGCATGTCTCAATCAGCTCCCTAGGTTGTGAATCAGTATGTCGTGTACAGGAGTTTGGGCACTGGTCTACAGGACCCTGGCTCACTACACACTGGGACACTGGGACACTGATGACTCAGTTCCTGGCAGCATGACTACCTACTCCTGCTGGAAACCATCACCACTGGCATTTATCCACAACACACAGGGCCGATATCATTCTGACATTATTCTAGAGTACGTTATGGAAAATACTTACGCATCATTTAACACGTAAAAGTTTATATAGAACGTCAAATTTTGTATTGGAAGTAATCATTTGAGAGCTACAACAACGATCAACTTGAGTTTGTCTTCCGGAAATCATTTTTAGTAAGGAGCATGGATGGAACCTTCCAGTAAGGATTGTTGAGATATAGACAGCACTTAAAATGGCCGACTCCCTGATCAGTGTCCTGACTACTGAACTAGCGAGTAGACTGAGACACGCCCACAATCAACACCTGACTGAGTCTCCTTCACTATATGACAGTGTAGTTTGTTTGTTTTGTTGCAGCAAGACTTCAGTTTCCTTTACAGTCACATCTACAATCAGTGTACGAACCCTTTAACATTAAGAAAAAGGTTCTACTGCTTTGCTCTGATGTTTTAACATTAACATGTAAGGATTCCCAACAGGGATATCTGAAAAACTCTTACAGTATCTAGATTTAAGACACTACTGTTAATGTGATCTGTTTCCAGTATTCTAGCTTTGTTAATACTTCCGTCTATATGCCTTTTTTTTTCTTCCTGCCCACTGCTTGTGAACTGAGTGGGCAGATCTTGTTACAATGGATTTTTTTTTTTAATGTTTTTTTTTTCCACACAGCACCGTCTCTCCAGTCATTTCCTAGACCTGTTAGCTGAGCACTCTAACTGTCCACCCACAGACGTGCCAGATTTTTTGGGGAAGATATTTAAAGGTAGTATTCTCATTCTCACCATTTTCTTTCAGATTCTCATTAAGAGCCCTGATCATTCACTGAGTGACATTTATCATCATGTATCTTGTTCTTATTTCTAGATATGCTGGTATTTCTTCCCAACTTTGGAAGATAAAATAAGCCAGGTTATGATTATAGTTATAGGCATTCTTGGAACTCTTATTCTGCTTTTTTTTTACGATCCGGGGTTTAACTCAAGCACCAACACCATCTGATTTGAAACAATATGTGTGCTAGCTTTCCAAGCTCAGATGGAATCCTGTACAATTTCAGAGTAAGTAGTAGCATTCCTATGATATTATCAACGTAATCAGACTCCTCAGTGACGAGCCTCTCTTGGAATAACCAAACGTGTTATAAAAATATCTGATTGGTACAATCACGGCCCATGAAGAAGTCATCATTGAATTTTTCCTGTTGTATATCAGGATATATTAAACCATGTGCCTGTAAAGTGGGTTGTTAGGCTTGACCACTGACAGCAATCACTAGGAATGATGCAAGAGAGCTCAGTGATTACACCCAATCGTCAGATCAGATCCCAAATCTCATGGCATTCCTTATCCATTTCAGACATGACGCCGAAACCAAATAGCCATACTGGTATGGAGCTTGTTATTGAGCTCTCCCCAAGGTGTGAAGTTATGACATCTAGTGGTGTTTGGCTTTGACAGCCAGTAGCAGCCCACACAGTTCTGTGCTGTCAGGATGCATACTCACTGTGAAGCCAATGATGACAGTAGCAAAGAAGGAACCGGTGGTGAATTCGCCCTGGTCAAACTGCACCAGGAGAGAAGTCTTTCCAACTTCGATGTATCCAGCCATCGTTTATGGAAGCTCTGACGTTTATAGCAATCTGAGACAGACTGGCATGTAAATGTTCCATCCATTCATCTCTTCATTTTCAGAACTGGAGTCTATCCCAGGGGACTCCAGTGGGGGCACAAGGTGGGGGAGATCATGGACAAGGTGCCAACCCATCAGAGAGCATAATCACATGCACACTTACACCCATTCACACACTACAGAAAGTTTAAAGATTGCAATCAGCCTACAGTGCATGTCTGTGCACTGGTGGAGGAAACCCCGAAAGTGCAAACTGTGCATACATGGGGCAGAGACGGAAATTGAACCGCCCACTTTAGAGGTGCAAGGCAAGCATGCTAACCACTAAGTCACCATGAGCTCAGTCCCACCCACCCCTCTTCATGTGCACGTTATTAGTACATAACGTCATGTGAGATTTATGAATTAAAAGTACAAGCTTTCTGAGCTTTCTTTATGTGAACAGATTAGCCAGTTTTTGGGTAAAAATGGCAAGCAGGTTCCTCCCAGCACTGTCATAGCAGTGACAGAAATAGACTGGGCAAATTGGATGTTAATGTTTGTCATGCTCCATAGCCTACATTCATTCTCTCTCTCTCTCTTTCTCTCTGAGAAAGAGAGAGCTTGTCTCGATAAGCATCTCACAGCAGGTCATGGCTCGGCTCAATCGGGAGCAGGAGCCCAACGTGGGCGTGATTTGGCACATGTTGCCATGGTTATGCCAGCCACATGCAGCCCCAGCGACTGGCCTAAGGGCTGAAGACGCACTTGCTATTTTTCATCACTTGCGTCCAGTCATTTTTACTCTTTCTTGCTTTATCTGCCAACGCCGAGACACCTTCCTCTTCCACAATTCCGACCTGGAGTCTTCTTTAATCCTTGCATAGTGTAGGAGTTTGATTTCCTTGGTATTTTTGGGCAACTCATGCAAGAAAGATGTGCTATTTTTAGCAACACTTCCGTTTTTGTTGAGAATATGTGGGCAGAATTTACGTATAAACTGGTGAAGAAGTGGGTGCAGTTTATGAATAAACAGCGATGGGGAGGGACGTGATTAAAGGCTGGAATCAGAAGAGTACAGATGTAGAACCAAAACAAATGATTTTAACTGGAAAAGAGAAAGTTCCTCAAAAGGACATGCGAGTCATAAGTTGGTCCTAATCACAACAGGCATCCAAGTGCTATTTATTTTCATAAGAAATGCATTTTAACACTAACACAATTTAAAGCCCTTATCATGCACCTTGCAGGAAAACATATGACGGGGGGAAGGGGGAGACCGAGTGGATGGTTACCATAGCAGCACATCAGTCTCCAGGCAAGACCTCCAGCACAGAGATTTCTTAATTTCAGCACTCCATCACGCAAACATAACAAACAGGCTCCTTGAGCGGCAGATAACATAAACCATCGGCCCTCTTGGCGGTCTTCTATAAAAATTCCATTTTTGGTCTTAATGAACATCTGTCTCCTGTGTTATCCTCACAGATCTAACTAATGACTCATTATGCAGCACTGTATTCACAAGCCAAATGGAAGCTAAACAGTAAAATATTTGATGAAAAGGCAGCACTATGGACATTAAGTTGCATTGTTTGCTGTGACTTCTTTCAAATAGTTCAGGATGCTAAAAACAATTACTGTAATAAGAATGAAAATAAATTACACTTCTTATAAAGCCTAGCAGAAATGATGGAGGAAAATAAAAATATCCTTTGGTTTAAAAAAGGACTGAATAAGCTGAACATCCTTAAAAATAAATAAATAAATAAATAAATAAATAAATAAATAAAACCCTTTGCTGTAATTAAAGACCTTCTATTGTAGCTATAACCTACGAAGTGTGTGCAATTTGCACAATGCCTTTGTGTGTATTTCTAGTCATCCATATTTCAGACCATCCTTGCCCTTGCCAGTGTATTGTGCTGATTTTACAGGGCATTGCACATGCAGTTCTGCATATTTATTAGCCATCACTCTGATGAAGAAAACAGGAGAGAAAGCTCCAGCCCTTGAGTTCATCTCTATGTATTTATTCGATATGTATATATACATATAACTTCTAAATGCTGACTGACTTCTTAACTAATATTGCGTATGCATATTTATGAAATCAGTCCAAATCTGAAGGACACATTAGAATTTGTGTAGTATTACGTCAGCAGATGGCACTGCAGTCTCTCAAGGGTAATAAAGCAGAACAGCAGTGATGAATAGTTCGGAAGTGTGTTGAGGCTGAACCTGGGCATTTAGTCTTTATACTTTTCATTAATGTGACATATTGGCAACAAAGTCGCCTTACTCTGAATGTCATCACATCCACCGCATTTCCAAATGATCACTAATGTGCAACAAACTATTGTGGTCGAAATCAGCTGCAGTAATTTGTCAATACATTCAATTAGTTTAGTGCTTTCTGTTACTTTAGAAGATTGCCAAAATTCACAGTCAGTGTATCTCAAAAAACAGCAGGGGTGTTCCTGGTATGCAGTGGATACTACCTACCAAAAGTGGTCCAAGGATGGACCACCAGGGTCATGGGCTTTAAAGCTTCATGGGGAGTAAAGGCTAGTCTGTCTGGTCCAGTCCAACAGAAGAGCTAATGTAGCTCAAATTGTTGACAAACTTGATGCTGGCTATGAGAGAAAGGTGTGAGAACTCACAGTGCATTGCAGCTTGCTGAGTAGCTGCAGACCACTCAGAGTGCTCATGCTGACCCCTGTCCACTGCCCAAGGCACCTACAATCTGTACATGAGTATTAGAACTGGACCTTGAAGCAATGGAAGAATGTGGCCTGGTCAGTGAACTTTCTTTTACGTCATGTGGACAGCCGGGTGTGCATGCTCAAGGTCACGTACCTGGGGAAGAGATGGCACCAAGATGCATTATAGGAAGAAGGCAAGCTGGCGGAGGCAGCGTGATGCTCTAGGCAATGTTCTGCTGTTAAATCTTAGGTCCTGGTATTCATGTGGATGTTACTTGTCCAAAAATGTGCACATTTTCCAGATCTCAGTATCTGTTGGATGTGCTGGACAAACAAATCCAATCCAGGAAGGCTCTACATAACAACTTACAGTATTTAAAGGATCTGCTGCTAATGTCACCTTCAGAGGAAGTGTGGAGTCCATGCCTGGTGGGTCAGAGCTATTTTGGGGGCATAAGGAAAACCAACACAATATTAGGCAGTTGGTTTTACGTTTCAAGAAACTCTCTCCATCCTGAAGAAACTCCTGTGGCAGAAAACACTGACCATGTCAAAGCTGACCGGCGAGACTCCAATAAAAAGTCTCCTTACCGAAGGCTTCTCCATATTGATGACTGACTTCTTTCTTAAATATGTTTTTAAAACATGGACAGGAACACAGGCCCCTAGAAACGTGCTAGTCTAAAAAAAAACAGCTCAGTGTGTTGATATTACACTTTTATCTGTGCCTGCTCATCTAAAGGCAGCTTATACAATACAAAGAATTTGATGATTTCTGGCATTTGGCACAAACACTAGGTTTACCAAGGACCTATCTATTACACAATGATTTCATCAGAGAACTTGATACCTTATCAGTAATCATCTAGAGACTGTGAATGAAAAACAAAACAATCTTGGCTTTATTAGATTTTATTTTAGCGTGAAAGACCAGAACGTTTTGGTCTAGCCATAATTGTGTTCTCTGGAATTCTGGACAGGTTTCTGTGACTAATGCTTTCATAATCGAACAAAACTGTAGCTGGGGGAAAAAAAAACATTTACATCTTCTGTATGAGTTGTAAATCAGATTTAGACTTCTCCCCCATCATTCAGACACAAACACTGCCATCTGGCACAAGGGCTTGTGGAAGCAATAAGAGCACACAATCACAGTGTACCATTGAGTTCAGATTTATTGTGCCTGGAACAGAAACATTTCTGCTCTTCAACTTCACCACATTTCTCCAAACCTCTCACCCACCGCCGCCGCCGCTTAACACGTCTAGAAGTCTAGAAACAACTCCTGTCGAGGTACCATTTCATGACACACAGATAATGCACAACAAGGTTTATGAAACAGACTAGACTGAAGCAGCGATCCCGACATGACTAACAGATAAAAAATATGACCTCCCTCTCCAGGAGGAATTATAAATACAAAAATAATCCATTGATTCTCACAATGCACCACTTTATATAGATATGTATGTATACACACACACACACACACACATCATTTATTGTCCTTAATTGACAGCAAGTGTGTAAAGACAGAAAGTCGCAACCTATTGAACTATGAATAAAAATAAACACCATGAAAGAATGAATCTTTATTGGCTGTGCAAAAGAAGCCAATGTGACCCATTCTGGGATGAATCTCAGCAATGGACAAATCACTAGCATGTGCTCCCAGAAGAAGACGAAGGCATGTATAAACTATAAGATTTTATTCATACTAGCTTGCAAAACTCACACTACCGATTTTCGCAAAACAAACGTTTTTAATTGGTAAAAAAGTTAAATGAGCATGCACAGATGATACACTGATAAGGTTTTTAGAACCAGAAACAGGCAGATACACTATATTGCCAAAAGTTTTGGGACATCTGCCTTTACATGCACATGAATTTAATATGGAGTTGGCTCACTCTTTGCAGCTATAACAGCTGCAACTCTTTAGGAGTGTGTTTATGGGAATTTTTGACCATTCCACTAGAAGCGCATTTGTGAGGTCAGGCACTGATATTGGACGAGGAGGTCTGGCTCGCAGTCTCCGATCTAATTCATCCCAAAAGTGTTCTATCGGGTTGAGGTCAGGACTCTGTTAAGTTCCTCCACACCAACTACATGTCTTTATGGACCTTGCTTTGTGCACTGGTGTGCAGTCATGTTGGAACAGGAAGGGGTCATCCCCAAACTGTTGGGGGCATTAAATTGTCCAAAATGTCTTGGTACACTGAGGCATTAAGAGTTCATTTGATCGGAACTAAGGGGCCAAGGCGAACCCCTGAAAAACAACACCTGAATTCAATGATTTTGGTGGGGTGTCCCAAAACTTTTGGCAATATAGTGTATGTGGCAACCCTGACGAAACTGTGTGATAGAAAGCATAATGTAAGTCTCATGTTTAGAACACACAGTCGAGAGAGGAAAAAAAAAAAGAAAAGAAAAAAAGCTAGCCAGATTCATCTGTGACATGAGGAGAAAACACTTCACCTCATACCTAAATGCTGACCAACTGACTTTTGATCAAGAGCACAAATATGATGCACCACTTTAGTCACTTGCTTAGAAAAGCATAAGGATAATTACTGTGAGTTTACAGTTTTTAGCCTTTCAACCAATTAAAACACAGGACAAGTCTTCTCATTAGACTTTTCACTTCCCTAGGGTGTGCTAAGCTAACGGATTTGTCCACCACTGGATTCCAAACCTAGCAAATAAACACTTGTGCAAAACTTGAAGAAAATGAAATTACCACATGACACAATATGACGATGAATAATGCCGTACTTCATTGATGATGATGAAACGTTCCGTACCGTGTTGCAGTAGCAGGCGGAAACAGAAACCTATATGCACAGAAGATTTAGAAACGGTAATAAATTCTATTACTCCGGAGCTGTCTATGAGAAATCTGCAGTAAACCAGGCGAGTACCATGGTCCATATCAATGTCCATGTCTAGGACAGCTTGACCTTTAGGAATTACACATGAGATGGCCAAAGATCATGAATTAGTGGCAGATCCAGGCGTTCATGGCATTTACATTTGGAGGGCAGTACAATGAGAATGCTTGTCTTTCCCCTGCTCATCACAAGGGTCAGCTCATTCAGCTTGTTCATGTGCTTGCATAGCACATTTAGCAATTCATTTATGCAGTGGTAAACATCTACAGGGCATCGCTTCAGAAGAAGTCATTCACCAAGACACAGGAGTCAAACAGACACATACACACACAAGTTTTCTCTTCTGATGGACGGTGATTTGGTGGTCGCTTGTCAGTTTTTGCTTCGTTTCCTAAACCGATCCACATGATGGTATAAGTGTGACTCTATAAGCAGCACTTGAAATATCTTCAAATGGAGCCACTGATCATTTGACGTCCCGAGTGACTTCATCAGCTCCTCCTCGTTTGTCTGTAGTTCAGACATTTCTCTTACAGTAAAGTGCACTTAATCAAACGGCTTCTGATGTTCGGATTGAAAAGAAAATTATTACAGGCTAAAACTTTGTTGCAGCCAGGGACTCCTTTAACAGTAAAATATATCCGACAGAATCCCAAACGCAGGTTTTTCTAAATCGTTCGTTTTTACAAAACTCTTTTGGTATTATTTTGAACCATAAATTATTTTCTTCCAGAACTTTCCACTGTCACAACACAGGACTTTCCTAAGAGGATTTATATGCCTACTTGTTTTTGAGCTCTTAAGAACGGGATTAAAAAAAAAAAAAAAAAATTCCTATAACCAGCCAAATTGGCTAATAACTATAAAAACACAAATATAAATGTACCATATAGAACAACGTTCCTAATGCTGGGTTGTGATTTTCAACACAAAATGAATGAAAGCACCCCTGACTTTGCTTCACACACCTAATTTTGAGAGCCACTGGGCTGCAAGAATCCAACCACTGATGTTGAACAGGTAGTAAAGCTTAAATAATAATAATAATTTAAAAAAAATTGGCTACAATTACTGTATCCACATAGGAAAATGTGCACTTGATTTTGATTTGTTCTGAAAAGAGGAAAAAAAAAAGATTGAGGTTAAAGGCTTTGCATCATCAATCCAGTCAAAATCAAGACTGCATATGGACACGTGCCACCCAAAGAAACAAAAAAACAATTAGACAAGTGAACAATTAGAAAATGTTCTTATGTGCAAACGTCAGTTCATTCTTCTCTTAGATTGTCCTTAACAACAATCCTTAAGACAAGGTGCCTTGACCAGGAAACATTTGGATGATTTGAGAGACTCATATCCCGTAAACATCGCTCACAGGGGTTCCTCCTCTCCCCTTGTAGTTCGCTTTAGTGTTCTCACTCTTGTTCGCTCCAAATCTTTCGGGCTACCTGATCCGGCCGTTGCTTTTGACCGTGCCGAGTTCAGATTTGGGATCTGGGGACAAGGAGCTCCAGCTGGTCTTGGCACACAGCTGTACGCTGGGACAGAGGGACATCTGAGTGGAACACAGGTCTCCGGTTACCCAGAAGGCACCCACTAAGCTATCCACCCAACCCTCCAGAGCCTTGCCCACTAGAGACGCCTTCTTCTGAGATTCCTCCAGGGCAGGCTCCATTGGAGGTAGCTTCAGAATCTGAGCGAGCTGCTGGAAGCCTTGTTCCAGGTAAATGTTGCCTGCAGGGCCTGCATGCAGCCAGGTATGCTCCTCTAAAACACAACAAACAATAGAAGAGATTATTTATTAAAGTTGTGAGAAAAAGAAAAAAATTAAAACACTCAAGTGAAAAGAGCACAACTTGAAAAATTCCCAACAGCCAAATTATTAGAAAGCCCAATCTACAAGTAGGTAACACTAGGGCACTGTGCTTAACCCCGGCTTGGATCTTTATAGTAACTGACCCTGTTGATTGATGTGTATTTGCATTTAGGCACTGAGCTGCAGCATCTCATACCATGTTTAGATATTTGCATGAATGAACAGATGTACAGGTGGTTCCTAATAAACTGGTCAGTGTGTGTAGCTATCAGTATCTGTGTGGTGGTCTGAACTTCCTGAACTGAAATACGTTTCTCTTTTACATGCATCACAAATGTAAAACTTACGAAAAAACATTTTTCTTAAAATCTGATCTACCCCAAAAGTCAACTGGGAGAAAATGGCATTTAAAGATTCCCTCCAGTTTCTCAAGCCTAAAAGTAGCCATGCTGTGTTCTCTGAAAGCATATCAGACTATATTCACATTACATGCTTTATTGCACAAATCTCATTCGATGCTTAGATCGGATCTGTCCACCTTGACGGTACACGTTTGTACCTGTCTGTATCAATCTGTAATGTACCTGTCCTCTAAACCATTCACATAGTGATTTTGCATGCATCATAAACAACAATAGACAATTATAAGACACTCCATCATAGTAACATCAAAGCAGCTAATGAATGCGTTAGTAGCCCGAGTTATGCATGTTATCTGCTTTGGAGGTGGGCAAACAGCTCATCAGTTGCACTTGATCAATTCGAGAAGGCGGAAAACATGGCAGGTGGCTAGCTTTTGCCATTTTTGAAGCAATGTGCTGGCACTGCTGCACTGAGTGATGTGTGGGTACAGGAGAAGAGCCAAAAATGATAGGACTGCAGTGTGGAGGAACTCACTATTTACACCTAAGAGTATTTCATTGGCATTGTAACTATGTTAGTTTTTGGCTGTGCTTTACCATTTCTTGGCCATTCGTTTTGAACAGTGTTCAGTTTCTGTAGCAATAAGTCCATTTCATTACATATTAAGTACATTTGTTGCTGTACCTGTTGTGCTTTTGACAATGAACGGTGAGATCGACTAAAGGTATTACACCTGATACACAACTTTTTAAAAAGCATGCATGTTTGTACAGTGAAGCAGAGTAACAACATGAACAGTATGGTTTGCTGTGGGTGCTGACAATGTGAACTAATCATGATATAAACGTTACTTAAATACACTATATTGCCAAAAGTATTCGCTCACCTGCCTTGACTCGCATATGAACTTAAGTGACATCCCATTCCTAATCCATAGGGTTCAATATGATGTCGGTCCACCCTTTGCAGCTATAACAGCTTCAACTCTTCTGGGAAGGCTGTCCACAAGGTTTAGGAGTGTGTTTATGGGAATTTTTGACCATTCTTCCAGAAGCGCATTTGTGAGGTCACACACTGATGTTGGACAAGAAGGCCTCTAATTCATCCCAAAGGTGTTCTATCGGGTTGAGGTCAGGACTCTGTGCAGGCCAGTCAAGTTCATCCACACCAGACTCTGTCATCCATGTCTTTATGGACCTTGCTTTGGTCACTGGTGCACAGTCATGTTGGAAGAGGAAGGGGCCAGCTCCAAACTGTTCCCACAAAGTTGGGAGCATGGAATTGTCCAAAATGTCTTGGTATGCTGAAGCATTCAGAGTTCCTTTCACTGGAACTAAGGGGCCAAGCCCAGCTCCTGAAAAACAACCCCACACCATAATCCCCCCTCCACCAAACTTTACACTTGGCACAATGCAGTCAGACAAGTACCATTCTCCTGGCAACCGCCAAACCCAGACTCGTCCATCAGATTGCCAGATGGAGAAGCGCGATTCGTCACTCCAGAGAACGCGTCTCCACTGCTCTAGAGTCCAGTGGCGGCGTGCTTTACACCACTGCATCCGACTCTTTGCATTGCACTTGGTGATGTATGGCTTGGATGCAGCTGCTCGGCCATGGAAACCCATTCCATGAAGCTCTCTGCGCACTGTTCTTGAGCTAATCTGAAGGCCACATGAAGTTTGGAGGTCTGTAGCGATTGACTCTGCAGAAAGTTGGCGACCTCTTCGCACTATGCGCCTCAGCATCCGCTGACCCCGCTCGGTCAGTTTACGTGGCCTACCACTTCGTGGCTGAGTTGCTGTTGTTCCCAAACACTTCCACGTTCTTATAATACAGTTGACTGTGGAATATTTAGGAGCGAGGAAATTTCACGACTGGATTTGTTGCACAGGTGGCACCCTATCACAGTTCCACGCTGGAATTCACTGAGCTCCTGAGAGCGACCCATTCTTTCACAAATGTTTGTAAAAACAGTCTGCATGCCTAGGTGCTTGATTTTATACACCTGTGGCCATGGAAGTGATTGGAACACCTGATTCTGATTATTTGGATGGGTGAGCGAATACTTTTGGCAATATAGTGTATATATATTTGGTATTTAAGCCCCTTGACTGTACTTCTTAATCGCAAGCTTTCTCACCTTTGCGGAATGGTTCCTTTCCTTTAAAAGCCAGAGGCATGACCAGAAAGCGAGCTTCAGCCACACGCTCCCATAACCTCAGCACACGGACTGTCCAAACTCCCGGCCTGAGAGGACGCTGCAGCGGCGGCTTGTACTGTGTAAATTCCGCCTCCACATCCACACTGATGTCATAAGACGCTGCGACCACCTGAGCAGGATCGATCCACACGATGGTGGCTGTGAGGTTGGGGCCACGAGCCCATTTCTGCACCGCCACAGGCTCGTCCAAAGGGCCCATCACTCCACCAAAGTTCCGGAAAATTCTCTCCTTGGGGTCCCACTCTGTTCCCACCTGAGGGAAGACAAGGTACAATGCATGCTTAACTTCCCAGCTACTATATCCTGAACAAATATTATGCCATATATATATATATATAAAAAAAATGTTTTAAAAATGTATTTTTTAAAAAACAAAGCAGCTTAGAAATGTGATGTAATTAACCACAAGACATTTGTAAATGTATTCCAGAGTCTGAGTGACAGTTTTGCTACGGCGTCTTTCTCAAATGTTGGTGGAAACTTTCTAATTCAGTGAACAGGGTTATGGGATTGTTGTGGCTCTGGAGCAGGATCTAACTGAATCTTACCTGGCCAAAATAAAATTTAGACTCGGTAGTGCTCGAGTTACGTTGACCCGGACAGCTGCCCTCCAAATGCTAGTCAGGGGTAGTGATGATGTATTAAAAATCTCACAGTAATAATATTTAGGGGTCTGTTTAAGTCAATCTGGCCCCGTAATGGACGCCTAGGGATGTTTCTGGTCAGTTCATGTTCACTGGGAAGGTAATGCTAATGTTTTCTACAGATTTATCTCAGACCTATAGAAAACACTGATCTTGCATATTTTATAGCATTTGGCAGAAATATTTACATTATGGTGTTTAGGAGATGCCCTTATCCAGAGTGACTTACATTTATTTCATTTACACAACTGAGCAATTGAGGGTTATGATCCTTGTGTTAAGGGCCCAGTGGTGGTATCTTTGCAGAGCTGAGATTTTGAACTGTAGTAGTGACAATGCGCAGTGCAATGTCTTAAGCACTGAACTACCACTAACCTGCCTAACAACAATGCTGAATTCTTGAAATCTGACTCTTTAAAAGGTTCCAGAAAAGCATCTCTGTCCGTCTTAGTAGATGCAGGTTGAATCACAACTTTATATTAATGCAATGTTATAAATTAACACTATATAAAATGGAATTAATATTCATGTGCAATTTAGCATTTCTGGAAGAAATCTTCAATGCAAGTTAGAGCTAAAGCTCTTCCTGTACATAAAGACGGAGGACTTCAAGGGTACTGTTGCATGTTAGGAAACAGACAAAGATACACAGGGTGCGAACAGTTCAAGATTTGGAAAAGTAATAGCACCACATTATCCGAGGGGGAAAGGTACTAGAAAGGATACTCCCACACAAATAGGAAGGATACTGGCTTACAGGTAGAATCATTGCCTTGCTCTCACCTCAAGGTTTTTCAGCCTCTCAAACTCATTCAGGTTGCTCTCTAGCTGTAGTGTTGCCTGAGGAACAACCCACACCTCCAGCATTTCCTTCTTCTCAGATGCCGTGCTCTTCACCTCCTGGCGTACCAGGTATCCCTGGAAACGGTCGTCATAGAAATAGAGATGGACAGATACGGGGTAGCCGACAGGTACAAACCTGTGGGGAATAAAGAAAAGAGTAACGTTAGATCATGTTATTTTCGGAAACTAAAGGAAGCTCGTATTAATAAGCGAGGCTGGTTTAAAACAGTTGTTCTGTTGTAGGAGGTGTGCAGGTTCATCCCACTGAACTGTGCCACAACATGCAAAATGTTGTTGTGATTGAGTCAGCAGTAGTCAGCTATGATGCGTCAGACAATGCAGTATGTCTTGGTCAGAGAAAGGAATCATCAATATTGTGTTCTCTGACTCATCCTGACTCTACAGCCTCAACTACAACAAAACATGGCATGAAGGTTCTATTACTAAGTTTGAACCATACTTAACTGAAATCTGAGTCTGAACAACATTCAGCCGCGTAGGCCACTGAGGAACTGAAACCCAAATAAAACCTAAATGCTAAGGTATTGAAAGATGAGCAGCTGACAACGTTGAAGGCTTAGGAAATGATCTGTTCAATTAAAAAAGAGCTTGAAATGTATTTTTGGAATGATTATCTTCAGCCTGTATTTAAAATATCTATACACAAGCCTATTTGAATCCAAGTATGAATTCATGCTGTGCCACTGCTGCTAGTTTACACAACTGACTGGATTGCAGAAGTTGAGTATGCCAACACCTTTAATCTTAGGAAAAGTGTGTTTAAATGTTTAATATTCGTTCATGACAGGAAAGCATTACTGTGGATTAATAAATAAAAAATAGCTGAATCATTCAACTTTATAATTTCCATTCAACACCATGATTTTTAACAGTTAAAGCTTCAGTTTCATACTTATGCACTATTCTACACTATGATACAGTAGAAATAGTGCGAGTAGTGTGTTCACGCTGTAAATTCCAACAAGAAGACATCCACTTCAAGTACCCAGATGATGCACTTATTCGACCGAATGATTGGAATGTTGAACACTTAATGCACTAACTGGTCACAGCGGAGAAGTTCTAGAGAGCATTTATTGGGATGATCATGCCAAGATATAAAACAATAAGATAATAAAATGATAAAACCTTGCAAAATCTATTTTTTTTTGTTGGTTTACACTATATTGCCAAAAGTTTTGGGGATTGGGTTTGGCCCCTTAGTTCCAGTGAAAGGAACTCTTAATGCTTCAGCATACCAAGACATTCTGGACAATTTCAACTTTGTTCAACAATTTCTGGACAACCTCAACTTTGTGTGAACAGTTTGGGGATGACCCCTTCCTGTTCCAACATGACTGTACACCAGTGCACAAAGCAAGGTCCATAAAGACATGGATGAGAGAGTTTGGTGTGGAGGAACTTCAAAGAATCCTGACCTCAACCAGATAGAACACTTTTGGGATGAATTAGAGCGGAGACTGCGAGTCAGACCTTCTCGTCCAACATGAGTGCCTGACCTCACAAATGCGCTTCTAGTGGAATGGTCAAAAATTCCCAAAAACACACTCCTAAACCTTGTGGAAAGCCTCCCAGAAAAGTTTAAGCTGTCACAGCTGCAAAGGGTGGGCCAACTCCATATTAAATTCATGTGCATGTGAAGGCAGGCATCCCAGTTTTTGAATGGCTCACAGTCTCCACTCTGGAAGGGGCCATCCGCAAACTGTTCCCACAAAATTGGGAGCATGATATTGTCCGAAATGTCTTTTTATGCTAAATCATTGAGTTTTTTTCCCCACTGGAACTAAGGGGCCAGTCCCAACCCCTGAATTCAATGATTTGGAGGGTGTCCCAAAACTTTTGGCAATACAGTGTACTATTATCAATTTTGATTTCAGGATGACTTAAAGTTCATTGACTGCAAGACTCACCTGCAGGTCTCATGCATGGTTTTCTGACTGTTTAGACCAAGTCTGAAGAAGGACATGTATGCTGTGAGTACCACATCGCTGAGCGTTCCCACACCATCCTCCCGCTCAAACAGGCTTTCCCAGTAGGCCTTAAGTGCCGCAGTGCCTGGTGGGTAGTGCCCATACAGATGGGTATCGAGAATATCAATGGCCTCCTGGTTGACGGTGGATTCAAATTTACGGGCGAAGAACGTGGGTCGTGTCAGCTGCTGTTGGGGGGAAAAAGAAAATCGTGTGTGATTAAAAACATATCTCTACTAATCTGAATCTTAGATGCAGAATAAAAAATACAATTCATGATACTGGCTTCACATTTTGTGTATTTTATTGGCTGTTTAAAAATGTGCTGACTTTGACCATATAACACAGTCAAAGTCACCGATCATGAAACTGAGATTTAATACTGTAAACAAATGTTCTGCCATACCTTAAAAATAAATAAATAAATAAATAAATTCTCTTACAACATAAGGAAAGTTTCAGACCTGGGGAAAAAAAATTTGACTGAAAACACAGAGCTTCATGGCAGCGTCTGACGTGCCATTTTAACCGGGAATTTCTGTTACCTCATCCTTTGCCATCGTAAATCACAGTCCGACAGACCGACCGAATGAGTACATTTTAAATATTGAAACTCTATATGTTTGCTCAGATTAAGACCCCTGGTGTTTAAACAGTGCAATTACATTACATGCATAATTAATAGAAGGCTGATTCCCATAATGTGAATTGCGTCAAATTTCTGGCAAGCTCATTACCATGTTAAATAATGTAGTCTAGTTTAGTGTTCTTCAAAGTGTAGTTGCTCTGTGCTTTTCCACCAGAATGTCCAAGTCGGGTCAACTACACTGGCATGCATGCTATGCGATAATTAAATACCTGTGGTGAATTTGGTGACCTTTCTTTGCCCATGTACCAGCTGAGCCAAGCCAGGACAAAAATAGCTCAGAAAATGAATTTCTCAAGCACAATCATTATAGAATCATCCTGATCAAAGTGTCTAGCAATTTTAGTAGTAATATAGATTGGGAGTTTCTTTCTCTCTTCAAACAGCCTTTACGGTTCATACACTTGAGCCAATAAAGCTTCAAACAGCTCCCTATTCACTGTGTTTACACTGCACTGGATAAGCACTTACGTAAATGCTCCCCACACAGCATATTATCTTTATATCTTTACAAGAAATGTATACCATACTCACCTACATTTAGCCACAAAGAAAAATACAACTATTTTTATTCTAGTTTAATGTCATCTGATAGAGTTTGCACACATTCTGTTTTCTCTAAGCTCATATTACAGGCAGACTTGGCTTCCTTTGGGGCGCTCGCTGCCAGTAAAACTGTCACATCTTCAAAAGTGCATGCTGTGAGAGAGACACATGGTGATTACCAGATGCATGAGCGAAAGGGAAGGAGGAGGAGTGCAGGAGTCTGATGGAGAGCTTTGCTTGGCTTGTATAAAGATAATCATGTCCAGCTTAGACAAAAGCTGATGGTGAACTTTATCACCACCACCACTCGTTTCCATTTATAGAACAGATTTGGAGTGCATGTACATGACAATTCAGAGGAACCATATGATATAATCCAATATATAAATCCATAGAATATATCTAAAATCCACCAGATTATATTAGCTAGAGTGCTGTACTCCATAGCTTCCTACAGAATGGCAATGTTAGTGGAAAAAACATGTCACACACTGGAGTAATGGAGAAAAGAAGGATGGACTGAACTTAATTCCTGCTAAAGTTGCTCAACTCCACAGTTCACTGGAACAGCTCAGGAGCACTATTCAGCCAACAGTTCATCTAGTTCAACAAAAGCTCCATTACACATTAAGCTATTCTCATTCTTGATGCAAATAAGTGGTCACTGTTATTGTCCTAGTTGGCTAATATACATGTATCCACTGTTGCAGATCATTAATAAGTGCAATGTATGTAAATGTATCATTACTATTAAAAATATATTAGACTAAAATGTAAATGATTTAAGTTAAAATAAATTTCCTAAAACAAATTAAAATGATTGTAAATTATTATTATATTAAATAATTATATCCACGTTATTATATAAATACATTTTATAAATTATGCATGTATTATTTATTACATTTATTATTCAATTTATTATTTATTTAATATATACAGTAATACCTCACACATCCGCGAGGTTACGTTCCAGGACCCATCGCGAATGACGAGGTTTCGCGGATGTTCGGTGGAGTCACTAAAAATGCTCATACTGCACTGTAAATGCTTATTTTTAGAGTTTAAACCCTAAATATCACCCCAATCATGGTCCAAAAACACTTTATTTTCATTTAAAATTTAACTTAATACATTACCCTTAAAAAAAGAAATAAATGTTTGACGTAAAAATAGAGTACAGTATCGCCTGTATAAAAACCAAGGGAAAAATCACTGAGATCACTTATTCATGGAATATACACACGTGTTGATCCGAGCACAAGGGGCAGGGAGATGAACCGCGACATTATGCATACAAAGCATCATAGCTACCTGCCAATCAGCAGATAGGTAAAACTGTTAATGCTCTGTGATTGGCTACTTCCAACCCTTCCAGCCAATAGCGTGTCGTAATGGCTGTACTGTATGTACGTGATATCGGCGACGTTCGATATCATTAAAATAACATTCATATTTTATTTATATATTGATATTGTTAATTTTACTTTTATATTTATATTACTAAATGAATAAACTAAACTTTTCTTAATAATTTCGAATTAAAAAGCATGAAAATGTATAAATTGCCACGAAATTAGCCATAAAAACTTTTCAGTTTTTCACTTTTGCAGGATTTTCGCGGGTCTGTGAAAAATTCGCGGATGAAATTAGTTGGGTTCCAAAGAAAATTTCGCGGATCAGTGAAGCCGCGAATCGTGAGATGTGGATCTGCGAGGTATTACTGTATTATCTGTTACACTTTTACTACATTGACCTGAATTCGGATGAGATCAGCAGGCTTGAAGTCGTTGGGAGAGCATCCGCACCAGTCCACTATGTGCTTGTACTGGCACTTGCAGCCCAGCTTGCGATTCCAGTTAGTAACTCGCAGGTTGTTGTCCACCAATGTGTCACACATGTGGCTGTTGCCCAACACTGTGTGAAAGAAAGACTGAAAAACAAAGGGGCAAGAGCAGAAAAGGTTAGTGATGGATCACTTCCCTCTATTCTATTAAATGCATTTAAAATTACATCTGGGAAATAAACAGGAATCACATAGATAATTGCTGTTAGGATGTAACAAATATTTTCTCCATAATAGCACAAGACACTACTGATCACATCATTAAATTTGTGCTTTTGAGAATTCCTCTAAAAAAAGGTATAAACTAAATGTAAACATGTTTTACTTTAATCTGCTACTTGCTTTGGCATTAATGCATGTAAATGCCACAACTTTACCCTGCATGTTATCAAATTCCTGCCTCTTTAAACAATGTATTTAAAGACAATACAGAAGAGCCACACTGCCTGTACAAAAATAGCTGTGTGGAACAGGAAAGACATGTTCCACTTTCACGAAGAGTCAAACCAGTGGAAGTAGAAAGCTGTTTTTTTTCCTGACTAACCAGCTCTACAGTGTGCACTTTAAAACCAAAAGTACAGCAAAGTTTAAACTTCAGTCCTAAAAATTTCGAGCTAACTGATTAAATATAGCACCTCAGCAGGGAGCAGGGCGTAGGTGTAGAACTGCTTCAGCCCGGTCACCAGCTCGTCCTTGGAGTTGACCACATACTCCACAAAGCGGCGTGTGAGTGAAAACCAGTCGGAGCCACCAGACACATCCAGGCCCTCGGGGATGGTGCGCTCACCCAGCCGCCACATGTGATTATCACACTCGTGGAAAAGTCTGTCCAACCCCTGTTTCTTAATGAACCTTTAAATAGCAGAGATAATACAGATGAACAGAGTTAGAATAATCGTTCCTAACAAAGACCACGGCACATTTATAAGAACACTAGTGCCCCTGCTTATTCACAAAATTCATTCAAACCATTAAATCAGTCAATCACACGGCATTGATACAAAGCAGAAAATCATGCAGGTCAGCTGACCATTTCTAAACTTTAACAGTGCTGTGTGGTTGAGCCTGTGTTCACTTTAGCCTCAGATTTCTGCTCTTGACTTGAGCCTTGGCTCAAGTTTAGACATGTTCAGCATATGGACATGCTTTTCTGCTGACCACGGATGTACAGAGTGGATCTGGAGTTACTATAGTCTTCCTGTCATTCCCTGGCCAATCCCCTTAGATCTCTCTCATCAACAAAGTGCTTCTGCCCACAAAACTGCCACTCACTGGATGTTTCTTTGCCTAATCCTGTGTAAACTCTAGAGTGCTCAGATATTTGAAAATCTGAGCAGTTTCTCATAAACTCAACCCAGCCCGCCTGTAACCAACAACCAAAGGCATTGTGCTCAATATTTTTGATTGTTTGATTACCTCTGACCGAAGCTCTTGAACCTGTATCTGTTGAGATTTTATGCATTGCACTGCTGCTACATCATTGTCTAATAAGTAGTTGTTAATCCTAACTTCCCAGTAGTGAAAAACGTAATTTAAAGGTCACTTAGTTATTAATGTTGTACCATACACACCGATCAGGCATAACAATATGACCACTGACAGGAAGTGAATAACACCGATTATCTCCTCATCATGGCACCTGTTAGTGGGTGGGATATATTAGGCAGCAAGTGAACATTTTGTCCTCAAAGTTGTTGTGTTAGAAGCAGGACAATACAACACAATATTAGGCAGGTGGTCATAATGTTATGCCTGGTCAGTGTATTTTGTGGCATTCACACACCAGCAGACCAAGACAACTACACCAATATATCATCATATATCCATTCCCAAAAAATACATCGACATTCAAATTCCTTTAACCAAAGAGTTCATAAAAGCACTTCTACATTTTGTATCAAAGTTTAGCGACTTCCCTAAAAACTCCCCTTAGACTTTCTAGTACATTAGGTCATGCATTTCTGGTCTAAAAAAACTGAATAAATAGTTCATGTCTTTGCCTGGGAATCATTTAAATGTAATTTATTCAGCTATTATAATGGTGTGTTACAGCACTGCATTAGCAGCAGTTCAAAAAGATGTGTTCAGCTGGCTTCATGTGTCAGTGCATGTGATAAGGCAGAGCTGCCTAATGGGTAGGAACTGGTCATGACTAACTTCAGGAGAACATCAGGGAAGAATGTGACAGGCCTAGCTCTGGTACTCTACCTTCTAACTGAATCCTGAATCCATAGATTCTTATACAGAAACTATCTGAAAGTCAGTAAATCTGAGAGAAAAGAGAAAGAAGCAGCAGCTACCTGGCATTCTCTCTGCCATGAGACTTCAGGAAGTTCTTGTCACGGTTCTGAGAAAGGAAAGCCACCAGCTCATCGTTGGTCCTGTTTCAGAGAGATATGGGACAAGAAAGAGAGATGGAATGTAAGAGAGATGAACGTGATGACTTCCACTAAATGGAATTATCCTCTGCTGACAGGATTTGGTGGTCATCAATGTCTCTGTGTGCATCATTCTAGAAATGTCTTTTTTTTTTTCCCCAGTCGGCTGAGGGGATTATACCACACTCTGGAAAGCCTCTGATGTGTCTGGGGGGAAACTAAACTGAAAGAAATGGGGAGAGATCTGCCAGCTTCACTGCACAACAGCACAAAGAGAGCTTTCACACCAATGCATCTCATGGCCAAGCGCTTCAGCCATAATACACCCGTGTGCTTCCTGTTCAGAAATATGCCTTACCTGTCTACACAAAATGTCCTCTGACTGAATTATAGAGGAGTCAGAAAGAACTATCTATGCTGCGGCAATCACATAAAATGCTTGGGTAAATCATTTAAATGCACTCTAAACCTTTTAAAATGCCTTTGGTAGTTATTTTAAGAAACAAGGGAGCTGAAACTCAAATTAGAAAATCTGAATTCGTACTGAACATGACCAGCAAGTGTTATTGCGTCACAAAATAAAAACAACCAATCGTGTCGTGGTATGCAAATGAAAATTATAATGCAAGAGAAATAAAGCACAACTGAACTGAATAGAATATGTGGTTCTCATCTCCCATTTTATTAGAAAGAAAAAGACTATTTTTTGGAAAGTGTTAACTTCTACTCCTTTAAAATAAAAATAAGGCGGCGGGAAGCTCACATAAGCATGTAAAGCTCATAAAAAGGTACTTTAACTGCACTTTTCCACTTACAGGCCTAAGTGACTATTGTTCCTGTTCCAAACATCCATGCAATATTCTGTACTGAAAGATACAGCGAAAACTCTAATGATGATTACTTTAGATAGATACACTATATTGCCAAAAGTATTCGCTCACCCATCCAAATAATCAGAATCAGGTGTTCCAATCACTTCCATGGCCACAGGTGTATAAAATCTAGCACCTAGGCATGCAGACTGTTTTTACAAACATTTGTGAAAGAATGGGTCGCTCTCAGGAGCTCAGTGAATTCCAGCGTGGAACTGTGATAGGATGCCACCTGTGCAACAAATCCAGTCATGAAATTTCCTCGCTCCTAAATATTCCACAGTCAACTGTCAGCTGTATTATAAGAACGTGGAAGTGTTTGGGAACGACAGCAACTCAGCCACGAAGTGGTAGGCCACGTAAACTGACGGAGCGGGGTCAGCGGATGCTGAGGCGCATAGTGCGAAGAGGTCGCCAACTTTCTGCAGAGTCAATCGCTACAGACCTCCAAACTTCATGTGGCCTTCAGATTAGCTCAAGAACAGTGCGCAGAGAGCTTCATGGAATGGGTTTCCATGGCCGAGCAGCTGCATCCAAGCCATACATCACCAAGTGCAATGCAAAGCGTCGGATGCAGTGGTGTAAAACACGCCGCCACTGGACTCTAGAGCAGTGGAGACGCGTTCTCTGGAGTGACGAATCACGCTTCTCCATCTGGCAATCTGATGGACGAGTCTGGGTTTGGCGGTTGCCAGGAGAATGGTACTTGTCTGACTGCATTGTGCCAAGTGTAAAGTTTGGTGGAGGGGGGATTATGGTGTGGGGTTGTTTTTCAGGAGCTGGGCTTGGCCCCTTAGTTCCAGTGAAAGGAACTCTGAATGCTTCAGCATACCAAGACATTTTGGACAATTCCATGCTCCCAACTTTGTGGGAACAGTTTGGAGCTGGCCCCTTCCTCTTCCAACATGACTGTGCACCAGTGCATAAAGCAAGGTCCATAAAGACATGGATGACAGAGTCTGGTGTGGAGGAACTTGACTGGCCTGCACAGTCCTGACCTCAACCCGATAGAACACCTTTGGGATGAATTAGAGTGGAGACTGAGAGCCAGGCCTTCTCGTCCAACATCAGTGTATGACCTCACAAATGCGCTTCTGGAAGAATGGTCAAAAATTCCCATAAACACACTCCTAAACCTTGTGGACAGCCTTCCCAGAAGAGTTGAAGCTGTTATAGCTGCAAAGGGTGGACCAACGTCATATTGAACCCTATGGATTAGGAATGGGATGTCACTTAAGTTCATATGCGAGTCAAGGCAGGTGAGCGAATACTTTTGGCAATATAGTGTAGGTAGATAGATCTGTGGCCATGTTGATGTAATGTCACTCTGTAAACAGGGAAGGAACTGGTATCTGAAATCTACCTCAACTTGATGAGTTGAAAAGGTTTCTGAGTTATTTGTGGACATTACAAAGTTCGATCCCAACATAGGTCTGCATTTCAATCTACTACATTCATTTAGTATGGGGGAAAACAGAATTCCCACCTTCTGACTGGGAACATTCCCTTACATCTCCCTCTGAGATAAAACTGTGATTCATATCTTTCCGACAGCCCCGGTTTCTCTGACTCAACTCAAGTACATGCCGTGTGTGAAAGGAAATATTTCACTTTATAATGAATTACACAAATTGAGGGAATTCCTATACATGGAATCTGGTAAATATTGCATATTGGGAAGCTAATGTTGAGAAGATAATCATATGCTAATGCTACCTTAAAACAAATGTTTAATTTCTGGTCCTAGGACATCTGAATGCTAGGGCATGAGCTTGACATGCAGGTGGTGTCACCTACTTCCTGACTGAAGACACAGGGACCAGAGTATTATCTCAGAGTGAGGTGAACTCATTAAAGAAGATAAACCTTAAAACATTTGTGCGGTGTGTGCTTGGTGAGTGACCTGGTAGGAAAGTCCGTGGCACTGAGGTTGATGAAGAAGTCCCATTTCCAGTCGAGCATGGACAGCAGGTCCTGCATGCTGCGCAGGTAGGCCTTCAGCAGACTGGCCCCGCCCCAGATAGTGACCATGCGCCAGGGTGTGGCCCTCACGTTGGAGTACAGCTCGGCCATGTGCACAACTTCCCGATGCAGGTAGTTGGAGCGCTACAGGAGAGACATGGAGATCAGATATGTTTGCACAGTAGTGCTGACACCTGCATCGACTTTTTCTGCTGTATCAGAACATGCGGTTCACACTGACGCTGCTTATTTCTGCTGCAAGAGAGTGGTCAGATAACACTTCTAGCCTTGCTTAAAAATTCTATTAAGCAGCAGACAATAATACTTAAAGTCGCAGCCAGAAACATTTGGACTGAAAACTGAATAGTTGAATGTTCAACGGAACGGTAAGCTTCTTGTAAAGTGGCATATAAACAAATTTATTCATAAATCTTTTATACAAGCATTTACACGAGAAATCTGGTATTCATTAAAATCCTGTCATTTTGAAAAACCTTTTATATCCCACAGAAATGTGTGCAAAATTACACATAAGACTCATGCAAACCTCAACATGACTGACTGACTTCACTGATATAATTTGCATGGATTACTGCACTTTTATATATGGAATACGCTTTCAATGTTAAAATATTTCTTTTTTATTACATTTACAGCATTTCAGCAGACACACTTATCCAAAGCACTCTTATCCAAAGACAGGAACCTACTCATTCCGGCGATGATCTAATCAACCAATCTTTTGGCAGCAGTGCAATGCATATAATCATGCAGAAAAAGACCAGCAACTTTGAGAAATGTTCACATCAACTATTAGTGACTTCAGTGATTTTGACTGTGGTTGGTGCCAGATGGGATGGTATAAGTATTTCTCTAACTGCTGATCTCGGGGATTATGTTCACACACACACACAACAGTCTCTCAGAATGGTGTAATAAAGAAAAAAAAAAACATCCAGTGAGCTGCAGAAATGCCTTGTTAATAAGAGAGGTCAAAGGGGAATGGCCAGACTGGTTTTAGCTGACAGACATGCTCCAGTAACTCAGAGAACCGCTCTGTACAACTGTGGTGAGCAGAACAGCTTCTCAGAATGCGAAACAGCAGGAATCTACAGAGCCAATCTGCCTTGGGTTAACTGTCTAAGCTGGTGGTGTAATGGTGTTGGGAATTATTTCTTGACACTCATTGGGCTAGTCAATTTTTGCTTGAATGGCACAGCCTATTTTGAATATTGTGGCTGACCATGTGAATCATTTCACAGCCACAATTTACCATCTCAAATGGCTACTTCCAGCATGACAATGCACCATGTCACAAAGCAAAAATCGCCTTAAACTGGATTCATGAAATTGACAGTGTGTTCAGTGTTCAATGGCTTCCCAGTCACGGATCTGAACAAAAACAGTCTTGTGGAATCCATGCCACAAAGAATTTAGAAAGCAATGAGAGGCTCTGCTGAGGATTTATTATAGTATTCCTAATAAAGTGTTTAGTGGGTGTATAGTTATTAATATTATATATTATTAAATACACTGATCAGGCATAACATTATGACTACCTGCCTAACATTGTGTTGGTCCCCCATTTGCTGCCAAAACAGCCCTGATCCTTTATGCACTGTGTATTCTGACACCTTTCTATCAGAACCAGCATTAACCTCTCCAGCAATTTGAGCAACAGTAGCTCGTCTGTTGGATCAAATCACACGGGGCAGCCTTGGACCACTTTTAATAGATACTGACCACTGCAGACCGGGAACACCCCACAACAGCTGCAGTTATGGAGATGCTCTGATCCAGTCGTCTAGCCATCACAATTTGGCCCTTGTCAAACTCGCTCAAATCCTTACACTTGCCCATTTTTCCTGCTTCTAACACATTGACTTTGAGGTCAAAATGTTGACTTGCTGCCTAATATATCCCACCCACTAACAGGTGCCATGATGAGGAGATCATCAGTGTTATTCACGTCACCTCTCACTGCTCATAATGTTATGCCTGATCGGTGAAGTCTTATTGGCATAGAAGTGAGTCAAAACTCCACTTCTGCTTTTCAGGCTATACCATGATGCAAACAAACAGACGCCTCTTCAGCGTTTTCGGCAGGAACTCTTAACCCCGAAACTGCTGCACATCTGTTTCTCTCTGTGAGAACCGCTGATTTTCTCTGACACTAACTTTTCAACTGGAAAGTGCTCTGAAAGCCACTTACATCCATTCAGGGACATGTAAACAGTCCCTAACCTGTAATTCACTGTTTTATTGCCTTGGCTTCTACAGAGTAGCAAGTGAAGGCATCTGTTATGATTGCAAGCAGGTTTTGTATTATACTGGACTCATCAAACAAAATGGAGAACTTACCTTATCAACGTGGATGTAGTAAAAATGGTCCTTGTGATAAATGGCTTTGAGGAGCCGCTTGAGCTGCCGCACGGCTCGACCGTGAACCATCAGTACAAACGCCACCCTGACTGGGTTCTCCACTTTGGACAAATCGTTGTCTATAATGTCAGCTTGCTGGCCGGCGCTGGACAAGACTACAGGAGACAGAATAGGACAGAGATCCATTACAAGGATAATATCACTGCTATAATATCAACAATTTTTTTTTTATTATTATTCGATAAACTTTTAAAGCAGTTACTATTGTTACTAAGCGTCTAGTACCATGCTGTGTGCAGTATTGAGGTAAAGCCTGTGGCATCAGTTCTCCAGCCTGGTGTTTGCACACAATATTGGCGATCTCCTGCCGGCACTGGCGTGATCCAGCACGGTGCAGAGCCGACAGAGCATCCTTGCCAACGATTTCACAGCTGGGCACAAAGTCATTGCTCGGGACCTGAGGTGCGCCGTCGACGCTCCCCGGTTCTCCTTGAGCACCTGGTGGGAATTTTCCTTCCTGCGCCTTCATGTCAGTGAAGTTACGGCTGCTGGATGGATCGTACGGGGCGATGGCATCACCGGCTCCAATGCCCTGCACCACTCCTGCTCCTTCCATCATGGAGGGCTTCATTCTTCGCTTACCCCCTTTCTTGAAGGGACGAGTGACGATGGGCCGCTCCATGTCTTGCTTCCCCCGGCCATGGTACCCCCCGGACAGGGCATTAGACCCCCTAGCGTCTAAGTCTTTCCTCACATCCTGGTTGCTGTGATCGGGCAGCTTAGATCGCCGCTCTCTGCGCTGGAAGCAAAGAAAGAATGAGGAGAAAAGTGAATGAATCCATTTATCTAGAACTGTGAAAGAAACTAAATTATCACCCACATCCTTCACGTCCACCCAAGAGACATTCTGGAAAAGAGCAAAATGATTCACTAAGCCTACCGAAATGCTGGGGGCTGCCTTGTTGTAGGCAGCTTTTGCTCTTTTTTTTTAATAGATATACAGCTCTGACCTCAACTATTTTTAACCTCATTTTTAAACAAATCTTTCAGAAACAAAGTAGGTGTCTAATAAGATGACTGAATAATGCTGTAGTCTTATCAGGAACGCAAACAACAACCGAAAATGAAGCATCCACTCAGAATGAAGTATTCTACTGCACCTACGCTGACATACATGGCCTTACAAGGACACAGGCACCAGCCGCTTACACAAATGAATATAAAAGAAGAGAGAGAGAGAGAAAGAGAGAGAGAGAGAACGACAGAGAGAGCTCAGTAAATGTGGCTGAGACTATAAACAGAAGAAGATGAGATGAGCTGGAGTGCTGCCACACTCTTAAGCTGCCCAACAGGATCACGGTCAGTGAGAGACCAAGCTGCCTTATCAGCACCCTATCCAGTAGTTCCAGTAACACTACCCTGTTCATTAGATCCGTGACTCTCTCAGGTTCAATCCAACTGGATTCTGCGGTTACAAGATCATACAATAACCCCAAAGTGTTATATCTAAACATGGGCAGTGGTGCTGATGGGAATGTTTTGAATACAAATCTTTGTGGAGCTTCCACTGTTGTGTTCTTGAGCAACACTCTGAACCCTGCCTACAAAACTAGATATGGAGAATCAATCAAATGAGCAGTGCGGCACTTACAGTATCGTTGCACACATTACGTCTTGAAGAATTCTCAATTCCATATCTTCGGTTTCAGCGAGAACGATGACAGACGGGCTCGACATTTTCAGTGCACGTAATCCTTTAAACTTGTGTATACATATCACTGAATCACATACAACACTTTTCATGTGTTTCATTACATTAATATAAATGAACAGGCAAGCAAAAAAATGGAGAAAGAAAGAGAGAAAGAGAGAGAGAGAGAGAGAGAGAGAGAGAGAGAGAGAGAGAGAGAAAGAAAGAAAGAAAGAAAGAAAGAAAGAAAGAAAGAAAGAAAGAAAGAAAGAAAGAAGCCTGTTGGTGCTTGCTTATGAACCGGTTGCCCCTGAAGTTTGTTCTGAAGCTCACTTTCAGCCTTTAGTATTGATGGAGGAATATAAGGTTTCTTGTAAAGGTAGACAAATAAAGTCCTGATATCAATCTCCACCTTGGCAAGGTTTTCAGGAGAACTTTTCAGAGAGTTAAACATGATGGAAATGCTAACAGGTTTTCAGACTAATTATGTGTGCGCACCTGATAGAATTAGAAAATGATGGAGGGAAAAATTGATGTATGGCAATTATACTGATTATACCTTCAATTGCAATTTTTCCAGCAAAAAAAAAAAAATGTTGCATTTGCCTAGATTCATGAGACACCCACAGAAACACTCAGAGAGAAACACAAAAGATGTTTGCATATTGCAGGCTTTTTAAAAATCCTGCTGTTACTCATTTACAGCCTACCGACAATCCTCCCACTTCTACCTGACCTCTCATCCTGTACATTTAGAAAGCCTGGCTTTACTGAGTATCACTGTTGACTCTCTGGTGTCAGGAAAAAGAGTGGCTTCCTGAAGCTCAGTGTGACCTCAGTGCACGCAGGCAGTACATTCCCAGAACTCGTAAACTAAGCCTGTGCCGGAGACGAGAGGTGCGTCCCAAATTGCATACTCATGCACTAGTCTAGGCCATTTTGTAGTGAGTAATGAAAATTCCAGCAAGAAGAAGTGCACTTACTCTACTACTAAAAAGTGAAGTGTGAAATGTTGGACACTTCATGCACTCAACGCTTGTAGCTTAGCTTACATAAAGGAAGAGGTCAAGGCTACCAGACAAAAGAAAGAGTAGTACATAGTGCAAGTGTATATTGTTTAGCTCACAGATGCACGTGGGAAGTGAAGGCTGGCCCGTGTGATCCGATCCAACAGACAAGCTACTGCTGCTCAAATTGCTGAAGAAGTTAATGCTGGCTCTGATAGAAAGGTGTCAGAATACACAGTGCATGACGGGTCAGGGCTGTTTTGGCAGCAAAAAAGGGTGTCCAACACCAATATTAGGCAGGTGGTCATAATGTTATGCCTCATTGGTAAAAGATACCCAGGCTTGTTTAACAGTTCAGTTATGGGAAACTAGTATGGCGAGTGGATTTTCCTGAAATAAATCAATGAATAATTTTTTTTGTACCAGTTGTAAAAATGTTAAGTCACTGAGCATGGTTATGACACTAACCCTCAGGCATACATGTGGTCTAAGGTCAAATAAAATATCCTAACAGACGGTTTTAATAAAAAAAATATAGGGCTTTTCACACTGTGCTTAATGCGTTTATCGTCATTCTAAACCCTGAGTATTTCACACATGCATCAGGTTAGCACCGCTTTTTCCCTGAGTTTATGGCGTTAACCCAGTGCTGTGGTGCCAGAAAATGTAAAAAAGTTATGAAAGTTAATGCCTGCTCAGAGCTGTCCTTTTTTCTCACTGAGGCAAAAGCCGTTATTTAATTAATTAAAAATAATTTTAATTAAATTATTTATTTAACCGTCATGCACTGTATTTATCCAGTCATGGCTGGTGACAGCAAATATGCAAATAGGAACGTCAACCCAGGGATTAGTAATTTACAATGTGAAATGCCAGATTACGAATATCCAGGATTAATTATTAACACCCGGGTAAAGCATGAGCGGTGTGAAACAAGATAACGCAGGACTCCGTTTACCCTGAGTTAACAAAGCCTTTTTGAGACAATGCAGTTCCATGATGTTCCCTGGGATTGATCTTTAACCAAAGTCCCAACCCTTCAGCCTGGGTTAAGTTTTGGATTATACAACTAGATAAAAGCATCTGAAAAAATGATCGTGAATAACAGTGAAAGATTTGGAGTGTGCAAGTCTAACCAGCATGAACATGCCACAACATCAGCCTCCGGTCTTAGAAAATGTGACTCATGTGTCCATGTGCAGAACAAAAAAAATAAACGTGTTACACCCTATCCTATCCTATCCTTCGAGGGACAAAAATAATCCGTCTTAACTAACAACTAGCAACAATAGTTTGGGAATATTTGAGCAAAGATGTTTTATCCACAGTTAAGGGCACTGAATGCTGCGAACTCCTGTTCAAAAGCACTGCTGCACACATCACACAAGCGTATTGTCACTGGCTTTCGCACTCCACAGAGTTTAAAGCTCTCCTGATGGTACATCATCTGTGGGGGCGGCGCGATGCCCCTGGCCGAGGCAGACGGTGCACGCCGAATGTAAAAGCAAACCAGAAGAAAAAAAAACAAAACACTCAAAGCATAACAGAAAATTGGCTTTTCGAAAAACATCTCGGTGAAGAAGGCTTCCCACAAAAGGATTGCTGATGTTGGCCTGCAAGTATGTAGGGAGAAAGAGGGTAGAATAACAGTCACAGCCCACCACTTCCTGCCACAAAGCAAAGTCAAGTCTGGAACACTGGCACACGCAATCACACACGAACACGAGGTCACACGCTCCCGTCCGGCCTTAGATCCCTGACGAGTCTTGATGAAAAGCTTCGTTATTCAGCTGTTTTAATTGTAGGAAAATGTGACATAAAAGTGCATCAGTTAAGACTGCATTAGTCAAGAATAGAGCTCTCGCTATTAAGCCGGTGAAGATCAACGAAACTGGAGCGATTATTTATACTCATGGAAATATTTCCACACACCTACACAAAGCCACACACCCCGAGTCTTCACAATTTTAGCAAAAGTAAGTGGACAACTTTCAACTAGATTCTGGAGGTGCGGCTGTGAGGATTTGAGCCACAAGAACGTTCGTGAGATCAGGCACCGATCTGGAGGCCTGGGGTGCAGTCGGTGTTCCAGTTCATCCTGAAGGTGTTCAGTGGGGTTGAGGTGAGGGCCACTCGAGTTATTCCGCTCCAGCCTTTGCACACCATGTCTTCATGAAGCTCACTTTGTGTACTGATGGGAAACTGCAACACTACAGTCTACAGTAACATTCTACACAGTTGTTATCAGCAGACCGTACTTCAATGGTCAGAGGTCCAGAAACTTTTTGGATGTATAGTGTAGATGGGTGATGGCTGCCTCTGTTGTTCTTTGTAATGAGCTTCCATGAGTTCACCTGAATGGAGTTAGCAGTATTACATCCGATTCTACGAAGGCAGTGCATCAATTTCCTTGCCTGACTCACTATTATGGTGAACAATGTAATGACTGTATTATGTAAAGCAGCCTATTCAACCAGTTTAATGCTTTACACAGATCGTGTTTGGATAAACCTCGCTACCTGGACAGCCAACCTTATCGCCTTCACAAGTAATCCATTTCTCCATCTCAGAAAAAGAAGTGCCAAAGTTTAATCTGGCTATACTACATTAGAATTCAATACTTCAGAGGCACATAGAGCCTCACACACCTCATTGTTGGTACTTTTTATCTGGAAAAATAAGTGATGTCTACTAGAGGGAAAACATCTCAGTCTGACTGGTGTCCAAGTCAAGCTGTAATGTTTAGCCAAATCACACAATTCAGTTCTCTTTAAAAAAACGTTCAGCCATGGTTGTGATTGTTGTCATGATCTGTGTCTCAAATCAATAACCTTTACTATAGAGTCAAAACTATTTCTGAAGATTGGTGATGAGAACAGACCTTTTTAGTAGGTTTAAGAGTTTCTTAAAACATTCTAACTGTAACAGGAAAACGTGTTTGTACTCGAGAACAAACTAGAACAACAATGTAGAATAGTGCAGACATGCAATCTGAGACACAAGGTCTGGTTGTTTATGCAGTAGTTTACATGGTGTCACATCATGTAGCAAGTATTTTAGCATTTACCGGATTCTGTATTGTTTTTCATTTTGAATGCACCGAGTCGGGGGTGTTATGGGGTGCGTCTCAATCATCCCCTAAGTTCACTTATCAGGGCATTGATCAGGGAGTCCGCCATATTAAGTGCTGTCTCAATCATTAAATCCTTTAAGTGCACTGACGAAAAACAAAATGCACCTTAAAAACCTTCGAGCATCGAAGCTCACTATATTCCCTTCCTGTAAATATTTTCTGAAGCCTCTCAGCTGGAAAAAATGGTAGACAAACTCTCAGTCAGTTTCTAGAAGCTGTAGCTTGTTATTGTTGTATCTCTCAAATGACTACTTATATTAGTGACTTTTTAACTTTATTTGACGCTCTATGTACGTTTTCGTGTTACCTAGCTAGCTAACAAACCTGCTTGAAGTACCATAACAGAAACGCTTGTGATTAAGCTAACAAATTTCTAAAACATATATGAATATTCGTTTTTTTTTTTTTTACAGTGACAGATTAAGAACGTCACTAGACATTGGGGCATCAGTGTCCCAGTGTGTGTACACCATATACTGATTCTCCAGCTAGGGAGCTAGGGAGCTGATTGAGACGCACCCAGGGAGTGTCTACACAAGACCCATGTAAACACAGGCATTCGGTTTGCACAGTTACATCATACCTTTGCACCTACTGCCATTACTTAAACAATTGATCTACATGTTTTACAGGTTATATGGAAAAAAAATGACTATCACACCTTTATGGTGATACTGACTTGTTTGTATGCTCTATATATTTGCCTCATGCATTTTTAAGCACATAGGTGATAAGGGTCACTATGGCGATGTGCAGTATTTCCTCCATTTGGTGTACTCAAGCTGTGAATCAATGGCCTCTTTCATCACCTCGCCATCAAGCTGCCCAGTGAACGACTGACTCTTAACCTGCACTCTGGTGGGAAAGTCTCACCTCTTTGACATGCAGAGAAAATGACAGAATATGAAAAACAGCTTCTTTTCTCCCCCCTTCATGAGCCCATGGCTTTAACGCCTGTCAGGACCATTACTTTCTGCTGCATCCTACCAGCTTGGTGGAGGACAACAGCCCCCAGCTGTCACGCTGTTCCCCCGCAGCTACTCCTCACCGTGGATGACACATCATGTTTTACTGCACATTACACCAGGGCTCACACCAACCACTGCTGCAGCTCAGCCACCTCGACTTGCTTAAAACAGCAGAATTCTTCCCATTAGGGAGCGGGCCATGTCGTGAACCAGGCCTTCATCCTTCTAGCACAGAATACTTGGTAACAGCTTGTGTGTGAGCATGCAGGCATGATGTGCAAGAGCTTTTCCCCTCAGGGTGTCCAATATGATCAACCCCTTACCTTCAGTCTCTGCTGCTATTTGAAAAGAGAGCGAGAGCGAGAGCGAGAGAGATAGAGAGAGAGAGACATGCGACAAGCTTGCGCACCCATGAGGGCTAATTACGAGAAAAGCTGTGGAAAAAAAGTTTGAAGACAGATTGCAAGCTCTGGATATTTCATCCAATAAGCCAGGTTTACATTGTACAGATCTGGGCCCGGGTTTGCTGTTGTACACAAAATGTGAGCATTATGGAAATATTTTTTTTCTGGTCAACGGCACATCTGACAGGATCAGAATTTTCAGAATTTCAGAATTAATATCTCAGTGTGTTTTCTGCTATGACACACATCTGAAAGCCAACTACAGGTGAACACCATAGGATAACATGACACTCCCAGAACAGCTCTAAACACTGTAGTGACTCTTGTGAAACATGCTAATGGACAGAAAAGTATTCTCTTTACCTCAAATGTTTCTGTTGACATGAACCCAATTCTTCCTGTCCTGCATGACCCCAGAACATAATCATTTTCCTTAAAAGTAAGCCTACCGTTAGAACGAATAGTGAAGACATCTTCAGCTAAAATCTTACGGGGATCATCTCATGACATGTAACAAATAATCATAAAAGCTGCACAGTATAAAAAGGAATTACTGAATGAAGCTCCCGTGTCCACCCTTCAGCTCTCACATAAATATCAGCAAACGTCAGCAGACACCATTTATCTTGTCCCAAAATCTACACCGACACCTGGCACTTCATTTTGGATAGCTGTGCCTCGTTTATCAGGTGTCAAGTGTGCAGACTTCAGGCATCTCGCTTTTAGCCACACATTCCAGTGTCAGCTCAGCAGATCTCTACCTGTAAATGTAAATCCTACAGAAACAGGCTCGGGCTTGGCTAAAGAATACAACGTGAGCTTTTAAAAATTCCCACACTCCCTTGCTGGTCAACATTTTCCGCTCTGTACAAAACATAGTATATAGTAAACAAAAAACAAACAAACATGCTGCATTTCAGCACACTCCATCACTATTTGTGTGCCTTATCACAGCTGACCATCGACACCATTTGAAGATAATTGCACATTTCAGACACGTGTTATGTTGTGGTTAAGCTGCATAACAGAAATAACAGCTTAACAGCTTTTACTGTCTCTGAAAGACTGCATGCGTAGGGAAAATGACTACAGTTTTGCAAAAACGTCTTCCATAATTTCTCACACTGTGTAGAATTTTATTTTTGTTTGTAGTGAAATCATCCATGCAAGGTTGCGACGGACTTCAACAGGAAACAGGAGGCTTACTGACAAATTCAAAAACCGTCACAAACCGAGTGAGAGAGTGGACGTCCACTGATGAAGGCGTGTCGCTGCTGGACAACAGTCCTCTATGAATGGAGACTTTTGGGACATCCTGTAGTTTCATGGTTCATGGCTGACTTTCAAAACGAAGATTAAAATACACTTTCTTTTATTCCTGTCTACCCATTGAATCTCCAGTTCCTTTCTCCACCAGCTCTCACTTCAACTTCCCCAAAAAGAATTTTAGAAATTTAACTAGCAACATGTTCAGAAATCTTACCCAGTCTCTTTCTTTAGTGCTTTAAAAAAAAATTCAGCACATTGTTCATTTTTTCCCTACACCACCAGCTTGTGTATTTGTTCCAGGGGATGATTAATACCGTAATATTTGTAGACTAGACTAACCTTTCACTACAGCTGTACACAGTATCTGTTTATCCATCAGAGTCAACGTACCAAGAGCTACAAATAGCGTTCAAAGCCAGAATAAACCTATGAACACTAACTAATTGATGAATTATTATTAGTATTAGTATTTTTTCAGTTATGAGCCAGGGCTCATATCCCCGGCATTTAAAATCCAGTCTCCAGTAACATACACAAGTGTTTGTGTACAGACAGTTAGCCAGCTAGCATACTGCCACTTCACCACACCATCTAAATAAACAAGTGTCAATAAAATATAGCGTTAGCTGTCTATTAGCACTGCCGGCAAAACAGATCAACTCAATTCTTATTCTTTTATAAGCGCTAAGTTTAGCTTGCTAGCTAACTACGGACCAGAGTCTCAGCCCCCGTTAGCCTCCACACAGCAGCATCGTTTCTGATTGAGCTAATAATATAATTCATCTCACCTCGGCCTCTCCTTCTTCCAGACTCCGGAGACTCCATACCACCAATCCCTGGATTAGGAGAATTGTCAAAGCGGCGGCGATCGCAAGTTTGTATCGACGGAGCAGTTTCTGTACACGAGTGCTCGCCACCATTTTCCTCCCCGTGGTTTACATTTAGCAGTGAATCATCTTGACCGGATGACTCGCTGCGAAGAATCGATTACTGAATCGAGCACGATTCTGAATCATCTGATTCACGGGACGGCCGCTATGACACGACAGGCATGCAACCCCCAAAATCTCTCAAAAAATAAATAAATATTATTAATAATAATATGCTGGAGTCCTCTGATAGTGCAAATCGAGTTAAACAGCTATTTGTGGCTTTTTCGAGTTGTGCTTGCATTACTTATATTCAAACAAATCCTAATAAATCACGTATTAAAAAGCATTCACCAGTGTACAACAGTAACTTCAACTGGGTGAATACACTTGCATCAAGGAGACCAGCATCCATGTTTTCTGTTTATTAATGTTACCTGTAAATTAATGTATATAAATTGTTTCATTTTATGAATGGTTTCTCTAATGGTCTCAATGATGACTTTGTGTAATAAGAAAACTGCACAAATAAAGCTGACTATACTCCAAAACAGGAAGGATGAAGTGCACTGCTTCTCAAAGTGGGCACTGCAGACCCTTGTGATCCATGATATGCATTTAGCTGTTATTATCATTCATTCATTCAACCGTTTTATTCTGGTCAGGGTCATCGTGGGCCTAATCCTGGTAACACTGGGCACAATTCGTACACTAGTCCTTAATCTTAATGCAAGCACACACACACACACACACACACCTAGGGCAATTCTACACAGCCAATCTGCTAACCTGCATGTTTTTTACAGACATGGGCTGTTCATCCAAATCTCCACACAGATTGTAGCCCAATCTCAGGATAAAACTGGATACCCTGGAGCTATGAAATGGCAACGCTACCCATTGTGCTGCCAGTGATGGATTTGCGATCCCAATATCTCCAAATGTCAGCCCAACAGGAAACTGCAGTTTAGAGATAAAGATTAGAGATAATCATGATAGGGATTCATTCCCATAGCTTTCTAATTGCCTGCTGTAAATTCACCAGCAAAAATGTTTAATAAATCCCCAAAAATAATTATTTTTTCTAAATTTCTATGCTACTGTTGTGAAGGTGATCACTATAAACTAGGTCTACTATATTTGTTATAGTTATTATATATAGTTATGTTTTTATCACTATGTCTAAGTGACTGTATTCTTTCACTTGCATTCTTTAATCTAGACATCAGATCTCAGATCATCACTAGCATCCTCACTCTCCCTGTCCTGCATGACATAAACTATTCATATTTCTCCCTCACTCACTGCAACCCCTACCCTATCACTCCTTCCTTCATAGCTTCCAGCACTCTATCGACCCATCCAGACCCTGACTCCTTTTACCTCTCTACTGCTTGACTTAGCCAACACTTTCATCTCTTTACTTCTCATCCATGGACCTCCTCTGCCCTCTATCTTCTAAACCTAGGAAGTCGTCTCACCCTGCTCCTTGGCTGTCAGATGTGCTGTGCAGCAATCAGAGAATTAAGAGCAGAGCAGAGTGTTGGAAATCACAATTTGACACTGATCTCCTCTCATACCGCTCTCTTCTGTCCAAGTTCTCATCCGATGAGACAGCTGCTAAACCCTCCCTCTACGAGGGAAAGCTAAAAAACTCTGCACATGATCCTTGTATCTTTTCTTTAAGTTTTAAACCACCTCCCCATCCTTCACTATCTTTCCTGTCTGCTAAAGACTTCGCCAATTTCTTTGAAAAGAACATTGAAGAAATCCACAAGTCCTTCACTAAGTCATACCTTATTCCTTCAACACATGTTCAGGATTCCACTTCTTATCCTTTGGCATATTTGTCTCCTTTATTAACAGAATAGACCCCATCCCATCCATCTCACATCCATCTCTTCTATCATTAATGACTCTGGTAATGTACTGACTGCATTCAAGACAGCAAGAGTTATTCCTATCCTGAAGAAACCCACTCTGAATACCTCAGACATCAGCAACTACAGACCTGTATCACTTCCCTGATTTCTTTCTAAAAATCCTTAAACACACTGTCTACAAGTCAAGTCAAGTCAAGAAGCTTCTACTGTCAGTCCACCATATACAGCTGGTATAATGAAACAGTGTTCCTGCAGGGCCATGGTGCTACATAAAAAACAGAACTACAGGAGACAACACAAACTAGGTACACTACACAGACCTACAAAGTACTACATAAAGTGCATCTGCGTAAAAGTGTACAAACAGCACAATAACTGATGTGGGACAGCACAGCACTGACCAGTACATAATTTAATTTAATGAATAATGTGCAAGAGGGTAATTTAATACAGTAAAGTGGTGTGACTGTAAACACAAAAGACAATTAGCAGCAAAATAATGTAGGTGGTCCAAACAGCATTTTGCATTTAGCAGAAATGTGTAAAACTTTCAAAGGGAGTACAGTGGTGTACAGTTGAGTATAAGTGTGTGTGTGGGGGGGGGTATTTGGGGTTGATGTCAGTGCAGTCTCTGGGTATTGTGGAATCTCATGGCTTGTGGGAAGAAACTGTTAAACAGGCTGTTGTGTGACAGCCGAATGTTTAGTACCTTTTGCCAGATGGCAGGAGGGTAAAGAGTTTACAACGGTCTCAGAATAATCTCCAAATTTCATTTTGGTTTTTAAGTGGTACACTCCAACGAAACTGCTCATGTGGGCATTCCTGCGAAGCTTAATGCAGTTCCTATCATCCTCTGCCTTTCTGCAGCCTTCATTACTCCTATACCTTCTAATGATTATTGATATTCATCACCCAATTGTTTGCTTCTTGCCTGTAGGGAGGGTCATATCAGGGGATCCACAGTCACTTCACGCAGACTCTACACTGGTGTCCCACAAGGCTCAGTCCGAGGTCCTCTTCCATTCACTTCTCTTTTCCTCCCTTAGACACTCATGTTGCTGCACAAATCTCCACATGCCTGGCAGACATCTCATCACTGATGACAGCTCATCAGAAACTTTATCCCAGCAAAACTGAAATCTCCCTGGACATTTTTCAGTACTCATTATCTGACACTGCATGCAACAGTGGGGTAACCATAGACAACCAACTGTTCTTCTTGTCTCACATTGCTATACTGACTCACTCCTGTCAGTTTCTCTTCTACAACATCAGGCTTACATTTGTTCATTTCTATCCCATTTCATTTGAACCCTCTGCCTCTCCAGAATGCATGAATTATTTTCAACCTTCTCATGTTTTCCCACATTTCACCATTGCTTTGCTCCTTTGACTGGCTTTGTGTAGCCATCCACATCACATTTAACACATTGATGCTTGCTGAAGTGGTAGTGGTGCTCAATGGTTAAGGCTTAAGGTTACTGATCAAAAGGTCAGGAGTTCAAGCCCCAGCACTGCCAAGCTACCGCTGTTGGGTCCTTGAGCAAGGCACTTAACCCTCTCTGCTCCAAGGATACTATAGCATGGCTGACCCTGCACTCTGATCCCAACTCCCTAACAAGCTGGTATATGTGAAGAAAATAATTTCACTCTGCTGTAATGTGTGAAAACCTGAAAACACTTATCTCACTCGGCACTTCAGAATGCCCCCTACCACTCCCTGATTGCAACCACCATCTATCAGGGTTTAAAGAAGACAAGCACCAAGGCTTTTCTCTATACTGGCACCTTGGTGGTAGAATCAACTTTCCTTAGATGTCCCAACAGCTTAGTCATTAGCTGAAAGGGTGTTTAAACTAATGTTACTCTTAGCTCCTGATTTAATGAACTAGCATAAGGATAAGGGCATCTATCTAATCTCAGAAATGGTTATAATAAGGTTCTGATAAAACAATAGTACATAGGTCTTTTGTTTAATAGGTCTAGTAGTGTATAAGTGGGTGGATTATGTTAATATTTTTTTTACAGTGGATGGAAGAGCTGTCTCAAATTGTGGACAAAATGGCCCATAACTTGGGGCCAGCTACTAAAATCTCTAAAAACATTTTTTTATAAACAGATTTTTATTAGTCATTTTTAGTTGACAGACAAAAATGCCACAGACATCCAATAATATCCAGTAATATGATACGCAATGTCCTGGGTGGATCCTGGATATCCAACAATATAACATTTAATGTCCTGATTTTGATAAATTTAGTGTTTATTGTTAGCATAGAAATGTGTGATGTGTTTGTCTGTGCTGGTACATACTGGCATATAAATTATATTATTTTTATGTTCCTTTGTATTCACCATTCTGAGCAAGCTCAGTAATCACGCCTACCAGTTTTATCCTCATCCAGCCAGTTCTGTGGCTAACCACCAAGCCTGTGTTTGTACACTTGATGCATTGCTTAATAAAGCTTAATTGCTTGAAACAGCAATTCTGCTCACCAGTATAATAACACTTTCTTTAACAATGTTGTCTCAATTCTGACAATCTCAAGATATGCTCCATTCAAAACCCTATTTAATGGCTGTTATTGTAAATTTAGTTCTAAAACGGATCAGTAACACATGCCATTTCATTAAACAGACATCTCACCAGTGTGCTAAAATTGCCTCTTATTATATTGTCATATAGTAGACACAAATAGCCTACATTCATATAGTAGTGTTTATTAACGAAAGTTTATTAGTTGAGAGCAGTAGGAAGAACACATTTGAGAAGAGATGAGAGGAAATGACTAGTACACAGGTTTGAATACAGAGGTTTATGTATTATAATATATTTAAATCCTACAAGCTTGATTCTAAAGGAAAACCATGACCTGGTGTATTTTGATGTTGCTGGAGATGCATCAGGACGGTTGGACATTCGCACTAGAAATGTCATTCATGCATCCAAGCTCACCTACGAATGAGGACTGAGTGATAGGATCTCAAAATTCATTAATCACATTCCTTCAGCCCAGGCAATGCAAGAAAAAAAGCCCTGGGATGAGATAATGTAGCTCATATGTGACTGTGGTCTTCCCATTACAATCTCTGGCCATGTTCACACTTCACTTGGTATTAACATCCATCTCAGGTAATTGGAATGTAATTAAAGAGCCCACACACTGTTTCAGACAGTCCTGTCTGGCTGTAAAAAAAAATAGTCTACGAACCTTTTGAAAACCTTTTGAGTTCATTGGTTAAGGATGCTTCCTAAAAAGGTTCTACTTGCAATCCTCATGAAACTCTCTTGATGCAGGGTTCTATGTAGACCCTTTAAGGGTTCCAATAGGTGTCAAACTCAAGCATGGGCTGAAAGACTGGAGGATAAATATTTGATGCATTTAGACTGAAGTATTAGACTGTGTGCCCCCTTGTGGTCCAGTTGCAGGATCCTGTGCTGTCAGTGCTGTGGCCTGGATTCAATTCTTGGGCAGGGGACAACCCAGCTACTGATGGGTCAGTGCCAGTCCCAAGCATGGATAAAACGAGAGGGTTGTGTCAGGAAACCCTGAACAGGGAGCAGCTGAAAGAACAATGCAGTGTGATTCTGTGACTGAAATTTACATTAAATGGTCAAAAGTAGGTGGACACCTGACCATCATACTCATATGTGCTTATTGAACATTCTATTCCAAAGTTGGTTCTTGCTGATATAACTGCATCCACTCTTTTGGGAAGGATTTCCACTGGATTTTGGAGCATGGTTGTGGGGAACTTCTGCCCATTCAGCAATAAGAACATTAGTGAGGTCAGGCACTGATGTTGGGCAAGATGTATAGTCAGCATTCTAATTCAGCCCAAGTGTTCAGTGGGGTTGAGGTCAGGGCTCTGTGCAGGCCACTCAAGATCTTCAGTGGCAGTCATGGCAGACCATTTTTATAGATTTGCTTTTTGCCTAGCAGCAGTGTCATGCCCAAACAGGTTTAGGATCATTAGTTCCAGAGAAGGGACAGATTCTTTCCATTTGTAATAGTTTGTGGAATGCCCACACATGTGTTAGTCAAGGTAATGTAAGATAATGTAAGGTTATCCCAACAAAAGTTAAAAACACCTCACACTGAAAGCCAACATTGTCCTGACTAATTTTATATCAGACTTCCAGTGATAATTCATATGTTTATAATTCAATTTCCATTTTGCCAGTGGACTGTACTGCCACTGTACTGGTAATGTGTGAAGGGTTCATTTTCAATATTTGCGTATGTATATCATGTACATCATACATGCAGTATTTAAACAGCTTTAACCAGTTCCGTAAATGTTAGCACCTAATAGTGCATAGAGTTTAATGGTTTCTGTGAAAGCCTCTTTGTCCGAGATACGGATGATAACTGATAGAACGGGTAATGCTGTGTTAAAAAATAATAGCTTCATGGCCCTTCAACAGCTCACAAAAGTGCTGATGTGGCCTGGGCAGAATTTAACACCCTTATTTAAAGGATAAAGGTTAGGTAAAGGATTCGAGATGACTGTAAATGAAGCCATTCCAGAGCCAAGATGAGCACAAACATAAAGAAGCTTTTTCTTCTGGTGTCTTGATTGAGTGCATTAACACAACAAATAGCCTAATCATGGAGATGTGGTTTCTTAGTGGTTTAAGGTGTTCGGAAGGTTGTGTGTTTAAATCCCAGATCCACCAAGCTGCCACTACTGGGCCCCTGAGCAAGGCCCTTAAGCCTCAATTGTATCTCAGTTGTATAAAATAAAATAGATAAACTGTAAGTCGCTATGGATAAGGGCGTCTGCCAGAAAAGTACATTTAACGCACTACACCACAAACTACGTGATTGACTGAATAATTAGCCTGATATAAAGTGTTATACTGAGTATATGCAACAGGTGGAAAAGCACTGAGCATTGTCTTTTTTTCCCTGTGTGTTTTGTTCTCACGAGCTTTTGGTTTCTGACGCACGAGGACGCGCGTCAGTTGTAAATCATCTTGTAAATCAACCTTACGCTTAGGAAAACTTCCTCACAGCTCAGTTCGTGAAAAAAAAAAGAGAGCTTGTGGTTAGGTCGAAGGTGAACACACCACACACACTTTTCTTCCCATGCTGTAGTAGACTGACGCCGAGCTTTATTTGGTTGCCTACAGGCGGCCCACTTTAAAAGCGCGAGGTTCCCCCTCATCTCCAGGACAACCAGTAAACGCTACCGGAATTTATCGCCTTCACCAGTGGCACCAGGACGCACAGAGGATCACTGATCCTGCAATCGAGCTGCCCTGAGTGAGAATTTTTCATCCTTCCTGAAAGGTTCACATAGACTACCTCCACTGAGATAAACTGGACTTCTCTTTGAACGCTTTCCTGTTTCCGTTTACGCGACGTCACGAGTTTAAAACACACCGGAGAAGAGTCGTGACATGACGCGCAGAGCACCAGCTTCTGTCTGCGTGTAGATGGGCAGCAGAGGGTGGACACTAACATTTCGGATTTTCTGCGATGAGACAGCTTGATCCGTGGTAAAGGAGCTCGCACTGACCAGAGATGTTCACCTCATTTTCTCTAAACGTCTCTTCTACTTCCCCGACTACTTCCCCGACTCTTTCCTCTGCGGATCAGCTCTCAGCCATAATGATTGCATGTGAGTAAAAGTTGGATTAAGTCTTATGTTTATTGTTTGTCTTCATGAGTCTGATGATAGGAACTCTGTAGCTATATTTATTGATTAATGAACACAGAAGAAAATTTCTTTTGTCACTGGTCTGGTTCCCTCTAGAACCCTCTGTGGTTCTCAAAGCTGGGTTTCAGGACCCCCAGGGCTCCTTGAAGCATAGCCATGGGGTTAGTGATTGTTGTTGTTGTTGTTTTTGTTGTTAAAAAAAACAGTAACAAAATCATGCCCCACCATTATCAAGATTATTATACAGTATTTATTAAGTGTCTTTGAGTTACCATGTTTAATATAAAATATAATCCAAAACCCAGGATTTCAGGAATAAAAACTTTACCGACTAGGCAATAATATTATTTTACCCATCAATAAGAGCTTTAATATTTGAATAGTTTGTGTTTATTAATTTTGACATCTTCTGCTTTATAGAATACATGTGGAATGGAAATGTGAATATAGCATACCTTGAATAATAATCTGCACCTCTAGAACCACTGATATAACTTTAATCCAGGCTAAAGGTACAAAAATGTATCCTTAAAATAACCATGGCAGTTACAAGAGAAACAACTTACTACCTTCAACCTAAGAGTGTACATATTATAAATAAATAAAATGCTGTAGTTTACATGATTACACAGTCAGGATAATCGAATCCTATTTACAAGTCTTGTTTAAATAAATTGTTTAGAAAAATATAAAAATGGATTATACACTCTGAAGTAAAAGCACCAGACTGTACCATTCATTGTCTTGGGGGTGGTACCATCAAGGGTACATCTTTTGTAGCTTTAATATGTCACCTGGAAAGTCGGAATATTGTGTAACTTTAGTAGTAAATTGGACCTTAATCGGACCTTCAGCACCTGAACATTCTGAACATTGTGGGTATGAAAGATGTACCTTTTGAAAAGTACATTTCAGAGAACGTAAAGTCTTCCCAGCCTTCATGACATGACCATCAACAGCACGTTTAACACTCTGTTTAATGAGCCTCCTTTCTTTTCTCTCCTCAGTATCTTGTCTTGCGGTTTTTGTAGTGATTGTTCTGCTGGGCTCTCTCATCTATCGTAAGGACCCTTTCTGCTGTAAATCCCGGGCTTATCATGACTCACATGCTGACTTGGTAAGACTCACTGCGTCACACTCCCATTCCTTTAACCACAGTAAAGGGGAAAAAAGCCAAATCGGCCCCATTGTGTGCAGTTTGTGAAAGAATATATTATACTGACAGATTTCTCAGAAGCCCCATTTGCTTGGTCTGTTGGGCGATATCTCTGATCTAGGTCAACTTAGAGAGATCTCCCTTTTCCAGAGATATCCCCAAGAGATGTTGTTAGGAAATAATCCAGATAGAGGAAATCTGTGTCAGGAACATCAGATATGTTCCTCTAAATATACAAATACTGCCCATATTATTATTATTATTATTATTATTATTATTATTATTATTATTATTATTATTATTATTATTATTATTATTATTTAACGAGAAATTAAATGAAACCACATTGGAAAATCACATTTTGCCTCTAACCATATACATCATGTAGAGATTAATGCTATACAGTTTATTCTTTCTTTCTGTTTTAATCAAAAGTGTTAGCAGAGAGGAAGTTTATTCTAATTTCTATTTGCAATTCAAATCAAGACTCATTGTTCAGCTGCTCAGACTGTTTGTGATTCTGGCTTAATAAAACAATAAGCCACATGAGGGTATGTGTTACAGTGACTTTATTTTTAATGTGCTGCAGTAGAATTGTTTTATTGGTTTCAAACCAGCCATACATTTTACACAGAATTCAATTATTGTGATGCAGTCACAGAAGACTTTCCTCCTACTGTGAATGCGGCTCAGACACTCAGCTTTCAGACCAGAACTATCAGCTTTCTAATGCGGTTTTATGAATGAATGCAGCTTCAGGTATTGTAGTAATGAAAATTCAGTACTCATACCTGGAGGTCAGCTCTGCTTCAGTTCTGGATGTTTTTTTCTAGGCTTACACAATGCTGTCTGTTTTCCATGAGGTGCTTGATCTTGTGATTGTGACCTACTTGTCAGAACGCACACACATGAATTTTTAATTTTTTTTCTTTTCAGTACTCTTGTCCACTTCAGGTGTTTTGAGCATGGAGTCACTGATGTGTGTTCAGTAAAGCTAGCGTCACATCGCTAGGGGCTGTGGAATTGGTGTGGCAATGTTTATTTCAAAAGTGTGCCATCCCGTGCCACCACATCTCTGGTGAAAGAGAAAGTGATATGTGTCATGAGATATGTCTACAAATAGAAGTTCCACTAAACAGCACAGAAAGGCTTGATTGTTCCCAAAGGCCTATTGACCCACAGTGTACTGTATCTTGGCAAACTTTACACAGTAATCAGATCTGTGAGCTTGTGGAGGAGGGAATCTCCCCGTATACTGCTAGTGGGAGTCGAGCTCTGCTCTCTGATATATCTGCCGACCTCTCGCCATGTTTGGTTTCACACATGCTGTAGCAGAGGTGGAGTTTCTGACCTCACTCTCTGTGGGTAGAGTCGCAACTCCCAGCTAGTTCACTGCTTTGGTTTACTTCATAATGTCAAAAAGCAGTTATTATTATGTAGGAAAATGTTTAATGTATCTATCTATCTATCTATCTATCTATCTATCTATCTATCTATCTATCTATCTATCTATCTATCTATCTATCTATCTATCTATCTATCTATCTTTGTTGGTATATTGTTGTAAACAAATTCAAATGTAGAAAACTGTTCTATCTATCTATCTATCTATCTATCTATCTATCTATCTATCTATCTATCTATCTATCTATCTATCTATCTATCTTTCTTTTTTTCTTTCTGTCTTTCCAATTTTTTCCATATCAGTATTTTTTCCTGCTCTGAAACAACAGTTTGTGAAATCCTTCCTGATTAATTCATGGACGAAATCCTCTTTGTTAGCGGAGGAAAATACCTGCATGTGCAGTACAGAAATGTGAGAGGGTAATAGGTTCTCTCCGGATGTGTTGGGTTCTCACTAAAAATCACATTTTTATTATTTCTTTTACAGAATGTATTGAGAGGAAACGGGTCACAGGGTCACACTTTCAAATGATGGTTTTACCTGGGCTGTTGCTGGACAGGACGTGCGACCCTTCTTCCCACGGTTTAGCAATAATATCTTTAGAGCTTCCTCTTCCTGCATTAGTGTTAATCTTATACAGCGCCAGAAGGAACTTAGAACTTATCTTAGTAGAACAGAGGCAGACTTTTCCCTAATCTTACTCAAACCCAGAGGAAACACATGGCCACTTCCTGCTATGCTTGTCTCAGACAGGTAATGAACAGGCAGATGTAAATGTGGCAGGTCAGGAAGAAGCAGAGAATACCTTGACTACTTTGTCACTACATTATTACATGAATAGGAAATGGCACCTTCATGTAACAGTTCATTAAGCTGTAATGACAAGGTTTGCACCATTCCTGAATTTCTGAAACCAACTGGTTCATTATAGATGAACCTATCCAATTTTTCTTTCCAGTCTTAAACCTTACTTATCTAGTGTTTTTTCATGAATAGTAGCGGGCCCTTCCTGTGGGTGAGGGGGAGGATTGTGGAGACAAAAGCTAGATTTTAGTTTGGGCTCTGAAAAAGCCACAGCACTGAAGAGATTGTCCCTTCAACTTCGGTCTTGATTTTACATGCTTTTGCTTTTTCACACTGCCTGAATCAGGGCGCCAAACAAAAGGATGTCTCTCTTTTTTCCCCCACAAAACAGCCAAGACTCTTGAAAGTGTGAACCAATGAGAGAAAGTAACCCCTGACCCTGCTTTTACCAAACGCATCTCTCTTAGTTCTGGTTGGGGGAGCGGTGGGAAAGGTCACAGGACGTCATAGCGAGTGACGTCACTGTTGAAGGCAGAGTTGTGATGCAGCTCATTACACATTTTAATGGACTGTAAGCAGCCGTGACCACCTCGGGAGCAACAGAGCTCACATTATAGGAGATATAGGACTCTATCCCCGTACAGAACACCTCACGTGATCCAGTTGTGAATGCATTTGTATGCTACATGAGGTGAGAAACGACTTCCACTTGAGTGACATACGAGGCAATGAAACAGAGTGCGCTCGTTAAGCGGTACCTGCTGGAGAAACAAGCGAGGAACAGTGCAAAGTCTTTAAAAGGCTAGTCTTTGGGGTTGGTTACTAAGGGCCCTGGATGACACAGTGTGACACTGCATTGTTTCTGGAAAGAAAGGCTCCCATTTAGACGTGGGGTAATCACCTAATGTCCAGCTGAGACAGAAGAATCCCACAGCATCGTAGAGCGTTGGCCAGCCCTAATCACATTTGGTATGGGGGCGGGTGGCTGCGAGGAAGTCGCTTGGTGGTCCAGTCATTGGCACTATAATTTACGGCTGACCAGAGGTCCCTAATGGGGTCTTGGCTTAACTTTGTAGAAGTGTGAATGGGAGAAGTGACAAGAAGAAGAATTTATAGCCATGTTCTGTCTTTCATACACGTACTATATAAATACATAGGACAAATATATGAATATGTGTTTTTTTATCTGATTTAGTAAACAATTATTTGGTTGTGAGTGACCATAAACATCTGTCAAGACATCTGGCAGTGTGAGACTTTTTTTAAAATTATTATTATTATTATTAAAAAGCAAAAAGTGTCTGTGTCATATTACAACACTCGTCTATAAACCATCAACATGATAGCACAAGTTTACACAAAACTATCTATGGATACAGTAGCGACAAAACAAAATGTAAACAAAACACAAGTTTTGCTAATGATTACGTAAAAATGTGTTCTTTGCAGGAACCTTCCTCTCAACACTACAGCAGCAGGCAGACTTTGGTGAGCTCACCTTGCACTGATTTACCCCAAACCTTTGAAAGCCTCAATAACATCAACCCGGAGGTAAACCATCTTAAAGCCATATTCTCTTAAATTAACGTTATAATATTTTGCATATGTTTGGATTATTTTACAGTCAGAAATCTTTCCATGTGTCAGTCAGGGCAGCTGTTCTACGTGGGCTTGTCCAGCACATACTGCCTCCCACCTATGGACTCGTCCCTGCCTCATCTGCCCTCCTACGAGAGCGTGCGTAAGAAGGATAGACAGCGGCAGATTCACATGATGATTGCAGACCGCTTTGGTCTGAATGGACCTGCTCCAGCAGTGACAGAGGTGAGACCGTTTGTTTTTCATAAGCAACAATTCACCTCTGAGGTGGATTATAATAATCGAATCACTAGAGTTTGTGCCCCCATGCTGACCCAGAGTTATTGCTCCTGTATGCTCTGTAATTGGACTAGACGATAATGGATTTTGTTGTGGGAATTATCCTTGATTTTGTCTGCGCTGTTATGATGCAGACGCAGACAGCTGCTCACCTGCTCTGTTGCCATGGCGTTCATTTCATTTCAGTAGTCTTTGATGTCAGGTTTGTGGAGCGCTCTATGACATGGGAGTTACACATGAGTGCATGAACTAATGGAGGGGAAAAAAAAGGCCTGTCAAACACAATGAAGGCTGGAAAGTAAACAGCAGAATAGAATGTGGTTTATTGTCCTTTCCTATACTCCTCTCTGTGACCCTGTCAATAGGTGGACCAATCCGCCCCCTCATTTCATCACTTACGGAATGTTTCCTTCATTCATGGGGGTATTAACTTGTGCCTAATTGTCTGCTCCAAAACCAGGGGCTACTGCTAGACTAGAAGAAAACAAGGCGAGTCCTACATTTAAAGGCAAAATATAGTATGACTCCAGAGAGAAGAGGGAGAACGTATCAGCTGTGAGCTCAGCAGTGGCCTAAAATCACCATGCAAATGTACTATGTAAATATTGCAGAAACACGTACATTTTTACATTTAGCAACATGGCAGTTCACTAAAATGGCACTAAAACCTGTGGACACTGACTAATATACATATACATAATCATATAAAGAAATTATGAATGTCTTCCCCAGTTGTAGCTGATCATGATATTGAAAGGGAGGGACAAAATATGTTAATTACTCATTAGATACATGATGTCACTATTATTACACTGTTATGGTTGAGCTGTGTAGGGATGACGTCTCTATGTCTGATGCATATACATAAGAACACACACATATTACCTTTATTGCCTTTAAATTTTTAGTATTTAGTATTTTTAGGATTTATTGCATGCCTTATTACCTATGTTTGAAGATACTGCTGGATACTTTGAAGATACTGGATAGAAAAATATATTTTTTTTATTAAAATCAGTGAATATAGTATTTTCCTCACACATGGTATATAACTATTTATTTATTTATTTATTTATTTATTTATTTATTTATTTATTTTTAGTGAATGATATCCAGGATCTATCTATCTATCTATCTATCTATCTATCTATCTATCTATCTATCTATCTATCTATCTATCTATCTATCTATCTATCTATCTATCTATCTATCTATCTATCTATCTATCTATCTATACATTTTCATCATCATTTGCCCCTTTGTGTAAGTTGCTTGCACAATCTTTACTTTATCTATTTAATTCTACTTTCTCCTCCAAGCGCATGTAGAAAAATCAACACTCAAGACAACAGTCCATTTCAGCTTCCTTTCATTACACTCACTGTTCATTTCACATGCAACTTCTCAAAACCTGCTGATGACTTGTATTGGATGTGTCAGAGAAGTGGGATTACAAAAAATGGCCTCAGTTAGCCCTAGTGGTATGTTTTGTCCTGACATGTCCTTCCTGTGTGAATCGATGATGTGGGCTAGAATAAAATCAGCCCCAGCATCAATTTCATACCATTCGTTATTTTTGCTTACAATCATTGCTGGTGGTCTTGTTTTTAGTTACACAAACAATAATCCTCTTCTAGACATTTGCTAAAATGGTGTAGATGGCAAAAATGAACTGTCATGCTATATTATTTATCCCAACTGGCCCTGGTCTTCCCTAATACAAAAGAATACAAACTCCAAAGACATGTCTGAGTCCATTTTGTTAAATGGCAATGCAGTTTGATGTGCAGCTTCTTTCCCAAAGCTTTAGCTGCTGTCACCCCCCTGCAAGCCCCACAGTAATTCCCCTGTCCTTTACAGCTGTTAAAGACTAAGGACCACTTTACACTAAGCTTACTCTTTGCTGCTATATACACTGCAGTTCACTTTGTCACTTCATACAATGTAGACCATGTTCCTTAATGGTTTTATACTACATCTCAATACACATTTCAGTAATCAGGTACTACACGTATGTCTAGTCTCGTAAATATATTCACAGTGTACTCTGTTTATGTGTCCTAAAATCTTCTTTTTTAATTCATTGATTTAATTAAATTCCTCTGAGTTCTCTGCGTTCTCTGTACTCTCAGAGAATTACCAAAATCAATGTAGTTGTATTGTATACAATGGCAATAAAGTACCTTACTTTACCATACCTATATATTGTATTCTACTAATGAACGTCTTGTCCTCTCTGTGTCTCATAGGCTCCACCCACGTATGAGGAAAGCGTTCGGCAATCTCTTCAGTCACTTCAGAACTCAGACCCTAGCCCTACCCCTATGCCTATGCCTATTCCTATCCCTATCCCTATCCCCAATTCTAACTTTAACACCAACCCTAACGCTATATCACCAATGAGGCCACAAGACGTTCTCTCTCAGCCTGTGAATCCCTTGCCTCAATATGAGGAACAAACTCACAATACTACCTCACCAGAATGTAATAATGACCCTCAACCTGAGGAATCAGATTAATGAAGGAGACTTATACTGTTCTAGCCTCTTCAGTTATGCTGATGGACAATAAAAAACTGTTGATGTTGGAACTGTTGATGTTTCACTTGAAAATTTCAATTTTTGATTAAACTGGTGCAACTCAGAGGCTGAAAAGGTGAAAAAGGAGAAGAGGAAGAAGAAGAAGATGAAGGATAGAAAGAAGTCTTTACAGCAACACAAACACAGAGCCGCAAGGAAAATGTTACCAGTATTCAGAAAAAACTATTCAACTGGAGCTTTGTTTATCAGTGACTCCTGACACGACGTCAGAGGATTTGACTGCAGCTTAAAGCAAAAATGAAACAGACGGACAAATTACAAAGGACAACCATGATCCAGCCTTGACTAAGCTTTCTCAGGTAACTTTTAGATAGTGATTTGTTAGCGAGAGAGATAAATAATTGATATTGTTTCTTTTTCATTCTTTCCTTTGTATATTGTCTTATTGCCTTTATATATATATCAGTTTTTCCTGACCCCTTGTAACGGCGGTTGCCCCCCCCACTCCCCTGTGTTTTACACAGCATGACTGAAACCATGTAAAATTATTATTATGTCCAAGAATGTTTTCGTTTTCTTTTTTTTCTTTTTTTGAGAACATGTCAAACACGTTATAGGGTTTGCATAGCTTTGGAGCAGGAGTAATAGTACGCAGATCCAGAGTTGAAAGAGCTCCATTGGCATTACAGTTAAAGAATAAGCTTGTCCGGGAAAACTGTCATTGAATGTAAATCTATTTAGGAATTGAAATATAATTGCTAAATCAATCAATAAATCAATCAAACAGATTACATCAGTTTGAAGACCTTGTTGATCCGGCATTTGTGAGTTTTTCATAGGTGACCCTATCATACCTTTTCCTCTCTGACTGACTCAACAGCCCCTGAACACACTTATTTTGTCTGGCTCTCTTTGCATTTTAACAAATTCTTCCTTATTTGCAATTCATGTGAATTTCCTTGGCAGCCAGTGAGAGGAGCGGTACAGCAGAGAGCAGAGAGTCAACATTTTAAACACCATTGTAAGATATTGGATGTGGCTTTTAATAATTCTGAAGCCCGGTACAAATGTCCTTTTTTTTTCCATTATTTTGTGTAGCATTGAAGTCAATGATAGCTAAATATGTGCAATACACATGGAGTGGGTATAGAAGTAATATGAAGTGAGAGAAGTGTAGAAGTGTTATGAAGTGTGAAATGTTTCTTTCCTCTCCTCTCCTTTTGTACCGGCTACTTCAATGATTAATTTCCATAAGGCCTTTGTGGATGCTGTAGCCCTGAAACTGCTGAGTCAACGTTAGTTAAATTGCGACTCCTGGTGGGCGTGTCCCGAAACTCTGTCTTTTCCCTTAGTGCGTATAATTTTTGAATGAACTTTTGAGAACTTTCTAGAACTACAAATGCTCTTAAAGCTTCTATTGTTCTATAGTATCCTTGTGAGAGACAAGCAGCAACATTGCTGTCAGCAACTCCTATTAAAGACGGCACAGCTGCTGCTGGCCCTCGGGGAGAGACTCACTGCAGTGTCAACGACGTGACACTGTGGCCCAAATAAAGATGCTGGGAATGTAACAGTTGGGTAATCTCTTAAACAATTGTCCTCAGTGTGACTCGACACTTCAGGTCATGGATCATCTTAGACATGGCCAATTAAAAGGAGGAACCATGGGGAGATTCTACTCATCACTGACATTCCACTATCCCATTAGTGTCCAGCTGTTGGATGAACTGACAAAAGTTTTGAGAAAAAAGTTGTGAAAGTTCAAATTTAATCTGTTGTTATCCATTTCACTTTTGTTTTTTTCAATGTATCTACTTATCAGACAACAGATTAGATAGAAATGAGAAAAATCCTCATTTTTTATTAGCACAGAAAAAGTGCAATATATAATATCACGACCCAGCAGCTTTCAGAAAGGTTCACATCAACATTCCGAATGTTTTCTTGGCACACTTTGGGCCTGTTAATAGCAGTCAATACTCATGTGAATGCCACACCTTATGCACTCATGTGCATCACTTAAATGTCACAATTTACCATCTTCCAATGGCTACTTCCAGCATGATAATAGACCATGTCACAACACAAAAGTAGTCTCAAACTGGTTTCATGAACAAAACAATAAGTTATTGTGTCATTTATTGCATGATGCAATCATGTCCACATGGACCAGAATCTCAAAGGAACTTTTCTGATATCTTGTGGAATCCATGTAGGGGCATAGTTTCCAGGTGGGATAATAATCACTACTAGCAATTACAGCAAATATACAAATATATTTATACCATGATTAACTGTATCATATGTCAGAAGTTGTTTATTTTTTTTAATTATTGATGTTTCTAATCAATTGTTAGTTTGGCATAGTAAATCAGTCATAATAAATCAGATAAGCCAACCTCTGTTTCACAAGTTGGTATCATCCAAATATTGCCTGAGTGTGCAACACTTGAATAGTACCATGTGACTGGGTGAGCTCAAGTAACTTCAAAGAGGAAGATAAACGCTGCTCAGAAGAATATTTTGTATCATTGGCCAGAGAAGAAGAGTTAAAAAGAAAACATGTACTCAGAAGGAGTTAGAACAATATGATGTAATTTAGCTATCAAAACTCCACCTACATCAATCAGACATAACATTATGACCACCTGCCTAACATTGTGTTGGTCCCCTTTTGCTGCCAAAGCAGCCCTGACCCGTCATGCACTGTGTATTCTGACACCTTTCTATCAGAACCAGCATTAACCTCTTCAGCAATTTGAGCAACAGTAGCTCGTCTGCTCGTCACTCCCCACGTGCATCGATGAGCCTTGGCCGTCCATGATCCTGTCACCGGTTCACCACTGTTCATTCCTTGGACCATATTTGATAGATACTGACCACTGCAGAAAGGGAACACCCCACAAGAGCTGCAGTTTTGGAGATGCTCTGATCCAGTGGTCTAGCCATCACAATTTGTCCTTTCATCAATCTCGCTCAAATCCTTATGCTTGCCCATTTTTCCTGCTTCTAACATCAACTTTGAGGACAAAATGTTCACTTGCTGCCTAATATATCCCACCCACTAACAGGTGCCATGATGAGGAGATCATCAGTGTTATTCACTTCATCTGTCAGTGCTCATAATGTTATGCCTGATCAGTGTATATTGTAGCTTTTTTTAAAAAAAATTATTATTAATGAAAGATATCAGGAAGTATTTCAATCCCCTTATGTCCAAATCAAATCTACACCCATGAATCTATGCCATGAAGACCTGAGACTGCTCTGAGAGCAAAGGGAGGCTTTACCCATTAGTAGTATAGTGTTCCTAATAAATTGCTTGGTGAGTGCAAATCACATAATTCTGCTTATAAGACTTTTATGAAGGTAATAAAACACAACGGTGCATGTTGTTATAGGAAAATAATTAACAGCACAGCGGATTGATGAAGCCGAGGGCCGTTACCACCATGGAGTAGATTATTTTTCAATAACACATCAGCATGTCCACATGTGTCCAGCAATTTTTAATTGTGTAATGAAAGGCTTGTAATATTTGTAGTTACATTTAATGTTCTGGAACTTTTATGAGACTAGTTAGTTCATGTTATCACTTAGCAGGTTCTCTTTCACCTGCATATTATTTTCTCTCTTGAAGATTTAAAACAAAATTAAAAAGGCTTGTCATGTGACAGAAACCAGAACAACCTTACTCCCTCTCCCATAGCAGAAAGAGCTTTTCATACACCGATGACCTTGCCTATAAATGTTCAATCTTCACTATATCAACAATTACAGGTTTTTCCAACTTGTTTTAATCTGTTTATTATTAGCCTCCACCATACAAGTCCCTGTGAATGAGTTACTACAGAAAGCATAATGTATTAGAACAAGAGCATTAATATACTCCTGAGACTTGAATTACAGCAGGAACTATTGTCAGAGAAAATTCATCACAGATTCGATCATTTTATCCAGATTTAAAAATCCAGTGTCACTGTGGTATAAGAATACCGTACATTGCAATGTAAGGACAGATATAGGTGTATTTTCTCTTATTCTGTGTGTGTGTGTGTGCGTGTGTGCATGTTTTCATCATGTGTCAGTATCAGAATCCCAGATTGAGCTGCAAAGTCAGTTATGAACTAAAAATGTATGTCAAATTCACCTTAAAGCAGCCTGCTGGAATAAAGGGCATATGTAAGTTTAATGTATGACACATGACTGCCGAGTGACAACTACTTCAATGAAAAAGATTTAAAAGTTAAATGAAATCCATTAATATCTGTCTTGAGGTCCAGTCCTGTAGTAACATTTTGAAGAACTGTTGACAATTATTAAACCTTATATTTAACTTCTTACACTCACAAGTCACTTTCTTAGACACACTTATTCGTTCATGTAATTATCCAGTCAGCCATTTATGTGGCAATAGTGCAATGCATAAAATCTTATAGATACAGGTCAAAAGCTGTGGTTAATGTTGACATTAAATATCAGGGTGAGATAAGTGACTTTAAGTGTGTGCCAGGTGTGCTGGTGCCAGGTAGGTTTGTGGTGCCAGGTGAGCTGGTTTAAATATTTCAATAGCTTTTTCAACAATATAGTAAACCTTAGAAACATCACTGACTCACGTGAAAACATATTAAACCAAATTGTATTTTTCTTACATGTTATTTCTTTATAATTTGCCAATTCCCACCCACCAGACAGCTATCCCCATTATACGACAGCTACCAACCCAGAAACAGTGAAGGCTATAACTTGTGCTTTCTCTGAGACCTGAAGCCATCCAGGCACATCTTTCTGAACTGCTGCATTACAGGACAATGTGACTCACTTGGAGAAAAGTGCTGTTTATTCTGCTCTGCACATGCGTATGTCCTCAATGATGCTCATGATTGGCTAGTGTCAATGTGATTGACAGAGAATATGGCCAGTGAGCAAGGTCAGTTTTGTTCCATTGAGTTCTTTCTATATTCAGCATCTTTGCTGACACATGACTAGCATTCATGAGTTTTTATAACAGCTTTATTTATTTATTTGTTTTGAAAAAAATATTCTGAAGGAAGTTCAAAAAATACTGATAATATAGTTATTGGGAAAAAAAAAAAAAAAAAAAAAAAAAAAATATATATATATATATATATATATATATATATATATGCTGTTATATATTCTGTTATATATTGTTATTCTGTTATATATAGATATATATATATCTGTTAATTTATATATATATATATATATATATATATATATATATATATGCTGTTATATATTCTGTTAATTTATATATATATATATATATGCTGTATTATAATATAATAAAGAAAAATAATATCAATAAAATCAAAAAATAAAATAAAATCAATAAAAACAACACCAAAAACCGCTTGGGTCACGTGTTCATGGCGTAAACCCTCGCTCTGTCGTCATACGGAAGTCCCTGAATCATTCACTCGATCCCAAATGCCTCCTTACAACCTACATCAGTGCACTATAACACATGGCTCTTGTGCACTATATAGTGCACTACGCTTTCAGTAGAAGGTTATATCGAATCCAGCCGATTTGATCTAACGGAGGTCCGTGGATGTAAACAAGGTCAGTTTATTCGCTGCAGCGTGTTGGCGGTCAGGTGCAGCTTCTCCTCTGCGGTCACCTCCTTCACTCAGCACACGTTATCAAAAAGCAGGACATCTTCACAGGTACGTCTTTCAGTGCAAATAAAAAGGCCATCAAGCTGCTCGGATAATGCAAAAAAAAAAAAAAGACTTTAGAGTGTTTTACAGTAGTTTTTATATTAATACGCATGCATTTGCTTTTATATTACAAGATATGACTTTATGCACGCGGATGAAATGTGCAATAAAAAATAATCAATAAATAAAATGAAAATAAGTACGTGAAAAAGGTGTTGCAATGTCAGTTCAAGGTTATCATCAATATACATGTAGTTAGTCAGTGGCGCAGTGTCTGCGTCCTTCCTGTCTATTCTGTCTGGAAAACTCTCTGGAAAATTATAAAGCATCAACAATAATAATAAAAAATAATAATAAAAAACGAACATATGTCGGCTATAAATAATATAAAGGTTTGTGCTCAGACTGTGAATGATCTGTGAATCTGCTTCTCTGTTATCTTTCAGTACATCCTTTCTAACGCTTGATGCATTATAGTCAGCCATGCACAAAAATAAAAAAATACAAACAAAATGCAACTGTATATAAAGTAAGGCTTCCTTATAATACCAGGCATCTTGTGCATGTGAGTTGTGCATTAATAAGAGAAATGAATTCTTGCCTTAATCATCCTTCATATTTGGCTCATTATTTAGAAGTGTTACGCCTCTTTGGCTCACAGCATCACTTTGGATAACAGTTATTGTAAATTATCTGATACCTCTAAGATCCCATTTGTGTGAATTCCTGGGATTTACCACAACTCTAAAGAGGACATAATGGTTATCGAAGATGAGTGAATGAATGAGATATCCTTTATTTCTATAGAGTAGAAATATGAGAATACTACACAGACGGTGGTACATTTATTAACAATTAGCTTCTGCTTCACATCCTTTAATAATCCAGAACAATCGTTATCTAGATATGACGTTTAAGCACGATTTTCAGGCTGATTTTGGCCTAAACAGATATATAAGGGTATAAGTATTGTCTTTCACAGATAAGGCCTTTAGCTTTGAGAGATTCTGCTGAGTTAATTTTCTGCAGAGAGCCGTGCTGGCTCAGCTGGTGTGATGACAGCATGGTCTGCAGTCCCATCTCTGCATTATGCCTTTCCACATCTTAAGATTGGTTAAGAATGACGTAAAAAATAGCCTTAAAGACATGCATTTAGGGATTCACCACTTTACTTAAAGCAAATCAAGCAAGTAATAGTCAATGTAATAATTGCAGTGGTCCAATTAGGTGTCCAAGAGAAAACATTACATTTGTTTGTTAAGTCAAAACTAAAGGTAACTACATATAGATTACGGATAAAAGATCATATTGCAAAAGATCATATTGCATTATCATTCATGTCATGCATGTGCTACTGTCCTGGGACTGTGAGTATGCTGCACTGTAGAGCTGTGTGCAGGACTGTTTTCCCAAGGGAATCACTTCCACTCTACAGACAGCTTTAAATTTGTATTGTTTGCAGCATTTTCTTATGAACTTTGTTCTGTTCTGTTAATCTAAACAAATTAACCACTTAAAGCGACGCAAACTGTACAGAAATGAATGAATGAATGATGAATGTAAATGAGTTGCACAGCACTAGCATCATTGTGAGTTCCCACTATGGTTTAATGTTGAGAAAGGGATCTTTTTATTCTTTTTCTTTCTTTCTATTTTTTTTTTCCCACGAGCTTCATATTTGACTGTCGCTCCCACGGTCATGAAAGTACAAACCACCCACTCCCATGACTTTTGTCTTGCATGCTGCAGGATTCTAGTATCAATGCAGATCTCTATGTGGCGTGCACCAGTCATTTACGTCATTTCTATTTAACAAGTAGGACTTAAAATGTAGACGTTGTACAGTATCATGGAAAAAAACTCAGTTTGTACACATTCTATATCACACACTTTATGTACAAATCAACTATCCTAGTGTATTTTCTATTTTCAAGTTTATTATCATGTGCATAAAGGGCGCTTTAAGTATCTTTATACAGTGAAATTCTGATGCTACAGCTGCACACATCTACCCAGACACACAAATAAGTAGAATACTGTAGGACTTACTGCAGAAGTGAAAGGTTAAAAGCTATTATTATAAAATTTATAATAAGCAATTGTCAGCAGTTCGCATAATTCTACCTTATTTCTCTTCAAATTCCACTCCATGGAATTTATTTATTACTTATAGGTCAAGGTCATTAATTGTGTGTTTACATCATCGTCCACTTTGTATAATACACCGGATAATTTGTATAATGCGCAATACCCACTAGTCCTAAGATTTTTGACCTTTGGTGTCTAAATACTCAGCAAAGTGAGAAACTCAGTAATTATCAATATAATTGAACAATATGGCAACCACTTATGAAGCAGAGCCTTGTTTACTCAAATACTAATTAGTCCTTGCATGGATACAAAACATACAAAGGCATACACAGGAGGAGATTCTGAGGGCATATGTGTATAAAGTTAGGGGTGTGGTTATGTATAGGGGGTGGAGCTAAAATCAGATAATGGTATCTCGGGAACTGTAAGTCTGATTGAACTCAAATTTTGGTACGGTGTGTCTGTTAATTCTATTAGTGGATTGTAGATGGTTAATTAATTAAAAAGACATGGTTGTGATTAGACAATCAGATTTCAGCAGGCATTTGACAGGGTTAAAACATTTCAGCTTGCTTTTTTTGGCTATTCATGATATCTGTATTATGGACCATTTAGCCACACCCACTTAAAATGTATGATAATTTGCATAATTTGCAAAAACTACTTTTGTAACCAGTCCTCGGATTTTGGGTCAGTCTTCAAAATATTGATGTCAAACTACTAGGAAGAGTGTGAAACTCAGTAATTATCAAAAACATGTTGATATTTCAAAACAATATATCTGCCACACATCAATTATTTTTGAGTTGGTGGAGCCAAGGCCGATCATGCTGGAATTTGGTAGGGTGCATATTTGGTAGGCGCTAATATTCCTAATTACTGGGAATAAAAACATGGCTGCATATGCCAATCAGGTTTTAGCAGGCGTTGGTAGATTCGAGGAGGGACCTACTAGTGTCCAGTGCAATTCAACATGCATTTTAAACAAGTAGCATAGTTCATGTATAGGCTCTCTATGGTTATGTATCTTGGAAAGAATTGACAACTGGGTGGCAGTATTTATGTGGCAGCATTGCTTGGACCCCGCAGATCGCAGCTATATATAATTTATTTACTAACAAGGATTGTACAGACCAAGTCAAAGACCTGACTCATTCACAAGTTGTTGGCACTATAGGCACTGTATGTATATGCATTATGAAAAGCATGCATTATAAAAGGCTTTTTAGTCTAAAAACAGGAATATGTCTTATTTATTTCTCAAGTTAAACTACTTGCGTCTTTATCCTGATTCTTTATCTTTAGCCAAATATAAATTACAGTCTGAATTGTTTGGGTCAACCTTCGAGATATTGTACAAATTAACATAATATATTTTTCACAAATTATATTGAAGCTTTTATCAAACATGGCTAAGATGACCTCCAAGTGCATCAAATGGACTTTTGTTTTTAATAATTCAAGTCGTTCAGATGTTATAATTGTTTTGGTTCTGACATGTAGTCATGCTTGGCGAGTCTGTTTTCTGTGGAAATGTTTTGTGCTTAATGATTGAGCCAAATCTCTAAAATGTCCTTGAGCTAAATGATTGAAATCATTGCAACCTTTCAGTGACCTGTTTTCTATTGGCCTCTTTCTGGGTGGAACACTGGCAAGTCATTCTAAAATCCAAATAATACAGGAAAATGGCTCAATAGATTAGTACATTTAATCCAAACTGATCTTAAATTTCAGTCTAAAAGGGTTGAAATCATTTTGTCTTGTAATGTACAAACTAACCCCAGCATCACCTTGTAGTAGTAATGACTTTTTAATCTGCATTGCTAACATGTGGCGATGATAATAACAGATGGGTTTAATCATTTTTAGGGGATTTCAGTGCCAAGATGATACACTGTCTCCAGTTCCTCGTCGAGCCGGCCAAGAACTTCACGGTCAAGTTTAAGGTGAAGCTGAAGAGTTTCGGCACTTTACTATGAATCATACCTGCATCATAAGTGTGTTATGGCAGTTACCATGTTATGATTCCTACGTCGTAAGTGCTGTTAGGAAACATCATGTCCTGCATATAATTTCTCATAGAAGGTCATTAGCCATAAACAGTCATGGCTTTAGGATAGGTTTATGACATGATTATGCAAGCTTATGATGCAAGGGTCAAGGAAAATGCTATCTGCAATGTGAATTATGTGACAATGGAATTCGGTGAGTAAACAATCGTACTTTTTCTGTGTTCCTTGATTCTTCTGACTGGTCATGTTTACCCTGGTCACTAACTGTGAATCAAGCAGGCTGAGAAATAATAGGAAAGGCTGAAGGGAAAAGTATGAGCTGAATTACAATGAGGCTCTGAGCTGTTGTCCTTGTTGTTTTTCCTTCTGACTGCCTGCTTTCTCTGAATAAATCATTCCCCAATGCTTAGCAAGACCATATTTTTTATTCTTTAATACTAACTCTGGATCTTTCTCCCTACCCATAACTCATGTATTTTTGTGTACAGGAGTCTCGCAAGAAGGCAAAAGATGAGAAGAAAGAGCCTCTGGATGAAAGCCAAGAATTTATCGTGAACCTGGCCAAGGACCTGAGCAGAGTCTGCCAGGTAGAATAATATCAATAATAAATGCATTATCTACACACTGGTCCAAGGTTCTAATGCATATTGAGAATAAGAAGACTGTCATTAATGATTCTTTCCTGTCTCTGGATGGATTTAGATGTCTGAGGTGCTGGAGCACATCACCAGCTGTGAGGATGTTTGGCCTACTTTGTCCTGTAGGGCTTTTATTCTGGAGTGGGCATCTCTGCTAGAGAGCAAGGTAAAGAATTACAAACCATATTATGTATTAATGGAATTTTTTGTGCATTATATACACTCTACAGCCAAATGTCTATGGATATCTGACCATCACAACCTTATGTGCTTGTTGAACATCCTGTTTCAGATTTCTTCCCTGTTTACTGTTATACTAACCTCCACTATTCAGGGAAGGCTTTCCACTAGATTTTGGTAAGGATTTGTGTTCATTTAGTCACAAGTGCGTTCCTGAGTGTTCACTGAATGCAGTCAGTCTTCCAGTTTATCCTAAAGCTGTTCAGTGGGGTTGAGGTCAGGGCTCTGTGCAGGACACTCAAGTTCTTCCACATCAACCTTTATGGAGCTTGCTTTGTCATGATGGAACAGGTTTGGGCCTCATAGTTCCAGTGAAGAGAAATTCATCTAGACATGCTAGACAATTGTGTTCTCGCAGATTTATCTAGGCTCTGGGTTCATGCCTTTGGCTTGCACATTAGGGATACGTTTTAAATTCTATCCTGAATGTAAAGCTGCTTTGTCAGTGTCCATTGTAATGGATGTGACGATCAGGTTTCGAGATTCTTTGGCCGTATAGTGTATTTAATTGCAAATGTTCAGAAAATGGTGTTTAACGGATGATTTTGAAATATGACAACCACAAGCATCAAATAAACTGGTAAATTTAACAAAAACATTCCCTCCATGCTTTACTGTCCTCTTCACTCTGTGCAGTGACCGTGCACTCCAGGCAAATTTCCAAAACTGATACGTGAAACCCAGTGGCGGGCCGTGCATTTCACACCTAGGCCTTCACTGGTGTCCTTCCTGAATTAATCCACCTCTATAGCATCATTAAGACGCCACGGCAATAGATACTACTCAACCGTTAAATAGCAAAGTAAAAAAGAAATTAGTCTACAGTATTTCACACCTCACAAGGAATAGTCAATTTTATTACGGTTACTTTTCTCAAAAAAGACATTCTCCATGCCGTATGCAGCAAACTGCAATCTCCGGAGGACGCAGCATCCGAAATGAGATGCAATATAGAAACACTGTATAACAGTGCGTTGTGTCACAGGCTCTTGTAGCGAACATGAATAAAATTACATTACATATAGCAAAAAAAACAAATTAACACAATTCCGTCTCACAAGTTTCCTTTCACTGCAGCAAAAAAACACCACAGCCCAAGCTAGGGATCTGGAATGAAGGCAAACTGAAAACCCCAGGAAAAAAAAACCCCAAAAGCATAAATGGTTCTTGAAAAAGCTTACAGACTATTTTGAAGAATCAAAAGGATTTTCTTGAAAAGTCCTCCATGAAAATGCATTTGTAAGGATGTCCGCGATTAAATCGATTTCTTCTCCTCTGTCAGCCACTGTGAGTTAAAATATATATATTTTATTTAGTTTGTGCGGTTCGCTGCCTCTGACTACTGCAATTATCCAATCAAAGGACGGGAAATTGCTGACATAATCGTGTGCCTGCTAGATGGCCCCAGTGACGCCAACTCGAAATCTGATTGGTTAATGGAACAGTTTCATTGCCACTTATTTTAAGCTACGGGCGCCTGCACTATTGATTCTGAAGGCCTTAAGGCCGGGTAACACATGATGTCAGCCACTAGCTGAAATATGATTGGATAAATACTCTTATCATAAATATACACTACTGGAAGCAGCGCAACCGAGAGAAAAGCTATGAAATGTAGAGAATAGACTATTGGGAATAATTTAATACACATTCATGGAAAAATATATTAAATATATTAAAATGCAAGTCAGTGATTCAGATCACTGCTGTTTAGGCCAGCAGAGAAGGCCTTGCTGGCCCTGAGGGCCCTCCACTGGTGAAACCTATGCACCTAATTGTGTGTAATGGAATTTCTATCCGTGTATTTTGTATATCGATTACCTAATTTGTGCAGAGCAACAGCAATATGTCTCTAGAATATTTTAATTTATTGTGCGAAATGTTTATTTGATACAAAAAATGTTTGTTTTTTTTCCTCCTTTTATAAAGGGTGCCATTAAGTCTGGAAGGCCCTGTATATCACATTCAAAACATTGAGGTGAAACTTTGTGAAAACCAAACACACTAACACAAAAAGTGATATGAAGTTGCCTTCTTCTGCACTAAAATATATCCATCTTACTGTGTGTATACATCGATCAGCCGTAAAACATTCAAACCACTGAAGTGAATAACATTATCATGTGATACAGTGGCACCTGTTAAGGGGTTTTGTATATATTAGGAAGCAAGTGAACAGTCAGTTCAATCAGGAAAAATGGGCAAGAGTAAGAATCTGAGCGACTTTGACAAGGCCAGAATTGTGATGGCTAGACGACTGGATCAGAGCATCTCCAAAATAGCTGGTCTTGTGGGGTGTTCCCAGTATGTAGTGGTTACTACCTACTATAACTGCTGAACCGGCAACAGGGTCATGGGCTCCCAAGGCTCAGGCTTGCCCATCTGGTCTGATCCCACAGAAGAGCTACTGTAGCACTAATTGCTGAAAAAGTTCATGCTGGCTGTGATAAAAGTGTGAGAACACACAGTTACACATTGCAGCTTGCTGTGTATGGGTGCTGCATAGCTGCAGAACAGTCCGAGTGCCCATTCTGACTCCTGTCACTTACAATGTGCATGTGAGCATCAGAACTGGACCACAGAGCAATGGAAGAAGGTGGCCTTTAGGGTGGAAGGTGGTTTTAATGTTATGGCTGATCGGTTTATGTGTTTGAAGTACAGTAAGGTGTAAAACACTTCACTGCTGCTAAGATGTGTATAATATGAAAAGCTAAAAAACAAACAAACAAGTTAAACACTTCTAACACTTGTTTTTAGAATGTAATTATTAAATAATCATATGCATTTGAAATATCTAATCACCTCATACACAAGGCATTGAATTGTTGTGGTGTATTTATTCAAGAGGTAACACTTTAGTACTCCTAACAGTGTTAATATTGACTCAGTTTAACAATGATTATTATCATTTTCACCGTTGCGTGTATGAAAATGGGAACAAAGTATTGACTGTATGTGATCATTTATATAAAGAATTTTACTACTTTTTTTGTGCTCTGGCAGAAAAGGCCACTGCAGACTGATGGCTGGCCCGAGAAGAGTGACTGGAAGGAGCTGGCTTTGAGCAGCGAGCAGGATATAGAGAGTGCCAAAAAGCTCATAATGACTTGGATCAAGGATCTGAGGGCCCAGCCGGAGGTAAACCCAAATAAACACTAGGGTTCAATTTAAAAAAAAGCGTTGAAAACTCTAGCCAAGCACAAGAACCCTTCACATGTTTTGAAGGCATTCTTCTAGTGTAGTAGCTGCTGGTCAGTAGACACACTTCTCTCTTTTGCTCTCTGCAGCAGAGCGTGTGGCCCGGTGAGCAGGTGGTGACTGTGCTGGAGGATCTGGAGAAGCAGTGGCGGCGAGGCCGTGTTCCAACTCTGCAGACTGCGGTGGAGCTGATCTTCTGGACTCTACTGACAAAGGAACTGGACAAGGTGAGCAGCAAAAGACTCAGATACACGCAGAGGTCTCGAGAGCTCAAGAAGACTTGAGACGTTTGAAAGTGGTTGGTGATTGAAGTGTGTACATTGCAGGAGACTATTCCACAGCAGTGGCTCATCTGGAAGCAGAAGAGTCAGAAAATCGGTAAGTGCTCTTCATAATCTTAGTACTTATAGTTGAAGAGTACATTTTGTGAAGCAGGATGCAGTGCTTAGTCCAGGCTGCATTTTCCTCTTTGGTGCACTGCATGTCAGTGTGGAGCAAAACAGCTTGAGTTAATATAACATGATTTGACTGCAGTGAGAAAGAGTTTCTACTCAGAACTCCTAAAAGTGAACCAAACATTCTGTGTGTTTCTGTCGCAATCAAGCAAGCGCTTCTGTAGGCTGATGGCTGAGGAGAAGCTTGTTCCCTCAGGCCATCAGACTCATCATACAAATCCTTTAGGAGTCAATAAAGACTGCAGTCCAGTTTGTACTGTTCCTGCTACTAAACGTAACAGTGCACATTTTATACATCACTATTTGCACATTCTGAACATATATTCTGTTTCTTATTAATTTTTTAGTTTATTTACATGCACAGTCTATGGAGGTGTAGGCCGGGTTTTTAATTCACTGCATGTTATATACTGTATGTAACTGTATATGAGACAAATCTGTGGCCTGAAAAATGCAGGACGAATGTCAGATGCAAAATGTTCTCTAATTCTCTAGACATTTATTGAGCGTCAGCTCCGTGTTCTCTGTACCCTGTACACATATTTGCCAAAGATTTGTTTACCATTTTTGGGTTTTGGGAGTACATTTGTAGCTGTACACACCTCTCAGCCATCATTCTTTAGCTTTGTTGAATTAATCGAGTTGCAGTTGGGAAACTAAATCAGACCAAACAGCGATTGAAAAGGATGCTATCTACAAATGCAGTACTAGGTGCACTACACAGGTTGTGTTCAGTCACTAGTTCTGAAATATTTTTGCTTTGACTTTCAGGTGCTACTCCTTACATTCCTCAGACTGGTAAGTCTTAATACTTTTATTGGATACGCCCAGATATGGGCGTGTCCAATGACATGACAAAGTGCTGAATAGTTGAACTTTATGTAAATATGAATTGACCTGGCACAGAGGAAAACATGATTGATAGCAATGAAGCACACACTGCTCCTCCCACTCACTTGTTATATGATGCATATATACACTGGTGAATTTTATATACAAAAGCCAGATCTCCTTCCTGAATTTATCGGCAATAACACTGATATGGACTGCTAGTCACACCACCCCTTGATAAATCCCCTACTGACAGTTTCATAGTAGAGCAACTGGTGACTTAAAGCAATAAAATCTCTGCATGTGTGAACGTAGTTTTATGAATGTGGTTGATTTAGCTATGTGACAAATAATAACTATTTTTTTTCCCCCTCATGAATCAGTTTGGGATTGGATCTGCGATGCTGCAGGTTAGTTATCAACATATTCATAATGCATATACAGATCTGTTTAACCAATTTGAATGATTTATACAAAGTGTGTCACATCTACCACAGTGGAGGTGAACCTGGACCTGGACACAGCGAACCCGGATCTTCTGATTTCAGCTGACAAGAAGCGCATGCGCTGTGGCTTCGATCGCCAAGATATTCCTAATTACCACCAGCGCTTCGATGGCTGGTGGTGCACCGTGGGCACCGAGGGCTTCGGCATGGGCCGCCGCTACTGGGAAGTCAACGTGGGAGAGATGGACTGGAGGCTGGGTGTAGCTAAAGAGTCCGCTCTGCGCAAGGGCTTCAAGTCGCTCAACACCAACACGGGTTACCTGACCCTGAGGCTGGAGCGAGGCGTCGAGCTGAAGGCACTCACTGTGCCCTTCACAGCGCTCCCAGAGTCTCTCATCCCACGCAGGGTTGGAGTCTACCTGGATTACGAGCACGGCCAGCTGTCCTTCTATGACGCCGAACGCCACTCACACATCTACACGTACAACGAGCGCTTCGACGAGAAGCTCTTTCCGCTCTTCGGCACGGTAGAGATTGTCAGTGACCTGGTGATCAGATCCCCTGGGGACAGGGGTAACTGCCTGTGCCTGTGGGGCTGAGGGTCCTCAATCCAAACCTGAGCCAGAGTTTTCTAAATTATCAGCACCCCCTCTATCATCCCCCTCCTCCGACAATATTCAATGGATGGGTAACGAGTGGTCACTAGTGAATGACAGAAATCCTTAGCTCTATTATGCTCTATATAGCTCTGACCACTCAGTAAAGTATGTTGCTGCTGCTGCTTCTGTTGTACTTGCTGTAGTACTACCTGCACCTTATTAGAAAGCAATCTGCGCACTTTCATGTACTTAACGAATAATTATGTATCTGTGATTTGTGAAATAGTATTCCAGACATAAAAATGCACTTTCTGTGAATAACAAGTCTGAATAAACTTACTTACGCTCAAGCAACTTGCTGTTGTGCTGATTAAAAACTCACAGTCGTTATAACCTTGGTGCAACTAAAAGAAGCCGAGGTTCGAGCTTGAGCTCAGGTTATTTGTGTGGCGGAGGGTTTCCTTCAGGTCCTGTAGTACTCTCCAGATCCAGTCTTATCCAGGAAGGGCCTGTAGGTGTTTAGGTTTTCACTCCAATCAAGCAGGAACCACACCTGATTCCACCTGTGTAATGAGTTGATCTTGGCTTTCAGTAGATTCAGGTAAGGCTCAGTTGAAATGAAAGCCTGCACTCACACCGGCCCTCTGCTTCCGATGATTGGCCACCTCTCGATTCACCATTTACGCAAATATCAAATCAGACGATCATGTGGTAGCAAGAGTATAGTTAAAAACATGTAAACAGGTCAAACTGAGGCAACAGTGTACACACACTGGACAGTTGAAAATGACAAAAACTACCAAGCTTCTGTGTTTCTTTGCCCACTGTAGCCACAGAAAACTGTTTTTGTCTAATAGGAATGGAACCTGATTTGGATTTCTGCTGTGGCATCTCATCTACATCTACTGTGATGCTTTTCTGCTCACTACGGTTGAACAGTGTGCTTACTTTTAGCAAAACAATAATCAGTCTGAACATTCACCCTGATCTCTCAACGATTCAGCATCACTGGATGTTTTTTACCCCCCACACAGTATTCTGTATCAAATCTAGTTGTGTGTAAAAATCCTTGAACGACACAAACAACAGCCAATGAGATCGTGTTTTCTGCTGCCACATAACTGGCTGATTGAATAACTCCATGCGTATGGAGAGTGCATGATGAGAGTAAATGTACATATCACATTGTACAAATGTACATATAGTCATAACAGTCACACTGAAAAGTTCATTGTAGCTCATTGGAACTACATTACATATGATTGGCACTACATATTTATTTAGTGTTTTACATGGAAGTCAATCAGGCATCAGGTCTGTTCCCTTCATAACGAGAGACCACAGAAAAAACATAAACAATACCCATTTTACCTAAAGCAAAGAAAACCAAATAAATTAGGAGTTGCGTAAAACAAAACTGTTTAATTTTTTTTTTTTTTTTGGTATTTTAACCATTGTTAAAATAATTCCATAATTTCCATAATTCCCTCATACTTAGCAGCATCTAAAGTAGCAGCTAGGAGCTAAAGCTACATCACAGTAATGAATAAAAAAAATAAATTCTCAGCACCTGCCATTAAAGTGCACTAGTAGAAGCAAACGAGGGCCATTTGCTGAAAAATGTTGCCTTCTTGTAAGCAGCAGCCTCTGATATGCACAACCAGTCCCTGAGAGAGGGGTAGCTTTACCCAAAAGCATCTGAGATGGGGTTTGGTGGTGGTCTGGAGGTTGTTGGGGGTGGTATTGGGGTTGTATGGGCAGAGTGGTGGGGTTTGGGGGTGGTCTGGGACCTGTTGGGGTGATCTAGGGATTTGGTGGGGGGTAGCATAAGGCAGGAAGCTCTATCTGTCCTCCTGTGCTGCAGTTCTGTTCGCTGCACTGGGTTTGGCTGCATCTTGCAGGTGTTTCCAGTCTGTCTGGTTTTCACAGCGCTGGATGCTGCTGAAGAGCCGCTTGATTAAGCTCTTCGCCTCCATTTTCACTACAACAAGCAAGAAACATAAGCACACATATGTTCATCTCCAGATAGAAAAACTAACCTCAGTCCCATTATCTGAATATATATATATATATATATATATACACACACACACATTTTTTAGTAATATATAAATTTTATTTTATTAATCAAATATGCACTTGTGAATTTGATTTAAACAATATTAGCTGGAGACTCTCGCAGAGAGAACTTTTAGCAGGATCTATACAATTGAATCTATGCAATTTTTACGAGTGTATAAATATAGACACTGAGCTGGATGTTATTCTCGTGAAAGATCCACCCATCCATGGCCAGTCCAGACCCTCTGGTCAGATGTAACCAGGTTTTAAGTTATGTTTTTTTATAGTCAAAAATTCATGACGCCTTCAATCTTCACCCCTGACCCACTAACTGCAAAAACAGGGCATAACCCCAAGGACATGAATTTGCAATAAATTACAATTTAATTTCAAATTAAAATGACATTTTATTTTAAGAATTCTTTATCAATATAAAAATATCTCTCTGAAATAATGGAAACTGAGTTAATGTTTGAAAAATGTCTTAAATTTCTTTTCTCTTGCAGTTTTTGCATTGAACTGCATCTCACCTTTGACTCGATCTTTCGCTTTTCCTTCTACAAGCAGATGAGACAGGAAGCGTGCAAATGACTTGAACAGGTCCTAGAGACAAAAAGAGCCTTTAATTTGATGCCCTTTTCTGCCTCTAAATATAGAAATGTATAAAGAGACTCACCTTTGTAGCAAATTTGCCCTTTTTGTAGAAAGGATCCAAGATTCTCACAACAATATCAGCTGCTTCTTTCAGAGTCACAGGCTGGAGTGACATGTGATTGGCATCGCTGTCTGCCTCCATCTTTCTCTCTTGCACCACAGGGTCAAAGGTCACCCTGCGCTTGCTGTCAGGTGGACGGTTGTGTTTGGTGGGGGGTTGAGAGCGTGACTCTGTGTCCACACAGGGCTTTAAGGCAAGACAATTACACACCATGTCAGATAGAAACAGACAATTTTTTTTAGTCATGCATAAAAAGTTTACTTATATTTATATCTAACTTTTATAACAGTTTTATAATTTACTACATGAACTTTTCTATTTAGTTCTATTCCAAATGTGCAGAAAAAAAGACAGCGGGAACTCCCACTTGTGTTCAAAACACAGGCTGCATAAGATCTATACACATTGCTTTATACACTTTCTTGCCAAAAGTTTTGGGACACCCCTCCAAATCATTGAATTCAGGTGTTGTTTTTCAGGGGTTGGACTCGGCCTCTTAGTTCCAGTGAAAGGAACTCTTAATGTTTCAGCATACCCAGACATTTTGGACAATTTCATGCTCCCAACTTTGTGTGAACAGTTTAGGGATGACCCCTTCCTGTTCCAACATGACTGCACACCAGTGTACAAAGCAAGGTCCATAAAGACATGTAGTATGGTGTGGAGGAACTTCACAGAGTCCTGACCTCATCCTGATAGAACACCTTTGGGATGAATTATAGCAGAGACTGTGAGCCAGGCCTTCTCGTCCAACATCAGTGCCTGACCTCACAAATGCACTTCTAGAGGAATGGTCAAAAATTCCCATAAACACACTGTTTTAGCTGCAAAGGGTGGGCCAACTCCATATTAAATTCATGTGCATGTGAACGCAGACATCCCAAAACTTTTAGCAACATAGTGTAACTGCCATAAATCTACATAAGCATTTATAAACACATATTACACCAAATGCCAGCTGTCTTAAAGACTTCTTTGGTCAGTATCAAGTTGACATGATGCCCGAGTCTAAACACTTTCCAGGCTGACCTACATCATCATCTTAATAAAGTCAGTTTATTGTCTGCTTATTAGCTTTTCCTGAAGATCCATGGCAAAGCCAAGGCAAATTAATGACAGCATTATGTTTAGTAAAGTGAGTTAAATTCTGAAGATAAGATATATATGAAATCCTAAGACAATCCATGATATGACATTAAGGACTTTTCATGCTTAACATAGTTAACTCTGGGTCACTGTAAATTCCAGGTAAACACAATCCTGGGTTTTCTTGTTGCAGCTTTCACACTGCTCATACTTGATTAACAATCACCTGGGATTAACAATCAATCAATCCTGGATATTCATAATCTGATGTTTCACACTGTATATTCCTAAACCTTAGTTTTGCCACCTGGCACTACCAAGCTGTTTTTGTTAAGAGTTTCTACGTCCTGGTTTTCATGTGATATGAGGCACAAGATGTTTCTGGAAAGATGTTGGTTTCTAAACATTGCAAGAGTATTGCTAATGCTGCTTTTAGAACACTGGGAAAAAATCGGCACTAACGCTGCTTCTAAGTTAAGTGTGAAATGTTCCTCTTACCCGTGGATAAAAAAAAGCAAGGTTTAGAATGACAAAACCTCTGGGTAAGAAGAGTGTGAAAAGCCCTATAGTGCCTTTACACATGACTACAGCATACTAGAAAGACTCTGAGCTACAAAGTCAACTGCTATGATGACGTAATGGAACCCAGCCTTGACTTGACCCAGGCATTGGGTTATAATGGCTTATTCCAGCAGGCACCAGCTGTCATAGAGCTTGGATTAATCATGAGTGTATATTCAGGGTTATGACATGTCATATAAGGCTATAATGTAGGTTTTATTTATCCTTATGAACCCAGCGCTTAAGGAAAGACTTCTTTTACATAATGCAAAGCATTTCTGAGAGCTGTTTCCTATTATAACATACTAGAAGGACACTAGCTGAAAAAAACCCTCAGGCTTTATGTTATGACGAATGCAAGCTCCATGACAGCCGACACCTGATGGAATAAGCTGCTACGAGTGCTCATGTAGCGTAATGGCAGTTGCTATGAAGGGCTTATATAGGTTTCATGTATCCTTACATACACCACCAAAGAAAAGATTTTGTCCCAGGACACGAACTAAGAAGTTTCAAAACAAAAAGAAAGCTCAGTTGTGATCTTCCACCCTGATCTAGTGTTGAAGTGATATTTTACCTTTTCTGGTTGTGCCTCAGCATCACGCTTTGACTTCTTCCTATGGTGAGAGTGTAGAGGAGAGCAAAGAACACACTGAGAACATTCCAGACAGCTGCTACGTGATCACAAAGAAAGAGCAAATAAACCGAGTAAAGAATGAGAGGCGTAACATGATCGTACCCTTCAGCCTCAAGCATTGTTCTCTCCTCAAAGCCCTGAGTGGCCTTCTCAGTCCCGGGCGTCTCTACCTCTGTAGTGCTTATATCCATGGGAAGATCATCCAGAGTCTGCTTCTCCACTGGTCTTGCGTTCATTTCAGTGCATTCCATATCCATATCCATATCCATTGAACGTTCATGTTGAGTCTCAGTGTTATTGCTATTGTGGTTGTGTGGAGTTTCCACAATCTCCTCCTCAGCTTCCAACACCGTAGCCTCACCATTTTTGGGGGTTTCATCCATAACCTTTTTTCCAAAGTAGTGAGAGATATAGTGCGAGTTCTTGGCTGCTTCTGCTAATTTCTGCTGTTTCTTACTCAGAGCTTTGCCTGACATCTTGCTGAGGCTGCTGGAGGATGAGGAGACAGATGAAGATGTTTTGCTTCTCTTCGTCTCAGGCTTTCCTTCCTGCTCCTCTTCATTGTGAGCAGATACTTCAGACACGGGCGTTGATGTTAGAGTCTCGTTCTTGGAAGTCTTCAGAAATTCCGATGCGGACTGGAAGAGCGTGGATGAGCCGCGGAATCCCGCACCCACTCGCTTTCGCTTCATCTACAAGAACGGAAAGGAAGCGGAAAGCAGCTCAGAGTGGATCCGTGTCTGAGCAATTCCAATTAATTTCAATTAAGTGCAGTAATGGACTTGCAGTAAGAATGTTTTTCTTAAAAACACATCAATCAGCATTATCAGAAAAGTACTTCAACCTTCAAGCTAAAACTATGCTTTGGCTTCTCATCTAACAGCAACTAGTAGTTTTAACCAATTTCCAAGATTGTACAAGATGGTACAAGAGGAATAAAACACGTTAAGTGAGTCATTAGAGGAATATAATCCACTTTGCATTGAGCCGGATCACACCACGCTGTCGTGATCTAGTTTCCTAGGAGACCACGCCTCTTCCTGTTTTACTAAAATCATACACACATTCCTCAAGTCTTCCCCTCTTTTCTTTGATATATTTTCTATTCTACTGATCCTGCAAAACAAATGCTTTATTGTTGTATTTAATAATAAATAAATGTTTTTATTCAGTCCTTTGTGTGCATCTAGCCATATTTCTGACCAGTACACAATGCCTTTAGGAACTGAGCTATGAGACAAAACACTACTCTTACTGAATAGATCTGAGACGCGGATGTAAAGCCCAGCTGATCTTCAGGTACAGATGAGCAAGAAGAGGAGGCGGCTGCTTCTTCTTGCATCCTTTTCTCTTCATTCACACCGGAGCTGCATGCTTCCTCATCCTCGTCCACAGGTGGCACTACAGTATCACTGTTGCCCTTCTTAAGCTCTGCTACCTGGAGAGTAGATTATATATTAAGGATAATCCACCCTGCCAATAAAGGAGTAATATTTGACTGCTGCCCAGGATCACAGTTTTATCCATAATGTCCATTAAATCCTTCATTTATTTATGACTTATATACTTTTAAGAGACCCTGTTATTCATTTCAGTCTCCCTAAAATGTTGTCAAACATATTCTAACTTAACAAAACAGTCCTCAGACCCCTCTCCTTCATTTTCTGACCAAATACTAATGCAAATCTTTTTCAGAATCTTGTGAATAGCTCACACCAGGAGTCCCTCTGCTCATGCTGTTGGACGTTTCTGTGATGTTTATACCTATTTGGTTATGCTGAAGTAAGAAGACTTCCTTTCTGATTGGCTAACACGGTATCCATGCGTGTTCATTTGGTCTTTACTGAACTCCTGATGCTACAAAGCTGTTCAGAAGAACTGCAGGATACAAGGGATGTCTTAAAAGTAAGCTCATTAAGTGTCTGTGTGCTGTATATATTTGCTGAAATAAAAAAAAATGTATACTGATAATGTTTTGGACTTTTCTAATTCAGTCATACTAATAAAGTGGACAAAAGAAACTTACAGCAAAAATAATGAAAAATTCACTTTAAAAAAAATTCAGCCTTAGTTTCAGTCACAGGGACCATTATGTATACTCACTGGTCACTTTAATAGGAACACCTATATGCCTTTATCTAGTCAAACTATATTCCTAAATGCAGTTATCATACAAACAATAGTGTTTATACTGAGTGGTGTGGAAAAAAAACAACATCATCCAGTGTGTGTACATGCTTTTTGGTGATGAGAGTGAGGTCAGTGGAAAATGGTCAGACTCGTACAGTAACTTTACAAACACCTCTTTGCAACCGCGGTGAACAGAAAAAGCATCACACGTTGAGCCTTGCAGTGGACAGGCTAAAACCACAGAAGGTCTCAGTGGGTTTGTGTATAGCACCACGTATTTCCACACATTTTGGAGGTGTGCATGTCAGCTCCTTAATGAGTCTCTGCTTGTTTATGGAAACCTTTAAATCAGTTCATAAAACTGAGGTACAGTGGTGTACATGCACCTTGCAGAATCTGTAATATATTAATAATAATAATAAAATAAAATAAGAGATCATAAAATTAAGCCTGAATAATCTATTTTTCATAGCAGATGTGCATATAGTCCGGAAGATACAATCATAACTAAATTTACACAAATGAACCAGTTCAAAAGTTTACATAGGTGGTATTCTTAACACTGTCTGTGACTGTTTTTATGTTTTTATTTGTCCTGCACAGTTAAACTGCCCACAGTATTTCAGAAAAGACCTTCCTGTCACATCTTCTGCATATTTCACCCCTTTCCAACAGCGACTAGATGATGTTAAGGGTCACACTGAGAGAGACTATTACAAAAGCTGCAGTTTAACTGGTGCTCAAAAAACCGGCAACACGACACTTTAAGAGTCAGGGGTGTGTGTAAACTTTTGAGCAGGATGATCGGTGTAAATATACAGAAGGTTATTTTGTCTTTTGGGAAACATGTAAATATGTTATGTAGCTTCTGAAGGCCAGTACAAAGTGAAAAAAAAAAAAAGATCTTTAAACAATAAATAGACTCGTTGATCATCCAGGTAAAAAGCGCTCAGTATTAAGAATCAAGTGTGTGTAAACTGTTGAACTGGTTTATTTGTGTAAATTCAGTTATTATTGCATCTTGGTGACTGAAAACATCTTTTATGTGAAACAATTTCTTTAGAAAAGGAACTAAAATGTGAACCCTTTTTATGATGCCTCTTATTTTTGTTCAGATGATGAATATTTTGCGTGTGTAAACTCATGAGCCCTGTATAATGGGAGGTTGTATATAATTAAACGGTTTAAGAAATCAGACATAAACATGCTCACTCTCTTGAGAACTGCAGCCTTGTACAGGTTTGCCGTCTTGCAAGATCGGAACACTTCATGCTCTATTTCCACCGCCGTGGAAAGTGGATCAGAGCTGCACAGGAAGTGGGAATAGAAATAAAGACAGCAGGTTAAACATTACACAAGGTGTCGATAGGTTTGTAAAAGTGAATAAAAAAACCCTCTAGAATAAAATGTCTGAACACGGTTAATCAAAATGAAATATGACTTAAGTATTTTCATTCTGAAGCGTGATTTTAATAGTGAAGGACAATAACACGTCAAAATCACAGATACGGGAAAAAGAGAATATTCACTTCACTATAAAACTATATAATATAAACTATAAAAGGTTAAAAAGTGCTTTACGATATCTTATGTTACAGGTGCATTTTCTTCAGAAGAAGAAATTCCAAACAACACCTGATTGACTGATCTGTTGTGCCTCGGTGGTTAGTCAGAGATGCCTGGAGAAGAGTCAGACAGTGCTCTCGTGCCTGAAACAAACAAACAAACACACACACCCACGGTATTGACACTTTTCAAAGAAATTCAATCCAGTACATTTTGTTAGGCTTCAGTTTCAGCATTTCAATATTTCTAGATGTTACAAACAACATGCAACGCATGGTTCTGCCACTAGGTGGCAGTTCATCCACCTCTGATAAAGCAAGATTTAAATATGCTTAGGTTTTTTTGTTTGTTTTTTTACATCATTGTATTGTAAACAGTGCAGTTACTTGAAGGCTAGTGCTTGTTATCCTCACTTTAATAAGACACTCTCAGAGAATGAACCATATGGCAAGGAAATCCTCAAGAACAATATACTGATTAGGACTGACCTTTTGATTATCCGTTTCCTCTGGGGCTGAAATCTCCCAGAGAAAAACATTCTGCAGTGCTGTAGCAAATTTTAGGGACATCCTTTAAGTCTAGATTGTTTACAGCACAAATCTGTAGGGTTTATATTAACACACTAATATAATATAGTATAGATTCTGTAGTATATTCACATTCACTGGGTTGTACGGTTCCATTTATGGCATTTGGGAAACATCTTTATCCAGAGTGAATTACATTTATCTCAGAGCTGAGATTTTAAACTCGCAACCTTCTCCCCGTTAGTCCAACATTTCTGCTGCATTTGCGCACACAGCAGCTGGAGATCATTTATTTTCAATAAGTGATTTCCGGCAAGATGAGTGACCACAGCAATTGGAGACATGGGCATGTCCAGTGATGCAACAAGTTAAGTGCAAGAAACTTACAGCAAAATAATGAAAATTGCACTTAAAAAATCTTGGTTAGTTTCAGTCACAAGGACACTGTTATGTATACTCACTGGCCACTTTAATAGGAACACCTATATGCAGTTATCTAGTCAATCTATGCAGTTATTAAGCTGACTTTGTCTTAATATCGCTTTTCACAGACAACAGCGTTTCTTGAGTTTATACTGAGTGGTGTGGAAAAAAAAATCTAGTGTTTTGGTGATGAGAGTGAGGTCAGTGGAGAATGGTCAGACTGGTAAAGAAAGGGTACAGTAACTTTACAAACACTTCTTTGCAACCGCAGAAAAGCATCTCAGAGTGCTCAGAGTGATTCTTGCAGTGGATAGGCTAAAATAACAGATCGTCTTTTGTGCATTAAGTTAAGTTAAGCTAAGCTAAGCAGTCTTTATTTGTCACATATTCATTACTGCACAGTGAAATTCTTTCTTCACATATCCTATTATTGGGGGTTGGGATCAGAGCACAGGGTCAGCCATGATGCAGCATTCATGGAGCAGGGTGGACTGGGAGTCTTGCTCAACGTCCCAACGGTGGCGGCTTGGCGGTGCTGGGGCTTGAACCCCAATCTTCCAGTCAATGACCCAGACCCTCAACAAAGAAATGTTTAACTTTATACAAATATGAAGCGACTACCAATGAGAGTGAAGACGCACACTGCCTCTCCTTTCTCTCATATGATATGGTGCTTGAATACACTGCTGAATTTTTTATACAAACGCCAAATCTCCCTCCAGAAAGTTTCATTTTAGCAGAAAGAGAACTGACTTGTTGTTAATTTTGAAAGCTAGCTGTATAGAAGTACACAGCTCTGCTCAGTGACCTGCAACACAGAGTGGAAGCCCTGCATGCTCTCCATGCTTCATGCTCAGACAGATGTCTGTACAATAATGTGCTTAGTGAAAGCTGCAGTGTGACAGCTGCCACAGAGGCGTCACCTTCACTGTGAGTCTTGGGATTCTCTGACTGCTCGCCTCCTTTAACGGACAGTCAGCATCTAGAGGAGAAAAAAAAACAACAAAACAAAACCAAACAGAATACCAGATTTAATGTGTGTCCATGACAATGTGTCAGAAAAAAAAACCCCATAAACTAACTTTTTTTGAGCGGCGGTCATATCTCAACTAAGTTTGGTACTGTTAAACATTTTGAGACATGGAAGTAAAGCATGAAACTGAAGAGCAATATGTATTTAGTGTTGTGTTTAATGGTGTGATCCGTGATCGGTCCACTGCCTATAAGATGCCTCGGCAGAGCTAAACTAAGCAGTCTATTTTTATTCACTCGCGTTCGTCTCATATACCCAGCTGCCCTATCTCAAGTAACTGATTACACACTTACAAGAAGCTTGTAAACTTGTAAAATGTGAATTCGATTTATTTCATTTACACAACTGAGTAGGTAAAGGTTAAGGGTCTTGCTAAAGAGTCACAGTGGTGCAATAGCAGTGCTGAGAAATGATAACATTCTCGTCTGTAGTCCAGCATTTATGTTGCGTTCACACATACAGACTTCGGGCAAGATGAGTGACAGTAACAGTTGGAGACTAGATGTGGGCATGTCCAGTGATGCAACAAAGCTGAGAAATATTTAACTTTATGCAAATATGAAGCGACTCGGTGCAGTGACTACCAATGAGAGTGAAGACAGTAGAGATCTGTAGCAGAGAGCACACACTGCTTCTCCTTCCTCTCATATGATATCTGGTAATTTACTTGACAGTCTTATTAGAGTGCTGCTCACACAACGTTTCCAAATAGACACAAATATACTAAAATGAAAAAAATCATACAAAGATCAGGCATAACATTATGACCATCTGCCTAATATTGTGCTGATCCCCCTTTTGCTGGTAAAACAGCCCTGACCTGTCGAGGCACGGACTCTACCAGATCCCTGAAGGTGTGCCTTTGCTCCACATGTGCATCGATGAGCCTTGGCCGCCCATGACCCTGTCACCGGTTCACCACTGTTCCTTTCTTGGACCACTTTTGATAGATACTGACCACTGCAGACCGGGAACACCCCACAAGAGCTGCAGTTTTGGAGATGCTCTGATCCAGTCGTCTAGCCATCACAATTTGGCCCTTGTCAAACTCGCTCAAATCCTTACGCTTGTCCATTTTTCCTGCTTCTAACACATCGACTTTGAGGACAAAATTCACTTGCTGCCTAATATATCCCACCCACTAACAGGTGCCATGATGAGGAGATCATCAGTTATTCTCTTCATCTGTCAGTGTTCATAATGTTATGCCAGTGGAAGTTGTTGTAACATTATATATAAAAATCTTTCCCGTTTGTCCAGAAAATATGTCAATGTATTTTAAACCATTATGTTCTCCTAACTGAAATCCTGTTAGCGGAGTTCCTCCAGGATTACACAACGTCCTTTCATTTCACTTCTGTAAAAGAGTCATGGTACTTTACACTACTCAGGATAACTTACAAACTTTGAATGCTAACCTGGTGGAGTAAATGTCTCTTTTGGGCCACTTGATCCCTGTAATAATAAACAACAGAAAACACACAAAAAAATATGAACACAGGAACATGAAGACTAGAAAACAGAGATGATCTGACTACCTCACTTTAATATTTGTTTTTTTTTTTTTTTTGTCAACTGGAATAAGTTTCAAACTTTCCCCTTTGGTGCAGGAAACAGCATGCTTTCTGATTTTATTACTCAAATGGAAAAAACATAAGGCCTGTATTTAGAAAACAGCTGGGAAGCAGATGTGCAAAGAAGAAGTAAGAAATGAAAGAGAAAGAATGGAGTAGAGAGAGAGAGAGAGAGAGACAGAGAAAGTGTTACAGAGGAAGCGTGTTGTTTATTTGCATTGTGTGAGAATTTTAGGATGTTGAGAGACACAATTCAAGCAACAGTTGATCAAAAGCAAAGCAACTGCACAGTCAAACCTGTGTGTATCTATCTTTGTGAGCATTATCAACAGTAGTGCACGGCTAAATTTACCTTCCGTAGGTTCATCTGTTTCCTGAATAAATCCCCAAACTCTTTTTTTCGTTTCTCAGAGTCATCCTCAGCACCACCCTCCCACTCCTCATCGTACCTGAACACACACACACACCAGTTAACACCAGTTATGGGTCAGATTTAACCTGACCAAATCTCACAAGGCAAATACAGTTTGTATACACACACTCTCTCACACACACACGTGAGTACAACCAAATGCACACACACACACACACAAACAAATGCACATACACACAGTTCTAATTGCTGAACACGTGCATCCTATCACCCACTCCTCAATTACACACATGAAAAACACTTAAATATATTTAATGCACTCGATTTAATATGTTTCTATAGTAACAGCTCGCTCACAGGAACTTGTCTGGCAGACGCTCCCATAATAATCAGCCGAATATTATTCATAATATCTTTTAATAATCAGCCGATATTCATAATATCTTTTAGTAAGGAGTCTCCAGTGTCAGTGTTTTGTAATGATCAGTACACATTGCAACATGGAAAAAAAGTCTTCGGCAGAGAGGATTGGGTCTCGTGACAAGCTTCATGTTTTTGTCTTACTGACATCAAGAGTGAAAAGTAGTGAGGTCTGCGGAACGACTGTTTAAAGCTGTAACAGACAGACAGTAGGATTTGTCGTTCTTTAATTATTCAAAATTGTCATGTTTTGCCAAATTGCTGTGGTATCGGAGGAATAAAACACTTGCTGATAAAGGAAAATAATACACTGTCTGGCTGCTACGGCAAGAACTTTACCAGTACCTGATGTATAACATAGCTTTACACTTAAAGTATTATGTATATGCTTAGTGTGTCAGCTGACCTCTCAAAACCGTAGCCTTTCTTCCCTCCTCCGTAGAGCTCGCGGTCAAAACCAAAAGGTCCCCTGCTCTCGGAGCCCTGCGCTGGCCCAGTCCTCGTGCTGAGGGCAGCGGCTCTCTCCAGTTGAGCACGGACGAGTTTAGGATCACGACAGTAGTCGCAAGCACCGGCACAGTTTGGCGTCTGGTCCCCGAAGAACTTCGATATAGTGGCATGTCTGCATCTAGAGAAGCAGGAAAGAGATTTATGTGGGTTAGTCAGGAGGAAATGTGCATTTGTTACATGTTTCTAGCATAACAGACATCCAGAAGGTGTGAGGAGTTCATTAGTGCACAGCAAATACCCAGAGAAAACAAATATATTGATTAACACCTCAATATAATTAAACAATAATAACCATCAGGATCATCAGTACTTTAATTTCTAAACAAATACAAATATAAACAGCAAAACAGAGTCAAGCCATTATAGTACTATAGTACATTTTTAATATACTGTGCTTGCACTATATTATACAATATTTAATACTTTGTGTTATCTTCTAGAATCTACTAGAAATGGTAGCCTAGTTATTCTTCATTCCTGAGATACTACAACTTCTTTTTCATATATAGTATTTTGATTCAGTCATGCACAAATAGAGGAAAGGAAAATAGAGGAAAGTCTAAATCTACAAAGCATATGTCACTAGCTCTAATGCAAGTGGAGGCATATGTGATGCCAATCAGGAAAAATCCATGCAACTTGATATGAGACACCAGGATCCAAGTCAAATAATTCCCATACTTTTGTAAGGTATTCCACAGGTGGAGTGTTAAGTCCATTAATACTTTTTACCAGCCTTTCACAGAAGAGGCATCATCAGTAGTCCACTGTAAGAGGATATTCTTCCTAGCAAAGGATATTCTTCATAATGTCATACTGAATAACCTTGTTACCTCCCTGCAGAGGTCATGTGACCGCTAAGCAGACCAAGGAATAAGGATTTAAGTCACAAACTCAGGATGAGATACTGCAATGTTAGTCAAAAGGGTTTTTTTTTTTTAAAGCCAGGTTCTTGGAATTTGGGCATATCAGTTAAAAGTAAATATCTATTATTTTACATACAAGTATGTATCAAGGGTTCCTTCAGGGAACAAAGAAGCCACTTAGCTGTTTCGATAAGTGGACACTTCAATTTGTGCTGGACTACAGCACACATTTTTTAATGTTAACGAGATCTTTTGCCCAGCACAACATTATGACTCATGCCATACATGCCCAACTAATGACTTTATTGCTATGCTATTATTAGATCTAGCACCTAAGTGAACTCATGAACTGCCTAGACACACTGTGAAAATTCATCAAGAGTTAGATAAAGCCTTGTGTTAGACATATATATGAAGAAAAACATCTCAAACATCTCAAGATCATTTTATCTGTCTGTCTATCTATCTGTCTGTCTATCTATCTGTCTATCTATCTATCTATCTATCTATCTATCTATCTATCTATCTATCTATCTCTCTGACTCTGCATGACTATAGTTCAAATGCTAGCAGTTTGGGCAGCATGCAATCAGCAAAAAGACACAGCTGTACAGACATTAAGCATTAAAGATTTGTGTCTCCTAAATGTTACATCCTCACCTAACCCTAACATAATACCAACCCAAGCCCCAATGCTTACAGATACAAGTTTAGAACACAGTTTTTTTCATTTCACTTTTTATGCTAACTTCATTTAACAAATATAATCTCACACACACACACACACACACACACACAGACAGACAGGTGTCTGAGACCACACTCCAAATCTGGAAATAATTAGAGGTTTAAAAAGCATCAACACCTTGGATTTTTAATATTCAGCTCAGACACTAAACAAAAAGAATTCCCCGTTTTTCCTTTTTTCTTCAATGGCACATTTTCTAATCCAGCAACATAAGAGATTCTGCAAGTCAACTCATCCAGAAATCCCACCACCTGTCCACTGGATCCAATTTTTTCTGCAATGCTCCAGACCATCTCACAATACTTCATCCCCATCACCACTGCTATCATGAATGACTCCATAACATCTGGTCACGTACCAAGCTACAGAGCAAGGTTTATTCCCTTCCTGAAAAAACCCATTCTGGATCCCTCAGACATCTAACCAATTCTCTTTTCTATCTAAAATCCCTGAATGTACTACAATCAACTGCCTTCTATCGATCTCTCATTTACCTCTAAAATCCGAACCAGTCTAGTTTCAAAGTGGCACATTCAACAGAGACTGCTCTTGTAGGAGTTGCTCCATGCTTCTGAGGTGCTCCTTATCCTGCTCGACCTTTTAGCAGCATTTGACATGGTCAACCACAAGACCCTCTTGTCCATCATCATGAGTCTTGGAATTCATGGCACAGTTAGTCGGTCGGGACGGTCGGTTATATTATGTGATGTAGAGGGGTTATATTAGGTGATTTGGATGGGATCCACATGTGCTCCACACAGGCTTTCCACTTGTATCTCAGTGAGATCATATAATTATTCCCTCCTTCATACGACTGCTTTTTCTGCTTAGATCTCAGAATGTCTGGCAGATATCTCAGCATGGAGGGAAGCTCATCGGATGAAACCTAATCCCAGCAAAACTGAGCTGCTGTTCATCCCAGATAATTCATCTCCATGTAAGATCTATCCACACAGTCCACTCAGGAGTTTGTTCATCACCCAAGTTCAAAGTTGTACTGCAACTCGCCCCTGGCATGTCCGCTTCGGAGCACTATTCCTCCTCTGCAGCTGCATGACTTGTTTTCAACCTTCTGAGGTCCCACAACACTACTTTACTTCCCTCCCTCAACTGGTTTCTTGTAGCTGCCCACATCAGCATTACAACACTGATACTTTCCTGCAAAGCCAAAAACAGACCAGCGCTCACTTTTCTCAAAGCACTCATCACACCCTGCAATGTACCAAGCTTCTTCTGACAGGGAGGCATACATCAAGACCTTGGAACCTTGGTGGTAGAATGAACTTCTGCTAGATGTCCAAACAGCCGTCATGAGCAGTGGTGCTGAACAGTTAACACTTACTGATAAGGAAGTTAGGGCAACAAACTGCCACTGTTTGGTGCTTCAGCAAAACCATTAAATGTCTGCGCTCCAGGGTCATTGTATCATGGAGAACAATGTGCTCTGATCCCAACTTTCTAACAAACTGAGAAGAATATTTTACGGTGCTTACACGTATGCGTCTCAAATAAAGGCTTCTTCATCTTTTTAGAACTCTTGCAGCCACTAACCAGCTAAGTTTCCACGATTGCCACTTCTGGCAAGCACCCCGAGTACATAACTGATCTTGTTATTACATCTTCCTGCACACTCCTCAAACTTCAAATGGTAGAAGTGCTCTTTATCTTTCTTTAGGCTGTTGGATGTGGGTCATTATATTATTGAACGCTACAATGGATTGCAAATAGGGAAAAATAAATATCGCACAAACCTGGTAGAAAAGGGTTTACCAGGCTAACAAGTACACACACACACACACACACTCTCTCTCTCTCTCTCACCCTTGCACACAGAAATTTCTTTCCATAGCTCACACCAGAAGGTTTCAGGTTACACCAGTGTCTGAGACAGTTCTTATGGGGATTTGGACTGGATGAAAACAGCATGTGTACAGTGAACTTCGCTACAATCCCACAAAAGACCTCTGTGTGCCACGTCTCAACAAAACAGCTACAACTTCAAGAACAGAGCCACTATTAAATAGCCCAGTTAAGCAGTTGTGCATATTTCTGTCACAGTTTTGTTCACTTGCCGATTACACAATGGAAAGATTCACAGGGTGTGCTGGTGAAAAAGAAAATTTCACAACAGCGTTGAGCCTCTTAAACAAAACAGATAGAATAAAAATGAGTCACATGCTGAAGGAAGGCCCAAGGCTGAATCCTAATAATTTGTTTTTTTTTGTTGCAGTGCTACGTGTACGACAGTGTCTCAGGAACTCTAAGACACCGCAGACTTTTGCAATAAATAAATAAATGAAGAATAGAAAAAAATACACTCTTACACTGCCAGAATAGTTTCTGAATTAGAGGACGGGGAAAAAAAAAGAAAAAGGAGAGTTTCCAGGGTGATCGGAGGGGAGGAGAAGTAGGCAGTCCTGCTGAGACAAAAGGGGGTGTGTGGGGGTGAGAGAGGTAAACAGAGAAAGAGAGGGAGGACAAAAAAGACAGAAAGACTGAGAGAGAAGCAGTCTCTTGTGGAGAGAATGTAAAGAAGACCTAAAGCTTAATTCTGGCTATGACGAGGGGAAAAAAAACAAGCTGAGAAATACAACCCACATGCATGTTAAGTAGTTAGTCATTCGACATTCACTTGGAGAACTGCCTGCACTGAACAAGTACAGCAAGGGAAGGCAACAAACTGGGGGAAAAAAAAAACAAAAAAAACTTGGATTGAGACAAGCATAACAAGCGGAACAAGACTGGACGGCAGTCAAAAGGCAGCAGCTCAGTGGAGGACTTAAACAGTGAGCCAAGCTACTCGTGGAATTCCCAAATCAACTGCTGGAACTGGAGCGAGCAAGTGGAAAAGGGGGCAGCACATTCCTTTCCCCTCAGGTAAGAAAGGATCCCTTGTTTTGTTAATGTAAACTGGTTAGGCTAGTCAAGGCAATGCTGCCATCACAAATTCAGTCACACCTAATCTTTGAATTTACTTAAAGACTGGTGTGAAGTAAAACTGGAAAACAGCACTGAATTCCTTTTACATGCCACAACACCTGCTGCAAGCCACGAGCAAGGAATTCACTACACTACACTATTCTAACAGCTATTCTTGCCCAACTGTTTTGCTGCAGTGCCTTCTAAAGTCCAATGCCTGTGCATCACTGTGCAAACAGGACAAACAAACAAACTTAGAAAGCACACAGGGTGTAAGAACAGAAATATCAAAACTGTGTGGCAGAGTCAGCTGACCGCTATCTGTTCACAAACACACTTGCATGATGGACAAATGTAAACTTTCACATGCTGTGTTAACCTATAAACAAAGCTTACTTATATTAGTTTACATATTATTTTTGTACTTAATAACTAAACATACTGCTGACGTAGTTGCATGTTACAAGTACATACTATTTGTACATACTTACAAACTTTACATACTTTGGACATACTTATGTAATATACGTTTACATACTGTTACAAACTTAAACTTTACATACTGTGTACGTAAAAAAAACTTTACATCCTTACATATTAAAACTTTACACACGTTAAAACTACATACTGTTTAAATAATTACAAACTAAACCTTTGCATAAAACATTTACTTACATCTAAACCTTTTAAACCTTGAAATATTTCCTGTACAACTTCTCATTTACATATCATGTGCATACGTACTAACTAAACGTACAAATTGCTTACATACCTACACGCTAAAACTTTACATACTGTTTACATACTTATATACTAAACTTTTACGTACTGTTTACATACTATATCTTTATATACTCATATACTAAACCTTTACATACTATATCTTTATATACTCATATACTAAACCTTTACATACTATATCTTTATATACTCATATACTAAACCTTTACATACTGTTTACATACATACAGTCTAAACCTGCACATGCAACGTTTACCTAAAGACCAAACTTTTAACATACAAACCAACTGTTTAAAGATCGTTTGCATCCTTACAAACAAAAGCTACATACTGCTTACATACTTGCATGCTAAAACTTTACAAACTATGCACATACTGTTCAAAATAATTACATACTAAACCTTTATATACTCATACACTATAATTTACAAACGAAACCTTTACGTATTACACGTGTACTCACAGACTAAACCTTTTTAAACATTATGTTTACTTGCAACGTTTTACATATTTTTGTGCTTACAAACTTAACATACCTCCATGCTAAAACTTGACATAGTAAACACTTACATAATGTTTATATATGCTCCATTTTACATACTAACTAACCAACATATTGTGTTTACAAGCGAACATTCACAAAACATTCATACAACTAACTTATTTACTGCTTTTGTACTACATTTTTACATATGTACAAACTAAACTTTAACATACTACATTTTTACATTCTATATTTGCAGACTTTACAAGACTTAAAACTATGTTTACATGGTTATGTATTAATTCCCTTCATACTATGTTGTTAAACCAGTACAAATTCAGCGGCACTGTGATGACAGACTTTAAAATCAGTTGTATAGTCAAAGTTTTAAATATGGAGTAGGACTAAGATCCTCGAGCCTACATCTTAGATGAAAAGCAACAACTAGATGCTTGTGGTTTTTGAAATTAAATAGCTCTATCCCCTTACTGAGGCTTTATTCTGCACACTATGCCAACCCCACCCTGTGATATACACCCTTACAGAACACACTCGACTCACTCCCCCACAAGAAGTCCAAAAAAAGCACGCTGAATGACAGGCCTAGATCATTTTAACCAGCGGTTTCTCTTCTGTTTGGCACCACATGCCGGCAGTCAGGCAGAAAAGACACGTTTTCAGTAGGAAGTGTACTCAGTCTGTTCAAACGACATGAACCAAGTGGATTTTGTAGCTGTAGTCTGTTACAAATCAGAGTAAGAACACATTTAGGTGCGGTATGCAGTGAGTGAGAGATCTATGTTAAGCTTGAATTTCCAGGGTCAGGTCAGACTATAAATGACTCTGGCTGTAAAGTCAACTCTGTATTTGGCAGGAGGCCATCCAGATTAGGAACGGAGCCTGTGCACTGATCCAAATACTGTCTACTTGTTACTGACAGCTGTGACCAGAGGAGAATGGATGCGAAACAGGAAGCACTCGATATCCTCCAAAACATCTGGACCAAGTTACAGAGTCTACCTAAAGCAAACTCCATCGAGATTGGAGGCTTCCTCATCGTCCTCCTCTTCGTTTGTAAGTAATGTTACATTACACTAATATATGTATGTATGTATATATCTTTGGGTGTGTACTAAAGTGGTTCATGTGGGCATAGATTTATATTTAGCTATATTTAGCTACTCCATCTACTACTCCGAAGAAAACTCATTATACTATACTATACTAATACTCATTGCAAAATCCATAATTTAACACAGGGTACCAAACCCTAACCACCACAGCCAGCAGACTGTTAAAGGTATACAGTTGAAGGTTAAGAGTATGTATTGATGTATTCTATATATAGATTTGAAAACTACAGCTGTTCCTGTACCTATGCAAAAACATGACATCTACATTTTAGAACTACAATTTTATAATGTGAAATGAGTTATAGCTTTGATTATCAACATCATCATCATCATCAGTCCCGGTCTCATCACCCGAGCTAAAAGTCACAAGCCTCACTGTCATCTCTTTACTGTAAAATAATAATACGTATTATTCAGTCAGTGCTGTTGTACAACTGTCTGTATTTCTTCCTATTATAATCTTTTAAATCGTTTACGCGTTTTGAAGTTTTTGTATGTTTTGATGATGATGTGAAAGTGCAGGAGCATCGCAGGACATTTTGACAGCTGATAACTGAATATAAACTGAACCATGTCTGTGTTTCCATGGTACATATCTATTCGACAACTTTGCGTGAAAACAGTGCAAGGTTATAAACTTTAAGCATTTTTACTGCCAGGTTGAACCAGTGTTACATCATTAAGATGTGTTTGGAAACACAGGGCTAGAGCTAAGCTTGTAAATCCAGCATGTATCTAAATCACAAACAGATGCATTAAATTCCATGGGCATTTTTTTTTTTTTTTTTTTTTTTTTTTTACAGTGGACAAAAAACAAGTGTGGTTATAGGAAAGAGCTCTGGATATTGGGACAAATCAATAATTAGAACCAGTGAGTAGTAGTAAGAAGTAAATGTGTATGTTGTGGAGTATCATGGGTCACATGATCTTTGCAGGTAGACACCAAGGCAAGGTTACAACATATGCAAAATAAAACATTTTATTTTGGACAAATATATTTAAGCTTTAAAAAAGCAAAAGATATCAATGTGTAGTACTGGTTGAAAAACTCAATTATGGTTAAAAAGTTGTTTTCCAGGATTCAGCCCAAGCCATGATTTTTTTCCGCACACATACAGAAAAGCGTTTATGGAAAAAAATAGGGAGCTACACTGATGATCAGTAACAGATGCAGACGAAACTATATAAAAAATACACCATCAAAACAGAACGTTTTGCTGTCAGTACAGCAGGAGAAGGAGGAGAGATTCATTTTATTGCTATGAACAATACAGACTGAGTCGTGCCAATCTGACAGCCTGGAAAAATGTCATTTCCTGAAACCGCCAGAGGCACTGCGAGGCACATTTATGCATTCTCGCTGTTTTCAGTCTCTGCCATAACACTTTGGGTGAGAAATTACAGGCTCTGTGGGTGTCTTATCATTTCTCACCAAAAGTGCTAGAGCACAGGTTGTCCAAGTTTGTTTGAAATGAACCATTCTGAATTGATACATGCAGCCTGCAAAGACCTGTAGAGAATTTGACACTTCCTAAAAATCAAAAACAATTCATTAACTCGTTTTATTGGACTTTATTTGCTTGCCTTTTTGAGGGACGAAAAATGTCTAATAAAGTGGACGTTATTGTCTTTCAGTGACATTCCTGGCCTTGGTGGTCTTTGCTTGTGCACAGTGCTGCTGTAGCTGTGGACGAGGCTCGAGAAAAAACAACTCTGTCCTCTGAACCGTCTCTACAGTTCAGTCAAGCATGGAGAGATACCAGACAATGGAAGAGGGACAGAGAGAAAAGAAGAGACCTCACTACAAAAGCTTTGGGGAAATTAGTTTTTGCACTGGGCCTTTTCAAGGCCTGCGTCCGTGACAGGGAAAAGTAAAAAGGAAATAAAGTCAGAGGAGTGAGAATGATCTATCCAGCCCTCTGCTGTCGACTGAAGGAACTTCAGCGTATACAGAATGTCCTAAATGCAGCTTTTTATTCTTTTATGTATTGTGAATAATCTCAGTGTTATACCTAGTAGGTATGTATGAGAATAATGAAGCAGGGGAGGTGTGTCAAAGCTATGCAAGCCAACTGGAACAGGAAGTGGAGGGTCAGTGGTTATGGCTGTGGGCGATAGACTGGAAAGTTGCGAGTTTAAATTCCAGAATTTAAGACCAAGGCAGGGTCCAAGACCTTTAACCATTACCTGCTCAGTTGGATCTTGTTTTAAGTGTCACTTTAAATAAAAAGCGTTAACCAAATGAGCATTTCTTTTTAAATGGAAGAAGCTTGGGAATAATTGGGATGAACCAATGCAATTCTGTATTTATTCCATTTTTTTTTTATATGCTTTATTAAACTAAAGTACCACGGTAGGAGCTACAAGTAAGATTTTGTTAATCCATAATATGATCATTATCAGATCGCTACACCCTCATGTCTAAACTTTAAATGACAATTATTTAACAAATCATACCTCATCTCATAAGGATTTTTATTTTTTATTTTTTTTCAAAATATAATCAGTGTGGTCAGGATTACCGATGAATCCTTCCTGAAAGTCTTTATACTGATTAAAAAACACAAAGGTTAAATTTTTCTATGAGTTTTAACTCACTGAATCTTACATGTAGCACCATTAATGTATACAACTTATAATAAAAAACATATTCATCTCTTTAATGTTTATCTATGTACCTAAAGCCAAACATTCAATAAACACAAATCTATTAACTCCTACGTTTCAAGAGTGTCTGTGCTTAAAGTGTATTATATGAAATCCTACCCTTCTTGTTCACAGAAAGCAACCATGGCGTCAAAGTCCAGCAAGGGTGCTTTGTCCTGTTCTTTCTCTGAACCTCGTTTTTCCTGGAAGAAAGAGCTCCTATGAAATACTTCAAAAACACCACAACTATACGAAGGACATCCAAACTATGACTTTACAACAATATCAGGACCCTTGGTCCCCCCCCCAAAGTTGTTTATCAGGCATTAAAGGACTGGCATGAAAAGCTTGTTAGGCTTTATGCATGCTATAAATTACATTAAGCTGTAAAAGAGCAACAAACACTGAGTCTGAAAATAGGCATGTAGAGGTGCACACGGATTTAATGATCTAGATTTAACAGTCAGACAATAAATACACTGAGACACTACACTCCCATAAGCTAGCGGAATATAGCCTTGGTTCAGACAATAAAAGGATCTTATAAAAGGAGAAATATACACTGTGTGCACAATTATTAGGCAAGTTGTATTTTTGAGGATTCATTTAATTACTGATCAACTACAGTGCTCTCGGTCAATCCAAAATATTAATAAACCTCAAACCTAAATATTTAAGAAAGTAAAAGTGAGGTTTTGGCTTTCTTAGGAAATACACTGATCATGCATAACATTATGACCACCTGACGATTATTGTCTTGGTCCCCCTTTTGGTGCTAAAACAGCCCTGACCCATCATGCACTGTGTATTCTGACACCTTTCTATCAGAGCCAGCATTAACTTCTACAGCAATTTGAGCAGCAGTAGCTCGTCTGTTGGATCGGATCACACGGGCCAGCCTTCACTCCCCACGTACATCAGTGAGCCTTGGCCACCCATGACCCTGTCGCCGGTTCACCACTGTTTCTTCCTTGGACCACTTTTGAAAGATACTGACCACTGCAGCCCGGGAACACCCCACAAGAGCTGCAGTTTTGGAGATGCTCTGATCCAGTCGTCTAGCCATCACAATTTGGCCCTTCATCAAACTCGCTCAAATCCTTACACTTGCCCATTTTTCCTGCTTCTAACACATCAACTTTGAGGACAAAATGTTCAGTTGCTGCCTAATATATCCCACCCACTAACAGGTGCCATGATGAGAAGTGTTATTCACTTCATCTCTCACTGCTCATAATGTTATGCCTGATCGGTGTATCTAAATGTGCACAATTATTAACTATTAGTGTGCAGAAATATTATGCAACAAAATGAAAAATAAAAATTTTCCCATCTCACTTGTTTCTTTTCATCTGTTAAAGTGAGAATATTAACAACTCAAAATTTACAAATAAACATTTCTGACATTTAAAAATAAATAAATAAATAAATAAATCAGTGACCAAAATAGCCACCCTTCTTTTCAATAACAGTCATAAGCCTTTCATTCATGGAGTCTGTTAGTTTCTGTTGACAATCAACTTTTTGTGCAGCAGCCACCACAGCTTCCCAGACGATGTTCACCATAAATCTCGCGTTTAGGAAGGGTCAGAAGTTCTCAATAGGGTCAGGTGAAGAAGGGGGCCATGTCATTATTCTTTCAACTTTAAGGCCTTTACTGGCTAGCCATGCAGTGGAGTACTTTGATGCATGCGATAGAGCATTGTCCTGCATAAATATCATGGTCTTCTTAAAAATGCAGACTTTTTCCAGTACCACTGCTTGAAGAAAGTGTATTCTAAAAACTGGCAGTAGGTTTTGGAGTTAAATTTGAGTCCTTCAACCTGAAAAGGTCCAACTAATTCATCTTTAATAATATCAGCCCATGCCAATACCCCACCTCACACCGTGAGTCGAAGTGGAGCTCTGTGCCCGTTACTGATCCAGCCACATGCCCATCTATCTGGTCCGTCAAGAGTCACTCTCCTCTCATCAGTCCATACAACCTTTGAAAAATCCGTCTTCAGATATTTCTTGGCTCAGTCTTGACGTGTGTCTTGTTCTGTGGTGGTCGGGTTTCAGCCTTCCTTACCATGGCCATGTCTCTGAGCACTTAACACTGTGTACTTCTGGGCACTCTGCACTGGAGGATAACGGGTTCCTGGTAGCTTTACATTTGATTCTTCTCAAACCTTTGGTGACTTTTTTTTTCCTCAACATGTTTCCTGTAACCCTGTTGACTATTTGCTACAAAACATTTGATGGTTCTGTGATCACACCCCAATATCTTAGCAATTTCAAGAGTGTTGCATCCCTTTTGAAATACTTTTTACAATTTTTGACTTTTCAGAATCAGTCAAATCTCTTTTATGGCCTGTTTGCCTGATAAAAAGAAGCTCCCTAATAATTATGCACACCTTGATATAGGGTGTTGATCTCCTTAAGCCACACGCTCTCTCATTACACAAATACACATCACCTGATCTGCTTAAATCAAATAAGCATTCAAGTTTATACAGCTTGGAGTTGGAAACATGCATAATATTAATGCATAAAATTAAAATATTAATTTAGTCAAAATACTTACTTGCCTAATAATTGTGCACACAGGGTACATATGTACACACACACACACGCACACACATTGTTTATCTCAATACAGTGGCACCTGTCAAGGGGTGGAGTTATATTACGCTCGAGTGAAGAGTCAGTTCTCAGAATTGATGTTTTTGAAGCAGGACAAACTGGCAAACGTAAGGATCTGAATGACTTTGAAAAGCCTAATCGTGATGGCTAGACGAGCGGGTCAGAGCTTATTTATTGATTTATAACTTATTACACACACAGCACCATGCTCCCTGCACCAGCACATGAACAGCTTTCTAAGTCGCACCACTCAGAAGATTGAACTTTACTTAAATCAGGGCTGTCCAATTTTATCCGCAAAGAGATGGTGTGGGTGCAGGTTTTCATACCGACCAAGCAGAAGCCACACCTGAGTCTACTGAAAGCCAAGATCAGTTGATTAAACAGGTTTAAGGTGTGGCTCCTGCTTGAATGGAATGAAAACCTGCACCCACATCGGCCATTTACGGATAAAACTGGACAACCCCGGACTTAAGTCATGCACTTATGACTGGGAAAGGTGAAAGAAAACTTTTCACCACCATCTAATCTCTAACATACTATTCACCAGTCCCTGTGTAATGTGGTCTGTCCTACGTGCCTGTTTGCGGTTGATCTCTTTACAGATGAGAAATCGGAGTTGGTCTCTGTCTTTGGGAGAGTAGTAGACGCGGCAAGAAGAGGGAAGTCCGTCGCGGCCGGCACGTCCTGATTCCTGATAATAACTGGCCAAGGACTTAGCCACGTTCCAGTGAGCTACGAACCTGTGAGATACAAAGACGTATCACATCAGCAGATATCTATAAGCAAGATCGCACAGAAAAGCTTCACTGTATTCCAAATGATCTGTTGCTGATAGAAAGAGATCATCATCATCATCATCACTCGCCTCACGTTGGCCTTGTCCACACCCATCCCGAAGCTGATAGTGGCCACAATAACAGGCACTTTTCCCTCCATCCAATCAGCCTGGGAATCAGTGCGATCTCCTGTTTTCAGACCTGCTCACACACACGATAATGAAAGCAATAAAAACAGCATCTTTTATATTTTCAACAGAAACCAAAGAATAAAAGTTGAACAGTTTTATTCCAAACTTTTAGAAAGTTTTGTAAATTTTTGATTCATAATATACCCACACTGGTTTGGAATTCCGCAAAAGCACTTTTTCCAAATATTTGCAATTACGTAGCTAAGTGGTCCCTCTGGAAAGTGTTCTATGACTTTTTGCAGAGTCTAGATGGTGACTCTTGTGGAATTGATGGACATTGAGAGTATATAGACAAGTATGATATTGCAGAATTTATTTATTTATTTTGTTAAGGGTATTAGAGTTATCTTTGTGTTCATTTATGTATTATTATTATTATTTCTTTTATTTATTTATTTATTTTGATTTACTTATTCAGTTAAAACGAAAAATTAAACTCTTGTCCTAACCTGTATAACGATGTTTGAAAATAAAAATTGTCGTTCAGAAACAATTTACACACACAACTTAAAGACAAGGACATACAAGAAACAACAGAAACCCATTAGATATATAAATATATATATGAAATATAATTTTTAAAAATAAATTAATATATGAAAAATAATTAATTATAGTAAATAATAAATCTGTTAAAGCATCTTAAAACCATAATCAGTATAAAAATAATCTTTAACTTATTAGAATTAAATACAATATTACTCAAATTACTTGGGGTTACTTGTTTAAAAGAATAAATATTAACACTTTAGTGACGCATGTACACTATAAGGTCTTCTTTGTTTAACAAAGCTCAAATGATGTTTATTTCAAGGCCTGTTTTGCTACATAACTGAATATTTGATACGTAAATATGATGAATAAATGCATTATTAGTTGTGACAACCCTTATTACTGTGTGATACGAATTATTGTGCATGAATTAATGACCGAAATGATCTTTGTTCCTTTGAAATACTGGACAAAGTGATTAATAGTGAAACTTGTAAATTATTCACTGTGAAAGTTTTAATTTATTTATTATAATTTAAGTTTTATACTTTGTTTAAAAGAAGGAGTTCATCTTTAACCCTAAACACACACACACACACACACACAAACATAATATACATGACCAACAAGTATTCAGTTACGTGTGTGTGGTGTATAACATGTAGATCTCTTCAGGGATAGATTTTGAATGAGTTACCTGCATGGTAGGGCCTAGCCAAAATCCCAAGCTTAGTCAATCTGTGTGCGACGTCCTCACAGCTCTCTCTTGTGCGACAGTATACAATCCCACAACCCTTTAACACACACACACACAAAACATCATTAAAAATGACACACTGGCCACTTTAATAGGAACACATGCTAATTCTCGCAGTTATTCAATTAGGACAAGGAACGTAACAGTGTCCACTGTAGCCTCAGATCATTGTTCTGACAACTGTCATTGTTCTGATCATTGTCCAGACAATGTTGACCTCAAGGTTCGATGTGTTGTGTATTCTGAGATGCTGTTCTGCTCACCATGGATGCTGAATGAGTAAAGAGTGAATGTAGCCGTAGTGTCCCTTCAATGCAGTGCGAGTATCCTTCTCTGAACTCAAGGGGTTTTCCTAGCAAAATGCTGATCCCTGGATGTTTCTTGTTCTTTGCACCATTTACACTGGATGAAAATCGTACAAGTTTTGAAAAATCCCACAGCCCCATTTGCTGAGACTTTTCTCTCCATGCTGACGTTTGATCTGAACATTAACTAAAGCTCTTGACGTGTATCTACATGAGCTCCTGCATTGTGCTGCTGCTGCATGACTGACTGACTGGATGATCACATGAATGAGCAGGTAATTCCTATTAAAGTATTCTGTAAGTAAATTCCCTTCTTTTCCAATAAACCGTGTTGATGTTGGACATATTAAGATGGTCATCTATTTTCAGTAAACTTTCTGCAAGTATTTTTTTTTTTCTTTTAACACTTCACACTTGATTGGTTTATTTAGCAAATTGAAGTGAATTTTTCCTGAGGCAACAATATTAAAATTTGTCTAGGTTTATCTGTTATTAAATTGCAGTTGGTCCTAACTCTCTGAAGCTTCACATGATTAGCAATTATTTGAAATTAGATGGAACAATCGTTAGCCAATGATGTAAATCTGGTCTAATGTGAAGTTTATTACACAGTTTATTGGTTTCTAGAGCTCCCAGAGACCATATGAAGAAAGACACAGTCCCAAAAATATTAGCTTAGGTATTTTACATTTACAATTACCTGATAAATGCTAAACATCCAGAGGGATCTATAAAAAAAGAGCAAGGCACTGTGGTACGCTGTCTTTGGAGAACTTATGAGAATCCATTAGAGGCTAACACTGGTTCATAAAAGAAATTTAGTTGGCAACAAAAAATGTGCATGCACTATAAATACCAGAGTAAAGAAATACAAATGAATTTCCAATATAGCCTAAAAGTAGGCCTTCAGAGCTTTGCGGTAAGAATGCACGGGTGAAGTGAAAAGCTAATTCCACCAATGAGAAGTCAGAACACTAAAAACAGTCAGATCTTTCATAGTCTCAGCATTAGACGTCACGCCCACAAACCTTTGGCTGATGCATATGGCACACAAAAAATTCTGAAGTCATCATCTGATTGGTTGAATTTTACAAGATGTGCGAGGCACGATTTTAACGTTCCTCCTGGAAACAAAGCCGCCATGATGCTCTACCTCCATCACGGAAGAAGGAAGCCGTCATATTTACAACTATAAGAATGAGCACAGGATCAGATAAACACTGGATTTTCCAAATGATGTGAAGTTCATGGTTTAGACTCTTAAATGAATGATCTATGGTTGCATGCTGGTCTTTTTAGTATGGACATCGACTTTACATTTTCACGCCCCTTAACATGAAAGTGAACAAAACAATGTGTGACGGTTGCTTACATGTCAGTCAGATGCCCTCTTGAGTGCACCTTGTTCAATAAAAGCTGCTATGGAGTTCAGACATTCTGCTGTCAGTCCGACATTCTGGCTACCAGAGACCAGATCTTTCATTGCGAGCATGCTTAGATCTTAATGAAGGACGTGTCTTGATGTTAGCAAGCAAGTGTGAAGTTCTGAACCAAGGTGTGGAGAGATTTAGAGGCCAGGAGTACACAAAGCCAAAGCAGATGACGCAGCGGAGGAGTCACATGAAAGAACTTCTGGAGGTTATGAGTCAGTCATCACTGTAAATGCTATGAACAGAGATTGAATGTTTGTGGTAATTGAATCTGGAGATAAACAGAGCTTGTATGAGAGTCTGAGTAAATTCTGAAGAATGTAGGATCTGGTACTTCATATTAATACAGCTGTATCTATATCCGTGGGGATTTTAGCAAGACCTAGGTGGAGGGTGAAAGAAAGTTATCGTAGTAGCAATAAAAAAAAAACCTCTCTTCACTGAGACCAGTTATTTAGACTAAAGCTACGTTCACACAAAGTTTCCAGTCACTGTACTATGAATTCGTCAGTAGGCATTCCTCCTACTGGTTGACATAGTACCAACGTTTATCAGTGGGTGGAGCAACTAGCATTCCGCTTGACAACAAATAATTTTCCTGCTGCTAAAATAAAACATTCACTCTCAGTGTCGGTCCCAAGCCCGGATTAAATGGTAGGGTTGTGTCAGGAAGGGCATCTGGGGTAAAACCTGTGCCAAATTGAAACGTGCGGACTAAATGCTCCGCTGTGGCGACCCCAAACAGGGAGCAGCCAAAAGAACACCACCACCATATGCATCAAATTTTATGTCATGAAGGGCAAGCAGTTTGTGCTCCTTGCCACGCTCTACAGTCTTCACCGAATCACTCCATATTTGCATAAAGTTCAACTTTTCTCAACTTTGTCGTGTCTCTGGACACGCCTACATCTAGTCACCAACTGTTGCTGAAGCTCATGTTGCCGGAGCTCATGTCGCACAACTCACACCGACATGAAGGACCACTGTGTGAAACGTGGCATAAGAACTGAACCTCTGGGGAATTTCTATAATACAGCTTTAAGGTGAAGATTCTGAGTTGATCTGGACACCATGAAAGGACCAATACTGCGGATATATATCCTGATGTACGGGTCAGCAATACTGGAAATGAGTATCACATCGAATGTTGCTGACGGCTTTAGAAGTCTGAGGATTGAAGTCAACATTTCTAGTCAATTATTTCATAGATTTCATCAATTTGACCATAGATTAGCGTTTTTTGCCCATATTTAAAAATTCCTCCAATAAGCAACCAGGAGGCCATTGTGGTATCTCCATGTACCCTGTAGCACAGAATATGCAGAAAGAGATCCAACATTCTGACCACAAAAAAGAAAAAAAAAAAGACAACAGCTGCATGACTAAGTTTAATGTAAAGCAAAGAGCAGCAGTGTGCACTAGAAAGACAAGCAAACAGACAAGAGTACAGTCTCTAACATTAAGCTATAGCTTGAGCAGCACTGCTGATGGCTGCTTTAAATTTCAAGGCTAAAAAACATCACAAGAAATAGCATCGGAAATGGATTACTGGGTGATGAGTTGATGAAAAAGTTGATGATTTGACAGGATATTCTTGCATCCTTTTATTTTGATGACTAATTGATGTATAATTGACATAGGTTTGCTAAAAATCCCTGGAAGTGTGCAGTGTTTGACAAAACTCTGTACATGAAGCGACACTGATGTAAGATGTAGCCGGAAGCCCTGAATTCACTCAATGCAACAAAGTGGTGGAAAACTAAAACAGCAACCACAAATACAAATATAGCTGTGAGAGGCAGTAATCAGGGTTTCAGCAAGTTTAGCAAGTGACTAAGCACTTAAATTGGAGAGGTTTAAAGACAATGACATTCGCCGAGTTTCCTAATGATACTCTGATGTGTTTGGGAATCATTTCGACTCAGTACGCTTCACTGAATCTAAAGATTACACTTACAGAATTTCAGGACAAATTATCCAGAAGTTATAAGTCAAAATAACAATTTCTCATCTCTCATGACGCTGTTTAGTGCCAATATGTCAGTATGAGGTTCATTTAGGCATGCTTGCCGTCATCTTCATTGACACATCATGAACATCACTGTTACTTGTGACTGTTTACCGAAAGGTGTACTGTATCGTACTGACACATGTACTGGATGTAGTAGTGTGTAGCGTATCTAGTCCTGTTTTATGTAGTGCCAGGGACCTAGAGAAACCTTATTTCATTTTACTGTGTACTGCACCAGCTGCATATGATGGAAACGACAATAAAAGCTCCGTGACTTGAAGTTAAAAAGGCCATTTTTTGCTGTAGTTTTGATCACTGTAGCCGCACCGGGTGGCAGATCGGCGCAAGACTTTTCTAGGAGTACTATGATGCCTCAACGTTTTGAGACTCTAGGCCTTGTAAGTTGGAGTTGGACTGCATAATCAGTATTATAATAATAATAAATCCAATAACAATAGGGTTTCAGTGCTTCATACATGGACCCCTAATTTCTATATTATTATAAATACTACATTAGATTAGATATAGTAGATCAGATCAGATTGTCAGACATCTTAAGCCTGAGAAATATATATTTTTTTTTTACAGTAACGGTTTTAGTTACAGTGTAGACAGTAGAAAAGTTTAAAAAAATTTTTTTTAATTATTCTAGGAATCAGATGTTATATACATCAGTTAATAAGAAAATGTATTATTTTATTTTATTTTTTTTAATGTTTATAACTAGATAAACCTACCTATTATAAAAATAAAAAAAACCTCTTCAGCCTGCTAAGACTTACTAATCAATTACTTTGGCAAGACAGTTTTCCTAAAGTTCTGAGAAACTGATATATTTTATATATGTAATAGAAAAAAAATGGCTGACCTTCTCAGTGGAGCATCCCCCGAGTGCTTCCTTAGCAAACGCATGCAGATGAACATAAGGGTCAGGCAGCAGATCTCGAAATATCACGTCGTATTTCAGGTTTTTCCGAAACACTGGAGTGGTAAAAGTGAGTGGGGATCGTAGTTTCAGAGACCGTGCGATGTCCTCCTGCACCCGCTTGGGTGCCGTCGCCGTCAGGGCCACACAGGGGACGCCGGGAAGACGGGTGCGCAGGTCTCCCAGCTTCAGGTAGTCAGGTCTGAAATCGTGACCCCACTGAGACACACAATGGGCTTCATCAACTGCCAGGCAGGCCAGCAAACTGCGGGAGCACAGGGAGCTCAGGCACGGCTGGAAGGACGGAGAAGCCACCATCTCTGGAGTGATATACAGCAGCTTGAGCTGAGGAGTTTCACTATGCAAGTCAGCCAGGATCTGCTTCCTCTCTCCAGACGGAAGCTTCGAGTTTATGGAACATGCCGGTATGTTTAACGCTTTAAGGTGCTCTATCTGATCCTAAGAAAGGAAGACGAACAACATTTAAGCATGACACATAAATGTGTAGTAAGTAATGCATATTCTATACAAAAGCAGTAAATTTCAATCCGGTTCTGAAGCTCAGTTTGAGCTCTGAAGCATATAGTATTATAGCATCAAGGAAGGAAAGGAAAGAACAAAATGTGCCATAATCACTAATCACGGCTATGAATACACAGAAAAAAAATTAATAGTGAGAGTGGCATGGTGGCGAAGCAGGAAAGGTTACTGCCTCACAGCTCTAGGGATCAACTGCCTGTGTGGATTTCTTAACAGTTCTCCAGTTTCCTCCCACCTCCTATGCTAAAATGCACACAGGTGCATGGATTGTTTGTGTTTGCCCATGTTTATGTGTGTATGCTGTCCTGTAATGAACTGGTGCTCCACTCAGGTTGTATACCTGGTTCTTGCCCTGTGTTCCCAGAATAAGTTCTAAATCCACTACATCTCTGACAAAGCAGTTACTGAATATGAAATAATGATTGAATGAATGAATGAATGAATGATTGAATTAATTAATTGAAGGATGGACTGTTGCATTTCATAGAAGATCGCAGGGATAACCTGTCAGATGATACACTATAAAACCTGATTAACTGTAAAGCCTTCACTTCACTTTGACTCTAACTGTCATGAAGTTTTAGATTACTGAACTCAAGTTTATAAGCTTTTGAAAATGTCATTTCTAATGCATGGTCCTGACCTCTTGTAAGTCTAAACAAATTTTACCTTCAAGCTGAGTTTACATGTTTTTATGCCAGCTTTTATTTTCAAGTCTGGAAATGTCTGACATGGTCATTAATGATGCAGTTTCCCTTTGAAGAAATAGAAATAGCCTTTATTTGTCACATATACATTACAGCACAGTGAAAATCTTTCTTCGCATATCCCATCCTTGGAGGTTGGGATCAGAGTGCACGGTCAGCCATGATACAGCGCCCCTGGAGCAGAGAGGGTTAAGAGCCTTGCTCAAGGGCCCAACAGCGGCAACTTGGCAGTGCTGGGGCTCCAACCCCCGATCTTCCGGTCAACGACCCAGAGCCATGTTCACACTAATGAACAACCATAATTTTCTAAAATCATAGGGAAAGTATGCTTATTTGTTATTCAGTGGTCTGACTATTATTGGAGATCAAGCATTCACTACAATCACTTGGGAAGGTCCTGCCATAAGACAATAAACCTTCACCATAATAAAGGATTTTTGTCTATATTTACATGAATGATTAATACTAAAACTAGACAAAAGTGTGAGAAGAGTGAATTATATACCTGTATGAGTGCAATCAGAGGAGATATGACCAGGGTGATGCCAGTGGCCAGCACTGCAGGAAGCTGGTAGCACAGAGACTTCCCTGCCCCGGTTGGCATGCACACAAACACATCCCTGTCACCTGCGTTTACAGCGATAATGACGGTATATTAGACTACTTTTAAACTACTGTCACGTCAAATCAGTCTTAAAATGACTGACCATTATCCTCAAAAGTATTTATATAAGCTTGAAACCATTCAAAATACCGGACCATATATGCCATGTAAATGCAGCTGTGGTGAGCTGCGACAAGTCAAACTCGCTAGCCAGTTCAAAAATATCCAAAAATTAAAGTAATCTTCAAAACAAACTCGGTCTCTAAAGGACTCACCTTTCATCACAGCTTTAACAACATTCTCCTGCTGCTGTGATCGGAACTTTTCAAACCCAAAATGGGTTTTTAAAGCTCGCTCAACAGCAGTCATCGCTTTCTCCCTACAAGACTCACACAGCCAGCCAACTTCACTCAGCTACTACAAAGCCGAAGAGTCGCACGAAAATGACGTCACATGTTTCCCTGTATTTTATAAATTCCTTGATAAATTTTCACATTAAATGACATAGTTATCTTTTCCGTCTCAGTAACAAATCATTTGAATATATTGTCAAATTTTATATTCGAATGTTATATATTATATTATATTCTAATCAAATCGATTTTAAGAGTATATTATTACTCTTAAATCTTATAATTAAATCTTCTCTGCTATTGTCTCGACGCTCGGATTTAATAAATGGAACACTGTGATTTTTTTTTCTGTTATTGAGTTGTTTTATTATTATTTTTTTCTTCTCCTTTCCTTTTTTTTTTAGTTATGTATTTGTTTCTTTGTTTGCTAAGTTTACTTTATCTGCTGTTATTATGCATTCCTTTGCATATTTTTGTTAAGTGTGATTGTATTGTATTATTGTATATCTTTTATTTAACTGTGTATAGTTAGTTGTATAATTCAATTTTTATGTATCTTGAACTGTTATATTTTATTATTGTAAGTGTTTTTGTGATAAAAAAAAAAAAAAAAAAATCCTTTATAAATTAAACCTTACAACATATTTTATACGGGATACCCAAAGACTGCTATGTTCAATTTTACCCAATTAATAAAATTATGATATTGGCAAAACATTTCATTCATAAAAGCAGATCCTTTAAATCGCCTTTAAATCTTTTAAATACACTTTAGTATATTCAGAAACGATCTAAAACACTTTTCTAAATCCCTAGCCAAAATGAGAGGAAGAAATGCAATGAAGTTGCTTGATCTTTTGATAGTATATGATCTTTTGTGATATTGCCCTTAACTGTTCATTTTTCTATTCATATTAATTTTAAGTTATGTTTCTTCTTTTATTTGCTAAAATATTTTTTATTTATTTGTGAATATATTTTTGTTTATGCGGTGTTGAGCCCTTTATGTTAATCTTTCCATGCAATATGAATGAATTATTTACACTAGAAATATTATGACTTTAATGGTTCAAAAATAATAATACACTAAATTTTGGTTTTAAAATGTAATTGGTTGGAGAATAATACAATGGTGCTGATGTAAATGTGACCCTGTTTGTACTTCTTTTAGATAGATAGATAGATAGATAGATAGATAGATAGATAGATAGATAGATAGATAGATAGATAGATAGATAGATAGATAGATAGATAGATCCTTGATTTCCTTGTCTCTGTACTGAATTGCATAATAATTTTATAATTTAAAAGGTATATAAGGTATATATTTATAAGGTGCTTTTGCTCTTGTTATATCTCATGTGGCTTGACACTGAAATGTTGAGCGTAGTAGATGTTGTGTGTCGCCACCTGGTGGAATATTTCTTGTCTAGATATAAAATCACACTCATGTTCAGTTACCTCAACACTTAATTTGATCATATCTAAATCTATCACTTCTGGAGCTTATTTCTGGATCCTATATTTATTTCAGAACTCTTCCTTCAGACGAAGTTAATATCTCTCTAAAAATGAAGATTCTCCATCTACTACTCTTACAGAAAAATCTATATGAATTTTTTAGATACATGTTGTTTCATACATTTTTTTTCCACATATGGCTTTGTAATATGACATCACATGATTTTACATAATGTCTTTACATGTCTTTACTTGAATTCACATGCATAACATTTGAAATGAATATTGTTTATGGCAACCATGTGCATATAAATGACAAACATATGTACAGGTCATTTAGACATATGGATCACAAATGAGGTTTAAATCTCTCAATACAGACACTCAGGTCAAGACAAACATGCCAACCACTAAGCCTCTATACCCTCCATGCAGCAGTCACAATCACTGTAAATAATTCTCGAACAACACATGCAGGTACTGGAGCATTCGGGCCCTCACAACCAGACTGTGTAACAGTTTCTTTCCTCAAACCCTCAGGCTCCTCAACAACCAGGACTGAACTGTTCTACACTCTCTCTCTCTCTCTCTCTCTCTCTCTCTCTCTCACACACACACACACACACACTCTCACTCATGACTGAACTGTATACAACTCTCTGTCTCTCTCACACAAATATACACACACTCTCTCTCTTCACTGTGTGGATGCACACACACGCACACACATAATTTATATTGTTCATTACTTATTGCACTACCTCTACCTGTCATCCGCTGCTATAGTTATATTTATTTTTATTTCTATTTGCACTACCTCTACCTGTCATCCGCTGCTATAGTTATATTTATGTTTATTTCTATTTGCACTACCTCAACCTGTCATCTGCTGCTATAGTTATATTTATGTTTATTTCTATTTGCACTACCTCAACCTGTCATCTGCTGCTATAGTTGTTTTTATGTTTATTTCTATTTGCACTACCTCACCCGCTGCTGTTGTATTTTTTTTACATCATTTCATTCTATCTTATTTTATTTCACTTACATTCCATTACACATGTTCTTTTCATTCTTTTTCGGTGCTAATCGTCCTGTGTTTTTTGTGTTGTCTTGTATTTATTGTCTTTTGCGCTGTCTTGTCTATGCCCTGTTTGCACCTAGCTGCACACTGTGCACTTTACGTGGCTAAGACAACCTTCTGTCCTAGCTCTGTGGTGGGGTTTTTTTGTGTTGAACTCTTTGTTGTTGTATGTTTCTGTAGCACCAGGTCCTGGAGAAACGTTGTATCATTTCACTGTGTACTGCGTCAGCTATATGTGGTTGAAATGACAATAAAGCTTCTTGAATCTTGAATCTTGAAGCATGTTATAAAAGTGAAACAAAATTCAAGCTGTTCTGAAAATAAATTATAAAATAAATCTAATAAATTGTTAAATAAATAAATAAATAAATAAACATATATATATATATATATATATATATATATATATATATATATATATATATATATATATATATAATTGAAAGACATAGTATGCCTCTAGTGATGTTCTTCAACTCATTCTGAATCTCACAGCTTTTACACCATTTTACTTAATGGGCTCATAGCTGACTTTGACAGTTAAATGGCTGGATGTACAGCATACAAAAATCTAAGAATAGATTTTGAATAGATGCAAAAATAGATCAAGTGAATTAAATAGAGCAAAACAAGGTCAAAGCTCACAGGATTCAGTGTGGTGTTTACAATGTATTGTCCTCCTTCTATGGTCTGAACCATGTTGTTATCTCTGAGCTGGGTATAGTGTAGTCCGTGAAGAGGGGCGTATATATATATATATATATAATCTACACTCAGGAAGGATCTGATTGCACAAGAAATAATGTAAAAGTTGCAGCAAAAAACTTGTTACACAGTTATATAACCAGCCAATAATGTGGCAGCAGTGGCATGCAAATGATCATGTAAATACAGGTCAAGAGCTTCTGTTAATGTTCACATCAACATCAAAATGAAGAAAAAGCTGTGATCTCTGTAATGGTGTCATGGTCATACGAATTTGTGCTGATCTGTGTATTTCAGTATCTCCTGGGATATTGACACACACAACAATCTCTAGAGAATCATCTCTTATGATCGGAGGGACTGAGGCTGAAACACCTTGTTGATGAGAGAGATCAGAGGAGAATGACCAGTTTGGTTTAAGCCTGCAAGAAGACCGAAGTAACTTAAGTAAGCATTCTTTACAATTGTGGTGAGCAGAAAACTAACCCACAACCTTGATGTGAAAGGGTTCCAACCGCAGAAGACCAAACCAGGTTCCACTTCTGCCAGTCAAAACCAAGAATCTGAGGCTATCATGAGCACAGACCCAGAGAGGACAGTTGAAGACTGGAAAAAGAGGTTTTATCTTAGACTGTCCGGTTTAGGTGAGACTGGGCCCATGATAGCCTCAAATTTTTGTTCTTGGCTGATAGGAGTGGAGGCTGATGTGATCTTCTGCTGTAGCCTTTAAAGTTTGGTGTTTTGTGCATGCTGAGATGCTTTTCTGCTCACCATGTTTGTAAACCATGCTTATTTTAAGTTACTACATCCTTCCTGGAAGTTCTAGTCAGTCTGGTCATTCTCCTTTAATCTCTCTCATCAACATAGTGTTTTTCTATCTGCAGTCCCCCTGCTCACAGGATGCTTTTTGTTTTTTCCTAACATTCTATGTGAACTCTAGAGACTGTCTTGAATTCACAGGATATCAGAAATTCCCAAACCAACCCATTTGGCACTAACAACCATGGCTCAATGATCAGACTTTTTCCTCATTCTGATGTTTGATGTGAACATTACCTGAAGCTCCTGACCTGTATCTACGTGATTACCTGATACATGCGTTCCACTGCTGCTACGTGATTGGCTGATTCGACAATTGCATGAATACGCAGGTGTACAGATATTCCTCATAAAGTGGATGATAAGCAGAAGTTAGAAGTTTCAGGTTCACTTGGAGAAGAAGCCTGAGCCATGCTGCTGCCACCTACTTTTTGCCAAAGAACCACACAGAGACAGTGACTGAATAGCAAAACGTCAAAATTTACTGAGATGAACAGGGAGTATTTATACAGAAATATCACATAAATATGAATTATTTTGCCTTGATGATATGCTAACAGAATTCAAGAGAACTATCAATACACATTAAAATCTATTGGCCATAATATATGATGGAAAAAAAACCTGTGGACCGGAGATTACCGCAATGCACCTGCATCAAATTTTATGATGCTCTTATTATGTTTAATGGTACTTTTAAATGCTTATGTATATTTAAATCCATTATCTGCCATGGGAGGCACACTGGTGCAGCGGGCTGTGTTGCTGGCTCACAGCTTCAGGGTCCCTGGTTGGATCCTGAGCTTGGATTCATATCTGTGTGGAGTTTTTGTGCATTTTCTCTCCATATTCCCAGAACAGGCTCCAGATCCACCATAACTCTAACCAGAAACTAGTGATTACTGAAAATGAATGTATTAATGAACTATCTGACTCTTCTGTACTAAGAACATTGTTGGTTTTCCCCGGTATAATGAACTGCAAAGGGATTTGACACTTATGTGTTCACATGTATAGCTTAAGGAAAAAGTAAATAATCAATGGCAACAATGGAGCTTCTGGTGTTGCAGTGGAATGGAAAAATATGAAATAGGTTAAAGGTTGTTGATTTGTTTAATTGATTTAAATGTTCTTTATAGCAGCCAACCATTTTTGCTACATCCGTTTTAATGGAAACTGTTAAATGTCTTAAATGTCTTAGAGTAAAGTAGTTTTTTCCTCCAGTTCTTTGAAGCCAGTGCAATCATTTTGTACATCCTTTTAAAGGGTAGCAATAATTCAGAAGCTGACTGTATATAGTGAAGTTAATTATTCATGTAATTCCCATTGGCTATTCTGTCTCCTGTTTTCTCAATGTCATCGCAGTATACTGATATGGAAGTCAAGTGAGCTTCTGAATATCAGTAAAGTGAGCTCACCAGAAAATCAGGGGAATAAATCTGCTACTGATCATGAAAAAAAGAGAACTGATATATACTCTTTCAAATCAATAACTAAAACAATAACATCTAATTAGTGGAAATTTCCTTTGAACAGAGGCAACTTTCACAGAAAAAAAATAAGAGACCACTGCCCAATCTCCAGATTTGAACCCTATTGAAAACCTCTGGAATGTCATCAAGAGGAAGATGGATGGTCACAAACAATCAAGCAAAGCTGAGCTGTTTGCTTATTTGCATAAAGAGTGGTATAAAGTTCCCCAACAGCAATGTGAAAAACTGGTAGAGAGCATGGAGCCAAAACACATGCAAATCAGGGTTATTCCACCAAATACTGATTTCTTAACGTTATTTAGCCAAAGCATTAACACAATTTGTTTACAAATTATTTGCATTTTGTTTTGAGTTATTAAATCTCTGCAAATACAGTACTGCATGATCTTGTGTTATTTTGATGTGTTGTCATTTCCTTTAAATATACACTCTAAATAACAATAGTTATATTTTGAATTTAGGAGAAATATTGTCAGCAGTTCACAAAAAATGAAACTAAACTGTTCATCTCACCAATACATGAACCTGGAAGAAAAAAACTGATTATTTTGCAGTGGTCTCTTATTTTTTTCCAGAGCTGTATTATAACCCAGTGCTGAGGTCTGGTTTCAGTGAAGGTGAAGGCAAAGACTTTCATTAAATGTGCAGCACAACAGGACAGATATAACATTCCTTCCATACCTGCTATAGCTCTCTGTTTCTCAAATGCTTTTACAGGCAAAGCTGCTCCTCTCTCAGGAACACTACCTGTACTTCACAGTCTGCCGCTTTTCTTAGGCTGGGTGTTGCATCAGCAAGTACATGTGGAAGGAGTGAAATATTTGAAAGAAAATCAATAAAGCAGACACTAAAAATATAGTCAAGAAATGTTATACCCTCTCAGTTTGGCTTGCTTGCTATATATTTTCGGTACAAACATCTATGTTTCTGATTTTGTGTGTTTTAGTGTTATAGCTGTTTCTTTATATCATTTTATAACAAGATTAAGTGAAGTTTTTGTTCGATAATGAAAACTAGGACTTCAGATGCATTAAGTCCTTCTTCCCCTCAGTGTAAAATAATATCTTGTATGCCTTGATTTCTCCTGTTGATAAACCAACACTAAATAATACAGATTTCACAGTCAGCTGAACCCATAGAAATGTCCTTCAGGCCTCCAGTTCTCCATTGTCTCATTTCTATCCACTATTGTACCTCTTAAATAACTGAGCTTGTGTAAGTCTTATTCTTTTGGAGAAGGAGGAAAAGGAGGAGGAAGAGGAAGAGGAGGAGGAGAAACAGGAGGAGGAGTAGTAGAAGGAAGAGGTGGAGGAAGAGGAGGAGGTCAGCCACAGCAGCTAGGGTTGCCAGATTGGATTGACAGTTTCCCTGTCAATCACAGATTTAAAGGCTTCCATTTTAGTGTCGGCCAACAAGGGCCATTTCCCCCCCAATCCAACATGGCTTAAAATAGATCAGTGCTGTGGTTCTGACCAACTGGGGGTGCCAGGTATGCAGATATAAACGTAGGACTGCATGAGCTAGGGTGAAGTTTAAACTGTATATTAATTGTATGTTTTATTTATGCTTTAAAATATGCATTTATCCTGTCACGTCTGTCAGGATCACAAAGCCCTTACTCTCTCAGTGTTAAACAGCAGTAGCAGTGTTGCTAGCAAAACTCCCAGTGAGTACATTTCTATTAGCAAAGTGGAAGTGCTGTAGGGTTAGTTGTGGGGGAGTGGCTTGTCCTATTATCTTATAGCAAGACACATTATTATATACTTTTAATCAACTCTTTTTGTCAAATACATGTTAGTTAAAATGTTTTTTGTTCAGCCTAAAAAAAAAAAGTGTGTTATAACTACACTATATTATTTTCTTAATACGTGATCTGGAATAAAACAGGGGAAAGTGTGATGTGAAGCAGTCCAAATATGCATTGAAATGATAGAAAATATATATATATTTTAAGCCAAATATCCCTTACACATAGAAATGTATGCATTTTACCCCCTTCTTTCTTTCCCTTAAATTGACCGTACTGTATATAGGCGTGGACAATATGCATGAACGGATTATGGAATAACACGATAAATAAAAATGTAATAAAATTGATCTATATTTAAAAAGGAATCCAAATCTAAAGTTTCAATAATAATAATAATAATAATAATAATAAAGCATTTGGTTATAGCACACAGAACAATGTCACTGATACAAAAAGAAATCGCGAAAACGTTCAATCTGGCAACACGCGCAGCAGCACCACCAGCAGCAAAAGCAGCAGCGAGGACCGGAGCCAGCCACCTCACCATCTGCACGAGCCGAACGGGATGACGGGAAGTCGGCAGAGAAAGAGGACGGGGAGGTGATGTCGGCGATTAGCACGGGAGTGGGAGGGACCGAGTTTTGACAAAACTAGATGCCATCTGCGAGAAATAGATTCCTTGCCCAAACAGCAGCGACGTGTGCGCTGCATTGAGAAGCAGCAGTGTTGTGCTTTTATTTTTGTTTTTAATTAATCGTGCAGCGCGCTTGAACACATCAGTGGTCAGTGTGTTGGCTGTCAGCCGCGGACAATTCGCCTGCTTTTGTCATTCTGGCGCTCGCGCACAGCTGACCAGACAGCACTGACTCTGCCTCTCCACGTTGCATGCACACATATATATATATCTTTCTTATTTAATAAAAAGTCACCATCTTCATCCTGACCAGCTCACATCTTCTGCTGGAGAAGTGCCTGATGCTCCGGGCTAGCAGGATGGAGGAGTTTGTGACCGAAGAGGACGAGCCATGGTACGACCAGAGAGACCTGGAGCAGGGTGAGTCCGTGATTCAACCTCAAACATCTGCCTGACGACAACAGCTGGAGAGATTAGAGATTTAGTTTAGCAACCACAAGCATGCTTTCAATGAAAAAGCCTAGTAAGATTATACAAAGGCTTTCTGTAATGGCCTGCTCTGCTGATGTCATCGGAGAGGGATTTGATCTGTGAAGGTGGAAGACTGAGCCCATCATTTAGATCATGATATAACGAATATAATATTATTTTTGCTTATGTGTGTGTATATATATATATATATATATATATGTCTGTGTAAATGAGTAATAGTATGTCCTTTTCCACAAACCCATTCTTCCCCCATCTTCCCATCTCACTGTGGGATGAAAGTGCTGTGTAGGCCATTTTAAATGCATGTCTTATTACTGGGATTAATCCTATCATATCTCTACATGATTTCTCAACAAATCATGAACTAAATTACACGTGTACCCATATCTTAAATTGTGTAACATGGTTTTTTTTTTTTTTTTTTTTTTTGAGTTTCATTTATCACATTGCATTATTTTCATTATTTTGTATGAATTCTCCAGTCTGACTGGTCACATTGTGGAAGGAGTTTCCAGTGTTAACAGTAAGTGTTCCACACAAGAAAGTCTTCAGGAATGTGCACTTTGTGCTTTCTGGTCTCCAATTAACATGACATACTGTCTTATTGACTTTAAAACCGAAATAAGGAATTTCTGTTTATAGTTGCTTTAACATAAGCGATAACCTCGCCTAGTGGATGTTCTGTACAATTAAATACTGTAAATGGTAGAAAGGATGACGTGTTATTTGTTAATTTAATTAAATTGTTAATATGTGTGCTAAACTATGTGGCTGTGGAACTGAATACGTGGAATAAATGACTTCTGGGTTTGCTGTTATAGGAAAATAATCCACTCCAGGGTGGTAATGACATCATAGCAACTCATCATTACTTTTTTTCCCCATAACTGCACGGCCTATTGTGATTTCCCTTATTCGTCCTTATTCATTTTGCATTCACATTGTTCATTTTTATCTATAGTATATGCCTTACTTTGTTCCCACATTTCCTCCATATTGGCTCTAAATTTCAGTCATCTCTGTAGAGAGGAACAAATCCACCAATTCACCCCTGTGACTGTGATAGTGCTTAGTATGATGTTTTTGCTCTTTTCTGACCTTAGAGCAAGTATTTTTGGCACTATTTGTATTGCTGAGTAGATGGATGTGCATTTGCAGGCATTTTCCAAGGTCTCCTTGAACACTATTTAATGACACGGTCGGTTTAGTTTTAATCTAACAGTAATGACACTGTGATTTAGGAATTCGAAACATGGAAGTGATCTGTGGGAAGTGGGAAGGAATGTGCAGGGAGGGAATTCTCACCATTTGTGGCTGAATGGTGACGTGGAACTTGGATTTGCACAGAAAGTTCTTGGCTCAGAGTGGGTTGTAAAGGATTCGAGAGAGAGGACTCAAGTTGCTTCCAACAGTGACAACAATTCAAGAACAATAAAACTGAACTTAATGCTTTTCTCTCTTTTTTTTTTAACCTACGACATTTAGAAAAAGTATCAGAGACAAAAACATCCATAATTTAATTCTCTTTCTTCCCGTTCCACACTATCGATTGTACTGATGTGCAGTGACCTCAGGTCAGAAATAACGACATTACAGCCTTTACAGATGGAATGCTGCATTATCCACTGGCCTGCTAGGACTCTGCAAAAGGGACAAAATACTATATATATATGCAATAGCAAAAACACACATGTGAGTCCAGAGCCCTGGAAAAGGACTCAAGTTGGAATTTAATGCTTTGAAATTATTTTGCAAAGGTTTCTTTTTGTTAAAAGTGACAGAACAGAGAGAAAAAAACATCAACAATTTAATTATCTTTCATTCACTTCTGCAGTATTGATTGTATTGATTTATCTGCAGTGACCTCAGGTCAGGAATTAAGATGCTAAAGTCTTTACAGTTCTGACATGTAAATGTAAGACGCTAGTTTTGCTGCATGTTGATGCCTGCTACATGATAAAACTGCATATTTAGATGTTTGAGTCAGATCTTATCAGTTCAACTGTATTTGACATGCACTTCTGCAAATGGCTTTGCGACAGCTGCACACACTTATACACAAATGGTTTCCCATTACGAGAATTTATTATCGATCTTCCTCTGTAAACATTCAATCTAGAGAGGATCGTTGTTTCTAGTGCTTACAGAGAAAATCCAGGGAATTACAGATCAGAAGGCAATGATGCTAGATATCAGGGATTTCTCTCCTCTAATGGCCCGAGTCTCCCATCACTGCTACTTAAAAGATTATTATTTATTAATTTTTTTACCTGATTCAGCTAATCAGCAAATTGAAAAGATGACTTAGTCATCATGAACATGTTAGTTTTCTAAGGAACACACTAGCATGGTCAGGGCAGTACTCCAGGGTTACACAATGTAGACTGTCAGAAGATGATCTGAAACATGAACTAGTTCATAGCACTATACTAGATTGATATTTATTCTGTATTCTGTTTTAACTAGCAATTGGGAAATAGAAAACTTTTCAGCTTGCTTCATTCAAGAGGCAAATTAAAAAAAAAAAAAAAAATATTGAGTGCATGTTTTGTCAGCAGCAATCTAACCAACTATCAGGAATTGTACTCAGTATATGATGTCCTGACCTTCTCAAAACAGCAAGCAAGTAGTGAAGTAATATTTTATTTACTGACGGTGTGAGCAGTCATGTTGACGTGATGTCATATGCAGAACTCAAAGCTGAGCACACCTTCCAGACTTTTCTTGTAGGAATTCAATTTTTTTCTTTCCATGGTGGAGTTTGGAAATTCAGAGTACAAGCTTTAGTTGAACGCAGTATTACTTGCTAACCTGTGCAATAGAGACCTAATAATTTGTATGTGTTGCTCTTCTGTTGCTAGTATAATTGTGAGCGCTGATGTGAAACATTTTGAAATGATTGATTTTCTTAATTCTTATATAAGTGCACTATGTAGGCAATGAAAGTTCACACAAGCACCAATAACTTCTTGAGTGTATTGTAAGCTAAATATGGTGCGTTATCCTGACAACTGTTTCTGAAAAACAGAACTCTGTCGAAATTTTACGCTCACGGTTAATATAATACTTGCATGTTGATGTCCTTCAGCTACTCCCTGTTTGGAGTCGCCACAGCGGATCATCTGATCTGCATACTTTGATTTGGCATAGATTTTACACTTCCTGAAGCAATTTAATCCAGGTTTGGGACTGGCACTGAGACTTAACCCCTCAGGTTGGTTCCTTGCCCAGGAGTTGAAGCTGGGCTGCGGCATCAAGAGTACGGTATCTGTTGGACAGTTTGAACCATCAGGATCAATCTAATACTTGCATAATACCACAGATTAAATCCAGTGTTGTTTCTAAGAGAACGCATAAAGACGTAATTTGGGGATTTAAAGTTGTCATTGTCGTGAACAGCAAAGAATTGTTTCACTGCTACTGGAAAGTCTTTAATTGCTAAGAGGTTCACCAAATTACATTTGGGATACATTCAGTCCAAATAAAGTTCACAGTGGCTGTGAGAAGACAAAAACAAACCCCCACAAGTTTACACACTTTAATACTCTTTCACATGATTTGTTCACGACTTCAATTATGACTGCTCCAATCACAAGCTTCAATGTATAATGGTTGTTCATGGAGTTTGACAAGCTTGTATGAGCACAACTGGATAAGAAATGCACAATGTCTATAATGATCCTTATTATATTAATCGGTTACAGTTACATTATTTACTGTCCAGTGTCACCCAAATAAGGATGAGGTTCCCTTCTGAGCCTGGTTCCTCTAAAGGTTTCTTCCTCATATCATCTCAGGGAGATTTTCCTTGCCACCGTCGCCGCAGGCTTGCTCATTAGGGATAAAATAAATTAGGGATAAAATACTTTAATCATTTCATTTAATAATTTATTTTTATTTTTAGTTATTTAGTTATTCCCTCTCCTTTCTCTGTTTCTCTTCTTTTGTAAAGCTGCTTTGAGACAATGTCCATTGTAAAAGGCGCTATACAAATAAATTTAATTGAATTATGTACGCCATACCGAAGCCATACAAGCTTGTTCCAACAAGTCTACCATACCCTGTAGGTTATTTTTAAGTTACCTGAAATGAAACAGGCTACTTGTTACTTATGTTTTTTTTTGTTTTTTTTTATCTTTTAAACCACAATTTATATATTGCATCATAGTTGTAGTATATTGGCGTAATATTTGTTTAGACTTGTATATTGTTGACTTTCTGTGGAAAAAGTTGTTGTGAAAAAATACCTTTTGGTTATTTCTTGTGCACTGAACACCAATAATGCATCATTATTGCATATTGGATATATTTCGGTATAAATATTTTATCTGTATTTGCATTATTTAATTAATATGGAATTCTATTGAAAGTAAATATGATTGTTTTAAGGGGAGGAGGAACATTAGGGTACAAAGACACATTTCTATATTGTAGCGTTGCTATGCTATAGGCCCAGTACTAGAGATAAACAAACAATATAATGTGTAGCCCCAATGATGACCACCACACGAAGCTTTCCTGAGTTTTGTTCAGGCAGGAAACAGATAAAAGATGGATTACATAGTTGCCATGGCATAGCCTCCATCTTCTCCCACTTCCTTTCCGATGCACTATATTTGATTAACTGTTATTAAGCCTGGGATTATCTAGATGGTGAGGGGGAAGTGTTATAGCTCTGTTTGTAACCAGCAGACACTCTAACAGCCCTCTTACTGAGAGCAAGAGAAGACTAAATATGTGAGAGTATATGATGTATATTCTTGGAGAGACAAAGCTCACAGTACACTTCCTAGTAACTGTTTAGACATCAGCATTATAAAGTTTGTCTCCAATTCATTCCTAACTATCTCATTTATGTGATCTCTGTGATTGTGTTATGGTTGTTAGTTTGAGTATTACAGAAACTGCTGATCTTTTAAGAATTCCACCCAGTCTCTACACAGAATGGTGGAAAAAGCAAAAAAACATTGAGTGAGTGATGGCAAGAGTGTTGATGACAGTCTTAGATTCTTGTTCTTGGTTGACAGAACAAGTGGTCACTTGTGGTCAATATTCTGCTGTTGTAGCCTATCCTCCTCAAGGTTTAATGTCTTGTGTGCTCTGAGATGCTTTTCTGCTCGCCACCGTTGTAAAGAGTGATTATATGAGTTACTATAGACCTCCTGTTAAAACCAGCTTAAACCAGTCTGCTCATTGTTCTCTGAACTTTCACAACAAGGTGTTTCAGCCTGCAGACCCTCTGTACACAGGATGTTTGTTTTTCGCGCCATTCTGTGAAACTACGGTGGCTGAGAAGTGCAAAACAAAATAACAAATCCGAAAACAAAATAACAAATCTAAAGACAGGATGACTATACAGACAAACCGGAAAAGGTAAGTATAGTTTGCAAATGGAATTCTTACCACTGTTTGTTATTTTGTTTTCAGATTTGTTATTTTGTTTTTGGATTTGTTCTTTTCTTTTCGTGTTTGTTATTTTCTTTTCGTGTTTGTTATTTTGTTTTCAGATTTGTTTGTTTTTTTCGTGTTTGTTATTTTGTTTTTGGATTTTTTTATTTTGTTTTTGGAATTTTTTCTTTTCCTTTCGTGTTTATTTTGTTTTCAGATTTGTTATTTTGTTTTTCAGATTTATGATTTTGTTTTTGGATTTGTTATTTTGTTTTGCACTTCTCTGTAACTCTGTAAAAAAAACCATTTGTCATCAGCAACCATTCCATGTTAAAGTCACAGAGATCACAGGTGTACAGGTGTTACTAATAAAGTGGACACTAAGTGTATATCCATAGCTGTATAAGCATTCAGTGTAAATCACCCCTAAATGTGTAACTTGGGCTAGGTGGAGATGCTTTTTTTTTTTTTTTTCTTAAATGAAATATGACATTATAGCTGGCAGGAACCGTGACATTCCACTTTAAAAATATTTGATTTAGCAAAATTCTTGAGTTCACTAACGGTGTGTTTTACAAGCTAACAGTCTCCTGAACATACAGCCGCAAAGCGATCGTTCCCACCCTGTGTCTTAAGCTTTGCAGCTGTAATTAAAGTTTAATGAAATGCAAATATGTCCTTGGTTGCTGCTTACCTTTCAAAGCTCCACCAATGAGACTGTATATGAAGTAGCAGGAAGTGCCAGTTTTTCTAGCATGCTGAAAATATTCTCTTATTTTCACAGCGATGACACCGAACACCAGCATGATTTTGGTGACACAGTGGGACCTGATGAATTTAACACACAGAGTAATCATCAGTAATTCTTATTGTAAATGTGATGTTTTATACCAACATCCTACTTATATCCAGCGGAAGATTACACTACATTGTTGATGAATTGACCTAATTTTGTCTAAAAGCAAATTTCTATATATAACATGACCTACATAGATGAACAAAAGCAAAGCTCATTGGCTTGACTGCTTAGGCAGCTCATCCTTTCTCCTTCTTCACATGATGACTTGAATAAATGTTCTTTTAGAGCCTGCATCCTGAGGCTAGTGATGATGAGTTGCTGCTCCTGTCAGATATCCGTGAAAATACGGATATGGAAACCAAGATAAATTGATTTTTTTTTTTGAAGATATGTACACTCAAAGGCGGCATTGTGGTGTTTGTCCCTCACAGCTTCAGGGTGGGGAGTTTAAACAAATTGTGGTTACTGAGTTTTGCTGTAATTCAGTCAAAACCTGCTTGTAGATGCCTTGTGACCAGACTTTCCAGGATAGGCTCCAGATCCACCGCAACCTTGAGCAGGATAATGTGGTTACTGAAGAGGAATCAGTGTCTAAACAGTGTGACTTTCTGTGTTAGCTTTTTTCACACTGCATTTCATTGTTCTAAACCCTGCTTTTAACCCCAGGCCGAGGAACGCTTCACACTTGTAATTTAGAAGTGGGGTGAGCACCGCTTTATACCTGGAGTTTGACCCGGTGTTAGCGCCCGGTTTTCCAGTGTTAAACTCCACACTCCAGTACAAATGTGTACAGTGTGAAATGATGCACTGTAAGAATGTTACACTAAGATGCTTAGAAACAGAAAATGAACAGTGTGTGCCTCATATGACATGATTTGTCCAGTCACTGAAACCCCGCCTGTTGTGTAAACTGTTGGAGACACTTGTGGTCAGAAAAGTCTGTTTAGTACAAACCGGATGGCCCAGTCGGAAATAGCTGAGGGACTGACTGACAAATTAGTGAAAACGTGAATGTTTGAGACAAGTCGTTATTTACAGAGGCCAGTGTTTATCCAGTCGTGGTTGTTGAAGCTGCAAATTTGCAAATAAGAATCCAGGGTTTAGGAATGTACAGTGTGAAACATCAGATTATGAGCATCCAGGATTAATTGTTAACCCTGAGTAAAGTATGAGCAGTGTGAAACAAAATAAACCAGGATTCCTTTTAGGAAGTAGGATTTTGCACAAATCAAGGTCCATAAAGATATGGATGAGCGAGTTTGGTGTGGAGGAACTTGACTGGCCTGCACAGAGGCCTGACCTCAACCCCATAGAACACCTTTGGAATGAATTAAAGCGGAGACTGCGAGCCAGGCCTTCTCGTCTAAAATCAGTGCCTGACTTCACAAATGCGCTTCTAGTGGAACAGTCAAAAACTCCCATAAACACACTCCTAAACCTTGTGGAAAGCGTTCCCAGAAGATTTAAAGCTGTTTTAGCTGCAAAGGGCGGGCCAACTCCATATTACATTCATGTGCATGTAAGGGCAGACGTCCCAAAACTTTTGGCAATATAGTGTATATCTTTATGCCTTTGAGAGGAATTTAGAAAAAGACACAAAGAGCTGTGTCTTCACTGACACACTGGAAAGAAGGGGGAAGGAGGGAAAAAGACTTTTTCTTCCTTGTGTTTACAATGAATCGTTTCCTTGGTAAGACCTACCCGGCTTAGTCTCCAGCCTGGGGACCTCAGGGATCTGCACACAAACAGCTGTTATGATGTGTCCCGTTTCTCATGTATGATTTATATGTGGATATGTTACTGTATTGTACTATGTTACCAGATGTTTGCAGTATTGCTGCCACCAGCGCTTTCATGATTCATTGCTGCACTCATACGTATGCCATGGAGGTCAATGTTTCTGACCCTGTTAAGTCTTCCCAATACAAATATATTTAGCTCCTTCACAATCCCTGTGGATGCTAGCAAAGTGTGTTCTGTTGTGTAGGAACCGCTCTAGCTTTATGATAGATGGTCTCCAGTGAGAGAGAGAGAGAATTTGATTTGCAAAAACACCAGAATGTAGCAGATAATGATAAAATACAGTGGTATTGCTGTATATCATCGAATAATTTATCATTTTATACCATAGAAATATTTTTATATCATAGAAATTTTTAATGGCAATACTTATTGACTGGTATTCTTTAGTTCCCCGATCCACAAAGAACAAAATCAAATTAATTCACGTTTATCTTGTTCCTTAAAATCCAATTTTTTTAGATTAAAAGGACATTGAATGGAATTTAAACCAAAATGAACCTAGCAAACCACACCAACCCTAAATAAACATGTCTACTATTTTTAATCAATTAAAACATATTACGATTTCCATCGTTGGTGATAATCACCTACTTTTTACACACATGCTGCTAGTAGCCCTGACAGTTGAAGTGTATAACACTGATTATCTCCTCATCATGGCACCTGTTAGTGGGTGGGATATATTAAGCAGCAAGTGACCATTTTGTCCTCAAAGTTGATGTGTTATAAGCAGGAAAAATGGGCAAACGTAAGGATTTGAGCGAGTTTGACAAGGGCTAAATTGTGATGGCTAGACGACTGGATCAGAGCATCTCCAAAACTGCAGCTCTTGTGGGGTGTTCCCAGTACTGCAGTGGTCAGTATCTATCAAAACTATCCTTAAGGTCCTGTAAGTATCTTTTAAGTCCTGAAAGTGGGCACCACCTCACAACTTACAGGACTTAAAGAATCTGCTGCTAACATCTTGATGCCAGATACCACAGCACACCTTCAGGGTCAGAGCTGTTTTGGCAGTAAAAGGGGGACCAACACAATATTAGGCAGGTGGTCATAATGTTGTGCATGATCAGTGTATATTTTATGTCATATAAAGTACTAGTCTAACGGTACAAAATTCGTACTATAATACCTATAACTAGTTTATTGGGTGAACTGCCCCTCCCATTTATTTGTAACCTGTGCAGTCAGTTATATACTTTCATCTACAAATGTTGAAAATGATATTAGAGTGACAGGAAGTATATAAAAAAGCTACCGTGTTAAAAGCACAGTGTCATGCTAGTAGTAAACTTCAAAATCATTGAGCTTCATATTTTATGCTTTCCCGATCTACTGCAGCTGCCCCTTTTTTCCTTCATGTTCACGGTTCCTTCATGTCGTCTCGTCTTTGTTTGCTTTCTCTCAGATCTGCACTTGGCAGCAGAGCTAGGGAAGACCCTTCTGGAACGCAATAAGGAGCTGGAGGACTCGCTGCAGCAGATGTACATCACCAATGAGGAGCAGGTGCAGGAGATTGAGGTACGGCCCCCGTCTGTTTGATGTGAAGATACATCAAGCTGTGTGTGTGTGTGTGTGTGTTAGATGGTCTATACATGGACAGCAGTCAGCAGGCATTGAGAAGATTTCTCCCAACAGTGACCATTGTTGGGTCTTGGCATGAGGCCAGCAGAGAGCAGTGTGAGGGGAATAAGAGTATTTTTGGGAGTGTGTGGGTGTTGGATTTGAAGGGGGGGTGGGGTGTATGAGAGGAGGCCAGCTGGTTGCCTGTCACGTTGCCAGATTTGTCAGAATCTGCTGCACAAAGACCATGATAGAAAAGAAAAGAATAGTGCACTGTTTTAAGGATGACTTTAGTCAGTTGTTCACACACTTTATGCAGTATGCTTTATGCAGTGATGCGCATAGTCTCATCGGCCTCTGTATGTTTGTACTCTGCTCCCTCCCTCAGTCATGCTGCAGCATTGCAGATATGCCAGACATTTTGCATTTTAACGCGGGTTTATGCTTGTACGAGTATCCGTAAAATATAACAAAACATCTTTTCTTCTCCCAATAAAAAGGGCGGATTAGCTAATCGACAAACAAAACATGTTTCGAGTTCTCTGCGTAATAACTGACACTCCTGACATTCCCCTTCAACACCGGATCACATTACTCAGGTTATGGCCTGTGCATTCTTCTCAACTTGATTTTCCTGCTTGTTAAGTGTTTTTGACATTAGACAAGCGCATATATATATACGGTCCCCTCCGAAAGTATTGGATCGTCAAGATCAATTCTTTGCTATAAATCAAATACATGTGGGTTTGAGATTAAAAGACAAACAAGTTAAAAGAACAGAATTTCCTGATATTTATATCTAGATGTGTTAAACAGCCTGTCAAGAAAATGTCCCCTTTGGCGGCAGACCAGACAATTTTTAAGTGGGCAAAAGTATAGGAACAGATGTAAATGACACTTGCATATCCTTTGCTTGTAATAAACTGCATCAAGCCATTGACGGATTACATGGTTCCCTGATTCTTATTTATCTTTGAATCGCAATCATTGTTCAGCAAAAGTATTGGCCTTGCTGTTCCAATACTTCTGGAGGAAACTGTATCTAGTTAACATTAGTTAACCATATTTATTAGGAATGAACCATATGTTTGGCCACTTGGGGGGAAAAAAAAAGGGGGAGACGTACAATGAAGTGTCAAAACAAAACACGCTACAAAATATTTGAATGGTGATGATCATTTGAAACAACTGCAGTTTATTTCTTTTTTGGGTTAGCAGATTTGCTGTTGTAAATGTTTTAAAAATGTGTTTTAAAAGTGGTTAGGTATATTAGATGCCCCCTACTCTGCTGACGCACACTTCACAACTAGATGTTTAAGATCCCAGCAATGTAACTACAACACATACACTGCCATTACATTCCTTTCTACTGTAGGGTAGAATTCTGTGGCCATAGTGTGTGTGCGTGTGTGTGTGTGTGTGTGTGTGTAAAAATATTTCATTTCATTCATATTTATTTTCCCTGGCAGTATTTGTCCAAGCAAGTGGAGATGCTACGGGAGATGAATGAGCAGCATGCAAAAGTCTATGAGCAGTTGGACGTGACGGCACGAGAGCTTGAGATCACTAATGAGAAGCTGGTGTTGGAAAGCAAGGCTTCACATCAGAAAATAGACCGGTGAGTACAATTAGTGCAATTCATCCCATTTCATAAACGTATCCTGACCCTCATATTGCCAAGGGCTTACCGTGCCACTTCGACAGAGTAGTATTTTCTTCTCATAGCATTAGTGGTTAAGGCCCTGAATTACTGAACGTGAGGTTGGTGGTTTCACCTCCAAGCTACCACTGTTGGGAGCTTTTAACTCTTTCTGCTCCAGCGATGCTGCATCCTGGCTGACCCTGTGCTCTAACTTCCTAACAAGCTTTGGGCTATGCAAAGAAAAGAATCTCACTGTACGTTAATGTACACGTGACAATTAAAGGCTGCGTCTTCTTCATGTCCTGGTTAGATAAATATTTTGTCAATTGGCTGCAGTTGCTAGTATGCAATTTGGGACGTAGCCTTTCATTTGTCAAGTGTCTAGTCACTACCACTGGTAATAAACCACTACTTGTTCCATTCTTACCAAACCCTTGGCATTGAATATATTTTTTATTTATATCCAGAGCAGCACATACTGAGCTGGCCCCTCTGGCCTTCTTGTATACTCGATATTGGAGGCCAGGATCAAACTTCAGGCACCCTTTTACCTACAGCACACACTGCATTATTTAGCTCGGTAGTTTTATAGACATGAACAGACAAAATCCACCAGAACCCACTGCCGATACTATACGTGCAGGAGAAGTTTAATACAGTAATTGACAGGAGGAATCAATTGAATATTGTGTTTATAGTATATATATATAATCAATTATTATCAGTAAATTGCAGCCCCAAGTGTTGACTTGCCTACTGTATTTACTCCAGCTGTGATATTCTGTCCTTTCTACAAAATCGATGAGAATATATCGAAGCACTAAAATGCAGTTTTTCCATAGATCTGTTCCTAAAATGGATTCATTTGTTGTTTTAACTAAATATGAAAAGTATAACTTGTCTATAATGGTCTAAGCATGACATTCTGTTAAATTGTGTGAATATACACTGAGTTGTTCTACAATGGAGTATTGTGTGTACCACTAGTACTGTGAGGTCAGTAGGTGGTAAATGGAGATCATTTATGGCCACACAGGTTGACGAACACCATGGAGATGCTGCAGGGCCAGGTGGATACGCTGACGGCCCGTGTGGAGGAACTGCGCACACTTGAAGAGCTCAGGGTTCGCAGGGAGAAGAAAGAGAGACGAAAAACTGTGCACTCCTTCCCATGCCTCAAGGAGCTCTGCACCGCACCCAGGTATTACATCATCCCCGCTTACGTCTCTTATTAGATTACAGATATCCAAATTGACAGTTTGTGATCAAGATGGCGATGAAACACAACCTGAAAACAATTTCTGTAATTTTAGAGTGCAGGTATTCATGTTGTAAATAGTTGTTTGAATGAGGCACAAAGTCTGTAGCTAAAGCTTTTTAAATCTGGAAATTACAAGTTGTAAGTATTCAGAGAGACATTTATTCTACTTTGGATTAATTTGTGTTGAATACAAAGTAGAATGTCTGAAATTGCTCTGTATTTAGTTTTTAAGCTACTACCTAGGTCTCTGCATTCACGGGACAGTGCACACAGGGTGAAGGCTAACACTTGCTTCATGCCTCATTAGAAAGCAATCTTACTGCGTCTCTGGATAGTCCAATAGGGAACTTGTAAAGGTTTTTCCTTTCAGAAAAGTAGAACCTATTTGAAAAGTTTACAATCCAGTCCTAATGCAACAGTTTCAACACGTTAGGCTTGCCATTATAATATGGACTTGTATGGTTTTTGTGTCCTTTACACTTGTTCCCTTGACAGGTATGAGGATGGATTCAGGGTGTCTGACCCAGGTAGTGGTGACCTGCAAGAGCGGCGGCCGGCAGATGATGAAAATGAGCACCTGCGTGCACTGGTTGCATCTCTCCGTGCAGCCGTATCAGCTGAACGTGGGCGACGGGAGAATGCAGAGCGCGAGTGCACCGCTGTGCTACAGGAGTTTGAGCGCTTGGAGCAGCGGCTTCTGGGTGCTGAGGGCTGCCAACAGCGTGTCCATGAGCTGGAGGCAGAACTGCAGGAGCTACAGCAGCTACGCAAGTCACGTGCCTGCTTACTGGTTGCCGAGGATGGTCTGGAGCAGACGCTGCTCAGCAGTGCCCCAGAAACCGATACGGTGGAGGACGTTGCAGGTGCAACCCAAGAGAGCTCTGGTGAACCCCCGGTACGCAAGAGCTGTAGTGACACAGCACTGGACGTCATCTCGGCCGTAGACGCTTCTGGACGACGCAAGGGGAGCTACGCCCTCCATGCCAATGGGGTGCGCAAGCGTGGTATGTCCATCTTGCGTGAAGTGGACGAGCAGTACCATGCATTGCTCGAGCGGTATGAGGAGCTGCTGGGCAAGTGTCGGCGCCATGAAGAGAGTCTGCGCCACGCCGAGGTGCAAACTTCACGGCCTGTGTCCAGAGACCCGTCCATGAAGGAGTGTCGTGCAGCAGAGGCCACAACGCAACCAGGCACGCCACCGCAAACACCCTCAACACCTGAGGCCATGGAGGGCATCAGCCGGCAGGTGGAGGCTGTGGACAAGCGGCTGAGCCAGAACACACCAGAGTACAAGGCTCTGTTCAAAGAGATCTTCTCACGCCTACAGAAGACCAAGACCGACATCAACTCCACTAAAGGGAGGAAAAGTGGGAAATAGCTCTAGGCTTTTCTGCTCAGAGGAATGCATGGTAGGCGCTATTGTTCTACCTCAATTAAGACCACGGTCTTAATTGTTTAATTGGCCAGATTGGGTAAGCTGGCATTTGAAAAAGCTTCATGCTAAATGCAGAGCTAATGGCTAGAGTAGAATATCGGGGCTTACTTGCCATGTTGGTGGACGAACACTGACAGAGCAGGTCACGTCTGATGGATCTTTCTTTGGTTGTTTGTGTTTTAAGAAAGATTTAAGATTGTCTCTCATTGTTGGTTTTCCTGGAGCCTAACTCACTAACAGGCGACCTGTATTACAAAAAAAAAAAGTAAAGAAATAAAAAGGTACACCGCTGCTTATTATTCCTATTTCCTTAACTGTATGTAACAACAAGCTCTATTCTGTAATCATCTCTTTCCAATATTAAAACACACTTTGCTTATAAGGTGGTTGACACATTTATTACTTTGAGAATGGATGAATGAGTGAATTGACAACACGATGGTCTTTATAACTTCAACCAAGAAATAAATAATAAAATGGCATGTCCACACCAATGAATTGGGGGGGGATAGAGAATGAAACGAAGAAACAAATTCCATTTTGAACACTTTTAATGTTGACACAGATGAACAGTAATCTCCTTCCACAGTGATAGAATGACAGAAGTACATAGAGACCAAATGAAAGCAAGAAGCAAGTGCTAAAAATCTCCATGCAACATTATAGGCAACGTTGTCGATGGAAAAAAAAAGTGTGTACGATAGCGGATGTCTTCGCTATTCTGAGATTAAACCTTGAGGTGAAAACGACTACACTGCATCTAGATCGAAAGGACACCCCCCCTTAAGACCAATATTGTCCATCTTACCCACGCGCACCTCAGTTAGAGTTTTGTGTTCATGTTTCCGAGGTCTTCGTAAAGCAGCTTGTGATGGTAAATAGTGGAGGCACAGCTAGTGATGATGAAATTTATTAGCTGAAGCATTTAATAGTTGAGGTCTACAGGCAAAAAACAGCCCTTTCTGCTATGAGAAATCTATTTAGCGCTCACTGACAGCTTGTGTAGACCAAGATGCCAAGGGCACGTTTCAAGAAGTGAGCACGTGGCCCTCTTTAGAAATGGACACATTTGGGAGAGAGAATTTCACTGGACAGAATCTAGGAAGAAATAAAGCGTAAGAAGGTACAGGGGATGCTATAACGGAGTTGTGTTTTTTTTTTATAGCATCGTTCACCTACTTCTACTGGGCTTCATGAGTTGGTTTATCGTGAATCAAACCAAGTGGATGAGGCACCGGATGAAACGGTTCTTCCCAAGCGGAAGAAGCCGGAAAAGCAGAGCGAGCACCTTTGGCTCCAGCCATGGGGGAATGAATGTATAATATTTAAAACTAGTACACTTCAAAAGGCAAAAAAGTTCCTCAACATCGTGCTACAGGAATAATTTCTTAAGGCCACATGTCTTAAAAAAAAACAAACAAACAAACAAACAAACAAAAAACAAAAAAAAAAATACACAGGCCACTACCAGGAAGGCTTATCAGTGGAGTTCCTCCAGTGGACAGGAGGTCACATTTGCAACACGTCAGCTACATCTTTTTTGAAACACTACATTACGCACATGCAAACATCCCTGCTAGGAACAGATTTTCAATGTCAGCTATAACCACCTACTGCACACAGATTATCTCAAAAAAGGTACCCACCACCTTCCCACATGTATAGGGTTGAGGAAAGCCGATAGCTCTGCCAGTGGCAAAACATTAAGCGGCACCGTTCCCATCACTTTCATCAAGGCAGATTATGGTAATTTAAAAAAAACAACAAAAAACTAACGAATAAAGAGAAAAGGAATGTAAGGAATTTTGCACACAGGACACACACATGGGTAGGGTAAAGGACACAGAAGGATAAGCATTGGGGACGTGAAGATTACCAACAACAGCCATGTCAAAAGCATTCATCTTTTTGAACTTTTTTTTCCTCTCTTTTTTTTTTTTTTACTTTTATATACAAACAAAACAAAAACACAAAATTTGGATTGTGCACATTTTTGTTTGTTTTCACATATATATTTTTCATGAAAATCCTCAATACTCGTTCAGTGGAAGGGAGTGAAGGGGAGGAGCAACTGCAAAGAATGACAGATGGTAGGAAGATGGACGGAGTGAGAAACTTTGCTGATTAACCAGTTATTCCATAATGAAGGTACTTATGAGGAAATGGAGAGGAAAGAGAGAGGGAGAGAGAGAGAGAATGGAAAACGATGGAGAGGAAAAGCAGCTGAGGTTCGGGATGACTTAATCTTTCCAGTCCTTCTTGATGTTGAGGTTCCACTCCCAGGACAGGTGGTCATGCTTGTCGTCGTCAGTAAACTTGGACTTTATGTTGTAGGTGCCACGGGCCAGCAAGCCCTTTGGAGCCTCCTCTAGAGGGGTGAGGAACTCGTACTCGCTTGGTCGAGGCCCATAACTGCCCACCATGTAGTCAGACTTATCGACTGTGTACAGGGAGAATGAATTAAATGAGTAAAAGCAAAAGCAAGCCACGCTAAGCCAGTTTATTAGGTACACCTATTCTACATCATGTGCGCATTGCAGTTATTGAGGTAGAGGGTGCTGATAAATTGTGTTGAGAGTCAGTCATCAGATATACACATACACACACAGTTTTGTGAGATATACATATACACACATATCTCACAAGTAAAGTGAGAGGATGGCTGTGAGGAGGAGAGGCGACAAGCTGAGCCAAAAGTAAACAAACCAATCTAGCGCTACAGTGCTACTTCACTAAAAATAGATTGTTGTTGCATCCACTTCAGATTCCACTTAGTGTCAGTAAAGTTAGCAGTAGCAGCTTACACAACCAAATTTTTCAGCGCCGTCCCCTTTAAGGAGAAATAGATTTAAATTGAACATTTTTTGGGGCATCAGTGATTGCCTTTAATATCTGAAAACATGATCATACTTACGCTTCACCCCTTTCCTAAAGGTCTGTTGTACATACTTCAGTCCTGAGACAATCTCCTTGTTTACCTGGAAAGATTTGTATAGAAAATTGGATCAGATTCCCATACAACAGTGTTAACTTTACTAAGCCCAAGAGGCATGACTGTCCATGTCTGGTTTTCTTTAGCAGTTCTTTCTTTCTTTAACAGCTCACTGTTAGAAGTGTTAGAGATAAGATAGGTACAAATGACTGAAGATAGATATCTCTTAGCTATGTTAATGTTAGAATGGAAAACTAGCTATTTAGATCAAATTTAATGGCTTTAAAAAGGAAGGATTCGATTATAGAAAACACATAAGATATGTTCAAAAGCTACTTACACTGACCACTACTAATTACTGTCTTCATGCCATAATGCCAATAATCAGTGTGTAATTTTTTTTTTTTTTAAATATTCTCATTAAACAAAAAAAAAAACTCTTGACAGGCATAAACAAACACCATCACCACTACTTGCAAGAAACTTTGTGGAAGACTAAATCACTACAAGCTGGTACCTTTGATATTCTAAAAAAACAAAAATAAACCCTGCATGCAAATTTCCCCCTGGTACACGTTTAATGAAAGCCGATAGCTCAAAGCCAGCTGTGATAAATTGTTAGCAGGACTGCTAGTATCCAGCTGGGGGAGATTTGACAGAAATTGTTAACAATGTTAACTAATACAGGCTACTGCAGTGTACTACTATAAGCTTGGAAAAAGATATTAAAGCTCACGCTTTGAACCCAGACAAATGACTACAGAAACAAATGACCGTCTCACCTTGAAGCTGATCTTTATCCTGTACTCCACTCCTTCTTTAAGAATAAACGACTGCTTTTTGAAGCTCTCCAGATCTCCTGAGAAAACGCAAGCCCAGACAACACCAGTAAGTACACATTCCAAGGGTTATATAAGGATGTCCTTAATCAGTCCTTCTGACTGCTGTTAACAGCCATAAAATACTGACTGACGTCACTGATAAATGACACGGGAGATGAAAAATAACTAACAATTAAATAAGCACTGTTCTCTCCAAATACTTGGAAAGCTGGACATGCTGGATCATTAACCTTTGTACATACAGTGAATGACAAACAAATTACAGCAATTGGAAAGAGGCTTGATTAATTCATTTTTAGGAAAATAAAAACAGCAACAATTCTACTGAAAAGAGACTGCAGTGCAAGTCTCTATCCAGTAGATGGCTTTGTGCAGTCTGTCCTTCTGCACTTTCTCCTCTCCCTCAAGCACAAAGCCCTGCATGATCTCCTAGCCATTTGTAGTTGTGGTTAAATCCATGTTAGAAGGATGAATTACACAATGCAACTGGGATTGAGATTGTTGGCACTGAGGGTGTATAGTGAGGATCTTTCTCGCTCAAAACATTTTAACAATTTGCTATACGCCAGTTTAATTGCTTTTTGAGCAGTTTTGACCATTTTTAGGCTAAAAATCTTCGGTGGTATTTCTAATGAACGATAACAGATATGCCAGATGTTAGCCAAGTCAAACATACGTTAATAGATTTCAATTCACGTTAAAGAATTCATGACGTGTCTTGACAGGAAGAACAAGCGCTTCATCAGGGAAATAGTTGAAACAAGAGCACTGACAGAGCCAGTAGTATCCTAATGGGAGGTGAGGGAAGGGGCGGGGTTTCCAAAGGGTGCTCAATTAATACTGGAGAGACACACGAGTGTGTGCAAGTGTCAGTCAGTAAAGATTCATATGTTGACTGGCACATCTGTAGTTTTGATTACAAGGAAAAAAGAAGACTGTAGTACATAAACTTTGTGAGGTCTGCAAATATTTCCTCTAATGAGTCTCTAATGAGTCAGACATCACTTCTAACGAATCCCACACCGTCTATTCAAACTAACAGCGTTTGACTGACTGATGCCAGTGCTTTTTGAACTTGGTAGAATCATACCAGTTTAGACACTGCCATAACCTGAAGTATTTTTTAAACCATTGCATATTTCTGCGCACAAAAATACAAACACTTTTTGCAGTTGAATTTTAATTACATTTTAATAATCTCCAATGATGTTTTCTCCTGAGGTTTCATTATATCCCATTCATCTGATTTCAGTCTGTTCTAGATACTAGAAATAATGCTATTTATTATACTGGGTTTTGGATAACCCAAAGTATACTATATAGGTTTTATTAAAAAAAAAACAAAAAAAACAGACGCTATTTATGAGCATGCCTCATGTATAAAGTGCCCTAGTAATCAATAACTATTATCTGTTATCCATACTACTTTAATCAGAAGTGGACGTGCTCGGCAGTTCTAAACTGAGCACCTCATACATATCAGGCATGTTGGGTATGCACTTTAAGATGACAGTCACTCACCTTGCAGGTCAAGGGTCAGAGGAGCAGGGGCCGTCTCACACATTAAAGTTAGCCGTGTCACTTGGACGTTGGGAGCGTTGGGATCCACTAAAAGCAAAAGAAAACATGCCTGTTTAAAATCACGACAAAAAGCTGGATGGATTCTTGAGGGACGCGACTCTGACTCAACCCAGCTGTGTTTTGACAAGCGCCATCGTACATGGACTGAAGTTATTCTATAAAAAGAGATTCACAGATGATTCATGCTGGATTTAGGTTCGGAAAATGCATCGATTAAACGCCACCCGACAAAAGTAAAAGCTCGAAAAAAGGAACGGAAAAAGCTTATTTGGGTGCACTATTAGGACACTGATGACAGAAAGCTGGGCCTCTCGGGATGTGACCTCCTTTCTGCCCATTCATCTCAAGACCTGCCATCTACAAAGTCAGACGCATGGATGCGCAGAACACTTCCAGAAGTAACAATTTTTCTCAAATCAGGTCATCTAGTGAACACTGCAGCCGTCCTGCTTACCCAAACACACAACATCACATGCTTTGTTGGAACATGAAAGGGTTTGCTAGTTGCAGTTAACATGATTGTAAATTCCTGTTGCTTTTTCCAATACATGAGGAATCCATAACCACCCTGAATTCTCCCTCTAACAAGCAAAGCATGTTTACGGTCATTAATAATCTATAAACCTCACCCCATTAAACAGTGAATTTGAGACGAGTGCACTGAATATTGTGTTTGCGTAACAGAAATATGAGCATGCCATTATAAAGCCAAACATGTTTGTCTAAAATATCTTTTTCTACTTATCCATGCAACTTTGCCTGACAGTCCATAAAATAAGTGAAGACAAGATGTTAACTTTAACAAAGTTTCTCTTTGACAAAAACTTGCATACAGATGTAGAAGTTTGTTATTAGAAACCATGGAAGAGAATTCCATGTGAAATATTTCCTCAGCACACTCGCTCTCTTCCTGCCAGCCTCCATTTTCCACAGTTAACTCAACACAAACAAATCACAAATCTTCCTAAGGGGAGGGGAAAAAAAAACAAACAAAAAAAAACTTCTCGTCTTTTTTATTTTGCTTTCACCGAGGTTTGGAGGCGATGTTTCTAGTTTTTGTTTTAGTTGTAGTGTTTGATTTCACTGGGATAGTCTTATTTCAATTTGGAAAAATGTTTTTGTAGTTTCAGTTTTAGTTATGCATAATAAGCCCCAGGGCAACACACACACACACACACACACACACACACACGCACCTGCAGCCACAGTGGATGAGCCGAGCAAAGCTTCTTTGTACTTGCGCAGGCTCTCGTCGTCCTTGTCCAGCTCCTGGATCTCCTGAAGGCTCTTCTGTGCCGGCGGCTTGTAGTTCACAGCCTCGCTCTCCTCGTTCTCGGCAGCGATGGCTGCTAGCTGCTCTGGGGTGGGTTCATGTTCGGCCATGATTTACTACTGGAGAAACAAACACCCACCTTCTGGTTTTATTTCTGCTTAAAAGAGATTTACAACTGAGACACGATACAATTCATGATCAGTAGCCCAAAACATTCACAGCGCCACCACTTTTAATTAACTCTCTCTAAAGTTTATAAACAATGCAAAACACATCTGGAGAGCAGCGGTTCTGCAGGTGCCTTGATAAGAGGACAGGAATCACTCTTTACATCTGTGGTGAGCAGAAAAGCATCCTTCATGCAGACGGGCTAGAACACTTACGCTAGAATCTCTGATGTCTTTTCTTTGGTGTCAGGAGTGTCTTAGAAAGGGTGCTTACAATTTGAATGTTTCCTCTGTATACAACCCTTGACAAGATTAACTAAAAAAAACTTCCTTATAGCAGTTCCTATTTTCTAACTAGTCATATAACAGTGCACTTTGACACTGGCAAACTAGTGTCACGTATGAACCGCTCTGAGCCACAGTGTGAGACTTGGACACAAAGGCTTGGCAGCAGTCCAATAAGGAGGACGTAATCAGGGTTGTTATGGTAAAAGAGAGGAAAAGGGAGGAGGCCGGCCCTAAGGAGAGCGGGCTCTTGGAGAGAGGCTGTAACTGAGAGGCCTGGGTGAAGGGGAAGAGAGAAAAAGAAAGCAGGCGTTAACATGCACAGCTTCCTTCAGCTCTAGATCAGGGATACTCGTTCACAACATACACCCCATTTCAAATAAAACGCCCTCACGTCTCACAGGTCATGCGGGCTCTTTAGCTCGGTGTGCATCTTCCTTTTCTCTAACAGGAAGATGCAACACGCATGCACACTGCTGCAAAATTTTTTTTTTGTTCTGCTGCAATGCAGTGGCACTGAAACAAATTCTTCTCTAGATGTTGAGAGAGCGGTGAACAAGTGCCAGCAGTCAGGTGCTGAGACGAAAGCCTCTCTGCTCTGCTTCTGCAGCACCCTCTCTGTCTCCGCTGCAGCTTCCTGTTCCTGGAAGGCTACAAGTACTTTTGCTCGGTGGTGCTTTTGCCTTACATGGTATGCGTGTCTGATTTACAAGAACGCACGCTCAGAACAAACCTAAATATCTTTCAAGTGGGCCTCTGCTCACAGGTTGTGAAATATGAGCAGTCAGCTGAAATTCAAGATAAAGCAGGCTAGAGTTAATTTTTTATTTATTTATTTATTTATTTTTTAACAAGTGTGACACTGCCCAGAACGACGTATACGATACGACAGGCTTCATTTATCACGAAACATTAAATTCATCCATAAATCATGTGTACAAGCCTTTTACGCAAGAAATTTGGAATTTGCAAATTTATGCACAAGAAGTCTAACTAATGTAAATGTCATTTGCTCGGGTTCAAATCATAAAACTTGCAACTTTTATATGACTTACGCTGTCTTTTAAAAAGGCTTCTGCATTTCAATTAAACCTCCATATTTAATCATTAAAAAAAAAAAAAAAAAAAAAAAAAAAAAAAACTCATTTCAATTTTAATGCATTACCTAAGGAAATACTGAATATTAAAACACACACTTACACACAAAGAAAGCAATTGTAAACAATAAGACCAGTCACTCAATTAAGAACAACACTAAATAAAATAGCTATAATAGTTCAGTGCATATGAATCATAGCTTGGAAGTTTGTGCAAACATTTTATAAATCGCTTTACTTAATAAAGCAGATAATTGAGGCTCAATAACGATAACTAGCAATATAGCAAACATCCAATTTAATAACTGAAAGCAATATTAGCATTATGGCGTATTATGTCCAGGAGGGTTGTTAATACTGTGATATTTTTAAGTTCTAATTTACAACACGGTGAAAAGTTCAAGCTAACCCCGCTAATGCCTGCGAAATACATGTTCTGAAGGCAACACTGCCCACGTTACATAATTACGCGGAAAATCTTGTGCTACAGGTCGTTCAGGGTACACAGCTATCTCGAGGTGAACATAGTTTAAGAATTCAGTGAGCAAAACACACCACTGATTCTTCACATCACACATCAGTCAGAACACAGCCATGCAGGCACATGTTACAGACAGATGTGATAACTACTGCAGAAGGACTAGAAGATCTGAGGGAAAAAAAGGCACATGCTAGGGAATGAATTCAAAACGTTACACATCTCCAACATCCACTACGGAAGCTGCTTTCATAAACGCAGCGACAACACGCTCTGCAAATGTAATGATCCGAGCATGATCGTAACAATGTCTTACCTAAATACATTAGTACGTGAATTATGAAGAGATGAGAAGAGAAACTATTAGTAACACTGCGCCATTTTCCCATACAGGGCCTCTGCATTCCCATAAAAGCAGAAAATCCAGTCCTGCCAACAGCGCATTTTGGCAGGTCAGCCCTTGGGGTGTTCTTTCTGAGCTGAGCAGCTTTGGAGGTGGGGGGAAGGCTTGAGGAAGTTGAAAAACTGGGGCAGAAAATATCAAAATTAGATAAAGCGTTCCGTATCGATTTCATAATGGTATGTAGATGGAATGTGGGGAATGCTTTATGCTGGTAACAACATCTATGGAGGGTGCAGGGAGTAACAGCTGGCAGCCTGGCCCAGCTAAGGTACGGGCGGCGAGATGACAGAAAACATGCCCAGAATAAAAATAATCCGTACACGCTCTAATAAAAGACTTCCCTCTATTTACAGAACACCGGCAGAAAAGTCATTTCACAACCACAAGCACAGCGAGGGTAAAACGAGCATTCACTATATGAACTCCGGTCGATGCGCTGAATTTACTTAATCACCGTGAAGTAAATGAAGCCTGGAAAAGACATTTGGACGCCCGCGTGCATTTTCGGCTGTGGTTCAGGGCACGTCCAGCCACACCGTTCATCACAAGATTTCACCGGCTGGTAAAGATGACGTTTATTCACAGTGACACTGATGCTATGAGAAGCAAAAATGAAGGGAGGAATGATCCGGAATTACTTCCTGGCTTCTTCCGAGGCACCGGGGATGTAGCGGAATACAGATAATGTGTACTAACCAGAAACAAATACAGATATGAACAGAAGACAAGCACCGTCACTTGTTTTAAAGCTCAACAGAAATGACTGCTGGGCATTTGGCTGTAAAGTTGGGTAGTGTAGTGTTACACAACTTCATTTACACAATTACAACAATTCATTAGAATATTTTGCGAACAAATACAAATTGAATAATATAAACAAAATGTCATGGACTGTGCTTGCATTTCTAACTCGTGTTCGTATTTAACTCCACAAAAAATCTGAACAGAGATGCAGTCATTTGGAGAGCTAAACAGATCCAGATACACCAGCAGATTACAATCCAGGATGACGGTAAAGAAACAGACTATATTTTCTGACATTTAGTTTGGAGGTGGGGGAGATCTCGATTCAAGCAAAGCAGAACAAACACCCTGGCCACTTGAGCCAGTCTGACAGAGCTGTCACACACAGTTCACACTTGCCAGCTTGAACTTGACGTTAGCTTCTCCACCCCCGCTGTACCTTCAGTCGCACTACCTTACCATCAAACAATCCCGATTTTAAAAAAAAGCGTAGAGTCTGATAGACTTGCACACGTAAGCCTGGACAACTGGACTGTAAAGGATGTGAGATTACACATCCCACATGATGGGAGGATAATCTGCCTAATACCATGGCTCCTTTTAAGATCATGAGCAGTGCAAGGACCATCAAGTGTGAGTCAGGCATCATGTAGATAATCAGCTTTAACGAATCCAAATCCAAATCCAAATCATCTTCAGGTATCAGGACCTACAGGCTGTTTCTAAGCAACAACATCTGGATAAGATTACTGCGTTTGTGATTACTGCTAATGAGGCTTCACGAGAGGGCAAAGTGTCACCCAGAAAGACTTCCCTACAAGCCTAATCAGCATCCTCGAGAGATACAATTATCCTCACCAAGAAAAGCTGGGAGGATTCACCTCATCCCACCTCTAAATACAGACCATCAGTTCCTCAGTAGCACCATCATCACCTCATGGCAGATCCCAATAAGAATAATGCTGCTTAAACTGAACGGGTGTGAGAGGTGATGGACTGTGATGGATGAAAAAAGATTGACTAATCATGATCAATTATCAATGATTCGCATCGAGAGCGGGGCTAGATACTTTAATACCTGCATCTTCGGACAGAAACACCAAAACTGGTTTAAAGTTTTATATGGACAATTAAACTTTTAAGCTTCATTGCTTGTAAATGAGGCAGTGGGTCCAAGTGGACTTGCACTAGTACAGAGGTCAAGAACAGAACATTAAAAACATTTTTTTAAATAATAACAAATGCAAAAAATATTTCCATCTGGGAAACACATAATGCAGCTCCCAAAATGAAATGAAATCCCACATCCGCCAGATTTCTTTAGGGATCTGACTGCGATTGTGAAATGTGTTCTGCATAGTTTCTATTTGTTGGTGTTGTGCTATCCGTCTCTGCTACTTCTGCTTTTAATACCCATGACACCTGGGTGTGTGACACTCTTACGTGTTATATCAGGCTAGTGATGGTGTTAAAATTTGATTTGCTGATTTGAAGAATCATTTATAAATTTACCACCCTTCTGCTTATCTGATCACATTATATATGAATCCAGTGAACCCATCAGATGTGATGAAATTAACAATGGTTAAGCTAGCTGCTTTGAATTTTCTTTTTTTTTTTATATGCGTCCTTTAAATCTACGGACATGGCTTTCTGCAAAAGAAAATGCTCCAGTCTGGCAATTTCTTCGGGTTCAAATCCAATGACCACTTGGTCTAAAAGAACTGAAATCTGTCTATGACTTTTCGTAACAACCCAAAAAACCGGTACCTTCTCAGGGATGGTCTGCCTACTCTCTGTGGTAATGACCCATGCAGCACTAAGCCATAAGTCGTCGTACTTAGTAACTGCCTGGTCAGTAAGGCAGCATTATTATTAACTGCATGTTCAGGATAAACCAAATCCTGCACACCATTTTGAGTCGAGATCAATTCTGAACGTGAATGATGTACCAGGAATAAAAACCCTTCTCGTGTTGGCCACGCCCACTTCAGGTTTAAATCCATAATAAATAAATACATACACAGATATCCGATGCCCTAAACAGATACACATACAGATAGCGGAATTGTGTTAGACCGCAAGAATCCATAAAGTCCATCAGGAGACGTTTGGGATTCAACCTTGACCTGATTAAGGGACTGGAGTCAATGCATCAGAGTCAGAATCGTGGCTGTATGATTAATATGCGCACAGTAGAGTTACAGTACCTGAGTCGAGGATGATTTACACGAGAATCACGAAGCTAGTTTATGACTTGTCATTAATTAAGCAGCATTTCCTCTTTTTCTGTGGATTGGGAAGTTACTTGGTGAATTATAGGTCTGTGCTTCCTTTTCCTCTGAAGCACACTCGTTTCAGGGCTTCATTTGAGGTCACAGACATCAGAGCACTATGGTGTTCTAGTCAAAAATAAAACCCAAGAAGCAGATTCTTCAGCTTTCCTCCACCAAACACACAGTACTCATGAAATTCAGAGTGCACACCCTTACACTGACCTTTTATCCAACACCCCCTCCGTGTGCATCACCTTTTGAAAAATGAAACACAGGCGAGGGGCAACGGTTCAAAAGAGCACCAAAATGCACAAAGGCAGATAACACGAGGAGGAAGAACAGGGAGGGGTGTGTGTGAAACATGTATCAAAATATATGCTCTGTAGAAATATATAAAAAGTTAACACTTTACAATTTTAAAGATTTGATAGCTGAATATTTCCTGGGCTCTTAAATGGCACGAGAGAGAAGCGATCCTGTCCAAAGATCGTATATTCGACTCCGAACTGACCCTAATTGTTGGCTGGGAATTGGCCAAGACTAATAGTGGGAGAAAAGGAATAAAAAAACAAATAAATTCCCAGAGGCAATATCTAATTGCATTGCTATGCAAGTGGTTCAGGGTGGAATTTTTCCTCTTAAGCACAGCCTTATCTGTATTTTGATCTGATATTTTAAATTGTTATTAAAGCAATACAAAAAGACCAACGTTTAACCTTTGCTCCTGGAGTTAAATACGACCCGTCTTGAAGTAAACCTGAAAGTTATAGATTTTGCCTGCACACACACACACACGGTTACTTTTGACACAGTTGGATACTGCGGTAGTCTTTTCTTCATGAGCAATACAAAGAAAACGAACGCCCGAAACACACACACACCCCTCATCTTTTGCTCGCAGATGAACCTATCGTCACTGAGCGCATGTTTACACCATCAGTAATTCAAGCATCTGCTAGTAAATATCTTTACATGTAAAAGCAAGGCTAATGGACTTGCTGAAGACGTTATAAAATAAATTGCAAAGTAACACACAACCTGTTTTATTGAGACAGAAGAAAAGCTTTATCAAGAGAGTCTGATGGGAAGTCGAGTTGAGGCGAGACGCTTCTTCTCAGGTCACGATGTACTTCTCAGTTTTGCTTTAAAAAGTATTTCCAGCCCTTTCCGTGGCAATGTTTTTCCTTTGCAGTTTCCTTGTTTGCATTTTTCCATTTGTCTTCTTGGACCAGCCTACTACACACATGTTCATATTTTTAGTCGCTGTGTTCCTTTGCTTATTGTAGAAAAAAAAACCCCAGCACAGATCCACAGCTCATGACTCATCTCTGAAGAGAAACAGTTTGAGAAGACCTACTTGTGGGCTCTCTTTAGCAGCATTAGCATTACACCAATCCTGCAACTTCTGACTCAAACCTTATCATGCAAAATTTAAATTCTCTCTTTAACCGGGTCACTGTATTACACTACAGCTACCAGCCAGTGAGACTGAAGGCTGACATGTGTTCCCTTGAGAAACATGGAGCCAGTCATCATATCTTTATGAGTCACATGGCGGCACAACATAATCGGAGGAAGGCGCTATCGACCCTCTTCCGCATACATAGTCTCACAGATGACCACTGTTGCTGTGATTGACAAGACAAAAGACAGAGAGATAGCAGGCTATCCCTTGCATTCAGATAGCGAGGCTCTTGGGTCCTGGCCACGAATGTCTGGGACACGTTCACAGAGGTGAACGCTTTACTGTTGCACCACTTGGGAGACCCAAATATAAAAATTAAACCCTGCAGGAAAGCTATTTGATGAATTGTGTGTGTGCACGTTGCTTTTTAGTATATCTTCAATGTTATGCAACTCCTGTTAACCTAAACAACAAACCCAAACAATGAACAGGAAGTATCCAAGCAACAAGTCTGCAAAGTCCTTACTCCCCTGAAGGCCAAAGATAAGAGTCACTACATTGTGGAACTAATTAGATGAATTGGTGAAACTCTGGACCCGAGCTATGGACAGGCGTTCTTTTAATTGTCCAAGCACTTTGAGACCATTTGTACTAATCCCTGAAACTTTTATTACCTTTATCACTGCCAGTATTATGTACACTCACAAGGTCTCAAAAGATTTCAAAGCAAAGTCCACTATTTAAAAAAATAAAATAAAATCTCAGCAATTCCAAAACCACACATGCTTTGGTTCCTGGAGCTTATTTCCTCATTTTGTTTCTACACTAACATTTACGGCTGACAAAAGCAGCTGCTTTATTGTGAAGAGAGAGCAGTCTGCCCTCGCCAGCCAAGACACCACAGCTTCTGTCCCTTGCTACCAACAGGCGACTTACAGCAAGGTTATCGTGATCACTTCTCAGTCAATAACGCTTATGCCATGAGGAGAGTGTGAGTGAGTCAGTGATGCAGTCAGCAGAGCCCTGCATTATCAATAGTGATAAGCTAAATGCACATTTCCAGGCAGAAGATGACTGCATGGAGGAACAGTAAGTGAGGTAAGAATACAGCGCGGCCAGAGAACACACTGAAAGACACTCGCTGTGGGAAGATGGGAGCTGCTCTTTTGTTCAGTTTGAGGCCCAGTGCCCCGGCACACGCTTTATGTCTGAAAGAGCTGCATGTGTACAGATTCTAAAAGATCCAAGTTCTAGCTTTCGATCTCTCCAGAATTTTTTTCCACTTTTATTGTGATTGCTGCAGTCAGAAATGCTTGATTTTACAACAGTTTTCTTTGCCGTTTTTTTTTGGGCAAATTCAGGGAAACTGGCGAAATTGAAGCACAAAGACAAATACGGAATTACTTTCTACGATAGCTCTATTATAGTATTTTCAACACACGTGAATCAGAGACGGCTGTGGCTGACTGTACATTGTGATCACATCACATGGTCCATCTTGGCCCAAATATGTAGAAAATCTGGTCATTTAAAAAATAAATAAATAAAATAATGCAAGCTGCTCATCACAAAGTTTGCTTGACTTTGCATTCATTTCTGTGATCACATAATCCTAGAGGGACTGATATTTTTCTTTAATCCTCCTTTAATCTTAGTGAGTCATGGTTAATGGCTTATTTAAGGTGAAGCAAATGGGTGGGCACGAGAATCAGGAACAAATAACACTTTAAGAGGCTTTATTTCACTCAGTATAAGCACCAGGGACTGGGAGAATAACTAGAAACCTTCTTGTGGTTGTACACTAAATAGAGATTTCGATTCTGTGCTTGAGGATCGAGACATTGTTGGTTTCTGACCCGATTGAGTTTACTGCTCTGTCCATAGAAGTTTGTTCCTTCATGGACAGAGAAACCTCAGCAAATGATCTACTAAACCTACTTTCTGGCACATCAGGATCATTTCCATCTGATTCTAGATTTGAAAAAGCACTGAAATGATTCCCAGCAGATGATATTTGTGCTGGCTGGGTCACGTCAGTGGATCTGTCTGATGCGTGTTTTTCATATTCCAACTGCAGTTATCTGGTGTGCACAGAACCTTGGTTACATGAATCATTGTCAATTCCCGAGCTCTGGCTTTTGTCAGAAGCATGATGAAAGCACAAAACAAATAAATAAAATAAACGAAAGGGGAGGGGACGGCAAGACAAAATGCCATTTAATCAGTCAGTACTAACCAAAAAAGCCCAACTTAAAACCTGTGCACTAAATCAGTGAGAGGAAATGTGCTTGAGGTGACACAGCATTGCATTCTTTTCTACTTCCTGTTTCTTCAGCTTTTTTTTTTTTTCCTTGCCAGAGCTCTTCCGGTTTGGGCGCGTTTGCAAAAGAAACAATCGGCAAGGCCACGCTCGTACGCTAGCAGACACTCAGGAAATACTGCTTATTGTGAAGCATTAAAAAAAAACCTCCACAACAGGTTTCCGAGCAACTTTCTTGGGGAAACAACTGCCATTAATATTTTTATGATAATGGTTCAAAACAATAACCACACTTTATTGACGTAAAAAATCGAAGTGCAAGTCCATCAGATATTAGTTTTCTTATCATAAAATAATGAAATGTCTCCAATCAAGATCTGTTGAGATTTTTTTCAGAAGGCAGAATAGTGCAATAAAGAATAGAGTGAATTTTTTTTAAATGTGGAAAAATAAATGTGCGAGATAATTTAAGATTCATTTGGAAGACGTCTTATCCACCGGATATCTTGACAATGTTTTCTCATCCAGCGTCAGCTCCTGGTAGCTCCACCTTTCTGCTGATGCATAAGCAAAACTGCGAGCATCAAGTCCATGAAGTGTCCAACATTCCAGACGGTCAGCTTTTTTTTTTTCCTTCGGTTGAATAACTGCATCATCTGGGTACTTGAAGGGCACTTGTTGGGATTTTCAGTTTGAACACACTATTTATACTACACCATGGTGTCTACAAGTTACAGTTCTTCCGTGAGGGAGAAAGAGAGTGAGTTGAATGTGTTAATAAAAGGCACTTTTCTCTGGCTGTCACTAGCTAAATGATGCTATAAACACTGAAATGAGGTTATGGACCTGCCTCTGCAGCACAGAGCGGATGTTTTTATTAATCCACCTGTATTTCACTTTTATGCTTTTCATTCCAGGCTATTCACTGGGCTTTTTTTCAGCATTAACTCAAAACAATGGACTGAACATGAAGTTAAATTTGCTCACTTTCCAGTGAAGTGCTCCAGATATGGTGATAGACACCATCCAAACAATGTCTCCAGCTTGTTTCATATCTTTTTACTGCATTTAAGACACATTCACAACAATATTAAGACATCGAATTATCCTTCAATGCATCGTTTTGCTTTATGTTTCCGGCAAAAGGTGAAATGGCCCATAGACGACAAATTGGGGGATGTTTTAGGTTCTTGTATGACAAAATACATATTTTATTATTATTCTGCAATATCCATTATGCAGGTTTCCATTTCTATCACATACTAAGAGGTGATATTAATACAATTGTTATAGCAATATCTCCAATAGAAATGCACTTCTTTATCAAGCCATAGTTACTCATGAAAATTAGTGCTGCAGCACAACTAGGACTAGATGTTTTAGTTTACGGTTTTTGTGATTTCAGCAGTCTTTTTAGACCATTACTTGGTTCAAATAAAATCCTGACTAAATCCTATCCCATACCATGGGATATAACGTTTTCAAGTTTCATCTAAAAAGTTATTGATTACTGTAATACAGGCTCATGCAAAATAAATAAATAAATAAATAGAATAAGACGAAGAACAGGGGCCGTCATCGACAGAAACATAAAACCGAAGCAAACTGATGATGTTTTTTCTGTCCATTAGGACGTTTTGTTCACGTTTTCTTTCTTATGACTATTTGTAGCTATCAAATGTGAGATGGATCATCAGTGGCCTTCAGGCGACCATCGTAAAAGAGGCCACAGTGAGATTTTTCAACCATTTTCTTCGCAAGGGCACAAAAATCAGCCTCCAATAAAGCCATGAAACCACCAACTACAACCCAGGACTACAGAAATTCTAAAATCCGATTGAAATCTGTGCGGTGTAAACCCGGCTTGCCATAAGTGACGTTTTCACCTGACCTAGCCTTGCTGGTTACCCAAAGATAACTGGTCTGTCTAGTAACAGAAAGCGCGCACACACACACACACACACACACACACACACCTAAATGAATGAAAACGTGACATGAAGGCTTTTCAGTGGCAGCAGTGAGAAGTTGCAGCAGTGGCGCGGGGGCAGACACCGCCCTGCTTTTACAGCCACAGAACAAACCAGAAACTCAGCCAGGACGGAAGAGGAAGCAGCTCGCGCAAAGCCGTGTCGGTGCTTTCAGTATACATCTTTTATGATTTTTTTTTACCCCCCCCTTCGCTTGTACGTATATACACAAATATAAACCTAATCTTTCGCTTAATCTTTTTGTTTCCCTAGCAAACATCAGCGACTCCTCCTCGAGTTCCTGTCTAGTCGGCTTAACACTAAATCACAGCCACGCGCTCAACCTCAAGACAGATTTACCATAATCTATAATCAGATCAGTGATCGATCACCACGTAGAGCACGAGACATATTATATATATATATATATATATATATATATATATATATATATATATATATATATATATATATATATATATATATATATATATATATATATACACACACACACACACATACACAACTATTAATGATCTCTGCTCATCAAACCTCCAAACCAGGCTGCACGCTTCCTAGTCTGTGCTTTACAGCGAATTATTATGTAACTATAAAGAAATCAAGAATCAACAAACAATCGTTTTTTTTTTGTTTTTGTTTTTTAAATGCAAGAAATAAACCAGATCGCTTGTCACATTTCAACCACCTTTGAACTGTCCATACAGGAAGTTGCACACATTTTCTCCCACCCGCATCGTGGTAACCGCCCCGCCCCCCTTACATCTAAGATCAGGATTGGTTACCAATTCATCCTCGCACTCTGATTGGAGGATTCCGTTCGCGCATTCCTAGGGCAGGGGGCGGGATTTATCTAAAAACGGGTGGAGGAAAAAAAAATCTCACTTGCTCGTTAGCAAGCCTAGCAGAAAGGCTATGCAACGCCCATAGTAGATTAAAAAAAGTCGGAAGTTGGAAAAAGTTAGCTGAACAGCATCACTATCTCCTTGTTGAACGCGGAAACACTGGACTTAAATCACACAAACTGTTGTAAAAAAAAAATAAAAATAGTGTGGCATTAGCGAGTAAATGCCTCATAAAGAAATCAATTCAGGTCGAAGATTCTGGAAAGAAGCGGTATTCACAACATTACAGCTAGCAATATTAGCCAGCAAGCTAATATTAATACGGGGCTAAATGTGAAGCCTAGAATTGGCTTCACTTACTGCATTCGTGCGGTTGCTTCACTTGCACTGTATTTCCCGGAGACGCTTTATTTTTGGCTTTTATTTAATCCCCCAGAGGGAAGAGTCATGTCAACTTTCCCACAGGCGATGTCTCAAAAAAAAAATAATAAAAAGCATCATGTTCGAAAACTTTTTAAAACGTCCACATAATAAGGATATAAAAGATGCGTGTAGAAATTTTCTACTAAATGAATCCACATAACGTTAGTAACTCGAGTCGCCTATTATCATCACCACCACACAGACAATACCTGATCATTATTCAGTCCCGGCTGTGAGCTGCATGTGAGAAACTAGACTGCTGGCCAGACGGCTAGCACTGTGAAGGTGCACGGATATAGAAATAAATAATTAGGAGGGGGAAAAAAAGAAATAATTCCCTCAATTACAGTTTATAGAGTCTGCTGCGAGAACAGGAAATAGCTAACCAGCAACTTCAGATTTGTGACAAGTTCCCGGACTCGCTAACGTTAGCTCGGAAGCTCGCGACGAAATTCACAAATGCAACCTGAACTAGTTTTCAGCGGCTTCCGATAGTTCACCCAATAACGAACCGTAATATATTTTTTACCCCCCGATATATCGCCATTAAAAAGCGCTTACCGTAGAGATGCGGGCGCTGTGTGAGTCAATAGGCTAGCGTGAGCTTCAACTGACTTCTCAATGGCGCGAGGAGGGAGCGGCGATGTCAGACAGCCACCCGCTTCCGGGAATACAGGGGCGGGCGGGCGCGCGCACATGCTGGCGCTCTATGCATTCGTGCGCATGCGCACAGCAATAAGCAATTCCGCCAACCTGAAATGTGTGAGCCAAAATAAAATCGTGAAAAGATTTTTTCCGATTATTTGCATTAGTGTAAAATCACGACAATGCTTTATTGATTGATTAATTGCCATTTTGGTCTATTTGATAGTTGGTCCTGTTAAATGTTGAAATAAAGACATTGCAAATATGTCCTCTATATATATATATATATATATATATATATATATATAATGTTTATATATTTAATGTCAATTGTTCTACCTTCAATGCTGTTGCAGTTTATCCTAAAGCCAAGGTACAACAATAAAAAAAGCACAATTTCTAACTTAACCGTAAATCTTATATTCTATCTTATCTATATTTAAGTTAGAAATTGTGCTTTTTTTTTATACACCCACACACAAATCACAACAGCCATCTCTCATACATAGTTTGATAGCATGCACCAATTCTGAACCCCAAATCATTTGATTATAACTTTCAAATGTCATAGCAGTCAACAAGCTTGTTTTTTTATTTGGATAAACTTGGATAGACTTGTTTATTCTGGATATTAATTATGGTTGATAAACTGCTTTGTGCAGAAAGTGTTACAGATGATTGCTGCAACTGCAAACAGCTCAATGATTAGAGAAAAAAAACACCTCAAAAGGACACTGGACCCACAATTTTAATCTTCCCCTATTATTTTTTGTAAGTCTCAAACCATTATGAAATCCTCATTCATTTGTAACATCTGCAGACCTATTAAGCCAACATGCCAGGTGCTACACTAGCCAGAATCAATTTCACTTCACATCTGGAACATGACAGTTTGGTATGGTATTTAACATCCCCAACGAGCATCCACAAGCTATAAATATCAAGTTCAGTCAAAGCTAAGCTTAAAAAAAAAAAAAAAAAAAAAAAAAAAGTGCAGCAAACCCCTGCCCCAACCATCACAAACTCAACAGAAGAGTATTGTCTGTTGACCAGACAACATAGTGCAGGGAAAAATAGAAACTCAATGTTTTAAAGTAAAGCAGATAAGAGCCCAAAAGGTGTTTTAATCAAATCATGGTGCTTCAATTCAGAACACAATCACTGCCATTATGTACAAATATTTAATGTGATTAACATACAGCATGTATAGAGGACTATAAAAGAAAGAAAAAAAAAGGGGGGGGGGTCTCCAACCAATTGAAGTGCAAACTAATATGCCTTGAAAGTTCACCTAAAATTTTAAGATAGCATAAGCAGTATTAACAGCATTGAAAAATTCATTAAGTAGTGGCTACTGGCTTTACAAACCATCTTATATCTGTACACTGATATTTTACGTCAATTGCTTGTATACAAAAGGAAGCAGAGTCATTTCTTTGATACTATGTACTGCAGGTTTTATTACAATGAACTATAAAGGGAAGGTAAAGACAAGCACCTCCACACTCAAGTTCTACAGTCAGACTAGGTTTTCAAAAAAAATAAAATAAAAACAAAATAAATGGTAGGTAAAAAAAGGTCAGCGTTTAAAAGGAGAAAACTGGTACACAAGTTTAACTTCTGAAGACATGTAAAACATCATTTCAAAGCGGTAACATCCACCCCACAACGGTGCCAAGAAAGCTGCAGCTCAAATAGACTGGGCAGTTTAGCTGGTATCCATCTGTGAAGACAAACAAACCATCAGTATCTGAAGCATCCATTTTCTTTACCCTCATGAAATACAGTATGTCTAATGGAACATACCCTGGCATTGTAGGCATCTAGCTGGGCATCTAATTCTTCTGCTGAGAGCTGCTGTTTGTTATTTCCCCTTCCCCCTCTGCCACGGCCTCTGAGGCCTCCGCCTCCCCGACCTCCCCGTCCTCTCTGCATGCCTCCAAAGCTCCCCATCTTGTTTCTGTTCATGCCTCCTCCTCCACCACGATTCAGACTGAAAAGTAAAAAAAAAAAAAGAAAAAAAAAAAAGAATAATTACTGTGAGAAAACCAAATTAAAGTGCACTCCTAGTTAAAGGAATACAACTTACCCCTGCACTGGAGCTCGTCTCTGTGCATCAATCTGTGATGTGACTAGCTGAATATTCATTGGACGACCTGAAAAAGAATAAACTAATCAGCAAGAATAAAATGCATTACAAACAAAAGGGGAAAAAAAAAACCAACCAACCAAAAACACCCAGACTCAACTTACCATCAAGAGGAACACCATTGTATTGTTTCATGGCTTTTAAAGCATCTGCTTTTCTCTCAAAGTGGACATCTGCTGTGCCAAGACTGCGTCCAGACCGGTCGTAATGGACTGCAGCCTTCTTCAAGGTTCCAAATTCTGCGAAAAGTTCCTGCATAGAATTATAAGACACATGAAATACAACAAATCGAGACCCTCTACATGTTGTCCATACATCACTGTGGCAGTAACCGTGTTAAACTTGTAAAACAATACCTGAATGTCTGCATCAGAGACACCAAAGTCAAGATTGGACACAAGCAGCTTCCCTCCGGTTTCCACGCCTGCTCCTCCACCACCACCGCCGCCGCCTCCAGAATTGGCACTGTAGCCGTTGTCAAACAGGTCATGCTGCCACTTGTCAGGGAGCTGCTTGGGCTGCAACAAACGAGAGAGAACGCACCTGCTGACTTCGGATCCCGTCTCTCACTGACAGTCCACTCGGCTGGGTGCTGGGGCAAGCAGGGGGGCTCCACCTCAACAAGGCCGGCTGCACCCAGCTAACTGTGTTCAGTGCGATCCAGCAATCCCTGCCCACCCCATCACTACAAACAAGTAAACCAATGCAAAAGGAAAGACTGCAACATGTACAGCACTGTGCACCAAGGGTAGGAATCCAGATCAGTGCAGGTTAAAAACAGCCAAGAGAAGCAGTACAATAATGCTTAAAGAGAGATGAATGCATTTTAACCCAGTTCTCAGGCTTCACCAGGTCTACCTTTTGCTGTAACCCAACACATGAATAGACTTGAGTGCTAGGACTGTCTGATCTCTCAATGATGGTTAAAAATACTGCCCAGAATCACGTACAGCTCAATACAGCTTCAGGTTTGACTTGACTAAGAACAGGTGGCAAATTTCTGAACGCCTACACCTGGTGGCCTACTGTTATTCTCATCATCCAGATATTCTTGCCCACCCACTAGGAAGCAGCTTTATTAACATGCCACCAAAACCCCCAAAAGTCTCTTGCCGTTCACTTTTAATGAATCCTAGACCTCCAGATGTGATGTTCCACGGCTGATTTTCTGAGATCTCCGCTGAGGAAAAACGATGCGGGATGAATCTCTGAAGTCCATCGAGTGTACGATGAAAAAAATAAAATGTCCATTACTGTGTGTTGTGCAAGCCACTGCGACCAACGAGCGTCCATTTTGAAACAGACATTTTTGGCACAGCTTGTAATATTACAAAATACGAATGCTTTAGCCTCCTGATACCCATTATTAAAAAGACTTAAGGTTAGGCGACTTAAAGATAAAGTCCATTTTCTCCTGTAAATCAACACTAAACACTCGAACAGCACTAATCTTAAGGATATGTGAACACGGGCCCCTCCCAGACAAAGGGGATTCCGCCAAGAAAACAGGCCGCATTCAGGTTCAAGCCTTAACGGGAACAACAACAAAAATAAAAAATAAAAAGAGATGAAATCTTCGAGTCGGACCGCTGGTCATCTCGGAGGCTTTCAGGTGTTGAGCATCAGACGTGGAAGAAAACACAAAAGTTGAAAAGCCACCATTTCAAACGACAGAGGAGCTGCTGGATCCAAAATGGCGCCGGTTGCTGAAGGTTAGCCGATAAGCCACTTTAGCCACGATGTAGCCAAATTAGCTCATTTGCTCCAAACTGTTGATTTCTCAAAGCGATGAAAAGACAAAATGGGGTGTGGGGAGGAGAGAGAAAATTATGTACAACTTAAAAGCCAAATTTAACGAGCTTCTCCACATTACATCACATTTCGAGAGAAACTCCGGAGGGGCATGTAGCACTGCTGACTAGCGAGCTAGCCATCGCGTATGCTAGCAAGCCTAGAAAGGAAACAGGGGGACTTCACCCAGGCATTTTTGGATGTGCGCAAGGTTTGGTCCGCTTTCTCAGGCAATTTTTTTCTTTAGCTTTCTCCTACCCTGCTGTACGGCGTGGGTCTGCTTCTGCCACGGCTCAGGCTCTGACGATTCCTCATGGGGCCTGAGCCTCCGCCGCGGCCTCCAAAGCTTCCACCCGCGTTAGCTCCCAGCCGCCCGGCGCCTCCTGCACCTCGGCCACCGCCGCCACGGCCTCGGCCACCTCTCCCACCACGGCCGCCCGCGCCTCCTCTCTGCTGCTTATTCTGCTTGATGATGTCGTCCAACGACATATCCATCTTGTCTACCATTGTTTAACCTGGTTAATGCTAAAGCGGCTGCTGACTAAACGGAAAAAACCACACCAAAAAAAAACAGCTACTCTGCCCCTAGTCTGAATGTTTTTAGAGCAGAAAAAGGCGCCTTTACGATTCTTATAATGCAGAGACGATGACGTAGGCAAGCGCGGTGACGCACGGTAAGTGCTTCCGTTACAGCTGGCCAATCAGGTTGCTCTGACGCTGTACGTGAACCTGGACAAGAACTAGCTCGTGTATAATGGTACATCTACATCTAAACTACACAGACACGTGTATATAATATATGATAAATACCGGAGACTCCTTTAACTTTTTGTCTGTTTTAATCGCTTGTTTATTTAATAAAGTCATGGAGGATTTCATTCCTGAACTTTCCACAGACAGAACACGTTAAGTCCAGGTGGATATTATTAACAAGTTCACTTGTGTGTTGTTGAGTTTTGGATTAAATCCATTCAATGTAAGAGACTGGTCAAACCCCATAAATATATACATATATTAAAATGAATAGTTTAATAAAATAATGAATTGTGGGTTTTGATTTCCAGCACCACAACAAAGTAAAAGCAAAAACAAACAAACAAAAATGACAGCCCCGAATTTGAGAACCACTGGTCTAGAAATTAGTAGTAAAAATGTTAACTTCAACAACTGTGATACAATTTGGATAGGGGTGGAAATTCTGGGTACGAATTTGAGTTGCGGGGGGATGGGCTTTTTGTTTTGGGTTTTGTTGTTATGGGTTTTAGTCAAACCCTACATTAGCAATACTTCTGTAATGGAATCAGGACTATCTTAGTCATTATGTTAAGTTTCAAGGGTGAAACAAAGCACAAAGTATGGCACATTTCTTAATAGCAGTGCATGGAAATGAAAATACTACTAAGGAAAAAAAAATGCAAAGACCTGTTGGAAAAGTGGCATTTTCATGCATCCTTGATGATCCATCAGTTAATGAGGTGAAACGTACAGTATGTCTATATGTATGTCGATAGATAGATATACTTTATTGATCCCATGAGGGAAATTCTTGGGTTTCAGCAGCTTAGACAGTTACAAGATACAACACACACAAAAATATAAAATGTAAAAAAATAAAAAAATACACATATACACACACACACACACACACACATATATATATATATATATATATATATATATATATATATATATATATATATATATATATATATATATATATATATATATATACACTACTCACAAAAAGTTAAGGATATTTGGCTTTTGGATGAAATTTATGGAAAATGTAAAAAGTTCACCCTACAGTGATATTATATCATGAAAGTAGGGCATTTAAGTAGAAGCATGCAATGGTGATTTCCTCATCTCAAACAATTTATTGAAACAAAAGCCAACAACAGTGGTGGGTATACCACTAAAAAAAATGTCAATGTCTCAATAATTTGTCATGTGCCCTTGACCATCAATTATAGCTTGACAACGACGTCTCATGCTGTTCACGAGTCAACTTTTTGTCTGCTGAGGCATGGCATTCCACTGTTCTTGAAGGGCGGCCCTCAGGTCATTGAGGTTCTGGGGTGCAGGGTTCTGAGCGTCTACACAGCGACTCAGCTGATCCCACAGGTTTTCTATGGGATTCAGGTCTGGAGAAAGTGCAGGCCACTCCATTTGAGGTACCCCAGCCTCCAGCAGCCATTCCCTAATGATCCGACCTCGATGAGCTGGAGCATTGTGGTCCATGAAGATAAAATTAGGCCTGTGTTGTTCATGCAGGGGCACAATGACTGGATTAATGATGTTATTCAGGTAGTATTGGCTTGTCACTGTACCATTCACAAGATGTAGGGCAGTTCTGTATTGAGTAGACACACCACCGCCACCAAAGGCTCCTCTGGTCATAACAGTGGCTGATGCATAGCGCTCTCCTTGACGTCTCCAACATCGTTGGCGGCCATCATTTCTGCTCAACTTCAATCGACTTTCATCAGAGAACAGCACTGAGGCCCACTGGTCCTTCATCCAGCGTAAATGCTCCCTGGCCCATGCAAGTCGATAACACCTGTGCCTGGTGGTGTGGTCAGGTACCCTTGCAGGTCGTCTAGCACGCAGACCATGCTGATGTAAACAGTTTTGAATGGTCTGACGTGACACTTGGGTGCCTCTCACCTCCCTTAAATGTGCCTGGAGTTGAGTGGCATTCATCATCCGGTTCTGCAGGGCATTGTTCACATTAAAGCGGTCATCAACGTGGGATGTGGCCAAAGAACGTCCACTTCTATGTCATTCTGTGACTCTTCCAGTCTCTCTGTATTTCTGTCGCATCCTGCTGATGACACTCTGTGACACTCTAAGCTCACTGGCCACTTCCCTCTGAGAACATCCTGTTTGAAGCCTGGCAATGGCGAGGTACTGTTGATCAATTGTTAGGTGTGGTCTTGGTCTCATGATGTCAAAATGTGAACAGCATGATGAAGAGGACTGTTTAAATATCAATTCTAACTGAACCAGAAAATTTTTTTGGTCGATTCATGGACCAAACACCAGTTGTGAATTTTGCCGTTAAGCACCTTGTTAGAGAACAGCAAGTTACACAAAAAGTACTGAAACACTGAACAGTTGAACATGTGCATTCAAAAGTGTAGAGAAGATCAAATTAAGTTCACCTGTAAAGGTTATAGTGCATTTTAGGTGCATCCTAAAATTTCACCCGAAAGCCGAATATCCTTAACTTTTTGTGAGTAGTGTATATATACAGCTCTGGAAAAAAATAAGAGACCACTGCAAAATAATCAGTTTCTTGTTTTTTTCTTCCAGGTGCATGTATTGGTGAGATGAACAGTTTTGTTTAATTTTTTGTGAACTGCTGACAATATTTCTCCTAAATTCAAAATATAACTATTGTTATTTGGAGTGTATATTTAAAGGAAATGACAACACATCAAAATAACACAAGATCATGCAGTATTTGCAGAGCTTTAATAACTCAAATAAAACAAAATGCAAATAATTTGTAAAAAAACAAACAAACATTAACAATAACAAATTGTGTTAATGCTTTGGCTAAATAACATTAAGAAATCAGTATTTGGTGGAATAACCCCAGTTTGCATGCATTTTGGCTCCATGATCTCCACCAGTTTTTCACATTGCTGTTGGGGAACTTGATTCCAGTCTTTTTGCAAAAAAGCAAACAGCTCAGCTTTACTTGATGGTTTGTGACCATCCATCTTCCTCTTAATGACATTCCTAAGGTTTTCAGTAGGGTTCAAATGTGGAGATTGGGCAGTGTTAATAGTTGTAATAGTGCAGTGTGAGAGTGTTATGGTATGCAATTGGTATGAATGATCTCCTGTAACGTTCTCTGTGACAACAAATCACAGACTCAAAAGACTCATTCCGATTCATACAGTATGAAACGTACAGTATGTCAAAAGCAAATCGTTATCATATCACTCAGACCACATATGGAGGTGACCTGGGAAGTATATGGAAGTATTTTCTAGACTATTTCTTGGTCGTCAACTGACTGACTTCACTTCCAAATACAAACACACCCCAAAGTGTGTTCCCAGTGTGCTCAACAGTGATCTGTGCAAAGCATTGGAAATGCAAATGCAAAGGGATTTGTGATTTACTTTGAATTTTGGCAGGCTCCAGAGGCAAGGCAGAGGAAGTGAAATATCAAACTGGTAACTATTGCTATTTTACAGAAATCCTACGAGGCCATGCATTATTATATATTTTTTTCTTGCTTTCATGTAATCATGACTTTTCTCGTGATCTCAACATAACCAGAGTTGTTTTCTCGTGATCACGACTTTATTTGAATTGTATCACCAGAAAACAGCTTTTTATTTTGAGATCATGAGAAAAGAAGAAAGAAAGAAAAATATACAGTATAATAATGCATGGCCTCTTAGGATTTCTCTACTATTTCGATAGGACAGGATCATAACTTCTAAGACATGGGAGTGTAATTGCAAATGAACTTAGCTTGACCATTCGAAATTTAGCAGACATTGTAGGTTTGCATAAAAAAAATTTGCATTTTAGTCTGAATTACGTCACAGATTCGCATACACAAACAGAACAAGCATATACAATTTACATGTAGTTTTGGAAAAAAAAAAAAAGTCTGCAAAAACAATACTTCCATAAGTATATGACCAAGTCATATTTAATCACTGAGAGTAATCCCTGAGTCTGATAAAGAACTCTCCACTACACTAGTACACACCCTGTAGGGTCAGAAGGCTGCTGTAATGAATGTGGGTGATGCTTCCTGCTGAATAGACATTTCTTTGTAACTTGATTTGTTCTATAATCGAATTGGGACTGAATGAATGATGATGATGGTGATCACTGTGGAGTTGTAAAGTGTTTTTTTTTTTTTAAACTCATGATAGCTAAAAGGAGGTACACTATATTGCCAAAGGTTTTAGGACACCCCTCTAAATCACTGAATTCAGGTGTTGTTTTACAGGGGTTGGGCTTGGCCTCTTAGTTCCAGTGAAAGGAACTCTTAATGCTTCAGCATACCAAGACATTTTGGATAATTTCATGCTCCCAACTTTGTGGGAACAGTTTTTTTTCTTGTTCCAATATGACTGTACACCAGTGAACAATGCAAGGTCCATGAAGACATGGATGAGTGAGTTTGGTGTGGAGGAACTTGACTGGTCCTGACCTCAACCTGATAGAACACCTTTGGGATGAATTAGAGCGTAGACTGCGAGCCAGGCCAAAACTGGGACGTCTGCCTTTACATGCACATGAATTTGCAGCTATAACTTCTAGGAAGGCTTTCCATAAGGTTTAAGAGTGTGTTTATGGGAATTTTTTAACCATTCCATTAGAAGTGCATTTGTGAGGTCAGACACTGATGTTGGACAAGAAGGCCTGGCTCACAGTCTCCGCTCTAATTCATCCCAAATGTGTTCTATCAGATTGAGGTCAGGACTCTGTGCAGGCCAGTCAAGTTTCTCCACACCAAACTCACTCATCCATGTCTTTATGGACCTTGCTTTGTGCACTGGTATGCAGTCATGTTGGAACAGGAAGGGGACATCCCCAAACTGTCCCACAAAGTTGGGAGCATGAAATTGTCCAAAATGTCTTGGTGTGCTGAAGCATTAAGAGTTCCTTTCACTGGAACTAAGGGGACAAGCCCAACCCCTGAAAAACAACACCTGAATTCAATGATTTGGAGAGGTGTCCCAAAATTTAATATAGTGCCAATATAGTGTATTTTACTCCCTCAGGAAAATAAATAGCAGCAAGTCTTGGTCAAACATTCAAGCATCTTCAATAACTGCCCCAGTCTGCTCAGGGTCACAGTGGGTCCAGAGCTAATCTTAGGATCACAGTGTGTGAAGTGAGAGAGTTCACAATGGATGTCAGTCCATCGCAGGGCATCATGCACACTCATTCACACTTTGGGCCAACGTAGCATATCCCAATACAGACTGTAACTGGACCTCATCATCAAGCAGGAGACTGTGGAGGTGCCAAAGCAACCTGTTGCACTAGTATGCCACCCTTTGCAAAATAAACATATTAACAGTAATTTTTACATATATTATTTTGTCATGACTGGTCATTGCTGTTAAATGCATGTTCCAGATATACTTCTGTTTTGACTTCAAGTTTTCCTTCACAACCATGCACAGTAGTTGTTGACGTGCTGCACTCATACACAGTCACGTCAGTTACTGAGGGTAAATGAGAAGAACACAATTGTGAGCTGTAGGTTCAGATACCATAAAAGACAATTTTATTTCAATTTCAAGGCTTTAAAGACACAGAAAAATGTAATTACACTCTTTTGAAAGTATGTATTTTCTTTAAAAATAATAATAATAATAAGAAGAAGAATGTTGTAAAATATTTGTGGTATAATATTTATTAATATTTTTGTGAATGTGGTATAATATTTATAAAAATATTTGGCCTGCCTTTACTATTCCAATATTTAATTCTATCAAACTAACTAAAAACAAAACAAAAACAAACAAACAAAAAACAGCCTTTCAACACTTTCCTCAAAAGTGTCATGTTTCGAAAGTAAAGCCTATGTTTAAGGCCGCAGCTCGTCGTTTTTTTTTCTCTCCCCCCAGAGTGCGAGTCCTTCCCTTAGTCACTGTATACCAATTTCTTCCTGCCGTCTTCTTCTGTCGGGTTTATAGCCTTTATAATAAACGATGCATACGGAAAAATAAATCCAGAATACGAAACGAAAAGAAAAAACAAAGTGATGACAAATTCCCTGAAATTTGAAATCTGTTAATAAAAGTTGCACAGATTCGGGATGAGAATCAGGGATACACACACAGATCAGCCAGTTTGTCCAGACCAGAGTTTGATGAGGCAGAGAAGGAAGAGGCTTTCTGGACTAATGCGGCTGCTGGAAGGTTGCTGGCATAAAAAAAAGGTCCCAATGAGAATGAGTGGGGAGGAGAAAAAAAAATAAAATAAATAAAGCTGCTGGACCAGGATGAGAGGAAATTCACTAAGACTTCTTGCAGTCCTGTGTGCTTGGCCTCCTGAGTTCACTCAGGTCCACTGGAGTGAAGGCTGAAACAGAATAATCACATGCTTCAATCAGGACATTAGAAATCTTGGTGTCTAAACAAGATTAGCCACAGTATCCCTGGGAGCGAGGAGAGGCGTATGAGAATATTCCTGCATGTGCTCTTGATTTCCCACTCTCTGGTGTTTTATCCCTGCTCCATCAAAATGCATTTACTACACCTTACAGTAGAAGGTGTAACTGAGTAAGGCTAGCTAAGACATTATGCATCCTCCCATGTGGAACAATTCAGTTAGCTTACACAAAGATATTATAGTAATTGATTGACTTGCACTCTGAATGATGAGATTAATCCTAGCAACTATTTGAATAACCAAGGAAGCATACCCTAAATCACAAAAAGCTGGCTAGCTAACTAACATTAACTAACTTATTATAATACAGGTACTGTTGTTGATCATTTGCATTCTTAACCTCGATATTAAGAGTCATTTTTAATTGTTTAACAGGACTATACTTTTTTTTATTTGATTTAATTTATATGATTACAAAATCCAATGTAGAATTTAAATGAAGATACCCTCCCAACCCAAAAATAAATCGTACCCTGCAATAACAACTGAGTAATAACCTTAGGATACTGCATATAAATATGAAACTCTGAAAACTCACAAAGCAAATTTGGGTTTGGGTTTTTCTCCACATATTCTTGTGGTCCTCGTTCACTGTTCTGAGGTGATTTAATGTCTCTTAGAACACACAGCCATGCTGAAAAAGAGAGCATAAGGAAGCATCTATGAAGGTTTTCAGTTAATAAGCTCAGTGTAGAACTTTTAGTAGTAGTAAGCCTGTGTATCTGGACTGCATCTCATTTGAAGTGACAGAAATGCATTCAAGATTATACCGCCAGTCTGGCTACTGGCCTTAACCTGCTAATGTTATTCCAAGTTATTAAAGAAAAAAGAAAGACAATATGGACATTAAGATCGACTGCACATTGAAAGAGACTTACTGTCATGGATAAAGCGCACATTTTCTTCATGTGCTGGGGTGTAAAGCTCGCCGGTATTAGTCGGAGACCGAGGACTAGAGGTCCTTTTGTATGTGTGCATTCTGGGAGTAGAGGAGCTGGAGGAAATGAACATTGGTGGAATTATTAGTTTGAGTCCCTTTTCTCAGAAACCAGTTTAATCTCCTCAAAGCATTGTAAAATATGAAATCAAATCATGCACATTTTCTTATTATTTCACGCCAATTACCCAGAAGAGGATTTGATCAGCGGCTCAAAAAAAAATCTGCTGCATCTCAAATCTGTCTCTCTGTGTATTCAGTGGATAGATTTCCTTCTTGCAAACCAGCCACTGGACATCATTCTATCTGTTATTGTCATCACCTATATTATTTGGGGCCAGTTATACAACCCAACTGAATGAGTGCAAATACAGCAACAACCTAATACTAATCACCTAGCTCCATGTGTGAACAAAACTTACATTAATTCGGCTTCATTGTCAGTGTGTTGCACTGAGCTAGATGTCTAACTAAACAGGCAGTTAGAATAAAATTCAGTAAAATCTTTACCTGGTCATTGTGGAATAAATAGGTGTACGTCTCCTCTTCTCGGTCCTGGATGATAACTTTCAGAGAGTTCCTTTGTGGAGCTCAATACCTATGAACAGACACAATATAAATGATCCTAAGGATGAACAAAGGACGCATAAAGTAAGGTTAAACTGCAGATTCAGACTGGGCTGGTAGTTGCACACTGGAGAGTAATATAACGCTTGGCTGCATGCTCAGCAAAAACCACGTTTGCAACAGGACACAATCTAAAAGCCTGCTGTTTATCAGTAATGTTAAGGGTAATTCCAGTTTTTAGGAGGACCAATAAACTTACGTTGACTTGCAAAGTGTCTAATTGCCTGTATAAACAATACTTCCAGGAGAACGCAGGAAAATATTTCCAATTACTCGGATGTTGTGTTATGAGTGTGATGTCAGATGGATTTTGAAGAAATATGTATAAAGAGGATTATTATAAACCTTTAAAAAAACTGAATTGCTGTATACCCCTGGTAAGCAGAATAACGGTGAATTGTTTGTCCAAGACAGTGGCTGAAAATGTTCTCCTCTACAGAGAATGGCTGAGCACCCAGTGTGATAAACTCCATTCCTCTCTAAGTAATGGCTCGAGCCTTTGTGCTGTGTGGTTCGGATGTTCTTATGCTGTCAAATGCTTTCACTATAGACAAAGAACTGTTAGCCTTTGGTTGGGATGAAACTTGTCCCTTTTAGCTGAAGCAGCCTCTGTTGTCATATTCCTTGCTGTGTTGAGCTTTAAGGCAGATTAGGTGTGTTACAAGTTTCAGTTGCAATTCCACTTCATGCAATTTTAGCAGTGCAGAGCAAGTCCGAGTCTCTGCTATCCACTTCAAATTTATATAATAATAATTCTACACAAGAGACCTTTTCATGCAAGCTAATTGTCTGAGATGTTTTCCCTCCCGTTTCCTTCATATCGACAGGATATAATCTGCCCTGATCATCAGCTGTTTTTATACATCCGTCCGGTCCGATAGCGTAGATAATTGCTAATATCTACTGATTATGATTATTAGCCATATTAGCCCTACTGAACACTTTTTCAAATCTGACGTTTTTCTTACAAATATTACATATCTGGCATAAGTAACATCTGGAATAAGAATTAGAAAAAGCACACAAACTATATATACAAAATAAAACCCTCAGGCTCCCTTGGTTGACCCTATGGGGGACAGAGTGTTTGTGGATTTGAAAGAGTTCCTGGTAGAACCAGTTTAGGAAGCTAGCTGAGAAATAAAACATTACTGGTTCTGCTGCGATGGGAAAATAATGAAGGTATCATGACAAGCGGAGCAGCACTCCAAAGTGGATTATTTTCCTTATTATAAACTGTATCTATCCTGAAATATTGTATTCCTCTAATACAACAGCAATTTAAAGGATTAATACATGGTGTGCCATGGTTTATAACTATAAGCTCTGTGAGACAGGTGGCTTCTTGCTATCATTTACATTACAGCATCTACACTATATTGCCACAAGTTTTGGGACACCCCTCCAAATCACTGAATTCAGGTGTTGTTTTTCAGGGGTTTGGCCGTGGCACCTTAGTTCCAGTGAAAGGAACTCTTAATGTTTCAGCACAGCAAGACATTTAAAAAATTTCATGCTCCCAACTTTGTGGGAAAAGTTTGGGGATGACCCCTTCCTGTTCCAACATGACTGCACACAAAGCAACGTCCATAAAGACATGGATGAGCAAGTTTGGTGTAGAGGAACTTGACTGACCTGCACAGAGCCCAGACCTCAACACCTTTGGGATGAATTAGAGCGGAGACTGCGAGCCAGGCCGAAACTTTGATGTCTGCCTTTATATGCACATGAATTTAATATGGAGTTGGCCTGCCCTTTGCTACAACAGCTCTTCTGGGAAGGCTTTCCACAAGGTTTAGGAGTGTGTTTATGGGACTTTTTGACCACTCCTCTAAAACTGCATTTGTGAGGTCAGGCACTGATGTTGGACGAGAAGGTCTGGCTCACAGTCTCCACTCTAATTCATCCCAAAGGTGTTCTATCGGGTTGAGGTCGGGACTCTTTGAAGTTCCTCCACACCAAACTCTCTCATCCATGTCTTTTTGGACCTTGCTTTGTGCACTTGTGTGCAGTCAGGTTGGAACAGGAAGGGGTCATCCCCAAACTGTTCACACAAAGTAGGGAGCATGAAATTGTCCAAAATGTCTTGGTATGCTGAAGCATTAAGAGTTCCTTTCACTGGAACTAAGGGGTCAAGCCCAACCGCTACCTCATTGACTTCAATGATTTGGAGGGGTGTCCCAAAACTTTTGCCAATATAGTGTATAAGCAGTCACTCAACTAAATGCGTCTTTTGTAAAGAACGAATTTAAATCTCTTTTCTTTCATTATTTTAAGATTATAAGAAAGTCCCAGTGGCTGAGTTACTATGGAAACAGTAAAGATGTCTGTTTAGAGCTGGAACAACCATCAGAGCTGCTGTTATTGGAAATAATTCAACATCTTCTGACCAATCAGAATTGAGAATTCCACCTCCTGTTTTTCTGTAAATAAGTTGTGTCATCTTTACCATTCTTCAGACAGGATTATTCATATTTAAAATGAATGAATGATCACACTCGTGTGCTAATAAATCTAAATAATAAGGAGAATGTACAAGGCACGCCTGATCATTTTGGATGTCAACTTTCACAATGTGATGTTAGAGTGGAATTCCCCACAGAAATGGGAGGGCATTTTAGCTAGCATGTTAAATGAAAAAATACATTCAGTTTGGACCAGAAACCTCCAACCTAGCTCAGAGATTAGCGTACAGTGAAACACGTTGTATAGGCTATACGTTGTGTTTGTTATTGTTTGTAGCCAACGAGCTAATTCTGTCTGTGTAGCTAAAACAAGCCATTTGAACTATTTTGCATATTATCCATTTAGCATCTCATTAGGATTTCAACGTCGTTAAAGGCTTTAGATCAAACCCAACGGAAGATTATTTCAGGGGTTTCTAGCTAATATACGAATCTCTCTCCTCCTGCAATGAACATTAAGCAGTTAATAAGCAACACTCCCGTTTCCTCTCGGCGCTAACTGGCTATCAAGCATCTCAGGAATAAAACCCAGCGCATACACCTAGAGAAAAGAGTGAAAACGCCTCGGCGGAATGGTGCATTTAGGGTAAGATTAAACAAACCTGTATGCTCCTTTCTTCTCACTTTTTTTCTCAGATAATAGAAATACACAGGCTATCGTCAGCCGCAGTGCTGCTAATACAGCCCAAGTGGCTCCGGGTCGGCAAAACAAAAGCGATAGGCTGGCGCATGCGCAGTACGGAGCGCCGGAGGAAACGCACTGCTCTCTTATTTCAGACCATCGGCAAGAATTCACAACCAGTACACAAGTTAAAGCAGAAAAAAACATTCATTAACTACATA